>NC_064819.1:231011292-231631292 GCF_024166365.1 Elephas maximus indicus | reverse complement strand
TCAAAGGCATCATTCTTCTTCTCTCTTCCTTATTCATCGTCCAACTTTCACATGCATATGGGTCAGGCCCACCTTAGTCCTCAAAGTGACATTTTTGCTTTTTAATACTTTAAAGAGGTCTTTTGCAGTAGATTTGGTCCGTGCAATTCATTGCTTAATTTCTTGACTGCTGCTTCCATGGGCATTGATTGTGGATCCAAGTAAAATGAAATCCTTGAGAGCTTCAAGATTTTCTCCATTTATCGTGGCGTTGTTTATTGGTCCAGTTGTGAGGATTTTTGTTTTATGTTGAGGTGTAATCCATCCTGAAGGCTGTGGTCTTTGATCTTCATCAGTAAGTGCTTCAAGTCCTCTTCACTTTCAGCAGGCTAGGTTGTGTCATCTGCATATCACAGGTTGTTAATGAGTCTTCCTCCAATAATGATGCCATGTTCTTCTTCATATAGTGCAGCTTCTCAAATTATTTTCTCAGCATACATATTGAATAAGTATGGTGAAAGGATACAACTCTGACACACACCTTTCCTGATTTTAAACCACGAAGTACCTCCTTGTTCTCTTGGTCTATGTACAGGTTACTCATGAGCACAGTTAAGTGTTCTTCCCATTCTTTGCCGTATTATCCATTATTATGATCCAGACAGTCACATGCCTTTACATAGCCAATAAAACACAGGTAAACATCTTTCTTGTATTCTCTGCTTTTAGCCAAGACCCATCTGATGTAAGTGGTGATATCCCTCATTCCACTTCCTCTTCTATAATATTTTACCTTGTCTTGTTGGGCTGCCCTTTGAAATCTTCTGTTCAGCTATTTTACTTCACCATTTCTTCCATTAACTTCAGCCACTCTATGTTAAAGAGCAAGTTCCAAAGTCTCTTCTGACATCCATTTTGGTCTTTTCTTTCTTCCCTGTCTTTTTAATGACCTTTTGCTTTCTTTATGTATGATGTCCTTGATGTCATCCCACAACTTGTCTGGTCTTCATCTATTAGTGTTCAGTGCATGAAATCTAATCTTGAGATGATCTCTAAATTCAGCCAGTGTCAATCCACCTCAGTGACGGTCTTTCTCTTTTTTACTGACCTTCTCATTGTGACCCTATGTGCAGCAGTACAAAATACTGCCAGGTCTTGCACAATTCTCGTAATTGTGGTTATGTTTGAGCCCATTGTTGCAGCCACTGTGTCAAATCCACCTCATCAAGGGTCTTCCTATTTTTCTCTGACCCTCTGCTTTACCAAGCATGATGTCCTTCTCCAGGGACTGGTCCCTCCTAATGATATGTACAAAGTACGTAAGATGAAGTCTCACCATCCTTGCTTCCAAGGAGCACTCTGGCTGTACTTCTTCCAAGACATTTTTTCATTCTTCTGGCAGTCCATGGTACATTCAATATTCTTTGCCAACACCCTAATTCAAATGTATTAATTCTTCTTTGAGCTTCCTTATTTTTATTCCTTATTATTTTCTACTAATTCTAACAGCTGTGCCAGTTCTGGGTTGGTTTTGTTTCATCAATTTATTTCTTCATTAAAGGTTCATGTTTTTGTGCTTCTTCGCATGTCAGTAATTTTGGATTGGGTGTTACTGTAACAACTAAGACTTGACTTTTTTGCATGCTGAATATTTTGAATACTGTAGAATCCCTCAGTATTGCAACTTGAGGCTTGAATTTTTTCTTCAGTTCTTTCAGCTTGAGAAATGCTAAGCCATGATATTTTCAACCACCTCATATACACATGGAAGCTGGAATATTGAATATACCATGGGCTGCCAACAGAATGAACAAATCTGTCTTGGAAGAAGTGCAGCTGGAATGTTCCTTGTAGGTGATGATGGCGAGACTTTGTCTCATGTACTTTGGACATGTTATCAGGAGGGACCAGTCCTTGGAGAAGGACATCATGCTTGGTAGAGTAGAGGGTCAGCAAAAAAGAGGAAGACCCTCAACAAGATGGACTGACACAGTGACTACAACAATGGGCTCAAGCATAACAACAGTTGTGAGGATGGGGCAGGACTGGGCAGTGTTTCACTCCACTGTACATAGGTCGCTATGAGTCAGAACCTACTTGATGGCATCTAACAACACCAAGATAAGGGAGTGCTGTTGGCGCAGTGGTTGAGAGCTTGGATGCTAACCAAAAGGTCAGCGGTTCAAATCCACCAGCTGATCCGTGGAAACCCTATGGGACAATTCTACTCTGTCCTACAGGGTTGCTAGGAGTTGGAATTTATTTGACAGTATTGGGTTTGGCTTTTTTTTTTTTTTACCAAGATAAGACCCTATTGAGTGCTCTACCCTAGGTTCCAGAACTATGATCTTTTCTAGTTAGTCTTACGGCACTGTGCCATTACTTGTTTTGTGTGTACTCCAAGCACTATTTCCTCTCATTCTTTTGGGTGTTTCTTTTTCTTGTCTCCTATATTTTTCTCATGTGCATAAGCTGACCAGTCCCCTGCTGAATAATGAAGGTGGGCCCTCCTCAGATCTCAGGCCTTCACTCTCTGGTGATTCTCTCTCCACTCTATCACTCTGCACTGTGAGCTCCACCCACCTGGCTCTTCTGGACCCTCATCTCCAACCTCTTTACTCAGGGTGTTTGCCAGGCCCTACCTCAGTTCCCCTCCATGTCCTACAGCCTGGAGATCCTCTCAAGCCCGTGACCTAGGGCAATTATAGGCCTTACCTCATCTGTTTCCCGTTCCTTAGAAATCACCATCCTTCATTGTCTGATGATCAATGTCTTAAAACTCATTGTTTCACATGTTTTCTTTCTTTTTTTTTTTTACTTTTTAGTTGTTTGTCCCTGTTACTCCTTCTCGGTTGGAAGCAGACATCCCCAAGAAAGAAGAGTCTTCCACTCTGGAGAGATTAGAAGCTAAGCCTGAGGACACAGAAGTCGAACCAAGAAGAAGTTCAATTAGTCTCCCAGCATTCAATTTTGCAGAACAGTATGTTATTATTTTTAAAGCAAGTCTAGTGTCTTCATAAATTGAATTAGGCTACTTAGTAGGTATTTCCATCTCGTTTGAGTCTTTGTACCTTCTGTGACTTTAAAATCATGGGAAAAGAAATTACTTTTTATACAATCTCCACGTACTAAGCAAATAAACAAAATCTAAAGGGTATTTGGCAAGCATTTGGGTCAATTGTGGAAATACATTTTTCATCTTATAATCACCAGTCAAACCCACTACAGGTAGAACAGTAGCCCTGGTGGCACAATGGTGAAGTGCTCTGCTGCTAACCAAAATCTTGGCAGTTTGAACCCGCCAGTTGCTCCTCAGGAGAAAACACCTGGTGAGCCGCTTCTGTAAGGATTCCCCAGAAAACCAAGCCCATTGCCATCGAGTCAGTTCCAACTCATAGCAACCCTATAGGATAGTGTAGAACTGCCTCATAGTGTTTCCAAGGCTGTAATCTTTATAGAAGCAGATTGCCACATCTTTCTCCTGAGGAACTTCTGGTGGTTTAGAACCATCAGTTTTTCTCTTAGTAGCCAAGCACTTAACCCACTGCGCCACTTAGGAAATCCTATGGGGCAGTTCTACCCTGTCCTATAGGGTTGCTATGAGTCGCAATCGACTCAGTAGTACACAGCATGTAGAACTGCTTTTATACCTCACAACAGGACAAATTGTGTCATAGAATTCTAAAGTGTTGATAATGTTCTTTATATATAAGAATTATCTCCTAGAGGAAAAAATAGAAAGCTAAACTCTAGCCCTGTGGGATTGGTGACATCTGGGTTTGCTGTGGGTTTTCACCTAACCCTGTTGAAGGAGCCCTGGTAGTGCAGTGGTTAAAGCAATTGACTGGTAACCGAAAGGTTGGCCGTTTGAAACCACCAGTGGCTCCATGGGAGAAAGAGTGGCAGCCTGCTTCCACAGAGATTTATATAGCCTTGGGAATCCTATGGGGCCTCTATGAGTCAGAATCGACTCCATGGCACTGAGGTTTTTTTTTTTTTCTATTGAAGAAGACTGAAGCTGTTTCGTGACTTTTTAAGGACCCCAGCATTCAGCTTTGCCACTGCAGAAAGTACCATGGCTCCTCTCTGAGACAAACCAGGTGGTGTCTATTACAGGCACTTAGCAAACCTTACTGGAGAGGCCAGAAAGAAACTTTCAGTGGGAGTAAGATGGCCTGCCATTAGGAAGATCCAACATCCACAAAAGTCCTGGATAGTGGAAATGAGGAGAGTCTGTTCTGGAAGAAGTGACAGCAAGGATAGAAAAGCAGGGATTCTGAACTGTCAGAGAACGTCCATGTGTGATGCTGGCAATGAGACTCAGCCCTCCAATTTAACTCACTCCAATTTCCTTTGTTGTTAGGAGTTAGCAGGTCAGCACCGTGTCTCCAAGAGTATTTTAACTGCTCAGAGCATATGTTTGTTTTAACGAGGCACCAGGACCCAGCCATCCTCCAACTCAGCCTTTCACAGAGCATGGTTTTCATCCCTTGGATCTGGATTGTTCATTTCAAATGCAGACAGAAGAGTAAAGATGAAATAGTGGGTGGGACCTCAGGGATGTACTTGTCTGAGAGGGCAAGAATAATATTCCAGCAAGAGAACACCTCTTGTTATCCTGCTATTTAACCATATCCAAGACAGCCTTCCTACCCTGCCTCACAACATGCACCAGGACCTGGAAGCGGACATCTATGGAGTCCAGTTCGGACTGATATGGAGCAGAGTCTGGATGGATGCTTTACCTGTAAATCTGAAATGGAAGCACAAGTGGCTGCAGCATGACAGTAATCAACAGGGAATATAAAGGAACCTATGTAAGGAAGATGCTCTGTTGCGTTAGCTCTGTGAGACCCCTAGAACAATCCCTTTATCTTCACGTCACCTGGCAGATCTGCTGGCAATAGCAGTGTGTGTGTCTCCCTGTCCCTCTGCACTTGCTCTGTTACTGTGCAGTACTGTACCTTCTACAACCGTTCTCAACACACCTTGTCATGGCTCAGCTCTCACACCTCGTCTCTTCCACCCTGCTTTTTCTCTTGAATGTCCACGTTTGAGGAGTCGTTCAATCTGACAGTCTACCACTTTATCAATGGTGGCTGTTATGGATTGAATTGTGTCCCTCCAAAATACGTGTTGTAAATCCTACCCCCATACCTGTGGTTGTAATCGCATTTGGGGATAGGTTTTCTTTGGTATGCTAATGTCGTGGTATTGATGTTGGGTGTGTTTTAAGTCAATCTCTTGAGACATAAACTGAGCAGATTAGGTACAAAGAAGTAGGCAGAGATGGGGGAAGATAGATCCACACCACATGAAGATCACCAAAGAGCCAAGGAACAGAAGCTGAAGAGACAAGGATCTTCCCCCAGAACTGACAGAGATACGTCCACTAGAGCTGGAGCCCCAAATTAGGAATTATAGCCTCCTAAATGTCAGAAAATAAATTTCTGTTCTTCAAAGCCACCCACTTGTGGCATTTCTGTTATAGCAGCACTAGATAACTAGACACTAGATGACAGCAGTCCACCAAAGACTCCAGGCAAAGCAGCACTGAACTTTGGGCTGAGTGTCATGCCCATCAGGTTGATTAATTCAGCTCAAGAGCAAAGCTGAGTGGGTATCAGTTAGTGGAACTGTACTCTGAGACTGCGGATAACTAATCTTTCTCACTAACTGAAATGTTGTTGTTGTGTGCCATGTGTTCAATTCTGACTCATAGTTGGATACTACATGACAGAATAGAACTGTCCCATAGAATTTCTTAGGCTGTAATCTTCTCGGGAGCTGATCATCAGGTCTTTTCCCCTGAGGAGCCACTGATGAATTTGAACTGCCCACATTTTGGTTAGTAGTCAAGCACTGAACCATTCCGCTACCAATTCTATGCTCATTTCCCTGAATACTCCAGAGGTGACTTGAAGTTGTTGGCAGGACAAAGTGTAAATCAGCATCAAGTAAAATAAGACCAAGTGGATTTCTCACTAAGAAAGTCATCCCTGGTGTGAAACAAAGGCATATTGAGATTTTGAGTGCTTTCAAATAGTTTGGCAAAAAGGTGGACCCAATATGGTGTAAGTTCCACTTATAGTGACTAAGACACCGCCCACCAAAGTCTGAAAGTTAGTGACAAACCCCTGAAAAGACTGGGTAACTTGATTTCAAGATCCAAAGGAAGAGCTTTACTGCTGTCATTCCTAGTTTTACAACACAAAACACTTTTCAGGAAATCACCATCTTCCCCCCCCCATCCCCCAACATGTTCTTAATGCCCATTGAGTCAAAAGTGGAGAAATGTCAAAATGCAACATTTTTAAATGAGTTTGTATTTTAGTCATCCAAACAGCATCTGCATACTTTGGAAAATATTATATGCATATTTATTCCCGGGTCCTTCTTCCTAGTCTGTCTTAGTCTGGAAGCTCAGCTGAAACCTGTCCTGCATGGGTGACCCTGCTGGTATCTGAATACTGGTGGCATAGCTTCCAGCATCACAGCAACACACAAGCCCCCACAGTACGAGAAACTGACAGACACTTGGAGGGACCTCTTTAAAGTGTTGAAGAGCAAAGATGTCACCTTGAAGGCTAAGGTGCGCCTGACCCAAGCCATGGTATTTTCAATTGCATTGTATGTATGTGAAAGCTGGACAAAGAATAAGGAAGACTGAAGAAGAATTGACACCTTTGAATTGTGGTGTTGGCGAAGAATATTGAATATACCATGGACTGCCAAAAGAACGAACAAATCTGTCTTAGAAGAAGTACAACCAGAATGCTCCTTAGAAGCAAGGATGGCGAGACTGCATCTTACATACTTTGGACATGTTATCAGGAGGGATCAGTCCCTGGAGAAGGACATCATGCTTGGCAGAGTACAGGGTGAGCGGAAAAGAGGAAGACCCTCAACAAGGTGGATTGACACAGTGTCTGCAACAGTGAGCTCAAGCATAACAATGATTATAAAGTTGCCTCAGGACCGGGCAGTGTTTCGTTCTGTTGCGCATAGGGTCACTTTGAGTCGGAACCAACTCGACAGCACCTGACAACAGCATTTATTCCTGTTATGGACTTATGGACTCCTCGCCCTCCACCCATCAGTTTTTCTTGGCAACCACTTGTCTATTATGTGAAATATCAGTGATACCACAAGGTAAAGTCTGAAAGTGACTGAAGTCTCTGAAGTGTAGCCCTTGCTTCCATAATCATTGGTGAGGTTTCAAGAGAAAATGACTCCTAGAGACATATGCTTTCATTTCTGTCAGATGACCTTGAGGGGATGTCGACTTGATAAAATCCTAGAAAATCCTCTTGAATCAAAGATAGCAAGGGAATCATATTTTCTCTAGGCTGTTAATAACTACTAACTAGGTCTCCAGAGAAAATATGAGTGGGGATTACATTTTTGAGAAAAGTTCTGATCAGGTAGAAGGTTTCTTCTGCTCACAAAACCATCTGTAATCTTTTCTACAGGCAAGTTTATTCAGTAACCTAGTGCCTCCTTCCTTTAGAAGTCCTGGGTGGTGTAAGGGGCTAACATGCTCAGCTACTAACTGAAAGGTTGAGCTCACCCACAGGCATCTTGGAAAAAAGGCCTGGCAATCTACTTTGGAAAAATCAGCCACTGAAAACACTATGGGGCATAGTTCTACTACGACACACAGGGGGCCACCATGAGTCAGGATTGACTTGAAGGCAACTGTTTTCTGTTTCAGAAACCAGCCCTCATCTCTCCTGTCCTTCATATCGCACAGTGTCCTTCCCTTTCCTGGCCTGATGTACTCTTCTGGTTAAATTTCCCATCAGCCGGCTGAGGTGCTGTCTCCTCCATTTGGACAGGAGCTCTGGGCTTTTTCCTTACACTGGGACCAGCCAGCCAGCAGCTAGCCAGACAGGCTTAGTAAATAGTGAGATGGAAATTCAGCTGACGAGTGGAGGACTTCCAACATAAATCTTCCCTTTTCTCACCACGGTTTTATAGAACACTGCAAAGATGCCTATCAGCACTTTTGCAAACCGGGCTTTATTCTGAAAAGAACTAAGCCTGTCAAAGCTCAATACTTTTAGGTTGTTATATTTAATGGTTTGATCAATTACCGAGCACACGACGTTCCTGTAACCCTATCCTCTGCCATAGGAAGAGGGATCAAATACCAGGGTTTTAGAAAAGTCGGTTGGCCACGTCTGCCGGAGTTTATGTAACACACTTCCTGTTCAGTGACTTGGTTAGTGCATGTTCTCTGTGTTCTCAGATGATGAACTTTGTCTTCCATTCTGACATCTCACTTCTTTTTCAGTATGTTGTTGGAGTCCGTTTAAGTTCTGATTACCCAAGCCAACATTTCCATAAAACATCTTTCTACCTTCTGCTAATTGCTAAATGAATCTCCAGCAGAGAGGACTGCCTTGATTAGGCTGATTTTACTCCTATGGGATAGGACTGAAGTGAGAAAGCTTTATGTACAAAGTGACAGCCCGAGGTGAAAGTGCAAGAACTTCTAGCAAATTCCAAGAGTATCTTATAGGCACTTGAGCTCATTATGCCCTCTTTTGAAAATGAAACTTTTTAACTTTCTTCCACTTTCCACAGTAAAACTCAGAGCTCTCAAGTAGGCACCTAATTTGAAAGTAAATCAGACAATAGTGACTGGCTAGGACACACTGCAGAGCCGACGGTGGGAATTTCCCCACCTGTAATACTTTTTCACTTATGTATTGTTTTAGTTAACTGGTGCTGCTATAACAGAAATACCACAAGTGGATGACTTTAATTAACAAGAATTAATTTTCTCACAGTTCAGGAGGCTAGAAGCATGAATTTAGAGTGCCAGCTCCAGGGGAAGTCTTTCTCTTTCTGTTGGCTCTGAAGGGAGGTCCTTCCTAGCCTCTTCAGCTTCTGCTTCCTGGTTCCTTGGAGATGCTCATGTGTCTTGACATCTATCTTACCCCATCTGTGCTGCTTTCACTTGCTTGTTTATATCTCAGAAGAGATTGACTCAAGACACACCTTACACTAACCCTATCTCATTAACCTAACAAAGACAACCCATTCTGAAATGGAATTAAAACCACAGGCATAGAGGCCAGGATTTATAACACATATTTTTGGGGAACACAATTCATTCCATGACATTCCACCCTTTGGCCACTCAAAATTCATGTCCCTGACATATGCAAAACACAGTCTCCCCATTGCATCATCCCAAAAGCTTTAAATCAACTTCAACTTCAAAATCTCACCTTCTGAATCATCTAAATCAAATATGGGTGAGACTTGAGGCATATTGCATCCTGGGGCAAAATTCCTCTTCATCTGTGAACCTGCGAAATCTAGAATACAAGTTATCTGCTTACAAAGTACAAGGTGGAACAGGCACAAGGTTGACATTTCTATTACAGAAATTGAAGGGACAATGGGCATCAAGCAAGTCCAAAACCCAGCAGAACAGTTTACATTAGCTGTCAATGCTTGAAAATAATTCTCTATTTCCTGAGACAATCTGGGCAAGGGCCTTGCCCTCAAGACTCTAGGTGTTGGCCATGCCTCTGGATTCGGGGTGGAGGTCCCTCAGACCTGGACCTCAGCCTCTGGGATGGCAACACTAAACCCTCAGGTTTAGGTGGACCCATTCTCCTAGTCCATCTGAATGGCAACCTCACTCCCTCGGCTCCAGCGGGTGCTGTCCTTTTGCCCTTTGGACATGGCGGATCCACCCCAGCCCCCTGGTACATCTTAACAGCAGCGCCACACTCTGGAACTGAGTTGATGAAGACCCGACTTTTAGAAATCTAGGAGGCTGTGGCCCCACCTTTTGAGATCCAGGAAACTGTGATCCCACACTTTGACACTGAGGAGGCCCTGCTTCCTGTGCTCCTTCCGACAGTAATGCTGATCTCTGAGCTGCTTCCGGGATGGTCTTTTTCTTTTCTTGGAGAACAACAGATATTGCTCCTTTGGCCTGTTCCCTGACTGTAGAATTCCAACAGGTAGACAGTGTTCTTTCCTTTTGTTCATTCTCTGTCCCCTTCAGCCTGAGCTGATGGGTTTTCTGCTGTGGTAGTTGGTTAGAACCATCAGTCACAGGATTAATCTCATTAACAAAAGATTGCATAGCAATGCCCTTGGTGAACACTTTAGGACATGTGTCCTTAGTTTGTACAACAGAATTTTCCAAATCTTTAAGTTCTGTTTTCATTTTGCACAGTTCATACTTAAGTCCATCTCTTTTCTCTTGCCTTTTGCTATAAGCAGTGAGGAGAAACCACATGGCTCCTTTAAGTCCTTGCTTAGAAATCTCCTCAGCCAGATATCCAAGTTCATCCATCACTCACAAGTTCTATCGTCCATCAAACATTTGACCATAATTCAGTCAAGTTCTTTTCCACTGCATAAAAATATCTTCCTTCCTCCATTGTCCAAACACATGCTCATAATTTTCTTTTAAAGCCTCACCAGAAGCACATTTAACATTCACATTTCTAGCAACATTCTGTTGTTGATGCCATATTTATCCTCTAAGACGATAGAAACTTTCTCTATAGCTCTCCTCACTTCCTTCTGAGCCCTCACCAGAATTGCCTTTGACGTCCATAATTCTACTAACAGTCTCTTCAAGGCAATGTAGGCTTTCACTATTTTTGTTATTGTAAGGTGCCATCGAGTCAGTTTTGACTCACAGCAACCCTATGTGCAGGAGAAGGAAACACTGCCCAGTCCTGTGCCATCCCCACAATCTTTGCTATGTTTGAGCCCATTATTGCAGCCACTGTGTTGTTTAGGGCTTTCTACCCCATTGAGGGTCTTCCTCCTTTTCTCTGACCCTCTACTTTACCAAGCATGATGTCCTTCTCCAGGGACTGGTCCTTCTTGATTGTTGGTGTTTTTGTTAGGTTCTGTCAAGTCAGTTCCAGCTCATAGTGACCTTATGTACAACAAAATGAAACACTGCCCGATCCTGCACCATTCTCACAATCATTGTTTGAGCCTTTTTTTTTTTTTTATAGTTGTGGCCGCTGTGTCAATCTACCTTGTTGAGGGTTTACCTCTTTTTTGTCCTTCTCCAGGGACTGATCCCTCCTGATAACAAAGTATGTGAGATACAGTCTTGCCGTCCTTGCTTCTGAGGAGCATTCTGGCTATATTTCTTCCAAGACGGATTTGTTTGTTCTTTTGGCAATAGATGGTCTATTCAATATTATTTGCCAACACCATCATTCAAAGGCATCAGTCCTTCTCCGGTCTTCCTTATTCATTGCCCAGCTTTCACATGCATGTTAAAAAATGGCTTGGGTCAGTCCTCAAGGTAACATCTTTGCTTTTTAACACTTTCAAGAGATTTTTGCAGCTGATTTGTCCAATGCAAAACATCATTGGATTTCTTGACTGCTGCTTCCATGAGTGTTGACTGCAAATCAAGTAAAATGAAATCCTTGACAACTTCATTCTTTTCTGCATTTATCATGATGTTGCTTATTGGTCCAGTTGTGAGGATTTTTGGTTTCTTTATGTTGAGATGTAATCTATACTGAAGGCTGTAGTCTTTGATCTTCATCAGTAAGTGCTTCAAGTCTTCTTCACTATCAGCAAGCAAGATTATGTCATCTGCATATCACAGGTTATTATTGAGTCTTCCTCCAATTCTGATGCCCCGTTCTTCTTCATATAGTCCAGCTTCTTGAAATATTTTTTTCAGCATGCAGACTGAACAAGTATGGTGAAAGCATACAGCCCTGATGCACATCTTTCCTGATTTTATACCTCGCATTATCCCCTCGCTTTGATCGAACAGCTGCTTCTCGGTCTATACACAAGTTCTGCATGAACACAATTAAGTGTTCTGGGATTCCCATTGTTTGCAAAGTTATCCATAATTTGTTATGATCCACACAGTTGAATGCCTTTGCATAGTCAATATAACACTGGTAAACACCTTTCTAATCTTCTCTACTTTCAGCCAAAATCCATCTGACATCAGCAACAATATCCCTCTTTCCAAATCCTCTCCTGAATCTGGCTTGAATTTTTGGCAGTCCCCTGTTGATGTACTGCTGCAACTGTTTTTTAATTATCTTCAGCAAAATACCTGGTGTGTGATATTAATGATATTGCTTGATAATTTCTGCATCTGTTGGACCACCTTTCTTTGGAATGGGCACAGATACGTATCTCTTCTAGTCTGTTGGGCAGGCAGCTTTCCTCCAAATTTCTTGCCAAAGATAAGTAAGCGCTTCCAGTGTTGCATCCGTTTGTTGAAACATCTCAATTGGTATTCCGTCAATTCCTCAAGCCTCCTTGTTTTATGCCAATACCTTCAGTGCGGCTTGGACTTCAGCCTTCAATACCATTGGTTTTTGATCATATGCTACCTTCTGAGATTGTTGAACATCGACCAATTCTTTTTGGTACAGTGGCATTATGTATTCCTTCCATCTTCTTTTGATACTTCCTGCGTCGTTCAGTATTTTGTCCATGGAATCCTCCAGTATTGCAACTCAGGGCTTGCATTTTTTTCTTCAGTTCTTTCAGGTTGAGAATACTGAGTGTGTTCTTCCCTGTTGGTTTTCTAATGGCAGGTCTTTGCACATTTCATTATACTTTACTTTGTCTTCTCTAGCCGCCTTTTGAAATCTTTTGTTCAGCTCTTTTACCTTGTCATCTCTTCCATTCCCTTTAGCTACTCTACTTTCCCAGACAAGTTTCAGAGTCTCTTCAGACATACGTTTTTGTCTTTTCTTTTTTCTTGTCTTTTTAATGACTTTTTGCTTTCTCCCCGTATGATGACTTTGATGTCATCCCACAACTTGCCTGGTCTTTGGTCCTTAGTGTTAAATGCATCAAATCTATTCTTGAGATGATCTCTAAATTTAGGTGAGATATACTTAAGGTTGTGCTTTGGCTCTTGTGAACTTGTTTTAATTTTGAACTTGAACTTACAGATGAGCAATTGATGGTCTGTTCCATATTCAGCTCCTGGTCTTGTTCTGACTGACTATATTGAGCTTCTCCATCATCTCTTTCCACAGATGTAGTTGATTTGATTCCTGTGTCTTTCATCTGGTGAGGTCATCATATACAGTAACCATTTATGTTGTTGAAAAAAGGTATTTCCAATGAGTAGGTCATTGGTTTGGCAAAATTCTATCATGTGATATCCATTGTTGTTTCTATCACTGTCTTAGTTATCTAGTGCTGCTGTAACAGAAATACCACAAGTGGAGGGCTTCAACAAACAGAAATTTATTCTCTCACAGTCTAATAGGTTAGAAGTCCCAATTCGGGGTGTCAATTCTAGGGGTAGGATTTCTCTCTCTGTCAGCTCTGGAGGAAGGTCCTTGTTATCAATGTTCCCCTAGACTAGGAGCTTCTCTGCACAGGGTCCTCAGGTCCAAAGGATGTTCTATGCTCCCAGTGTTTTTTTTTTTTGGTGGTATGAGGTCCCCCTTTCTCTCTGCTTGCTTCTTTTATATCTCAAGAGATTGACTTGACACAATCTAATTTTGTAGACTGAGTTCTGCCTCATTAACACAACTGCCTCTAATCCTGCTTCATTAACGTCATAGAGGTAGGATTTACAACTCATAGAAAAATTACATCAGGTAGCAAAATGGTGGACAATCACACAATACTGGAAATTATGGCCTAGCCAAGTTGATACACATTTTGGGGGGACACCATTCAATCCATAACAATCACCTAGGCCGTATTTTCCAACTACAGATCCTTCTTCTTTGTTTCTAACTTTTGCCTTCCAATCACCAGTAATTATCAATGCATCTTGATTGCATGTTTGATCAATTTCAGACTGCAGAAGTTGGTAAAAATCTTTAATTTCTTCATCTTTGGCCTTAGTGGCTGGTGCATAAATTTGAATAATAATTGGATTAACTGGTCTTCCTTATAGGCCTGTGGATATTATCCTGTCACTGACAGTGTTGTACTTCAGTATTGACTATGTTTTTTTTTTTTTTTTAACATTTAATGCAACACCCTTCTGGTGCCATTTGTTATTCCCGGCATAGTAGACCATATGATTGTCCAATTCTAAATGGCTAACAGCAGTCCATTTCAGCTCATAAATGCCTAGGATATCAATTTTCAAGCGTTGCATTTCTTTCTTGACAACTTCCAATTTTCTACATTCATGCTTCGCACATTCCACGTTCCAATTATTAATAGATGTGTGCAGCTGTTTCTTCTTATTTTGAGTCATGCCACATCAGCAGATGAAGGCCCCGAAAGCTCAACTCCATCCACATCATTAAGGCCAACTCTACCTTGAGGAGGCAGCTCTTCCCGTCATATTCTGCGTGCCTTCCAACCTAAAGGGCTCATCTTTCAGCATATATCAGACAATGTTCTGCAGTTATTCATGAGGTTTTCACTGGCCAATTTTTTTTTTTTTTGAAAATAGACCTCCAGGTCCTTCTTCCTAGTTTGGAAGCTCCACTGAAATCTGTCCACCAAGGGAGACCCTGCTGGTATTTGAAATACTGGTGGCATAGCTTCCAGAATCACAGCAACACGCAATCCACCGCTGCACAATAAACTGACAGACGATTGGTGGTTTTTACTGTTAGGCACCATAAAACTGTCCCAGTCTTTACCCATTACCCAATTCCAAAACTGCTTCCACATTTTAGGTATCTGTTAGAGCAGCAGCCCAATCTTCCTGTAGAAAATTCTATCTTAGGTATCTAGTGCTCCTATAACAGAAATTCCACAAGTGGACAACTTTAACAAACAGAAATTTATTTTCTCACAGTTTAGGAGGCTGGAAGTCTGAATCCAGAGTGCCAGCTCTAGAGGTAGGCTTTCTCTCTCTGTCGACTCTGGGATTCCTTCCTTGTCTCTTCAGCTTCTGCTTCCTGGTTCCTTGGAGACCTCCATGTGTCTTGGCAGATATCTTACCCCATCTCTGCTCTTTTGCTCACTTGTTTAATTTCTTTTTATATCTCAAGACAGATTGACTCAAGACACACCTTACACTAATCCTGTCTCATTAACATAACAAGACAACCCATCCCCAAATGGTATTATAACCAAAACTGCTGCAAGATATTACCAAATGTCTCCTTGGGAGAAAAACTGTCCTGGATAACCACTGTTCTAGACTGTAAACTCATGAAGACAATGACAAAGTTTTGTCTTTAAATTCCTGCCACCTAGCACAAACTTTGCTCGATAATGGGCATTCATTCATTTGACCATTCACTCATTCATTCATTCATTCACTCACTTATCCATTCATTCATTTATTTAGTCCTTCAACAGATATGTATTCACTCAGTGTGGTATGTCAGGTGCTGTGGTAAGACCTGGCATTCAATGATGTGTGAGAAGGACAAAGTCCCTGCTTTCATAGAGTTCTGGTTGAGTGGGAAATGCAGATAGTAATCAAACAGATCAAAGTACAATTGTCACTGCAGCCAGTGCTCTAGCAAAGGCTGGGCAGACTTCCCTGAGGAAATCATGCTTCAGCCAAATTCTGAAGGACAAAGAGGAGTTCATGAGGCAGGATGTCAGGGTAAGAGAGGCAGCTTTAAGGAAGGTACTTATTTCCAGTACCCAACTTCAGAAACTCTCATTCAGAAGGTTTGAGGCAGGCCCAGAAAGGTATATTTCCTAAAAGCCTGCTTGAGCAACACTGCCATAGACTGCACCACCCTTACAGGAAGGAGGAGGAATGGCCACTGAATGGCTTAACCCATTGAGAAGGTGGCACAGGTGCTGAAGGCTGTAAACGTATCATCTGTGAAGATCAGGTGAAGAAAATGCAGTTGAGGAGAAGTCTGATGTGCTTTCCAACTTCAAAACTCTTCTTCCTAAACTGAAGGCCCAACGTTTTCTGAATCAGTTTGAGTTTTCCTCTTTTGAAGCCAATCCCCATTACATGACCATTTCTAACTCTCATCTCCTCCAGCTCAGGTCAGGGTTGCTGATGCTGGCTTCCAGTTTCTTTAAAACTCAACAAACCGTTCAGCCTCCCATTGGATGTTGGCAAAGTTTGTTTATCCTTATATCCGTTTTGCTACTTATCAGTGACTGTGTGAGGCCCTGGATCCCCTAAAACAGAGCCAGTTACTTCAGAGCCCTCGAGGTTGTAGAATTCGTTGGGAAAGTTTATCCCAGAGCAGGTGTTCCAGAGTTGTATTTAGTTACTTAGGAATGAGTGACTAAAAAGCAGGTTTGTGTTAAATGTTTTAATTTTTGTTTTTCCCTTGTGTGATTCCAACTTCAAATCCATCAGGATTGAATCCATAAGTGGTATGATGTTAGCAGAGATCAGAAAAGCTTCCCAGCATCCCCCAGTTAGGTCAGGGCCTATGTAACTGCTGTTGTTGTTAGATGCCATTGAGTTGGCCCCTGCTCATGGCGACTCACGCTCAATGGGATTGGACTGTTGTGATCCATAGGGTTGCATTGGCTAATTTTCTGAAGTAGATCACCAGACCCTTCTTCCTAGTCTGTCTTAGTCTGGAAGCTAAGCTGAAACCTGTTCAGCATCGTAACAATGTGCAAGACTCCACTAACAGACAGGTGGTGGCTGTGAATGAGGTACATTGGCCGGGAATCGAACCTAAGTCTCCCATGTGGAAGGTGAGAATTCTACCACTGAACCACCAATGTCCCCAGAACACGAGACCCAAATCAATAAACACCTGTTCAGCTGTCATTAGTGCACAAAGTTGCTATGCCTCATTCATAAATTATTTAATCATTTTTTTACTCTTATACATACCAGACTTAAATAAGTGCTAGCCAACCATAAGTTCCAGAGGCCCTAACTCTGAACTCGAGGGCTCCATGAAGTGCAGGAACCGGTGAGTCTGTTTTGTGGCATTGTGATAATCAGGGCCCTAGGAAAGGCTTTGATTGTGTGATGAAACTGGTGTCAAGAAGAAAATGTCAAAATACTCAAAACAGGCTGAAGTGAAAAAATGTGGTCTCCTAGGCCATCAGAAGTTTATTTGCTCCTCATGGAGGTGGTCTCACACCGTCAGATGGTAGTGGGAACAAAGCCACGTGAAAGCCATCAGGCAGCTACACGGGAAGTTCGAAAAACAGCCTCGTGAGTGAACAGGTAAGGAAGGGGCTGCCTGCCTCGAGGCCTGATTTTCCCCTGACAGAAATGATTCCAGAGTTTTTTACTTCTGTTAATGCCTAGTATAACGTACTGAGTAAGAGCAGGCCGGTTTAGATTCATTAACACATGTGGACCCAAGAGAGTATATAAAGAAATCTCCTTTCTAGCATTGTCGACATTGGTTCCTCAAATGGCCAACATTCCCTGCAGTTACTTCAGGGGTTTCATAAAACTGAAGCAGAGACTGAGGGGAAGGCAGTGGGGTCAGGGCCCTGGATCCTAGCTCTAGCTTCAACCAGGACTGTTACATTTTTATCTGTTACTTATATTGTTGTTGTTGCTGTGGTTGAGGGCCATCAGGTAGATTCTGACTCATGGCATCCCCATGTGTTACAGAGTAGAACTGCTCCATAAGGTTTTCTTGGTTGGAATTTTTATACAGGAGCCAGAGGTTAAGTGCTTGGCTGCTAACCAAAAGGCTGGCAGTTCGAACCCACCTGGCAATCTACTTCTGTAAAGATTAAAGCCTAGAAAACTCGATGGGGCAGTTTTACTCTGTCACATGGACTCACTATGAGTTGCAAATCAACTCAACAGCACCCAACGACAATAACAACAATCTTTATAAGAAGCAGGTCACCAGGCCTTTTCTTTTGTAATGCGCTGGGTAGGTTCAAACTGCCAACTTTTTGCTTACGAGCTGAGTACAAACCTACAAACCATTTTCACCACCCAGAGACCTTGTTATTTATATTAGGGTGCTGAACAAAGACCATTTGAAAAAAGCGTTTTACTGTTTTAAAAAGTTATTCACACCCCACAGCCATCATGAAGCACAACTGTACAGAAAAGCTGAGATTTGCCCGAGGCCACATAATTAGTTAGTGGCAAGTAGAACAGAATCTTGCCCTTCTACGGTTTGTAGATTTTGAAATCTCAGTCTAAAATTCAGATTTCAAAACTCTCTGGTGAATCTTTCACATGCTTCTTTGCAATATTGTATAAATTCATGTCGTGAGTCGACTGGAAAAAATTCAGTAAAATTTCACGTTGTTTTAATTCATTCTCAGCCAACAAATCCTTATAATTGCCAAGCTACTTGTGCTTATTTTCTTAAGCACAAAACCTTTGGGCACAGACCAAAATTAAATTCCTCAATTTTGAGTTCCCCAGAGCATTTTTATGTAATTTATTCCAGGGATGGAAACAAGACTTAATTTGCATACCGGTATGGATCCACTGTTAGTTACTGACTGAGAAGGATTCTGAGGCCACCACTAGCCACAGAGATAATGCAGACAGTGATTAGTAATGTCTGCCATGGATGTGGAAGGGGAGAGTGTTGCATGATTGCCTCATATTTGTTATCCTTGGCCTCTTCTAAGAACTATGCTTTGGCTCACAAATTATCTGGAATTTCCCAATCAGACTGTGAGTTTTCCGGTTTAGGCACTATGACTGAGATTCCAAGAAAATTGCTCTGTATATTGTTGTTGTTGTTGGGTGCCCTCAAGTCAATTTCTACTCACAACACCCCTATAGGACAGAGTAGAACTGCCTCATAGAGTTTTCTTGGCTGTAACTTTTATGGGATCAGATTGCCAGGTCTTTTCTCCTGCAGAGCCTCTGGTGGGTTTGAACTACCAACCTTTTGGTTAGCAGCCGAGTGCTTAACCATTGCCCCACCAGGGGCTCCTTTATATAAATGCATTGTTGTTTTTAGGTGCTGTTGAGTCAGTTTTGACTTATAGCAACCCTATGTACAACAGAATGAAACAATGCCCAGACCAGCGCCATCCGCACAATTGTTCTATACTCAAGCCCATTGTTGCAGCCACTGTGTCAAACCATTTCCTTAAGGGTCTTCCTCTTTTTTGCTAGTCCTCTATTTTACCTAGCATGATGTCCTTCTCCAGGAATTGATCCCTCCTGATAACATATCCAAAGTACATGAGATGTAGTCTTGCTATCCTGGCTTCTAAGGAGTATTCTGGCTATACTTCTTCCAAGACAGCTTTGTTCGTTCTTTGGCAGTCAATGAATACTCAATATTCATTGCCAACACCACAACTCAAAGGTGACAATTATTTTGTCTTCCTTGTTCATCATCTAGCTTCCGCATGCTTATGAGGAAATTGAAAACACCATTGCTGAAGTCAGGCACCTCTTAGTCTTCAAGGTGACATTTTCGCTTTTGAGCACTTTAGAGAGGTCTTTTGCAGCAGATTTGCCCAATGCAACGGGTCTTTTGACTTCTTGATTGCTGTTTCCATGTGTATTAATTGTAGATCCAAGCAAAATGAAATCCTTGCAACTTCAATCTTTTCCCCATTTATCCTGATCATGGTATCATTTATATTATATAAATTACATAAATGTAAATATTATATAAATGTAAGTGCTAATAAATATTTAGTAAGTGTGATGCAGTTGAGCTGAGTTGAACTGAATCAAATCAAGTTGAACCAAATTCAATCAAATGGTCTAGCTCCAAAGGAACACAAAGTAAACAATCTTGGCAGAGAATTCACATCTATTTAGGGGCCAAAAATGTTTTCAGCATTACTTTAAAATACAAACATACTCTAGATGTCATTTGAGAATGCTGCCCAAAAGCTTAATTCAAATTGGCACATTGTTTCCAATAAATTTTTGTCAAAACATAGGGCCTTGGAGCAAAATAAAATACATTAAATTAAATGTATTTTGTCATTTTGCTGTCCTTGGCCACTGAGTTACCAGGAGCCATGGAAAATGGCAAAGTAGATAATGGGAAAATAGACTTCTCAAAAAATTCATGTAAGGGTGATTAGAAACAGGAGTGAATTAGATCACAGGAAGGAATCAAATCCAGAGAGATTCGCCGGCATAAGGAGGATGGGGAGCTATCTTTCCATGATGTTATTTTTGAGTAAACTCTGCCTTCTTATAGAGCTTTTCCCTCAGCTTCGGCCAACAGTTTGCAGCTTGCAGCACAAGTCTGAGACTGCCGTGGCAGAAAGCAGACTGTGAGAAGAGAAGGGGCCCTGGAACAGATCTTCAGTCTAGTGGAAAAGGGTCCATCAGCAAAAGGGCACAGAGGAGAGGCCGAGAGGTGGCAGGGAAGCCAAGAGAAGGCAAGGATGCAGGGTCCTCCTCCTTCCCTCAGCAGTGGAAGGTCTGGGGTCTCTCCCTGGTCAATCCATTTTTTCAGGCCCTCCCTGTGCCCTCTCCCACCTGGTTGTGTTGAGGCTGAGCCTTGCCTGATTATTTTTGCTTATAGATGCATTGCATTTGCTACGTTTTTCTGCAGCATGCATTTCAAGTACAGAAAGTCCCTAGGAGGAAATCTTAGGTATACATAAAACCAGTTGCCAACAAGTCAACTCTGACTTGTGGCGACCCCACGCTTGTCAGAGTAAAACTGCGCTCCTTAGGGTGTTTAATGGCTGAGCTTTTCATAAGTAGATTGCCAAGCCTTTCTTCTGAGATGTCTCTGGCTGAACCACCCAGGCTCCTATTTATATATAAAAAATAGTGGACATAAATCTCAGTCCACTATTTGAAAAATATTCTTTACTTTGATTTTAAGCCCCATCCCCCACTCCACTGGGTGGCAAAAACTAAATGTCAGTTCATTTAACCCTCCTCTCCCCCTCCTTCTCTGGGATAGTGGCTGAGTTCTATGGGGTATATACTGTACCAAGGCATTGTGTGTGATGCTGTCTGTCCAAGCAGGCGTCTGGTGAGATCTCTGTCTTCCCACCAGACTGTGGTTATTTGTCCATACAGATCCCTGTCTGCCAGCCCATGTCTGACCCAGGGCCTCAGTGGTCACTTCTATACCTTGCCGTGGGGCACAGGGATGATTCTGCTGCCAGTGCTTGGAGACCACCATGCTTCTCTACCTGCCTGGACCTACCAGGCCCTCCCTGGGGTCTAGTCACTTGCCCAGGGCTCTGCCAGGCTCACCACCTAAATCTCTCTTTCAGATTCTTCAAATCTGCCCCAGCTTTTGCTGCCTTGCCGGGAGGCAGGTGCAGGACATCGTTATCCAGGGGTCGTTGTTGTTGTTAGCTGTTGTTGAGGTGGCCCCCAACTCATGGTGACTCGTGCACAATGGAACGAAGTGCTGCACAGTCCTGCACTGTCCCCATAATTGGTTGTGGATTGGGCCTTTGTGATCCATAGGGTTTTCATTGCCTGATTTTTAGAACCAGATCACCAGGCCTCTTTCCTAATCCATGTTAGTCTGGAAGTTTCGTGAAACCTGTTCAGCATCAGAGCAGCACACAAGCCTCCAATGATAGAGGGGTAGTCATTGCACGTGAGGTGCACTGGCCAGGAACCGGACCCGGGTCTCCTGCATTGAAAGGCAAGAATTCTACCACTGAACCACTGGAGAACAGGGAGCCATACTCCTCTCAAAACCCCTGCAGGCCCACATTTTGTTGATGCGAAACCCTCTTATTCCCTTCAATAGAAACTCTTGAAACAAAACCAGGAAGAGAATTATAGCCTCTCTGATTCACAGTTTATCATCAGAACTTAGAGCTGTGTCGGGCACATAGTTGGCACTCCATAAACATTTGCGGAATGGATTAGCACCTGAATAAATGAATGGACATCTACTTCTCAGTCCACCATATCTCTCTCCTGAGAGCATGAGCAAAGAAGAAGAGGCCACAACAATAGAGGGAAGAGAAAAGAAGGAGGAAAGTCTTGGAGGAGTGGAGGACTTAATACTCAATACTTTGACCTGAGTTTGTAAGGAATTCAAAGACAAACCTCTGCAATTTACGATCTACACTTTTCTAATAAATTAGGCCTTGCCTAGAAAACAGATTTAGCATTTGTTGGATTTGGAGTTATCCTCCATGTATCTACTGTGAAATATTGTGAGAAATATAGGAGAAAATGTTCAGTCTTTACTCCTAACCAGCTGTGTGAGCACTTTGGACCTCAGTTTCCTTATTTGTGAAATAGGACAGTTGCATTTTCCACTTGTTCATTCAACAAATATGGGTTGGGCTGGGCACAGGAAGACTGCCCAGAACAACAGACTCTGCCCTCCCAGAGCTTGGAACCTGGTGGGGGCATCAGACATTAAGCCAACATCTAGTTGGTAGAAACAACATCGGAAATTGTATGATAGAATTTTGAAATAAATACAACTTCTTCATTGCAAATACCTTTTTTCAACAACATAAATGTCAACTATGTAAGCGGACTTGGCCAGACGGGATCAAATCCACTACATCTATGGAAACAGATGATGGAGAAGCTCAATACCATTGGTCAAAACAAGGCCAGGGGCTGACTGTGGAACTAACCATCAGTTGCTTATATGCAAGTTCAAGTTGAAGCTGAAGAAAATTACAGAAAATCTACAGAGTCAAAATTTGAGCTTAAGTATATCCCACCTGAATTTAGAGACCATCTCAGGAAAAGATTTGACACATTGAAAACTGATGACTGAAAACCAGACAAGTTGTGCAAGGACATCACACATGAAGAAAGGAAAATGTCATTAAAAAGACAGGGAAGAAAAAAGAGACCAAAACGGATGCCAGAAGAGACTCTGAAACTTGCTCTTGAACATAGAGTAGCTAAAGTGAATGGAAGAGATGAGGAAGTAAAAGAACTGAACAGAAAATTTCAAGGGGTGGCTCAAGAAGACAAAGTATTATAATGACATATGCAAAGACCTGGAGTTAGAATACCAAAATGGAAGAACATGCTCAGCATTTTTCAAGCTGAAAGAACTGAAGAAAAAATTAAAGACTTGACTTGTAACATAGAAGGATTCTATTGAGAAAATATTGAACAATGCAGGAAACATCAAAAGAAGATGAAAGGAATATGTACGTAACTGTACCAAAAGAATTCAACAATTTCAGGAGGTAGCATATATTAAAGGAAGAAATCCAAGCTGCACTGAAGGGAATGATGAAAAACAAGGTTCCAGGAATTGACAAAATACCAACTGAGATATTTCAACAAACAAAAGCAGTGCTGGAGGTGCTCACTTGCCTATGTCAAGAAATTTGGAAGACAACTTCCTACCAGTTAGACTGGAAGAGATCCATATTTGTGCCCGTTCCAAAGAAAAGTGATCCAACAGAATATGGAAATTATCAAACAGTATCATTAATCTCACACAAGTAAAATTTTGCTAAAGATCATTTAAAATTGGTTACAGCAGTACAACAGGGAACTGCCAGAATTTCAAGCTGGATTCAGAAGAGAACTTGAATGGGGGAAATCGTTGCTGATGTCAGATGGATCTTGGCTGAAAGCAGAGAATACCAGAAAGATGTTTACCTATGTTTTATTGACTATGCAAAGGCATGAGACTGTGTGGATCATAATAAATTATGGATAACATTGTGAAGAATGCGAACTCCAGAACACTTAATTGCGCTCATGAGGAACTTGTACATAGACCAAGAGGAAATCTTTCAAACAGAAGAAGGGATACTGTGTGGTTTAAAGTCAGGAAATGTGTGTATCAGGGTTGTACCTTTTCACTGTATTTATTCAATCTGTTTGCTGAGCAAATAATCCGAGAACCTAGACTATATGAAGAAGAATGCAGCATCAGGATTGAAGGAAGACCCATTAATAACCTGCAGTATGCAGATGACACAACCTTGCTTGCTAAAAGTGAAGAGGGCTTGAAACACTTACTGAAAAAGATAAAAGACCACAGCCTTCAGTATAGATTGCACCTCAACATAAAGGAAAAAAAAAAAAAGAAATCCTCACAACTGGACCAGTAAGAATAAAAAAAGACATCAGGATAAATAGAAAAAATATTGAAGTTGTCAGGGATTTCATTTTACTTGGATCTACAATCAACCCCCAGGCAAGCAGCAGTCAAGAAATCAAAGAATGTATTACATTGGGCAAATCTGCTGCAAAAGACCTCTTTAAAGTGTTAAAAAGTAAAGATGTCACTTCAAGGACTAAAGCGAGCCTGACCCAAGCCATGGTATTTTCAATCACCTCATGTGCATTCGAAAGCTGGACAATGAATAAGGAAGACTAAAGAAAAATTGATGCCTTGAATTACGGTGTTAGTGAAGAATACTGAATATACCATGGACTGCCAGAAGAATGAATAAATCTGTCTTGGAAGAAGTACAGCCAGAATGCTCCTCAGAAGCAAAGATGGTGAGGCTTTGTTACAATTATTTTGGACATGTTATCAGGAGGGACCTGGAGAAGGACATCATGCTTGGTAAAGTAGAGGGTTAGCAAAAGAGAGGAAGACCCTCAATGAGATGGACTGACATAGTGGCTACAATGATGGGCTCAAGCATAACAACAATTGTGAGGATGGTACAGGAGCGGGCAGTGCTTTGTTCTTTTGTATAGAGGGTTGCTGTTAGTGGGAATCGACTTGAAGGCACCTAATAACTACAACAACATTTCAGGGAAGAGCTCAGCACACTGTGGACACTTTCTACAAAAAGCACACAAGCCATTCTCATCTACTAACAGATCCAAGTCAACTTTTACAGCTATACACACAACTCAGAGGGAATGAAAGCATCTCAGCGACCAGGACCCCTTTGCAACTCCTAGCAAGTGGCATGATACCAGTTTAGCACCAACATTCTTCTCCACCCCTGTAAACAGCAAGATGAGGGGCTTGGTGGCAGGACAGAACAGTTTCAGGAGCCATTTACTAGCTCTGAGATACTACAGGAGTTCTCAGCCTCTGCTGCCCTCTGCCTCCTCCATGCTTCACACTGGTGTTATCAGTCTCCTCTTCTGAAAATTACCATACCAAATCATTTGCCATCAAGTCGATTTTGACTCATGGAAACCCTATGTGCGGCAGATTAGAACTGTGTTCCATAGGGTTTTCAAGGCTGTGACTCTTCAGAAGTAGATAGCCAGGCCTTTTGTCTGAAGCACCTCTGGGTGGGTTTGAATGGCCAACCTTTCAGTTAGCAGCCAACTGCTTTAACCATTTGCATCAACCAGGGACACCTTAGAGGATTAAAAAAAAAAAATGAGACATTAAATCATCAGGGGATTAAATAAGGAGTGTATGTGGCAGAATCTGTTGCAAAATAGCTGTTAGATGTCTTCCCAAGAATCCCAGAACACTTACAAATGTGCCCACGTGCACCACATGGACAGAGCTGTGTGCAACATCAGTAATGGAGAAACACAGTTTTCCCCGCAATATTTTAACCTCTTTTCCCTCTTTCCTTGCCTTTTCCATCTTCTGCCTCCCAGGTCTGTAAGAAGATTCTCCATGCTTTGTTATATCTGAATTTTCTCCTCACTCCAAAAGATAAAAGGAACTTTAGAGTTGATGAGGTGTAAGATCTTTCTTGCAACACTGCATTGGGGAGGGCCATGTGTTCTACTTTGAGTGAAGCTGATGGGGGCCCTGGCATCTGGTCGCCAGAGAGGAGAAGGAGCAGTCATGGCTCTGGGACATTTCAAATATAAAGACCCTAATATAAAACAGAGACTGAGTTCTTAAAATCACCCCTTTTTCTTTAATAGGGCTTTCCACATTTCTCTCTGACAATTCAGCCTGGTCCTGCACCATCCACATAATTAGCTGTGGATCACACGGTTGTGATCCACAGGATTTACATTGGCTGATTCCTCGGAAGCAGATCGTTAGACCTTTGTTCCTAGTTAGTCTTAGCCTGGAAGCTCCACTGAAACTGTTCAGCATCATAGCAACACGCAAGCCTCCACTGACAGACAGGTAGTGGCTGTGCATGGGGTATATTGGCTGGGAATCAAACCTGGGTCTCCGGCATGGAAGGTGAGAATTCTACTTCTGAACCATCACTGCCCCATTCAGTATATATCATTGTTAGGTGCTGTTGAATCGGTTCTGACTCATAGTGACCCTATGTGCAACAGAAAGAAACACTGCCCGGTCCTGCACCATCTTCACGGTCGTTTCTATATTTCAACCCACTGTTGCAGCCACTGTGTCAATCCATCTCATTGAGGGTCTTCCTCTTTTTTGATGACCCATCACTCTACCAAGCATGATGTCCTTCTCCACGGACTGGTCCCCCCGATAACATGTCCAAAGTATGTGAGAAGAAGTTTTGCCATCCTCGCTTCTAAGGAGCATTTTGACTGTACTTCTTCCAAGACAGATTTTCTCCTTCTTCTGGCTGTGTATATATCAGCATATCTCAGTGCCTAGAAAATCATCAAAGTGCTCAGGCTCTGCTCCCTGCTGTGTTTACAAAGCTGCAAAGCAGGATACACGCAGTGCTTACTCAGGGAGCTTTTCCTCCAAAAGACATGGCACAGCCGGATTTTATGTTTTCAGTAGAACAGGCATGTATAGCTCTTCATAATTCCTAATTGTATTTTTATAAATTTATTCATGGAAATAAATAAAATTTCCATACTTTCAAACTTTATTTCCATAAATAGTTCAGAAATGTAATCAATCATTTCATGATGGTTGGAAAATTCAGATAGTTTTCTTTAAGGTTGTATCAGCAATATTTGATAAAACTTTGGAAAAGGTCTTCAAGGGCTTTGATTTTTTTGGGGAGGGGAGCACGGGGGGAAATGGATCCCGAGACGTTTGTTTTGCACCAGTTACCACAGAAGAAACTTCCTAAGTTCAGGCTTAATTCCTCAAAATACTGTGGGTAGTACCTGGGGGCTGTGGCCCCCAGTTGATAGCCAGAGAAGACAAACTTTTAAGAATCTTTCATAAGCAAAAGGCTGCCCATATTGGCCCAAATCAGAATCTACTGAAAATTACTGAGGTTTTCAGGGTTTCCAATGGAATTAACATTGTTAGCATTTCCCAGTTGCAAAACTGTGACTTTCCGCTTTTTTATTTTTTTGCAAGGAAAAGGGTCTTCTTGGCTCAGGCTGAATAGACTTTTAGTCTATTATCTATAACTGGACCATCAACATAAGGATCCAGTTTCTGTTAATAAGTGGACAGCATTCAAATTTGATGAGAAGGGGCTGCACAACACATTTGGGGTTTTAATCAGGCTCAAAGCAAAGGCACAATAGCTCCGTGCGATTGATGAGCTCCCAATGAGGCAGGGCCCCATCTGCTCCCACATGGTGAAGCGGCACAACCAACCTGAGCCTGTGGCTGGCCATCAGAGACAAAAATTGTTACAATATATTGAATATTTACCCCCCCAATTTTTTTTTTTTTAAGGCCAGTTACAAGCACTTTAAGCAGATTACCTCTTGTAGTCCTGGTGATGGTCCTATGAGCTAATTACCCTTTCTACTGAGGCCTGCAGTTCAAATCCACCAGCTGCTCCTTGGAAACCTTATGCGGCAGTTCTACTCGGTCCTATAGGTTCACTATGAGCCGGAATCTACTCCAGAGCAAAGGTTGGTAGTGTGTAAGTTTGGGAAAGTTACTTAACCTCTGTCTGTCTCAGATTTTATGAACTGGGGATAAAAACAGAGCCTATTTCATGAGATAGGGCACGCAAGGGCCTGGAACAGAGTTTAAGATTCACTCATTGAACTATGTGCTCGTCATGGTTCTGGGCCCCTGGGACACTTCAGTGAGCAAAACTGTCACAGACCCTTCCCTCAACAGTACCTGTTCCAGTGGGCAGAGACCCTGCCCTCATCGAGTGCCCATTTCAGTGCGCAGAGACTGACAATTAGCAGAAAACACAGTAAGTAAATAAATGGCATAGTGTGTTACAAGGTGGTAAGTGCTATAGGAAAAAACAAAAAACAAGTAAATTTCCATCAACAAACGAGTGGATAAACAAAATGTGATATATTCAGACAACGACTATTACTCAACCATAAAGAGAAATGAAATCCTGATACATGCTATGACATGAATGAACCTTTAAAAGATGATGCTGAGTGAAATAAGTCAGACACAAAAGGACAAATATTGTATGATCTCATTTGTATGAAATACCTAGAGAGCAAAGTTTATTAGTGGTAAATAGGGGTAGTGGGGAGAGAGGAACAGGAAATCATTGTTTAGGAAGCACTGGGTTTCTGTTTTTGGTGATGGAATATTTGGCAATGGAGATTGATGACGGTTGCATATGATTAATGTAACTAATGTCATTAAATCTTGAATTGGCAAATGTTGTATTATACAGTCATCCCTCAGTTTTGTAGGGGGTTCGTTTTAGGACCTCTGGATATCAAAATCCAAGATGCTCAAGACCGTTATATAGAATAGCATAGTTTTTTGTTTTTTTTTAAACAACGCAGGAATGAGCAGTGCTCAGTTTTGAAGTGGAATGGTGATGGTTAGGCTAGGTTAGGGCGGAAGCCGGAGGCACTGGGTCAAAGCAAGCACTTTTTAAGGACAGTTGCATCTGGCCTTCCTGGAAGGGCTGCCCTCCAATCCAGGGGTCCTTCAAGCAGTTGATCCTGGGTGACTTTGAATACCCAGAAGTACATGTTGCAGAGAGTGCTAGGTCCTGGCCTGCCAACTTTGTTCTTTCCATCCAGACAGAGATCTCTTCTGCAAACACGCTCCACCAGATCCTAGGTCACGTGACCTAATTCTTAGCATCCTCACTTGTCCAAATTATGTTGGGGTGCGGCTGCTTCCATCCCCCTGGGGGCTTCTTCCTTCACAGCCACATACCGGACTCTGTCTTGCCTTGTGCTGCCCTCCGCCCTCCGTGTTGCCCCCAGGCCCTGAGCTCTTTCTTCCCCCATCCCCCAATATTTTTGACCAGCAGTTGTTTGAATCCAGAGTTGCAGATAGGGAGGGCAGACTGCATCTATCTTGACAACAGTAGAAAAAGAAAGAAAGAAAGCATGGAATAGGTTACAGGATATACAGAGTACCAGGGAGGGGGCTGGGGTGGAGATTGCAATTTTAAACGTGATGGTTGGAGTAGGCCTCACGGAGAAGGAACGTTGGAGTAAGGACTAGAAGGAAGTGAGGCAATTAGCCCACAGATATCTGGGAGAAGACTGTTCCAGAAAAAGGGAGAGGCCAGTGCAAGGTAGAACTGACTTAATACCTGCATAAAACCCACTCTGGAGTCCCTGGGTGGTGCAAGTGGTTAACATGCTTGACTGCTGACTGAAAGGTTGGAGGTTTGGGTCCAGCCAGAGGCGGCTTCGAAGACAGTCCTGGTGATGACTTCCTAAAAACCAGCCACTGAAGCCTATGAAACAGAGTTCTGCTCTGACATATGTGGAGTCACCGTGAGCTGGAATCGACTTGATGGCAACTTTAACTTTAAGACCTACCCTGGGCTCCATTCTTTAGAAGGACCCATCTCTCTCTCTCTCACACACACACTCATGATAAATTTATCAAAACAACATGTGGGCGCCCCATCACTTGGAATCTCATGCTCAGAGCTGGTACAGTGCTGCCTAGGACCCTAAACATCTGTTCTTATGACCGACACTGGGCCCCAGGTAGGCACTACTCCATATCTCTTACTCGACGTTTTTGACCTAAAAGGTGACTGTTCAAGGGCCTAAAGGTGTGTAGGCTGTGCCAACAGCAAAGGCAAACAGTGCCTTGGAACAGCAGAGGCACTTAGGTAAAAGACAAATTAATTAACAAATTATCAAGTCCTCAGTATGAATGCCATAGATTCTTGCATAATGAGTTTTTTTTTTTTTTTTTTCCCCAGTGGTGCCATATTCTAATTCTTCATATACTAATTCTTGGTCTGGAAGAACTTAGAAATTAGTATAGTGTTTGCAACAGTAGCACATGGAGGCTGAAGAATGTTTTTCAATTTTAAATAATTCACCCAACTCTTAAATTTGCGTGTAAGTAGGTCTAAACAAAACTGGCTTGAAGTGCTGTACCACTTTTTACATTGTCAGCTAAATGGGCTTTGAATGTTAGAATTGAAAAGTAGTTGAATTTTTATTAATTTTATTTAATATTGTTTAATTAAAATTCCAAAACATGAAGTCTAAAACTTTTGACTTTATATAAATAGTATTTATTTTAAGTTGTGATACTTTTTAATCATATTTCTTATTTTTATCTTATAATTTTAATAGATAATGCTGAATAATTAAAAGAAAAATAACTCTTGGGTGATGGTAAAATCTTAGTTCGGCTTTCGAAGCCCTAGCTGCACTGCTTTGGTTCTGTCCTGCGCATGTGCAGTTTGGAGGTGAGTTCTGGACTTCTGTTGGTTCAGACAGAAATAGGGAATCTCCTTCTCCAGCATTTGCTTGTCTAGGGTTTCTCACATATTCTCCAGGCCGTGAGGCCTGCACAGCATAGTATAATTCCATTTTTTAAGGAAATATTTGGAATTGAAACCACACACTGCTAAATAACTCGTGGATCAAAGAGAATATCAAAAGGAAATTTTAAAAATGTTATAAATTAAATTAAAATTCAACTTATCAAAATTTGTGAGATGTGACTAAAGCAGTGTTTAGAGGAAAATTTATCAAATTAAAATGTTCCTACTAAAAGGAAAAATGTCTCAAGTAAGTGATTTAAGCTTTCACCTTAAGATATTGGAACAAGAGGAATGAATTAAACCTGAAGCAAAAAGAAATAATAAAGAGCAGAAATCAATGAAATGTATAGCATAAAAAGAATACAGAAAATGAGAGCAAAATCTGGTGCTTTGAAAAAATCAATCAAATTAATAAGCATCTAGCTGGACTCACCAAGAGAAAAAGAGAGAAGGCAAAAATTACCCATGTCAAAAATGAATGAAGAGAGGGCGGAGCCAAGATGGCGGACTAGGCAGACGCTACCTCGGATCCCTCTTACAACAAAGACACGGAAAAACAAGTGAATCGATCACATACATAACAATCTACGAACCCTGAACAACAAACACAGATTTAGAGACGGAGAACGAACTAATACGGGGAAGCAACGATTGTTTCCAGAGCCTGGAGCCAGCGTACCAGTCAGGTACAGCACAAGCACAGAGAGCGGCTCCACCCCCCTGAACTAACCCCGGGAGGGGGACCAGCTGGTTCCACGGGCGGCGTGAGATGCAGCCGGTAGGAGAAGTCCCCGGGAGGCAGTGACTGGTCTTGGAGCAGAAAGAGCAGCGTCCGAGCCGGGGAACCGTCCCGCAGGGATTTGGACTGGACGCAGGCGGCTTCATTAACATCTGAATAGCCTGAGCCAGAGGGCGAACTCTGATAGGGATCTGACTGCATTTTTTTTTACCGGATTTTCTGGAAAAACTAGTTTCCCAGTGATGGCTCGGAGACAACAATCCATATCAAACCACTTAAAGAAGCAGACCATGACAGCTTCTCCAACCCCCCAAACAAAAGAATCAAAATCTTTCCCAAATGAAGATACAATCCTGGAATTATCAGATACAGAATATAAAAAACTAATTTACAGAATGCTTAATGATATCACAAATGAAATTAGGATAACTGCAGAAAAAGCCAAGGAACACACTGATAAAACTGTTGAAGAACTCAAAAAGATTATTCAAGAACATAGTGGAAAAATTAATAAGTTGCAAGAATCCATACAGAGACAACATGTAGAAATCCAAAAGATTAACAATAAAATAACAGAATTAGACAACGCACTAGGAAGTCAGAGGAGCAGACTCGAGCAATTAGAATGCAGACTGGGACATCTGGAGGACCAGGGAATCGACACCAACATAGCTGGAAAAAAATCAGATAAAGAATTAAAAAAAATGAAGAAACCCTAAGAATTATGTGGGACTCTATCAAGAAGGATAACCTGCGGGTGATTGGAGTCCCAGAACAGGGAGGGGGGACAGAAAACACAGAGAAAATAGTTGAAGAACTCCTGACACAAAACTTCCCTGACGTTATGAAAGACGAAAGGATATCTATCCAAGATGCTCATCGAACCCCATTTAAGATTGATCCAAAAAGAAAAACACCAAGACATATTATCATCAAACTCACCAAAACCAAAGATAAACAGAAAATTTTAAAAGCAGCCAGGGAGAAAAGAAAGGTTTCCTTCAAGGGAGAATCAGTAAGAATATGTTCTGACTACTCAGCAGAAACCATGCAGGCAAGAAGGGAATGGGACGACATATACAGAACACTGAAGGAGAAAAACTGCCAGCCAAGGATCATATATCCAGCAAAACTCTCTCTGAAATATGAAGGCGAAATTAAGATATTTACAGACAAACACAAGTTTAGAGAATTTGCAAAAATCAAACCAAAGCTACAAGAAATACTAAAGGATATTGTTTGGTCAGAGAACCAATAATATCAGATATCAGCACAACACAAGGTCACAAAACAGAACGTCCTGATATCAACTCAAATAGGGAAATCACAAAAATAAACAAATTAAGATTAATTAAAAAAAAATACACATAACAGGGGATCATGGAAGTCAATAGGTAAAAGATCACAATAATCAAAAAGAGGGACTAAATACAGGAGGCACTGAACTGCCATATGGAGAGTGATACAAGGCGATATAGAACAATACAAGTTAGGTTTTTACTTAGAAAAATAGGGGTAAATAATAAGGTAACCACAAAAAGGTATAACAACTCTATAACTCAAGATAAAAACCAAGAAAAACGTAACGACTCAACTAACATAAAGTCAAGCACTATGAAAATGAGGATCTCACAATTTACTAAGAAAAACGCCTCAGCACAAAAAAGTAAGTGGAAAAATGAAATTGTCAACAACACACATAAAAAGGCATCAAAATGACAGCACTAAAAACTGATTTATCTATAATTACCCTGAATGTAAATGGACTAAATGCACCAATAAAGAGACAGAGAGTCACAGACTGGATAAAGAAACACGATCCATCTATATGCTGCCTACAAGAGACACACCTTAGACTTAGAGACACAAACAAACTAAAACTCAAAGGATGGAAAAAAGTATATCAAGCAAACAATAAGCGAAAAAGAAGAGGAGTAGCAATATTAATTTCTGACAAAATAGACTTTAGACTTAAATCCACCACGAAGGATAAAGAAGGACACTATATAATGATAAAAGGGACAATTGATCAGGAAGACATAACCATATTAAATATTTATGCACCCAATGACAGGGCTGCAAGATACATAAATCAAATTTTAACAGAATTGAAAAGCGAGATAGATACCTCCACAATTCTAGTAGGAGACTTCAACACACCACTTTCGGAGAAGGACAGGACATCCAGTAAGAAGCTCAACAGAGACACGGAAGATCTAAATACAACAATCAACCAACTTGACCTCATTGACTTCTACAGAACTCTCCACCCAACTGCTGCAAAATATACTTTTTTTTCTAGCGCACATGGAACATTCTCTAGAATAGACCACATATTAGGTCATAAAACAAACCTTTGCAGAGTCCAAAACATCGAAATATTACAAAGCATCTTCTCAGACCACAAGGCAATAAAACTAGAGATCAATAACAGAAAAACTGGGGAAAAGAAATCAAATACTTGGAAAATGAACAACACCCTTCTGAAAAAAGACTGGGTTATAGAAGACATTAAGGAGGGAATAAGGAAATTCATAGAAAGCAACGAGAATGAAAATACTTCCTATCAAAACCTCTGGGACACAGCAAAAGCAGTGCTCAGAGGCCAGTTTATATCAATAAATGCACACATACAAAAAGAAGAAAGAGCCAAAAGCAGAGAACTGTCCCTACAACTTGAACAAATAGAAAGTGAGCAACAAAAGAATCCATCAGGCACCAGAAGAAAACAAATAATAAAAATTAGAGCTGAACTAAATGAATTAGAGAACAGAAAAACAATTGAAAGAATTAACAAAGCCAAAAGCTGGTTCTTTGAAAAAATTAACAAAATTGATAAACCATTGGCTAGACTGACTAAAGAAATACAGGAAAGGAAACAAATAACCCGAATAAGAAATGAGAAGGACCACATCACAACAGAACCAAATGAAATTAAAAGAATCATTTCAGATTATTATGAAAAATTGTACTCTAACAAATTTGAAAACCTAGAAGAAATGGATGAATTCCTGGAAAAACACTACCTACCTAAACTAACACATTCAGAAGTAGAGCAACTAAATAGACCCATAACAAAAAAAGAGATTGAAACGGAAATAAAAAAACTCCCAACAAAAAAAAGCCCTGGCCCGGACGGCTTCACTGCAGAGTTCTACCAAACTTTCAGAGAAGAGTTAACACCACTACTACTAAAGGTATTCCAAAGCATAGAAAATGACGGAATACTACCCAACTCATTCTATGAAGCCACCATCTCCCTGATACCAAACCCAGGTAAAGACATTACAAAAAAAGAAAATTACAGACCTATATCCCTCATGAACATAGATGCAAAAATCCTCAACAAAATTCTAGCCAATAGAATCCAACAACACATCAAAAAAATAATTCACCCTGATCAAGTGGGATTTATACCAGGTATGCAAGGCTGGTTTAATATCAGAAAAACCATTAATGTAATCCATCATATAAATAAAACAAAAGACAAAAACCACATGATCTTATCAATTGATGCAGAAAAGGCATTTGACAAAGTCTAACACCCATTTATGATAAAAACTCTTACCAAAATAGGAATTGAAGGAAAATTCCTCAACATAATAAAGGGCATCTATGCAAAGCCAACAGCCAATATCACTCTAAATGGAGAGAACCTGAAAGCATTTCCCTTGAGAACGGGAACCAGACAAGGATGCCCTTTATCACCGCTCTTATTCAACATCGTGTTGGAAGTCTTAGCCAGGGCAATTAGGCTAGACAAAGAAATAAAAGGTATCTGGATTGGCAAGGAAGAAGTAAAGTTCTCACTATTTGCAGATGACATGATTATATACACAGAAAACCCTAAGGAATCCTCCAGAAAACTACTGAAACTAATAGAAGAGTTTGGCAGAGTCTCAGGTTATAAAATAAACATACAAAAATCACTTGGATTCCTCTACATCAACAAAAAGAACACCGAAGAGGAAATAACCAAATCAATACCATTCACAGTAGCCCCCAAGAAGATAAGATACTTAGGAATAAATCTTACCAAGGAGGTAAAAGACCTATACAAAGAAAACTACAAAGCTCTACTACAAGAAATTCAAAAGGACATACTTAAGTGGAAAAACATACCCTGCTCATGGATAGGAAGACTTAACATAGTAAAAATGTCTATTCTACCAAAAGCCATCTACACATTTAACGCACTTCCGATCCAAATTCCAATGTCATATTTTAAGGGGATAGAGAAACAAATCACCAATTTCATATGGAAGGGAAAGAAGCCCCGGATAAGCAAAGCACTACTGAAAAAGAAGAAGAAAGTGGGAGGCCTCACCTTACCTGACTTCAGAACCTACTATACAGCCACAGTAGTCAAAACAGCCTGGTATTGGTACAACAACAGACACATAGACCAATGGAACAGAATTGAGAACCCAGACATAGATCCATTCACGTATGAGCAGCTGATATTTGACAAAGGACCAGTGTCAATTAACTGGGGAAAAGATAGCCTTTTTAACAAATGGTGCTGGCATAACTGGATATCCCTTTGCAAAAAAATGAAACAGGACCCATACCTCACACCATGCACAAAAACTAACTCCAAGTGGATCAAAGACCTAAACATAAAGACTAAAAGGATAAAGATCCTGGAAGAAAAAATTGGGACAACCCTAGGAGCCCTAATACAATGTATAAACAGAATACAAAACATTACCAAAAATGATGAAGAGAAACCCGATAACTGGGAGCTCCTAAAAATCAAACACCTTTGCTCATCTAAAAACTTCACCAAAAGAGTAAAAAGACCACCTACAGACTGGGGAAGAATATTCAGCTATGACATCTCCGACCAGCGCCTGATCTCTAAAATCTACATGATTCTGTCAAAACTCAACCACAAAAAGACAAACAACCCAATCAAGAAGTGGGCAAAGGATATGAACACACATTTCACTAAAGAAGATATTCAGGCAGCCAACAGATACATGAGAAAATGCTCTCGATCATTAGCCATTAGAGAAATGCAAATTAAAACTACGATGAGATTCCATCTCACACCAGCAAGGCTGGCATTAATCCAAAAAACACAAAATAATAAATGTTGGAGAGGGTGCGGAGAGATTGGAACTCTCATACACTGCTGGTGGGAATGTAAAATGGTACAACCACTTTGGAAATCTATCTGGCGTTATCTTAAACAGTTAGAAATAGAACTACCATACAACCCAGAAATCCCACTCCTAGGAATATACCCTAGAGATACAAGAGCCTTCATAAAAACAGATACATGCACACCCATGTTTATTGCAGCTCTGTTTACAATAGCAAAAAGTTGGAAGCAACCAAGGTGTCCATCAACGGATGAATGGGTAAATAAATTGTGGTATATTCACACAATGGAACACTACGCATCGATAAAGAACAGTGACGAATCTGTGAAACATTTCATAACATGGAGGAACCTGGAAGGCATTATGCTGAGTGAAATGAGTCAGAGGCAAAAGGACAAATATTGTATAAGACCACTGTTATAAGATCTTGAGAAATAGTAAACCTGAGAAGAACACATACTTTTGTGGTTACGAGGCGGGGAGGGAGGGAGGGTGGGAGAGGGTTTTTTATTGATTAATCAGTAGATAAGAACTGCTTTAGGTGAAGGGAAAGGCAACACTCAATACATGGAAGGTCAGCTCAATTGGACTGGACCAAAAGCAAAGAAGTTTCTGGGATAAAATGAATGCTTCAAAGGTCAGCGGAGCAAGTGCGGGGGTCTGGGGAACATGGTTTGAGGGGACTTCTAAGTCAATTGGCAAAATAATTCTATTATGAAATCATTCTGCATCCCACTTTGAAATGTGGCGTCTGGGGTCTTAAATGCTAACAAGCGGCCATCTAAGATGCAGCAATTGGTCTCAACCCACCTGGAGCAAAGGAAAATGAAGAACACCATGGCCACACGACAACTAAGAGCCCAAGAGACAGAAAGGGCCACATGAACCAGAGACCTACATCATCCTGAGACCAGAAGAACTAGTTGGTGCCCGGCCACAATCGATGACTGCCCTGACAGGGAGCACAGCAGAGGACCCCTGAGGGAGCAGGAGATCAGTGGGATGCAGACCCCAAATTCTCATAAAAAGGCCAAACTTAATGGTCTGACTGAGACTGGAGGAATCCCTGCAGCCATGCTCCCCAGACCTTCAGTTGACATAGGACAGGAACCATCCCCAAAGACAACTCATCAGAAATGAAAGGGACTGGTCAGCAGGTGGGAGAGAGACGCTGATGAAGAGTGAGCTAATTATATCAGGTGGACACTTGAGATTGTGTTGGCAACTCTTGTCTGGAGGGGGGATGGGAGGATAGAGAGAGAGGGAAGCCGGCAAAATTGTCAAGAAAGGAGAGACTGAAAGGGCGGACTCAAGAGGGGGAGAGCAAGTGGGAGTAGGGAGTTAGATGTATGTAAACTTACATGTGACAGACTGATTGGATTTGTAAACGTTCACTTGAAGCTTAATAAAAGTTATTAAAAAATAAATAAATAAATAATGAAAAAAAATGAATGAAGAGACATCGCTACAGACAATACAGGTATTTAAAATGATAACAAGGGAATATTAAGAAAACTTTTATGCTATAAATTCAACATCTTAGATGAAATGAACTGATTTTTTGTTTTTAAAACACAAACTACCAAAGCTTATGTAAGAAGAAATAGATTGAATAGCCCAATAGCTATAAAAGACATTGAATATGTAAAGACATCTCAGCAAAGAAAACTCTAGATCTAAACGACTTCACTGGGGAATTCTACCAAACATTTAAAGAAAAAGAAAGTAACAATTCTACACAAATTCTTCAAGAAAATAGAAGAAAAGGCAATGCTTTCCAACTCATTTTATAAGGTTAGAATTACTATGATACCAAAAGAAAACTAGAGTCCATTATTCCTCGTGAATGTATATGCAAGAATGCTCAACAAAATATTAGCAAATTAAAGTAAGCAGTGTGTTAAAATATAACAGTACACCATGGCAAATGAGGTTTATTCTGGGAAAGCAAGACTGGTTCTATATTTGAAAATCTAATGATATAATTCACCCTATCAATAAAAAAAAAAAAATTTTTTATCAATAGAAAAACTACATAACTACATAACTACATAACTATCTCAATATATTCAGAAAAAAGTGACAAAATTCAATATCAACTAGTAATAAAAACTTTCAGGAAATTAAGAATAGAAGGGAGCATCATTAAGCTGATAAAGGGCACCTACCAAAAAAAAAAATCTTATAGCTAACATTATACTTAGCAGTAAGAAACTGAATTGTTTTCCCCTGAGATTAAGAACTAAGCAAAAACATCTGTTTTTACCATTCCTCTCAATATCATACTCCAGGTCCAAGCCATTAGTGATAGGCAAGAAAAAGAAATAAGATGCATATTTTAAAAAATGCACATATATAAGGAAGGAAGAAATAGAGCTGTCTCTACTCACAGATGACAGGATCATCTAGGTAGAAAGTCCCAAGATGTCACCAAAACATTTCCTAAAACTAATAAATGAGTTTAGCAAGGTTGAGGGCCCAAGGTCAACATACAAAACTAATAGTAATTCTATATACTAGCAAAAAAAAATTGAATATGAAAAAATTGAAAAAGAGCCATTTACAGTAGCACCAAAAAAGGCATGAACTATTTAGACACAATGCCAACAAAATGCATGCAGAATTTGTATCCCAGAAACTATAAACATTAATGAAAGAACAAAGAGCAAAACAAATGGAAAGATGTGCCATATTCATGGGCTGAAACACTAAATATTGTTAAGATATGAATTCTTTCCAAATTTATCTGTAGTTTCAATGCATTGTCAGTCAATATCCCAGCAGGGATTTTTTTGAAGAAATTAACAGACTGATTCTAAAATTTATATAGAAAGGCAAACTTTTATAGTTAGGTGCCATCGAGCAGGTTCTGACTCATAGTGACCCTATGTACAACAGAATGAAACACTGCCCGGTAAAGCACCATGCTCACAATCGTTACCCTTAAGCCCATTGTTGCAGCCACTGAGTCAGTCCATCTCATTGAGGGTCATCCTCTTTTTCACTGACCTTCTACTTTACCAAACATGATGTCCTTCTCCAGGTACTGATCCCTTCTGACAACATGTCCAAAGTATGTGAGACGAAGTCTCGCCATCCTTGCTTCCAAAGAGCATTCTGGTTGTACTTCCTCCAAGACAGATTTGTTCCTTCCTTTGCCAGTCCATGGTATATTCAATATTCTCTCCAACACCATAATTCAAAGGAGTCAATTCTTCATCAGTCTTCCTTATTCATTGCCCAGTTTCACATGCATAAGAGGTGACTGAAGACACCATGGCTTGGGTGAGGCACACCTCAGTCCTTAAAGTGACATCTTTGCTTTTCAATGCTTTAAAGAGGTCTTTTGCAGCAGATTTGCTAAATGCAACTCATCTTTTGATTTCTCAGCTACTGCTTCCAGGGACGTTGATTGTGGATCCAAATAAAAGAAAATCCTTGACGACTTCAATCCTTTCTCCATTTATCATGATGTTGGTTATTGGTCCAGTTGTGAGGATTTTTGTTTTCTTTATGGTGAGGTGTAATCCATACTGAAGGCTGTGGTCTTTGATCTTCATCAGTAAGTGCTTCAAGTCCTTTTCACTTTCAGCAAGCAAGGTTGTGTCATCTGCATAACGCAGGTTGTTAATGAGTCTTCCTCCCATCCTGATGCCCCGTTCATCTTCATAGAGTCCAGCTTCTCGGGTTGTTTGCTCAGCATACAGATTGAATAGATATGGTAAAAGGATACAATCCTGACGTGCACTTTTCCTGACTTTAAACCACACAGTATCCGCTTGTTATGTTTGCACAACTGCCTCTTGATCTATGTACAGGCACCTCATGAGCACAATTAAGCATTCCAGAATTCCCATTCTTCAAAACGTTATCTAAAATTTGTTATGATCCACACCGTTGAATGCCTTTGCATAGTTGATAAACCACAGGTACTCATCTTTCTGGTATTCTTTGCTTTCAGCCAGGATCCTTCTGACATCAGCAATGATATCCCTGGTTCCACAACGTCTTCTGAATCCGGCTTGAATTTCTGGCAGTTCCCTGTCAATATACTGCTGCAGCAGCTTTTGAATGATCTTCAGCAAAATTTTACTTGTGTGTGATGTTTAATGATATTGTTCAATAATTTCCACATTCGGTAGGATCACCTTTCTTGGGAATAGGCATAAATGTAGATCTCTTCCAGTCGGTTGACCAGGTAGCTGTCTTCCAAATTTCTTGGCATAGATGAGTGAGTACTTCCAGCACTATATCCGTTTGTTGAAACATCTCAATTGGTATTCTGTCAATTCCTGGAGCCTTGTTTTGCACCAATGCCTTCAGTGCAGCTTGGACTTCTTCCTTCAGTACCATCAATTCTTGATCATATGCCACCTCCTGAAATGGTTGAATGTTGACCAATTCTTTTTGGTGTAGTGCCTCTGTGTATTCCTTCTATCTTCTTTTGGTGCTTCCTGTACCATTTAATATTTTCTCTGTAGACCCCTTAAATATTGTCTTTTGTCATAACAGAAATGAAAAATCAGAACCACAATGACATACCACTTCACATCTATTAGAATGACTTTAAAAAAATAGACAGACCCAGGTGCTAGCAAAGATGCAGAGCAACTGAAACTCTCATATATTACTGATGGGAAGCAATATGGTACAGCCACTGTGGAAAACAATTTGGTAGTTTCTGACAAAGTTAACGTACATATACTTACCATAGGACTCAGCAATTCCACTCGGGTATTTCAACTGATTGGTTGATCATATCACGGAAAGTGATTACATTGTATTATGGAAGAGCACCTAGTCCAGTGTCTCCCTAACCACTGAGAACCATAGCCTAGCCAAGCTGACACATACCATCAGCCATCACAACTTGGATCAACATCAATCCCCATAAAAGCAGCAGTCAAGAAATCGAATGATACACTGCTTTGGGCAAATTTGCTGCAAAAGACCTCTTAGAAAGAAAAGATGTCGTTTTGATGACTGTAGTACCCTGACTCAAATAGTGATCTTTTCAATCACTTCATATGCATGCAAATGCTGGACAATGAAAAAGGAAGATGGAAGGAGAATTGACACATTTGAATTGTGATGTTGGTGAAGAATTTTGAATATACCATGGACTGCCAGAAGAAGGAACAAATATGTCTCGGAGGAAGTAAGGCTAGAATGCTCCTTAGAAGTGAGGATGGTGAGACTTTGTCTTGCTTACTTTGGACACCTCATCAGGAAAGACTAGTCATTAGAAAAGGACATCATGTTTGGTAAAATAGATGGTCAGCGAAAATGAGGGAAAACCCTCCAAGAGGTGGATTGACATAATATGAGGCAACAATGGACTCAAATATAATAATAATCATGAAGATGGTGTAGGACCAAGTTCTGTTCTACAAAAAATCACCTAAAGTCAGAGCCGACTCATCAAGAACTAATAACAGCATATACAACAACATGTATGAATCTCAAATGCATCATGCTTAGTCAGAATGAAGGCAGACTCAGAAGGCTACATAGTATATGATTCTTTTGACATGACATTCTGCACAAAGCAAAATTATAGGCAGAAAACAGACGAGGAATCAACAGGCCTGGGAATGGGGGAAGAGGAATTTTGGGAGTGGCAGAGCTCTTCTCTATTTTAATTATAGTGGTGGTTGCATGACTATGCATTTGTCAAAACTCACAGACATGTTCACTAAAAAGAGTGCACATACATGTTTAAAAAGTGAATCAAAACAAAGAATGAATCTGCATTTAGAAGAGTTCCTGGCACTTGGTAAACCCTTATCAAAATTAGCTGCTGTTATATATATATATATATGTATATATATATATATACACATATATATATACATATATATATACATATACATATATACATATATATGAATAATATTTACTTCTGTTCGAACTGTGAGCCTGAATAGAGGCTATTTTCCAACTTGGTGGTTACAAATCAATTCAGAAACATTCTGACCACAGATAAGGCCCTGAATTTATACCAAGTAAACCTTCTGGACTGGTCTACTAGTTTTGTACCTCTCTGACCACCATTTGTTTCTCATTAGCTAGAGCATTCCCAATGGATAAACAGCATTTTCCAACTCAGCATCAAAACAGAAAGGAGCTGTGGTCACCAAATAAATATTTCCTATACAACATGGAAACCCAGAAATGTTACAAATGGAATTTAGAGAGTCTCACAGCAGCTGTGCTTCGCATGCAGCTAGAACAAATAGAGATGACAGCACACAGAGAAACAAAAATTATCCAACACTTAGGTATAATTTTCCCAATCTTAAAAAAAGTTCCAACTTTTCTAGTATTGGTTAAGTGTTAACTCTGAACTCTGAGATGGGCATGAACTGTGTATTTAGATTCACTCAGAGTAGCTGGTATTCAATATTTGTTGAATCAAAGAAAGGATGAATAAATGGCAAAAACGGGAAGCCGGACATTGCTTCTAAAATCGTAGCCTGCTGAGGACACAAGTGTTGTTGCCACCACCCTATCCACATCTCTCCTAACTCTGAAACTGGAGCCCACCAAGACCCAAGAGCGTGTGAGCACGTAGAGCATGTAGGGCAGCCGTCCCCACTTCCTGTGAGTTCCTCATCACACACATTCACCCTGAATGGACCTGGGGCTTCAGTGGAGGAGGACTAACTTCCACATAGAACATTCAAGACCCGTCTTTGAATTCTCCCACTGAATTACCCTAGTTTGTCATCCAGAGGCAAATCCATATGTTTCTAAACTGCCCAGGTGGAGGTGGCAGGGTGGGCTCTTTGGGGTCTGGTGAGGGTGGGTGGACTCTATGCTATGCTTCTATGGGACCAGGTCGGGTGGCTGTGGAAAGAATGTGCATCGCTCCCACCAAGATGCAGAAGAGGGGCTGCAAAGCTTCCCTGGAATCTGGTGGCAGGAACTGACTGCAGAAGGCGGTTGGGAGGTAGTAACCACAGGGTCAGCCTAGGCAGGAGAGGAATGGTGTGGATGTCTTTCCCCTGAACTCGATTAAGCTCCCTGAGGGCAACAAACACACCTTCTCTCCTTTGATCCTCACCAGCAGCTGGCACAGTGCTGAGTACACTGTAAAAACCTAACAAAAACTTAATGAATTGAATTAAGTAAGAATTTAGTTCTGAGGGAAGCCAAATTTGTCAGCTTATATGAAAAATATTGAATGCCTGTTGGGTGGAAAACATTAATGTAATTAAAAACTATAATTTATCTTCTTTTCTGATCACATATCGTGGGATCTTGAGAGTATCAGTTGTCATTGAGTGGGGTCTGGCTCATGGCGATCCCGTGTGTGTCAGAGCAGAACTGTGCGCCATAGGGGTTTTCTTTCAATGGCTGATTTTTCAAAAGTAGGTCACCAGTCCTTTCTTCCAAGGTGAATCTGGGTGGACTCAAACCTCCAATCTTTGTTAGCAGCAGGCTTGTTAACATTTTGCACCACCCAGGGACTCTTAGTTCTTGTAAGGAATCAAAAATAAGAGAGGTTTACAATGAATAAGCAGCATGGTGCAAGATGGTAGATATATTTGAACTTGACTGCTGGCCCTATTCAGTGGAGAGTAGCTGCAGAGGGTTCACTGTCCACAGTGATGCTGTAGTCAAATGTAGATTTCTTTATTGACTAGTGATGTCTGTCACAGGCCAAGGAAAGAAGAGTGTGGCCCACTTCTCATATTTGCCATCCCTGCTAGTGGGAAGAGCAGGAGCCCAAAGTCATAGTTCCCAATCTACAACCAGTTATGTAACCTTGGCAGATGATTTCAGCTCTCTGAGTCTCAGTTTCCTTAACTAAAATGACTGGCTAAATGACCTTTAAAGTCTTTAGAGTCTAAATTATCTCTAGGAGGAGCAGGGAGTTGGAGGGTCATTTCTTTTTACATAAGCTTGCTAAAATTTATCCTGAACTCATATGTGCTAGTGATATTATGTGTTCCCTCCAGAGCTGCCTCAGGCCACATGGTCCCTTAGCTGAGGATACCACTGCTCTGAAAGTGGATGTCTCTATCCATCACCCCTGGTGGTGCTAGTTTGTCATACTGTGATGGCTTGCATGTTGCTATGATGCTGGAAGCTATGCCACCATTATTTCAAATACCAGCAGGTTCACCCGTGGTGGACTGGCTTCAGTGGAGCTTCCAGACTAAGACATAGTAGGCAGAAAGGCCTGGTGACCTACTTCTGGAAATCAGCCGTTGAAAACCTTGTGGATCACAAGAGAACATTGTCTGACTTGCTTGCTTTGGACACTTCACCAGGAAGGGTTAATTACTAGAGGAGGTCACTGTGTTTGGTGAAATAAAGGTTCAGAAGGGCAAGGGAGACCCTCTGTAAGATGGATTGTCACAATAGCTGCAATGATGGACTCAAACATGAAAAAGATCATGAAGATGGGGCAGAACTAGGCGGCTTTTCTTTATGTTGTACATAAGGTTGCCATTAGTTGGAGCTGACACCATGCAACTAACAACAACTTAATATGGAATTGTTTTCAGATACTTTACTATCTTAAATGCCACTTTCTTGCCATCTCTCTGACAATGGCGATCCTAAAATGTGACTTCCAGAATTTATACAGTGCTGGAAATTTGATGTGGTTACTGTAGACAAATTTGAGCTACCGCAATATTTTTACACAAATAATGCATATGTTATATGTTTTTTTGCCAACTGTGCAACCCCCCTCACGCATTATCTTCCTAGGTGTGCTATGTGCATTATGTGTGTGGCCACGTTATTTGCATGGGTATGTTATTTGCAAAAAAATACGGTACTTAACCCAATTTGGACATAATGTTGGTAATAATATTACCTAAGTTTAGATTCAGTTTTTTGTTTGTGTTTTTGCTTTGGTGGCTGTTTCATCTGAGGACTGTATTAATTTTCATCTGAAGCTGCAAACATTTATTTTTAATAAAAGTTCAGAATTCTGTGATGAAAGACAGTGTAAAGATTACAAGCTGGATTCAAAAGCCATTGCATGACTGGTTGTTTATATTTCCATGAAGTGAGCACAAAATCCTTTGGAGGGAACCATGCCCTGTAGCATATGAAGTGAGCATAAAATCCTTCAGAGGGAAACATGTCCCTTAGTACCTGAAAAGTGTGAGTCATACGGAGAGACTGGCTGCACTTCTATGCAGAGCCCTAATCACCATTTCTTCCAAAGGCAGCCACTTTCCCAAAACAGGCCCGTAGGGCAGACCAAACGGCTCTTCACATGTACACGCTAACAAATTCTTTATATCCGAGGAATGTTTTCAGGAAACATGCTATCTGCTGGTGTTCTCCCGCAAAGGGCATCAGTCTGGCATCTTTCTGGCTCTCCAATAGCAGCCTAGGGGATGCTGACAATAAACAGAAATTTCGGGGTGGCGGGGAGGGGTTGGGGGGAGGAAATAAAAGAAGCAAGTTACTACTTATTGAGAAATCTTTGGCTTGGCATGGTGAGGCACATTTGAATGTTAACCAGTGTGTGAAATATAAGGTTTTTTTTAAAAGACATTCTTTTTAATAATCCCCTTTCATGTACCAAACTAAACCCGTTGCTGTTGAGTCAATTCTGATTCTTAGTGACCCTATAGGACTCAACGGTGATTTTTTTTTTTAATAGGACAGAGTAGAACTGCCCCATAGGGTTTCCAAGGAGTGGCTGATGGATTCGAAACTGCCAACCATTCAGTTAGTGGCCAAACGCTCAACCGCCATGCCACCAGGGCCCCATTTTCATGTACAAGAACCTCAAAAGCTAATTGAAAGATCCTACCCCATTTTGCCCCTACGTGTCTGTCAGTTTGTCATATTGTGGGGGCTTGTGTGTTCCTGTGATGCTGGAAGCTATGCCACCAGTATTCAGATACCAGCAGGGCCACCCATGGAGGACAGGTTTCAGCTGAGCTTCCAGACTAAGACAGGCTAGGAAGAAAGACCCGGCACTCTACTTCTGAAAAGCATTAGCCAGTGAAAACCTTATGAATAGCAGTGGAACATTGTCTGATATAGTGCTGGAAGATGAGCCTCCCAGGCTGGAAGGCACTCAAGAGATGACTGGGGAAGAGCTGCCTCCTCAAAGTAGAGTCAACCTTAATGACATGGATGGAGTAAAGCTTTTGGGACCTTCATTTGCTGATGCGGCATGACTCAAAATGAGAGGAAACAGCTGCAAACAAACATCCATTAATAATAGGAACCTGGAATGTACGAAGTATGAATCAAGGAAAATTGGAAATCGTCAAAAATGAAATGGAACACATAAACATCAATATCCTAGGCATTAGTGAGCTGAAATGGACTGGTATTGGCCATTTTGAATCAGGCAATCATATAGTCTACTATGCTGGGAATGACAACTCGAAGAGGAATGGTGTTGCATTCATTGTCAAAAAGAACATTTCAAGATCTATCCTGCAGTACAACGCTGTCAGTGATAGGATAATATCCATATGCCTACAAGGAAGACCAGTTAATATGACTATTATTCAAATTTACGCACCAACCACTAGGGCCAAAGATGAAGAAAAAGAAGATTTTTATCAGCTGCTGCAGTCTGAAATTGATCAAACATGCAATCAAGATGCATTGATAATTACTGGTGATTGGAATGCAAAAGTTGGAAACAAAGAAGAAGGATCTGTAGTTGGAAAATATGGCCTTGGTGATAGAAACAATGCCGGAGATAGAATGATAGAATTTTGCAAGACCAATGACTTCTTCATTGCAAATACCTTCTTTCACCAACATAAACGACGACTATACACATGGACCTCGCCAGATGGAACACACAGAAATCAAATTGACTACATCTGTGGAAAGAGACCATGGAAAAGCTCAATATCATCAGTCAGAACAAGGCCGGGGCCGACTGTGGAAAAGACCACAAATTGCTCACATGCAAGTTCAAGCTGACACTGAAGAAAATCAGAGCAAGTCCATGAGAGCCAAAATATGACCTTGAGTATATCCCACCTGAATTTAGAGACCATCTCAAGAATAGATTTGATGCATTGAACACTAGTGACCGCAGACCAGACAAGTTGTGGAATGACATCAAGGACATCATCCTTGAAGAAAGCAAGAGGTCACTGAAAAGACAGGAAAGAAAGAAAAGACCAAGATGGATGTCAGAGGAGACTCCGAAACTCACTCTTGAGTGTCGAGCAGCTAAAGCAAAAGGAAGGATTGATGAAGTAAAAGAACTGAACAGAAGATTTCAAAGGGCCTCTTGAGAAGACAAAGTAAAGTATTATAATGACATGTGCAAAAAGCTAGGGGTGGAAAACCAAAAGGGAAGAACACACTCGGCATTTCTCAAGCTGAAAAAACTGAAGAAAAAATTCAAGCCTTGAGCTGCAATAGTGAAGGATTCCATGGGGAAAATATTAAACGACACAGGAAGCATCAAAAGAAGATAGAAAAAATACACAGAGTCATTATACCAAAAAGAATTAGTCGATATTCAACCATTTCTAGAGGTGGCATATGATCAGGAACTGATGGTACTGAAGGAAGAAGTCCAAGCTGTTCTGAAGGCACTGGTGAAAAACAAGGCTCCAGGAATTGATGGAATATCATTTGAGCTGTTTCAACAAACAGATGCAGCACTGGAGGTGCTCACTCGTCTATGCCAGGAAATATGGAAGACAGCTTCCTGGCCAACTGACTGGAAGAGATCCATATTTATGCCTATTCCCAAGAAAGGTGATCCAACCAAATGTGGAAATTATAGAACAATATCATTAACATCACATGCAAGCAAAATTTTGCTGAAGATCATTCAAAAACGGCTGCAGCAGTATATCGATAGGGAACTGTCAGAAATTCAGGCTGGTTTCAGAAGAGGATGTGGAACCAGGAATATCATTGCTGATGTCAGATGGATCCCGGCCGAAAGCAGAGAATACCAGAAGGATGTTTACCTGTGTTTTATTGACTATGCAAAGGCATTTGACTGTGTGGATCATAACAAACTATGGATAACACTGTGAAGAATGGGAATTCCAGAACACTTAATTGTGCTCAGGAGGAGCCTTTACATAGATCAAGAGGCAGTTGTTCGGACAGAATGAAGGGATACTGATTGGTTTAAATTCAGGAAAGGTGTGTGTCAGGTTTGTATTCTTTCACCATACCTATTCAATCTGTATGCTGAACAAATAATCCAAGAAGCTGGACTATATGAAGAAGAATGGGGCATCAGGATTGGAGGAAGACTCATTAACAACCTGCATTATGCAGATGACACAACCTTGTTTGCTAAAAGTGAAGAGGACTTGAAGCACTTACTAATGAAGATCAAAGATCACAGCCTTCAGTATGGATTACACCTCAATATAAAGAAAACAAAAATCCTCGCAAGTGGACCAATGAGCAACATCATGATAAACGGAGAAAAGATTGAAGTTGTCAAGGATTTCATTCTACTTGGATCCGCAATCAACAGCCATGGAAGCAGCAGTCAAGAAATCAAAAGATGCATTGCACTGGGCAAATCTGCTACAAAGGACCTCTTCAAAGTGTTGAAGAGCAAAGATGTCACCCTGAAGACTAAGGTGCGCCTGACCCAAGCCGTGGTATTTTCAATCACATCATATGCGTGTGAAAGCTGGACAACGAATAAGGAAGACCGAAGAATTGACGCCTTTGAATTATGGTGTTGGAGAAGAATACTGAATACACCATGGACTGCCAAAAGAACGAACAAATCTGTCTTGGAAGAAGTGCCGCCAGAATGCCACTTAGAGGCAAAGATGGCGAGGCTGCATCTTACATACTTTGGACATGTCGTCAGGAGGGATCAGTCCCTGGAGAAAGACTTCATGCTTGGCAGAGTACAGGGTCAGCGGAAAATAGGAAGACCCTCAACGAGGTGGGTTGACACAGTGACTGCAACAATGAGCTCAAGCATAACAATGATTGTAAGGATGGCACAAGACCAGGCAGTGTTTCGTTCTGTTGTGCATAGGGTCACTATGAGTCGGAATCGAATCAATGGCACCTAACAACAACAACAACCCTATTTTGCAAACTAAAGTGTGAGTAACACATGAGCTGGGTAACTAATCTGTCCCCTTAAGGAATTCTGGTACTTTCCCAGGCTGTCAGAATGCTTTCATTTTCTTCACTGTGGTCTCTTGTACAAGTGGGATTGTGGAATGTGAAGAAAATGTGAAACGTAACAGCACCATCACAAAAACACTGCAGTTACTTGTTTCCTGGTAAGCTTTACCTACAAACTGACTGGATACATCAGCTTTTGCCTCAGTGGAGGCTACAGAGGCCCCAAATGGGCAGTGCTGCTTCTGAAAATACTTTCCTTTTTTTTTTTTTTTTAAGTTTTATTGTGCTTTAAGTGAAAGTTTATAAATCAAATCAGTCTCTCACAAAAAAACTTACATACGCCTTGCTACATACTCCCAATTGCTCTCCCCCTAATGAGACAGCCCATTCCCTCCCTCCTCTCTCTCTTTTCATGTTCATTTCTCCAGCTTCTAACCCCCTCTAACCTCTCATCTCCTCTCCAGGCAGGAGATGCCAACATAGTCTCATGTGTTCACCTGATCCAAGAAGCTCACTCCTTGCCAGCATCCCTCTCCAACCCATTGTCCAGTCCAATCCCTGTCTGAAGAGTTGGCTTTGGGAACAGGTCCTGTCCCGGGCCAATAGAAGGTCTGGGGGCCATGGCCACCAGGGTCCATCCAGCCTCAGTAAGACCATTAAGTCTGGTCTTTTTATGAGAATTTGGGGTCTACATCCCACTGCTCTCCTGCTCCCTCAGGGGTTCTCTGTTGTGTTCCCTATCAGGGAAGTCATCAGATGTAGCCAGGCACCATCTAGTTCTGGTCTCAGGATGATGTAGTCACTGGTTCATGTGGCCCTTTCTGTCTCTTGGGCTCGTAATCACCTTGTGTTCTTAGTATTCCTCATTCTCCTTTGATCCAAGTGGGTTGAGACCAATTGATGCATCTTAGATGGCCACTTGCTAGTGTTTAAGACCATGGACGCCACTCTCCCAAGTGGGATGCAGAATGTTTTCTTAATAGATTTTATCATGCCAATTGATTTAGATGTCCTCTAAAACCATGGTCCCCAAACTGCTGCCCCTGCTACACTGGCCTTCAAAGCATTCAGTTTATTCAGAAAACTTCTCTGTTTTTGGTTTAGTCCAGTTGTTCTGACCTCCCATGTATTGTGTGTTATCTTTCTAGTCACCTGAAGTAGTTCTTATCTACTAATTAGTAAATACCCCTCTTCCACCCCCTCCCTCCCCCCCCATAACCGTCAGAGAATATTTTCTTCTCTGTTTAAACTATTTCTCGAGTTCTTATAATAGCGGTCTTATACAATACTTCTCCTTTTGCAACCAATTTCACTCAGCATAATGCCTTCCAGATTCCTCCATGTTATGAAATGTTTCAGATTCATCACTGTTCTTTATCAATGTGTAGTATTTCACTGTATGAATATACCATAATTTATTTATCCATTCATCCATTGATGGGCACCTTGGTTGCTTCCATCTTTTTGCTATTGTAAACAGTACTGCAGTAAACATGGGTGTGCATATATCTGTTCGTGTAAAGGTTCTTATTTCTCTAGGATATATTCCAAGGAGTGGGACTGCTGGATCCTATGGCAGTTCTATTTCTAGCTTTTTAAGGAAGCGCCAAATCAATTTCCAAAGTGGTTGTACCATTTTACATTCCCACCAGCAGTGTATAAGTGTTCCAATCTCTCCACAGGTTCTCCAACATTTATTATTTTGTGTCTTTTGGATTAATGCCAGCCTTGTTGGGGTGAGACAAAATCTCATTGTAGTTGTGATTTGCGTTTCCCTAATGGCTAATGATCATAAGCATTTCCTCATGTATCTATTAGCTACCTGAATGTCTTCTTTAGTAAAGTGCCTGTTCATATCTTTTGCCCATTTTTTAATTGGGTTATTTGTCTTTTTGTAGTTGAGTTTTTGAAGTATCATATAGATTTTAGAGGTCAGGCACTGATCAGAAATGTCATAGCTAAAAACTTTTTCCCAGTCTGTAGGTAATCTTTTTACTCTTTTGGTGAAGTCTTTGGATGAGCATAGGTGTTTGATTTTAGGAGCTCCCAGTGAAAATATTTTCCTTCAGCAGCCTGGGCTGCATTCTGCCATAAATCGCTTATGTAGTGGTGCAGCTCTCAAGCTGAAAAAAGAAAAGGAGTTGCCTCTAGCTCGTTTCCACCAGGCTTCTCTTACAGTGAAAACTTTATGAAAGAAGACAAAACCTTTCATTCCACAGAGCAGCCTTAGGGAAATGAATAAGCAAAGCTCACAGAAAGTACTTCATGTTTTAAAAATAATTAAAGTGTCTTTAAATAAACCCTCTCACGTTGCAGTACAGAGAGGTGAGATGCTTGTATTTCAAGGAGTAAATACTAAGATAGGAAGGAAAACAAAAAGATTTTTTTAAAAACTGGATTTTTAGTTAATAAGGAAACCTAAAATCTTAATATAGAAACATAGTTGTGAGGTGTGGAATCCTCTTGCGTTAAACATTTTGGCCTTTGGTCCTGGTTCCTGAGAGCTGCACCACATCTGAGGCCAATGAGTAGGGTCTAACCAGACCACAAGAGACCAGCTGGGGGCCCAACACTGACTAAGGCTCGGGAGACATGACGTCATTGATTATATCCATGTGCGGAAGCCAATAAAGGCTCAGAGTGTGAACATCTGCTTTCAGGAGGGCAAGCATATCCCCTGTGGACATGAAACCTTTGTTAAAAGAACCCTCCTGGACCTTGCCCTATGTGTTTATATCCTTTTTTCTGCTAGATTAGACATAGTCCTTTCTCTGGAATTTGTGAGTTGTTCCACCGGATTATCAGATCTAAGAAACAGAGAAGGGGCTGGTGTCCAGTGATTTGGCCCCAGGTGAATGGGGATGAGAGAGAGGAGTCAGTGCCTGCTAACCTGGCTCCAGGTGAATGGCAGTGGGAGAGAAAAGGCTGTGTGGAGCAGCTGGGGTCTGGACTGACCAGAGAAGGGAGGCTGAAATTTCCACAGGACACAGTTGGTGTGTGGAGCAAGATTTATTATCCACCATACTTTTTGTGTCAGAGATGGAAGATCTCACCCTCCCTGGACTGATTTGATACAACTAGTGACAAAGGTGGGACCTGTTTGAGTGGCCCTGACTTTGCACAATTTGTGCCGTGAGCAGGGTTAGCTGGAGAGAATCCTGACTGCTCAATAGTGGATATATGCCCCTAGAAGGATAGTGCATTTTTCACGTGAGTGTGAAAGGATTGTCTCCTTAAGTAGGAAGCACTCACTTTGCAGTGATGGCTGGTACAGGTCAGGTACCAAACATTGCTAATATCTTGGTATGCCAGTAACTCTCATAGCCCAGTAGCACTCACAGGAGGAACACACAGCTTTCCGCTTCGGTTATATTAAGTACAGTATATATTCCCTGGACCCTTCTAAAAGATGCTAATAAACAGCACCTTTGTTCCAAAAACTTTCACACACATTCATCTAGTGAACAAGTACAAACGTAGCAATTTTAATTAATATTCTTGCAGACAAGTATGTATATGTATATGCATATATACATATATATCAAAATTAAGAATTTACAAATAAGATTTGATATACTTAGTCTAGCAGTGAGTAAGTCCATAGGATAAATCTTAAGTGGGATATGGTTGCTTTGGTGGTGTTTTTAGTAACTCAGTTCTACTGCAAATGAAGACGTCTGAAGCATACACTCAGCTAGCTTTGGAGGAATCCAAGGAAACAGCACAGCATGCTCATGCTGTTGCTTGGAGATACAGAAATGTCTGAGTTTTGCACCTAAAAAGTTTGAAAATTGCTGTGAAGCAGCGGCATCCCCGGTAGCTGCTGGTGTCTGTTGTCTCCGGGGATGTGCTATCATAAACAAAAAATGTAGAGAAGCAATGTAAGCATGGCAGTTGAATCCTGTTTGTAGTCCAGGCATGAAGTGAGACAGAGCTCCAGACGGGAGATAAGCAGAATGCCCAGTATCATCATCTGCTCTTCTGGACACCTGAGACGGTAGAGCTGGGACATTGTCTTTATCTTCCTCTCTAGACCACGTGCTCACAGGCCCTAGTGCAAGTTCGTCCATGAGGCCGGTCAGGGTAACTCAGCATGACTGTCCTGTGGCTACCACTTTCCTGGGATGGAGACCCCACACTCGTACCAGCCCACATAGTAGTAGGGGGTTCCGAAACCAATACGACCAAATCTGACTGGTTCCTGGCGATACTGGCGATAGTAGCCTGGAAGGTAAAAGGAAAGAGATGGAAGAAAATTAATCAAAAGCACCTGAACCAACAGGGAGACAGCCTCATCCTTCAACCTCCTTTCAGACAGAAAACCTCTAATAAGTTGTTCTTATGACAACTGTTACTGCCAGATAGACATAAGCATTTTTGTGTAATGATCCATCAGCCTATTAGATTCTTTTCAGGAATGATTTGGGGGATAATCTGGCCCCCATGCGTTTGACATAGGTAGGAAAGTGTTCGTTGGTGCACTCTCTCCAGAAAAGATAATTTGATGCAATTGCTACTGCGCACTCAGGGCCCTGGTGTCACAGTGGTTAAGCACTCAGCTGCTAACCAAAAGCTTGGTGGTTTGAACCCAGCAGCTGCTCTGTGGGAGAAGGATGTGGCAGTCTGCTTCTGTAAAGATTACAGCCTTGGAAACCCTATGGGGCAGTTCTATTCCACCCTATAGGGTTGCTAGGAGTAGAAATCAACTCAACAGCAATGGGTTTGGTTTGATACTGAACACTCACTGTGGGGCAGGCTCTGAGCTGGGATGACAACAGTAAGCAGGCTCTGAGATGGGATGACAACCTGGTCCTCACAGAACGTAGGACCTCCCAACCCTTCACACTTGCCTAGAATGCAATCCTCTAATGTTTAATTCTTAGAATCTGTGATAGACTTCTAGATCTTTCAGGCAAATCTCTCAAAGTAAAGAAGTGCTGCAACATTTCCAGCCATTTCTTGGTCGAAGTAGGATTCCTCAACTTCTTCAAAAAAGTTTTGGCAACAACAACCGCTCTCACTTCTTTGGCCCTGACTACACTTGCCAGATAAAGGGGTATTCTGGAACCCTGGTGGCACAGTAGTTAAGATTTTGGCTGCTAACCAAAAGGTCAGCATTTCAAATCCATCTGCTGCTCCTTGGAAACCCTGTGGGGCAGTTCTACTCTGTCTTACAAGGTCACTATGAGTCGGAATCAATTCGACGGCAACAGGTTTGGTTTTTTTGGTTTGGCATTCTACCAGTGTGTGCGCTTGGTTAACCAGCACCTCTGTTCAGAGCGAAAACAATGGCAGTTACAGACACACAGTGAAACACAGATAATAGCAACACTGGGGTATTGCAAGATCCTGGAAAAACTTAGAAATTTTGTATGTTTATTTTACCGTTCATGTATTTTAATTCTTTGAAATTGGTCATGTGTGTCCCAGCCTATGGTATTTTTTCCCAAACTAAAAAATTTGGCAGATCAGAGCACCTCCTGTCCTGAAAATACCAGATCAGCAAGAGCTAAGTGCCTAATGAAAAAGTGCCGGACTTCATCCAGCTGCTCTGTTTATTCATCCAGTTGCTTGGGTGAGTTGGTAACATATTACAAGTTGTTAACCTTTGAGGTTAGTGTATTTGTCCTTGCCTTATCATTCCAAAATCAAATAGTTGCTACACCATCTCTTGAAGTATCTTATGGTCAGTGTGCATGTTTATCTTTACCTTCTCTGGACTTTGACTCATGACATCTTCTACCTGGAAGGCCTTCCAATCTTTGTGTGTCCAGCCAGTCTTTAAGACTCAGTCCAGACTGTACCTCTTCTGAAAACCTTCCTCAACAGCCTCAAGTGGCCTCCTCCTTTGAATTTACATAGTGGCTATAAGCTGCACAATTAACTAACAATATGGCAGCTATATGACATAACTCGTCATTATCTGTACTTTAAGCCATTCACTCTTATTTTTCACATATTGATTTTTTATTCCCAGCCACAGAGTATGTTCCTGAGAGCAGGGATGAGATCTTTTGCTTCTTGGTAACCGTCTCTCCAAGGCCCACCCTAAGTCCAGTGCATAGCAGGAATATTCTGTTGGTTCGTTTTTTTAGATTTAGGATCCAAAATGCCACCAACATCCATCTTCAAATGGTAAATGGAAGGCAGAGCTACAGTGAATTTCCTCCTCACATTTAGCCCTCTTCTCCTACTCCCAGTGGAATATATTGGGCATCTGTTCACATTACCTGGAATGGGAGGTAGGGCTTCTACGTAGGACTGAGGCCCTGTTCTTCCATCAAGGTGTGAATCCACAAACTGGCAATGGTCTTCACCTCTTCCCCAGCTGTCCCCGATGCCGTAGAATGTATCTGCACAAAGGAACATAAAGGGCCAGTAAATAGCCAAAGAATGGCATACGGTTTAGGAGTTTGCATGCACTTTGGAGACCATTTGGACTGGGCACATTACCTAAACTCTGTGTGCCACACTTACAGAAAATGAAAAATGGTGACAATGGCACCAAGTTCATAAATGTCGCATGGATTCAGTGAGATCCTGTATGTTAAATACTTAACAAGTGTTCAATAAACGGACATTACCACAGACAGTGTCAGCCTTTTTTATTCCTTAGTTTTTTAGTAAAAAAAGAATTGGGTAAATCATAGTCAGAGATACATTATGAAATGATTGTGAAAGATATTATGAAACGGTCTATAAAAATGGAAGAACCTATTTTCATACACAACTAGAAGAAGAGGGGTGTGTCTGTGGGACAGGACGCTGTCCGTGGTGCTGAACCACCCCTACCCAGTAGGTCAAAGTTGCTTCTCCCAACTCTGGGATGTTGGAGATGGCTGTGCAATCTCTCCTAGGAATACCGATTCAGGAGAGGAAAATGGTGGTAGTGGGAGAAACGTGAAAGGGCAGAGAGAGACAAATAGAGAGCAGATGTTGGGGGACGCATAAATGCTAAGAAACTGGCAGTATAGGGCTGGGAAAGAATGCTCGAACTAGCAAGAAAATATATATAAATAAATAAAACTCACCAGTGACAAAATATAGAATACCTATGGAAAAGTTTAATAACTGTATGTACTAAAAAATTAAAAGTTTGTTAAGTTTTGAACTTAAAAAAAAAATTTGCGCAGATGGGTGGATCAAACGCCAGCTGGGTAGAAACGGCATGGTTAAAGTGTTAGTCATTCAAAGTGCTCGTGTTATTTTTTGTTTTAATTGCCTAGCACATTGAAAACAATACAATTCTTATTCTGAGGCAGAATATATCTCACCATCTACATCTTTTTCTGTAAAGTTGTGCTGGTGGTGGGGGTGGGAGGGGAAATTTAGCCTCAATATTTTCAGCTTATATTATGATTTAATTAATGGCAAAGAAAATAGTCTTTACTTAGCAGTTCTTTGGACTTTATGGCTAAAAAGTAGTGGATTTTTAAGAAATATATTTGGATGCCCATGTAAAAACTAGTATGTCTGAAGTGGAGACAACTGAGCTGGTTTGTATTTGAGCCAGTTAGGCATAGTAGGTCCAGGTCTCGAATAGTAGGTCCAGGTCTCGAATACGTTCTGATGCACCTCCTTAGTCAAATAAGCACCTTTACGAAATGAAAATTTTCCATACCTTCCCAAAGACCTACCTTTGAGGTTGTCACTGAGGTAGATCTTATACCTCAGGGAGTTACAGAGAACGACGCCCACAAACTTCTTGTACCACGTCCGCTTCACGTATTGCCGGCCGTGGCAGTCTGTGTAGCCAGGGTCGTGTTTGAAAGTAAACGGAATCCAGATGGGCTCACCACCTTGACAACACAAAACACAGCGTCTAAGTCCTGGTGCTTTGCAGTGTTTAATCCTACACAGAGTGTCAGGAAATTTAGCTTATTCATTGACCTTTGCCTCCTTGCAGGGCTTTTCTGAGCAAAGAATGCCCGATGTGTTCCCAACTCTTGAATTAGCACCTTCATCCTCTTTCCCTTTTTTTCTTAGTACTAAAGTGTAATTGGGGAGTTCCTTTCACCTGAACATGTTTAAGGTATTGACATTTCAATAAGGAATTCTTCGTGTTCACAAAAAGCCCTTAAACCTCAAGGGAAATAAGGGGTAATGGCGGATGTGACATTATGGCGCACATCCTCTTGTCTCTCAGCATAGGCTCCTGAACCTAAGCCACAGGGCTTTATCAGTTTGTTTGAAAACAAAGTAAAATATGTTGTACACAATGCATTTTGCTATCTTTTGGGCAAATGAAGACCTTAAAGGGACTATATAAACAAATGTATCTACTTTGAAACTATTGGCTACCCTATAACGGTTTTTCATAGATATTGACCGCTATGGCCCTACCAAAAAACTCCCAGCTCATTCTCTTCCCTAGATCAAGAAGCAACCAAACCACAGAAGTTGTCAGAAAATTCTAAAAATGAAAAAAAAAAAAGGTCCAGCATTTATATTTGTGGGTAATTGTAGCAATCTCATATTCAGTATTGAACTTGATTACGAGAATGTCAAGATTACCATGGAGAGAAACTTACCTGGCGGCCTCACCACAAGCAGAGGATTGTCTGCAGAATAAAAAGGAGATCACTGGTATCACTATCACATTTCACAAACACGCCAAGGCTCAAATGTTTATTGTACAGCAAATTGTTAAGCAAATTGGAATAGATTTGTAAAAATAACATTTATTTGATATGATCCAAAGGTTTTCCTTAGTTTTTATTTTCCAAGCATTGCCTCTTGAGAAATTTTCTTTTCTAGTCATACGGCCTTGCTGTTTATACAGATACTGTAGGTCCCTGAAAATAATAAGATTTTAACATCGGGTAGTACAAAATAATTCAACAGATTCACTATTTTAAAAAACGTCTATCTTTGGTGAGAGATTTTCTTGGTGGAAAATAGAAGAAAGCTGTCTTATCCAAACTTTGCATTTCAGCCCCCAGAAAAATACGTTTTTATCACTTCCTACTCTCTCAGGTAGATTTCAGACCTGAACTTATTGGTATATCTAAGTTTGAATGATCTGGTTTTCTACAGACCTTTTATCATGTTAATTCTGATAGCTGCCAAAGGCCCACTTTATTTTTGAAAACTGCAGCCATAAACAGAGATATTCCTCACTTTAGCAAAGTAACCACTGGTGACGGTTGTCCCTTGCTCTTTCTCAGTTACTAGTGAGAAACACGCTTCTTAAATGTAATAGGTAAAAGCACCCTTGAGGTCTTCTGCCTACAGTTTCAGTATAATATTTTCACAAAAGATTTTATTTTTCCCACATATTTGGATTCAGATTTGGAATCATTACACTTAACACCTCCCTATGGCAAATCTTCCAGGCTTAGGCTATATTTGCGGAATAATCGAATGAAGTGGAAAATAGAGCCGTGTTTGTTACAGAGTTGGCTCAGCTGGGCTCTCAAAGTGAGTCTGGCTCAGAGCCACAGGTTAGTCTGAACCTTCCAGATGGTTTGCTGTACAAAAAAGTCACTAACCCAAGAGTAGTCACAGTGGGTCAGCTGTCTCAGACCATGGACCCTAGGAACATATTATAGAAGGACCTAATGTGCAGCTATCACTCATCTGTCCCTGGAAGCTTGGGTGTTGCTGTGATCCTGAACAGGTTTCAGTGGAGCTTCCAGACTAAGACAGACTAGGAAAAAAGGCCTGATCAATCTACTTCTGAAAATCAGCCAGTGAAAACCTATGGATTACGATGGTTCGATCCCCAGCTGATCATGGAGATGGTGCAGAACCGTGCAGGTTTCCTTTTGCTGTGCCTGGGGTCACCCTGAGTTGGGGGCCGACTCAATGGCTGCTAACAACAAGATTTCTGTACACCAGCATCCACAAATGCAGGGAGTCCTCTAAGGAAAAACTACATTTTTTCCTTTCACTGGAGTTTAACGTTTCCCCAACCTGGGCAGCTCCAATGAAGACGACTTTTAATTTTATTATCCAAGTTTTAACACAGGAGAAAGGAAACGATGTGTATTTTGTAAAGAGAGATACAACTGGACCTGATTAAATAGAAAAGTAAGGCTTTTACTTCTTTAGTTTTTACTCTATGGTAGTCATTGTTCTCGATTATTCATTTCGTTTCTAAGAAAGCAAACAAGAGCGTGAACTCATCCATACCTGATTCCGTAACAAATGAGACTGAAGGGCTGACAGGCCCATAGCCATGAGGATTTTGGGCTTGGACTTTAAAATAATACCTGAAACCAGAAGAAAACATTTTCTGAAAGAGAGATTTTTTTTTTTTAATTTTCACGTAATGAGATAGATTCCAAAACTATTCAGCAAATACTTTGTCACAGGGTTTGAGTGTGTATATATATATATATATATATATATATATATATATATATATATATAGGGTTTTTATATATATATATATATATGGTTTTTATATATATTTACAATGCAATGCGATGCGTCTTTTGATTTGCATTGGGCAAATCTGCTGCAAAGGACCTCTTCAAAGTGTCGAAGAGCAAAGATGTCACCCTGAAGACTAAGATGCGCCTGACCCAAGCCATGGTATTTTCAATCACATCATATGCATGTAAAAGCTGGACAATGAATAAGGAAGACCGAAGAAGAATTGATGCTTTTGAATTGTGGTGTTGGCGAAGAATATTGAATATACCATGGACTGCCAAAAGAATAAACAAATCTGTCTTGGAAGAAGTGCGACCAGAATGCCCCTTAGAGGCAACGATGGCAAAACTGCGTCTTACATACTTTGGACATGTTGTCAGGAGGGATCAGTCCCTGGAGAAGGACATCATGCTTGGCAGAGTACAGGGTCAGCGGAAAAGAGGAAGACCCTCAACGAGGTGGATTGATACAGTGGCTGCAACAATGAGCTCAAGCATAACAACGATTGTAAGGATCGCACAGGACCGGGCAGTGTTTCGTTCTGTTGTGCATAGGGTCGCTATGAGTCGGAACCAACTCGACGGCACCTAACAACAACAACAATATATTTACATACATATATATGATTTATAAATGCATATATCACTGGTGTTTTTTCATATTTTTTTCTGAACTTTTTTGTTTTGGGATAACTTCTCAAAATAATACAATTAACGTAATAGCATGGATACGTGGCTCATGGGAACAGAGGGTGCGTATTTGGCAAGTAGATCGCGCAGCAAGCCTGCATTACGTACAGCATAAGAGTTGTTACTGCCCAGGTGGCTCTTTCTAGTTTCATCTCTGATGAGATGCTCACTCTGACCCCACCCTTGTGAGCCTTGGGTTCTCTCTTGAGCTCCACAGCCCATGGGGAGAACGTGGAGCAGCAAAACTCTACAAAGTACAATTCAAATCTTAACCCAATTCTTATCACTCCAGCCCATGGAAGACAGCAGGATATCTGACCCAGTTATGATGCAACTCTGTTGTTGGCAGAGAGAGGGAGAGCAAGCCCAGGGCGACCTTCTCACAGTAGAACTAACATGACAAAGATGTCCTGGGGACATGACAAGTATAACATTAGCCCTGGAGCCAGGACTGGGTGGCCTTAAAAGTGGCTGAGTTAACACAGTCCAGCTTCTGTGCTCAAAGGGAAATGAGGCAAGTCCAGGAAAAGGAAGTGGAGAAGGCCTGGAAAAGGAGGCTTTGCTGAGGATTAGACTTTGGCTTGGAACAGAGAATGTGTGAGACAGCTCTCCAGAGGCAGACTGATGGCCAAGGAGGCGGGGAGTCTCAAAGCACTCTACTTCTCACTCTTATGAGCTAACGACAAAAAGTGGATAGAAAAAGACTGGAGACCAACACCACAGTTGTGACCCACTATGTCTATTCTTACTTCTGTGTTTCCTTCACCTCTGGGATCCCAGATACTATATGTGCTCTCTTAGCTACTTAAAACCCAACCCACTGCCCTCAAGTGGATTTTGGTGCATAGTGGCCCCACAGGGTTTCCAAGGCTGTAAATCTCTATGGAAGCAGACTGCCACATCATTCTCTCATGAGCTGCTGGTGGTTTTGAACTGCCAATCTTTTGGTTAGCAGTCAAGAGCTTCAACCACTGCGCCACTAGGGCTCCTTCTTAGCTACTTGCAGGTGGAAAAACCCAAAAACAAATCCAATGCCACTGAGTTCACTCTGACTCATGGCAACCCCATGTGTTATAGAGTAGAGCTGCCCCATGGGGTTTTCTTGACTGTAATTTTTATGGAAGCAGACCACCAGGCCTTTCTTCCATGGCATTTATGGGGTAAAAATCCCTGTGCTTGGTGGCCCTCTGCCATTTTACAGAGCTCATCAAGAGCCTTTTCCTATGGCTTGTGGCCAGCAAGAATGTTGTAATTCCAGTGTTATGCTCGGTTGGCTGTATTTGTGGTTAATAACATATTGTAGGAAATGCTAGTGAAATTCCTGGTAAGTTTGGAAAGTTAAGTGATTGAAATACTTTATTTGATCAAGTCTGGCGTACAGATTAGATATGCTAATTAAAATGTCCTGAATTTTTAAAAGGTGAATTATTTATAATCAGAGATCAAAGGCATAGATGCCTGTTGGGGCAACTCTCCTGGTGCCAGGCCTCTGAGCATCACCAAAGGGGTCTCTGGCCTCCCCGTATAGAGATGTTTTACTTTGGGTTTCATTAAACAGAAACAAACAAAAAAAAAGCTTATTTGGTAAAATTAGTCTTGTTTTAAGCCTTTCAGGGAAGTCACTCACATCTCATTTAGGAGAATTTTTAAAAAATTATTTTTTTAGAAAATGATATGCATAATTGAGAACATCTGAGTTTCCAAATCTCAATTCACTCAGCAGTTTCTGTTCTCCCAATTATGCAGACTTCTATTCCGTGGTTGTGGAGTTATTTAAGGCGAAACTCTACAGCCAGTTCAAGCACTGGAGTTGGCCTATGTCAACAACACTGGTCAACCTCTACAGAGAATTTTTTTTTTTCCTTAACGAAAAAAGGAATCAAAACACAAGGAATGACACTTGTATTCAGAGGCTCCATGTGGCATTTCTGCTGAATAGTTTCCTTAGCCAGAGTTGGAGTCATTCTGATACCACTTCCCCAAGCTCCCAGAAGGAACCCTCACCATGTAATTAAGGAGATGGCAAAAATTGACCAAGGGGCTGAGACGATTCCGATTTCTGTATCGGTTTTGTTTTACCACTGAAACCTTAGTACCCTCCACATTGACCTTCCCTGTCTACACAATGACTCTGGTCCACCATAGAGACCCACATGCCCCAAGCCCAAAGACAGATTTCTATCTGAATTCCACCTAAAGTGTCAATGCAAATTTAAATTTGCTGAGCTCATAAGCAAAGTGGCGTTAGGAAAAAAAAGTAAAATTGCCATTTACAAAAACCACATTAAACTGTTTCTACGGACTAAAATGTACATGTTGTACTCTGAAGTCTTTGCCTCACGTAGACACAATTCATGCCTCGCCCTCTCAGACAAGCTGCTGGCACCTTCTTTTGAATAGTCTCAATTGTAACAAATCTTTGTACTCTGAGTATGGATTTGAAATTCGCAGACTCCAGAAATGATTTGGGAAATGCCTGTTTAAAGTAAAAACCGGGCTTCGATTATAAAAAACCAAGCCTGAGTTTTACACTCTGGCTCCTCTTTAGGGTCAACTGACTCCTTGTGTCCCCTACACTGACTATGAAGTCAGTTTCCTAAGTCCTGAGGACTGTGTTGAACAGTGGGAAGGGTGGCCTCGGTGAAGTAAGTACACAGATGGCCAAAAAGAGTCCATCGCAGTCCGCGTTAGGATAACGCAGGAGTAAAAGAGGCCCTCACCTCTTTAAAGTGTTCAAAAGCAAAGATGTCACTTTGAGGACTGAAGTGTGCCTGACCCAAGCCATGATCTTTTCAGTCACCTCATATGCATGTCAAAGATGAACAATGAATACAGAAGACAAAAGAAGAATTGATGCCTTTGAATTATGGTGTTGGTGAAGGATACTGAATATATCATGGACTGCCAGAAGAACGAATAAGTCTGTTTTGGAAGAAGTACAGCCAGAGTGCTCCTTGGAAGCGAGGAGGGAGAGACTTTGTCTCGTGTACTTTGGTCATGTTATCAGGAGGAACCAGTTCCTGAAGGATGTCTTGCTTGGAAAAGCAGAGGATAAGCAAAAAAGAGGAAGGCCCTCAAGGACATGGACCAACACAGTGGCTGCAACAATTGGCTCAAGCATAGCAATGACTGTAAGGATGGCACAGGACCAGGCAACGTTTTGTTCTGTTGTACATAGGGTCAGTATGAGTTGGAACTGACTAAATGGCACCTAAGAACAGCAACCAGCCAGCCACTGCCCAGTGTAGGAAGACACGCCTGTAACCTTTATTAAGGTGTAAGATGCATCTTTCTTGAATGGTATGAAAATCTACATCATGGAGTTTGAGTCTCTCTATTAATTAGAATGTTTAGCAATTGTTATTCCATTAATGCCACAGAGGAAAGTGACACTGCCTAATGCCACTACCTGGGTGACTAAAAATGTGTTCCCTTTCAACACGTTGAAGATTTCTTTCCCCAAGGGTACGTAGTGTTTGGTTTCTGGAAAACATAGAACAAAATATAAACAAAATGACCTAACCATTACAATACCAAAACCAAACCAAATCCACTGTCGTCAAGTTGATTCCGACTCATGGCGACACTGTAGGAGAGTGCAGAATGCCCTGTAGGGTTTCCAAGGCTGTAAATCTTTATGGATGCAGACTTCTTTCTCCCAACCAAAGTGCAGCCAAGCACTTTAACCACTGCACCACCAGGGATCCTCAAGCATTACAACACATATAGTAATTTTCTCCTAGGAAAAAACACTTGACATATGGTAAGCATTCTTTGACATTCTGTGAAAACTAAACAGAACTCAAAAGAAGTCCTAAATACATTTTGAGCAATCTTCTCATTTTCAATCTAAGGTCAATCTGTGGCCATGCAAACAACGTCTCGTTTTTGGTTTCTAAATGACTGACACCTCATACCTTGTATTTGGCTTCAGGTTCTCAATGGGCAAATGAGTTACCGATGAAGCTTGAGCAGACCACTTGTTCCTGATGAAGTCTTCATAGGATGCACTGTAGACCAAGTAACCTGCAAATGGAAGTAAAGAACCCAATGGGCATCAAGGAGCCAAATCCCAGAAGAAGTATAACCCAGGGAAGAATGGCGGGGATGAGGCAGCGCCAGGGACATAGCTCCATGGGAGAGGCTCAGGAAGAGGACCTATGACCAAGCCTTAAGAAATTCCAACTCGAATGCTGAGGTCAAAGAGGGTGAGCCTGCAACAGAGATTGAAAGATTACGAGAAGTGGATCATACAAGTCAAGAAGGAGGAAACCATCAATAAGATCAAATGCATCTAAGAGGTAAACTAGGTAAATGATTTAGCAACATGTAGTCATTGTTACCGTATCAAGAGCCATTTTAGTGATACAAGAAGAGTGTAAGCTAGATCAGGGGACACACAGCCAACAAATGGGCAAGCTGGGAACAGAAGCCAGGCAGATGTGGCTCTGAAGCCCTTTCCACACAGCTCCCTTGAGGAGATTCATTCTTTTTGTTTTTCAACAGATATTTAGTGAGAACCTGTGACATGTGCTATCTCCATAAGATTCCCTCCCACCTTTGATGACAGTGAAGCCATAATGCTGGGTAGTAACATTGTATATAACAATGACACACACACATAGTGCTGTGTCCAGGCTCATAAGTGTGCCATATAAATCCCACCTTTGGGGGGATTGTCACAGCTCATACCCTTTGACCTCAAGGTTCTATCAGGTAATCCCTGTTTCTCTGATTGTGGTGCACAGGTTTTTCTGCTTATCCTTGTATCCGGGTTTTGAGGGCTCTGAGGGTTTTTTTTTTTTTTTTCCCTTCAATTTTTTTACTGTCTTACCCTTCACCAAAGTTACCACTTATCTATTGTGTATTTAGTATTTTTCCATCCTACCCCTCCCCTCCCTTGTAACCTTCAAAGATTTTTTCTTTCTCTGTGTAAACCTTTTCATGAGTCTTTATAGTAGTGGTCTTGTATAATATTTGTCCTTTTGTGATTGACTTATTTCACTCATCATAATGCCTTCCAGATTCATCCATGTGGTGAGATGCTTCACAGATTCATCATTGCTCTTTATCGTTGTGTAGTACTCCATTGTGTGTATGTACCCTTAGTTTATCCGTTTATCTGTTGTTGATGGACACCTAGGTTGTTTTCATCCTTCTGGTATCGTGAACAATGCTGCAATGAACATGGATGTGCATATGTCTATTCATGTGATGGCTCTTATTGCTCTAGGATATATTCGTAGGAGTGGGATTGCTGGATCATATGGTATTTCTATTTACAGCTCTCTAAGGAAGTACCATATCATTTCCCAAAACGGTTGTACCATTTTGTATTCCCACCAGCAGTGCGTAAGAGTTCCAGTCTCCCCACAGCCTCTCCAACATTTGTTATTTTCTGCTTTTTTGATTCGTGCTAATGATGTTGGGGGAGGACTCCAAAGTTTTGACAATGTACTCAGCACAGAGTAACTCTTTGACTTCTCTGTTGTTCTTATCAAAATGAAAAGCAACCGCCTGCAGGCATATTTGCTCTCCAGGAATTCCATATTGTCTGGATTCCACCTTGTTATACATTGACTTGACTGCTTGGGAAAGAAAGAACAACAAATGAAAATTAGGACAGCACTGGACATCTCCCATAGCCACCAGAATCCAAGCGCCCTGCTGGTGGATCCAGATAATGAGAACTTCTGTTTAGGTTCAGGGTGCACCACCCGTCAGTAGAGGTTTGTGTGTTGCTACAGTGCTGAACAGATTTCCATGGAGCTTCTAGACTAAGACAGACTAAGAAAAAAGGCCTGGTGATCTACTTCCGAAAACCAGCCAATGAAAGCCCTATGAATCACAACAGTCCAATCCTGTTGTGCGTGGGATCATCATGAGCTGGAGGTCGAGGATGGCAGCTAACAACAACACATATGTCCATTTGGCTTCTTCTCAGCAGAGAAGAGAGTCAGGGTTGCTGCACTCACTCACTATCTTCTCCTATCATCTTTTGAGGTCTGCTTGGTGTTTTCCACACTGTAGCTGACATGCGCTGGAATGTTCCACAGTAATCAGCTTGACAGGAGCTGGCAGAATTTTAGATGGGAGTGCCCAAATCCCTATAAATACCTCATCTATGATATTTATGCAAGTGGTGTCAGCACTCATGATTAATGCGCTGGGGTTTGGCTTCAGGTTAGGGTATAGGGTATATGATGGATATGATGACACCGAGGTCTCTGGGAGTGCTGGAAGCCTCGGAACGCCTGACTGATTGCAAAGTTTACAAGAGCACCAGTGTTCCAGAAGCACGACCTCTACAGGATGATACAGGGATTGTGTCTGAATTAAGTTCCAGAGACACTGATTAGGAGTCACGTTCTCTGATGATTCTGTTCTCACTGCACAGACAATTGAGGCTCCTCGGTGCAGCCAGCGGGGAGGAGGGGTCCTCTGCTTAGCCAGTGTTTTCTGAAAGCCCCAGGGATCACAGTGCAGTGGTGTATTTATGTTAAGTAGTATCTATTATGCAGGAGATCAAAAGCCTATTATGTTAATAATTAAGGCTTTCAATTATTTTTTCTGTGTGCTTATTTGCTGGCTTGCTTTGAAAACCTATCATTTATAAAAAGCATATTCAATTAATAGTTTGTTTTTTTGTTTTTTTTTTTTTTTTTTTTTGGCTGATTGATTTGTTTGCTTTCTATTCGGAACATACTAGACTTCAGAGAAATGGGCCCATGCAGCACATACTCTGCAGTGACCAGCACTTTTTATTTCCACCAAAGACTCAAATTTAGCCCTTTAACCTCAATCTGCAGAATACCTACGGGTATCCTTTCCTTTGTGTCTAATCCTGCCTTGTAGGCAGCTCTGCAAACTCCGTAAGAGAGGTTGCTCTTTGGATGTTCTTCGAATTTTTTCTCATTTGAAGAGATAATATTCGGGACATAAAATAAAAGCACCAGAAATCCTGAATTATATTAATCACACTAGAATAAGAGTGACAGATAACACGTCAAGCCCTGTCCTTATACACCCACCATAACTGCCCTCAGTCCCAAGACACACACAGTCATACACATGCCCCTTCCTCTTATACAATAAACAGGAAGGGACTAGTCAAAGAAAATATCAAATCTCTTTCTGCAAGATCCCATTTCAACACATTTATCCTCAAATATAGGAGACCCTGGGTGGTGCAAACGGTCAAGCACTCAGTTACTAGCTGAAGGGTTGGCAGTTCGAACCCATGCAGAGGCTCCTCAGGAGACAGGCCTGGTGATCTGCTTCTGAAAGGTCATAGCCTTGAAAACCCTATGGAGCAGTTCTACTTTGCACACAGGGGGTTGCCGTGAGTTGGAAATGGCTTAACAGCAAGTAACAACAACATCCTCAAGTATATCCTTGGCAGAGCTGGATGAACTCATGAACATCTCATAGGCCAAGACCTAGCTCATACACTCATTAGCTCAAGATCCTTGGGCATTTTCCTATCATGTTCAATTCCCATATACAGAATTCAGAAGCACCCCAATTGGTTTTGGAACCAGTAGGCACGGGAAAAGAGGAAGAGGCTGAGTCCCAATTCTGGGACTCAGTAGAAGCCCTTTCATCACTCCTGCCACAGGATCTGATCTTACATGTGGCTACTTATACTCTCTGATAATTTGCAAGATTATAAAATGTTAGAGATGTAGCAATCTTTTACACGTAAGGAAAGACAAAGTAGCTAGCTCAAAGTCACATAAACCAGTCAGGGCTAGGATTCAGCTCTTCTGATTTCCATCCAGTGCTCTTTTTACCACCCCACAAAGCTTCTTTTGTTGCCTATATTTCATCCAGTTGAAAGAAGACATCTGCATTTATCCATTCAATCCATCAATCCAACTACTCAACCATCCATCCACACTCATCCATCAATCCATCCATCCATTCACTCACCCATCCGCACATTCACCCAACCATTCATCCATCCATGTATCCTGCGTCCATCCAGTCATCCACTCATCTATCCCTTCACTCATCCATCCATCCTCCTATTCATCTATCCACTCACTTATCCATTCACTCATCCATAAACCTATTCATCCATCTACTCAGGCATCCATTCATTCATCCATCAATCCATCCATCCATTACTGTCTGTATTTCTCACCTACAGATCAATGGGAACTCAGAGCATCTGCCTAGAACACACCTGTCACCACATCTCCTGGGGCGGCTTTGTCCCAGTCCACGATGACAAATGAGTGGCAGCCTTCCACAGCAACCACGGTGATGTTGCGGGGAGTATGCTGAGGGGGTAGATCACTCTTCTTCAGTTCATTTGGAATGATTTCATCCAGGCTGTCCACTTGGAAGTGATCTAGGGCATCGGTCAGGGAGCATGGAGCTGACGAGTCCTTATTTAGGTACGTCACATAAGGAGCTGGAAAAAAACAGTGACACCCAATCAGATTGCTGAAGGCTTTCTCTGGAGGCAGGAACATAATATCTGCTCCATGAAGTCATACCTGCCATTCAGTCTCTCCCTGATAGACACAGGTTCCAGCACCACTGGCCCAGACCCGAATTTCAAAAGCACCTCCCCAGCTCTCCTTAATGATTTACCTTTCAATCTCGTGGCTTCAGAAGATCCTGCTGCCCCATCGGCACCAATGATCACGTCCTCAAAGTGATCATGAAAGATCCCCCAAACTATAATTCAATGTAACATAGCTTACAGTGTCTTGCCACCCTATTCCCAAACATTTGAAAAAGGGTGAGTCAGACCCAGAGGACACTTAACTAGAGTTCTCTCCACCCAGTTCATTCCTAGATGGTCTTGGAGCCAGAAAAAGACATACACCAATCAAAATGTGCAGCCTGTAGCTGACCACCCCTCGGCCCTGGATGGCCTCTCCTGAGGGTTCACAACTTCCCACAACCACCTGGTGTATCTGTGCACAAAACCAGATCTGAATAACCTTCTATAAGAGCGCTATGCAGTACAATAATAGCTGCTTACATTCATAGACAAGGTCAGGCTTTTTCTACACCCATTACTTCAGTCTGTACAAGAGCCCTGTCAGTAAGGCAGGAGGACATGGATTGTCAGCCTCATGTTCCACCAAGACTGCTGATGCTGAGAGGGTACCCACAAAGCAAGGGTCAGGCAGGAGACTCTTTAACTGCTGTCCACAGTTCTTTTTAGTCTACCTTTTTCTTTAAGAAGTAAGAAATGCCAGGAGATCGAGGTTGGGGCATGACACATGCAAGACTCTCAAGTAACAATTTCTGGTAATTTCTAAACATTCCATTTCATCTTTTGGCACTGGGTTCTCATTCCCAGTGGCTGAACTGAATGCAATTTTTAGCTCCTCTCTGTTCCAATAATTGGTATAAAATTAGGCCTTTCAGGCTTGCCCATGGATCTCATCAGGGAGCTTTGGGGAGCAGCCCTATTATGCTTTATAAAGCTATAAAACATATGAAAATAGCCAGACAATAGTCAGCCTTTCAGGCCATAGACGCGTTCTTTGGAAAGGCTAATAATAGCACTGAAAGCGGTTCACTTTCTGCCATGGAACAGTAGAGAGGAAAGTCAGAGTCTTTGGTAAACTCAGCCAGGCTGCTGCCTTGTGTGGAACAGCATTAAAATGGGCCTCGGGAATGCTACCTCTAGTTAATATTCTTGTTCTTCAAGTACGTGTGGTTTAGCTCTCCATGACCACATCTTGGCTGGCAAGAGTTGTTCTCTGCTCATGGCAGGACATTTGTTTTGGAAAGAGAAATGCATGATTCTAGTTTAAGCTGATTCTTGTCTCCATTTCATCATCTATAAATCCAGCTGCCTCATTAGTGAAGTTCATTAAGGGCATGGGAAAGGGAGGCCCACCAAGGGGATAAAACGCATTTTAGTGAAACCCAATTTCCTACTTGAAATTGTTTTAGTAACTGAGAGAGAAGAGCAAAATAATCTCTGGATCCTGAGTCCTTGAGGAGAATGAAAATTGTAGGACATAACTGAAGGAAAACAGCTCTGGCTTTGGGATATTATAATAATCACTCATGGCGACCCTATAGGACAGGGTAGAACTGCCCCATAGGGTTTCCAAGGCTGTAATCTTTATGGAAGCAGACTGCCACATCTTTCTCCTGTGGGGCAACTGGTGGGTTTAAACAGCTGACCTTTTGGTTAGCAGCTGAGTGCTTAACCACTGTGCCACCAGGGCTCCTTATCTATTCAGTCAACTGCAAATCTTCTAGGATAAAGTTAACAAACAACATGTGGACAATGCCAGTGGTAAGTCTTGTTTAAGAACAGCTGACTACATTAAGAATGCTCATCTTCCCTGGTCTAGATGACTTTTTAAAAATGTTCCTTGCTTAGTCTAAACAAGGCAAACTTTTCTAAACTCTACTCTGTCAAAGATATCAAAAGTCCTCCTGCATTCCCTCCTCTTTGACTGTGGAAGAAGGCAAATTAACCTGCATCTAAACAGCATTGGCTCACAGAGCCACCCCATGGAAACTTCACTCTGGGAAAACTTGCTCTCAAAACTCTAGGCCAAGAAATTAGTTATGCTCTTCTTTTTCAAAGCACCAAAGAGCAAACCTTAACAACCCATGTTTCTCTTATTAAGGACGCTATAGTTACCAACAAATCGTTTCTTTCCAGCCAGATCAAATTCTTCCTCAGGGAAAGAGCTGATTGACCCTTCTGGTGAAATGACACTCGGTGTGGCCACAGTCGTTGAGGGCTTGGTGGTGGCTGTTGGCCTCACAGTCTCAAATTCATAATCTGAAAATTATATGAAAGTTTTATTATTGGGCACCTCTAGAAAAGCAGCACAATTTTCAATCAAAAGACACCTTTGTAAGATTCAATTCTAGATTTGAAGAATAAAAGTAAAATAAATGCCATGCCTTCACACAATTTGTTTCTAATAAAATATTTTTCCTCATTTCAGGTCCCTCAGAAGAGCAGCTGCAAATGAGACAGAGGAAGTGAAAAAAGAAACTCATAGGACCAGAAAAATTAGGCACTGGGATCAGAGCTGGAGGTTTTAGCATTCACCCAGCCTAAAGCACTCATGTCAATAATCCAAGGCCGTCTACCTGAAAAAAATCTTTTCTTTTAGAATCATAAAAGATTCGCCTCAGAAAAGAGCCTTGAATATTTGTTCTTGCCCTGTCTTCTGTGTGTGGCCTTTGTTCAGGGAGAGGCTGGGTTAATCCTGGTGAGACAGTGAATCTTTTAACATCTAAGAAAGAGATCTTTGCTCCCCTTTCAAGAGCTCAAAGATAATTTTAAAAGTGCTTAGTATTTTCAAGAAACGGGGATGGCGAGACTTCAACTTGCTTACTTTGTACTCGTCATTGGGAAAGACCAGTCACTAAAAAAGGACATCATGTTTGATCAGCAAGACAGGGGAAACTCTCCATGAGATGGGCTGACACAGTGATCACAACAATGGGCTCAAATATACATACGTGATCTAAAGAAAAACAGCTGTTTGATATGCATCGATCATGAAGATGGTGCAGGACTGGGCAATGTTTCATTCTGTTAAACATAAGGTCTCCATGAGTCCAAGCTGACTCAATGACAGCTAACATCAAGAAACCTCCTTTTGACCCTGACGGAGCAGGAGAAAAGTGTGAAACAGAACTCGAATTCCTGTAAAAAGACCAGACTTAATGGTCTGACTGAGACTGGAGGAACCCCCAAAGCCATGGCCCCCAGATGCTGTTAACCCAGAACTAAAACCATTCCCGAAGCCCACTCTTCAGACAAAGATTAGACTGGACTATAAAACATAAAATAATGCTTGTGAAGAGTGTGCTTATTAGTTCAAGCAGATACATGAGACCAATGGGCGGCTCCCGTCCAGAGGCGGTATGAGAAGGCAGGAAGGGATAGGAGCTGGTTGGATGGACATAGGAAACCCGGGGTGGAAAGGGGGAGTGTGCTGTCGCATTGTAAGGATTGCAGGTAGTGTCACATAACAATATGTGTATAAAATTTTGTATGAGAAATTAACTTGAGCTGGAAACTTTCACCTAAAGTACAATTACAAAAAAAAGAAAAAGAAACCTTCTTTTGCTTTCTGACTCCTGCTGTTTGGGGATTAAACCCTTGAGATTAAACCACCAGCTCAAACTTTGCTATGACTGCAGCAAGTGTGGCATTATCTGTACCTTTGTAATTTAAGACAACGGAGGAGTAGACAACAGCAGGCAAGGTAAATCCCACAAGCGAGAACAGCGAAGTCCCAAGGATCAGAGGCCAGCACTGGGCTGGAGACAAGATTCGTACGTGGACTTCTTCCACTGCAGAGTCAACTTATAAAACACAGAAACTGAAAAAATGAGCGGATTGGAAGCACAGTAACGGCACACCCGTTGCTGTAGAATTCACTCCGGCTCGCAGCAACCCCATTCTTGTCGGAGTACAGCTGCACTCCACAGGGTTTTCAATGGCTGATTTTTCGGAAGTTGGTCACCAGGCCCTTCTGCTGAGGCATCTCTGGGTGGACTCAAACCTCAGATCTTTTGGTTAGCAGCTAAGGGAGTTAACTGTTGGCACCACCCAGGGACATACGATACCACTTATTGAATGACTGGTCCAGAGACTGTTTAAGACATTTTATGTTCTTAATCTTATAAATTGACTCTTACTTGAAAAGACGTTGTGTAAGAAACCAATACATCTCCAGCATCATCCTTTTTATGTAATTAGAGAAGGGGAGAAACGGAATGAGTGAGAAAGAGAAGAGACACAGAAGCAGCTGAGGAATTGGTTAAACAAAGAATTTTCACAGAGAGAGGTAGCAGGGTCAGCTCAGAGGGTCAAGGCCCCAGAATTCTCTGAGAGGAGGGCTTAGGAGGGAGAAAACGGGGACACAAGGAGGAAGGCTGGTTTGGAAGCTGCATTTGCATATCAAACAGCTGTTTTTCTTTAGATCACAAATGTATTTGCAGTAACTCCAAAGAGTAGGGGGACAGCCACCCTTCCCCTTGCCTCAGCCCGCCCTTAGCCAGACCTGGGGTTTGGAAGGAAACAGCAATCAAGACCACCCATTGCATAATTGAAATAAGATCCTCTGATCAGCAAAGAAATTGTTCAAAGTGGTGTTTAAAAATCAGTACCTTCATCATAGACAACGTAGGCTTCCTCTGTGGGTATCACCGTGTCACTCTCCAGTCCAGAGAACTCATCTGTGGAAGGAAGAGAGAAGGCAGGATCACCAACTGCTTCTGTTTCCCCTCAGTATCTCAGAATCACTCGCTCAGGGCCTAACAACCCATTCATCATAATCATCCATGGGAACAAGTCACCAAGGCCAGGGTCTCTTCAGCCTTTTCAGAGGAAGATAATGACAACTAGGATTCTCTCTCCTTTGTGCCCAGAAAAGTGCTATCAATATGCTCTCCTGGAGTCACAGGGGAGCTGGTCTGACCTCCCTCCCACCACCTCACTCCTCACACCTCACCTGCCCTTGTGCCCTCTGGACCCCAAGAGGGGTCCCCAGGGTCCTCACTTCACAAGCCTGAAAGCAGAGCCAGAGGGGAGGACAAGAGGGAGATGGAGGCAGGCGCTCACTACAGTGACAGCAATCCCTTCACCTGGGAATGCCTCTGTTTATTCCACCTTCATTCTCTGATCTGCCTCAATCTTGCAGCTGTAGAGAGTATTCTAGAACCAGCATGATCCCTGCCTCTCCTACATTCTAACTCTGCTGAAGCACACCAGTTGGGAGTGCCTTGTACTTCGATTCTCTCCCCTAACCTCCCATCCTCTCTCAGCAACTCGGGATAAATCTGTACTCTTTGATTTAATTTTCATATGAAGTTTGGAAATAATATTCCAATAATTATACATTTCTCTTTACAGATAGATTGGGCTTTACTGACAGAACCACTAAATTTATTACCATTACAGAATTACACTTTAAAAGCAATTTACAGAATTTTAGGTGTGATACCTTGCCATTCTCCAGGAAACCTTCATGATAATAACTATTACTAAAAGTTCTGTGGTGCCTGAACTGATATTATGAGCTTGGGTAACACGCGGTCAAGGAAGGTGAATGATTTAAACCAAAAAAGGCATATTTGCCTCAATTATATGGGAAGTTTAAGCAGACATCTTTGTAAGAAGGTGTGATGAAATCAATGACGTTATTTTTCTACTTGGGGGAGAAAGCTGAAGCTGTAAAATGGAGAATATCACTGTGTAGTTGAAAAACTCTTGAGGCAAAGATTTTCTGACTCAAAAATTTCAGGGAAATCCCTTCTCTCCTGACCTGAGGCCTATAGCAATCATAGAGAACTCTAAACTCAATGTACCCTTAAAGGGAGAAGTAACTAAGATTTATTGAATGCCTTCTGTACATCAGAACTTTTATGTATACGTTGTTAGAGTTAACCCTCACAACAGGCCTGTGAGAGATGTCAGGTTACACATATACCAACTTTTCAGCAAGAACACCAAGGCTCAGAGAAGATTCACAGTGTGCCTAGAGGCACAGAGCTGGGAAATGACAAAGCTAAACGGAATTTAAACTTCAAATCCTCTGGCTCCTAAGACTGTGTACTGTAGCTTTCATAAAGCTGCTTCCCCTTTCTACAAGTTGAATTAACCCATCGAATGATTTGTAATACTTCGGGAGTTCTATTAAAATCATCAGTCCAGTGTAATGAAGGGAAAATTGAAGCAGAAAGTGTATAAACTCTCTCCAATAAAAAAATTATAGGCACCCATTCTGAAATTTTTTACCATTAGGAAACTATCACTCCCCAGAAACACCCCAATATAGTAATCCTTCCAGCCTTTTAAAGCCTAGTTTGAATAACATCATGCAAGTTACAGTGCCAAAACACCAGCAAGGACACAGTCAACCTCATGCTGCCTGTCTGCCCCTCTGCATTTTACAGTGGGAAGCCCCACCCCCATTCACAGGCCTTGTGAGACATCCCAGCACCTGCTGCACCCATGAGGTGCTGACCTGGGTGTTCTGATGGGGACAAGGAATGTTAACAAGAGAAGTTGTAAATTATCCACCCTTTAGGGGCGAGCAGAGTCATTGCATGTAAAACTATTAAACACAATTTTTCCTTAGGTCATTCCAGTGTAAATATGCCTGGAGTGAAGAGGAATTACTTCTGGGCTGGGTCAATCAGACGTTTTCAGATTCATATTACCTAAAGTTTGGGGTTATCTTGCCATTGTTTCCTGGGCTATTATTTTCTTTTCCCTGTCAATTAACTTTAGGAATATAGTCTTGTTTTCCCTCTTTATTTGTCCAGATTCATTTCACTGGGTCTGTTATTTTTAGCAGAGTCCTAGGTCATGTAAATGGTTAACATGCTCAGCTGCTAACCCAAAGGTTGGAGGTGCAAGGCCACCCAGAGGCACCTTGAAAGAAAGACCTGGTGATCTACTTCCGAAAAATCAGCCACTGAAAACCCTATGGAGCACAGTTCTACTCTGACACACGGGGGGTCACCATGAGTCACAGTAACCTTGACAGGAATTGGTTTTATTATTTTTAGCCAGGTCAAAAGTGAATAAATTGTACTGTTTTTGTATCCCAGACTGCATATGAAGGTGGAAGGTATATTTGTCTCCTTTGCGGATTTTTGGTGTTGAGTGCAATTTCTTGAGGTGCTGAAATATTCTGGGCATGCAGTAGGCCACAGGAATGATGCCTTTTATCTGCAAACTGGGTTCGTGTCTCGAGATGGATGGAGCTAACTCATCTGGCATAAATAAGCATCCTACTGAATGATCCAGTGCTCTTTTTCTAATGTCAAATGAAGTCAGGTGTAATTTTTCTAGAATAGTGCCATCTTGAATCCAAGCAGAAGTGACTTCCAGAAGTAACAGAATGTATTTACGAACAAGTTTTTTGAGGTGACCAAGAGAATTAGCCACACCTGAATGCCATTCTCAACCATTTGGAATGATGCAAAACTTCAACCTCTTCACATAAGAGTAGCTCCCAGCCATTAGCCATGGTGGTGTGGTTTGTTTCCAGTAGTTTTAGACAGAGAAGATAAGTGATAACCATTTAAAAATCCAGAATATTTGCAAATTGCATGGCTGGTCCAGATTAACTGAATTTTCAATAATCCCCTTTGTACTTTCTGTCTCAAGAAAATGCTGTGGCAGACTGAGCTTTTTTCAGTAACAACTGATGTTTTTCTGAAACATGCAACGAGGTCATGTTACAAATCCTTGAAGATGTTCAGCTGGCTTATAACATTTCCAAATACACGTAATATCGTCAGATCTGCTGTAGATAAGGAACCTGAAAAACAAGGATCACTGGCTTTTACCAACTTCTAAATTAGAAAATGTAGACTACCTATAGCTTAAGGTATTGTTAAGATATCTAATAATGCATACATAATTAAGTACCAAGAGAAAACAGAAATGAAGTAGAAGGCATTGTCTCAAATGCAAAGAGTTTACTGTCTAATGGGAAAGTCAGATCAAGCAAAAATATATATATATATGCACATACATATGAATATATATATGGATATATACCTTTTTTAAAAATATATATAGAGAGAGAGAGAGAGAGCCCTGGTGGTGCAGTGGTTAAAAGCTTGGCTGCTAACCAAAAGGTTGGCAGTTTGAATCCACCAGCAATGGGTTTGGTGTATATATATATATACGGCTTCTCTCTGTGTGTGTACATATATATACATACACATACACACATACATATATACACACACACATAGAGAGGGAAGACAGAGATGGGGGAGGGAGAGATCCAGAACAGCACAGAGACAGAGGGAAAAAGAAAGAGTTGTAAATGCGACAACACATCAAAAACAAGCATATAAATAAGCATTCATGTCTACGGCAATAAACATACAAGTATGCCATCCACAACAAATGAAATACTGGTTGAATTACTGTAATGACTGAATGACTCAAGATTATTCCTAGGGCATGATTTTAAAGCAGTGTTTTAAAGGAAAAGAGGAGCATGATTTGACCAGGGGAGCCAAAACTTCGAGATTTGAAATATAATTTTAAAAAATGGAGGGCTATGCACCCTGCCCATCTCCTGCCAGAAAGACCACTTGCACACCCCTCTGCTGAACACCCATCCCTTCCCAGCTAAAGAGAGCGCCTTCACACCCTGGCCACTTGCCCCACCCCTTCCCCACCAGAGAGAGCCCATGCGTGACCCCTGGTCTCCCGCCCTGCCCCACCACCACTGAAGAAAGTGCCTGCATGACTCCTGGCCTCCCATCCCACCTTACCCTCAACCAGAGAGAACATCTATATGATCCCCAGTCTCCCACTAAACCCCCACTAGGGAAAGTACATGCTTGAGCCCCAGTCATCTGCTCTACCCCTCCCCCAGCAAAGGGAGTGCCTGTGCACCCCCTGACCGACTGCACTGCCCCTCTCCCGATGAGGAGAACACCTGCATGTCCCCTGGCTGAGCACCCCACCTACCCCAATGGAGGGAGTGCCTCAGTGCTCCCTGGATATCTGCCTTGCTCTTTGCCCATCCCCCACCCACCTAGTGAGTGGCTATGAGCATTCCTGTACTGCCAGATAGCACCTGCCCAGTATGCCCTCAGCCTTCACACATGTACAGTGAACAGCGACAAGGGCTCGCCCAACACACCATTGCCCTGTCCAACCGGGAACAGGAAGTGCACACCCCCATGCCACCAAATGAGTGATCACCAAAGCACACCCAATCTGCCCACATTACAAACCAAAAACAAATCATAAATAAATAAAACAACACCTTAATGCCTTGGAGACAGCAGACAATATCAAATAATATAAAGAAACAAGAAAAAATGACTCAACAAAATTACAAAAATAAAGGGGTAGAAAACCTTCCGGAGGAAGAGATATTAATGGAACTGCCTGATAAGGAATTCAAAAGGCTTATATATAGGATCATCAGAGGGATCAAGAAAAACACAGACAAAACCCTAAAGAATGTTTTCCTGAATGGAAAACAATATAAGAACAAAAAAGACAAATTAAACAGATGACTAGAAATCATACAAAAACAGCAGCTAGAAATCCAGAAAATTAAGAATAAAATATCAGAAAGAGTTAACTCAATGGAAGGACACAGAGACAGAATTGAAACAAAGGAAAAAAGAATTATTGAAATAGAGGACAAATCCCTTGATAACAATTTGTTTGAGGAACAATCAGAAAAAAAGAATGACGAAAACCTAAGAGTTATGTGGGACACAATAAAGAGAAATAATTTAGAGGTGCTGGGAATCCAGAACATGAGAAGACAAAAAAAAAAAAAAAAAGCACAGAGGAGAGAATTTTTGAAGATTTTCTGGGGAAAAAAAAAAAATTCCCAATATCATGAAAGATGAGAAGATTTCCATCTAAGAAGCTCAACAAACCCCATACAGGATAGACTCCAGATGTCACCAAGACATATCATAATCAAACTTTCCAAGCCCAAAGACAAAGATAAAATTCTGAGAGCAGCTTGGGAAAAATGAAATATCACCTACAAAGAGACTCAATAACACCAAGCTCTGTTTTCTCAGCAGAGGCCATGCAGGCGTGAAGGCAATGGGATGACATATATAAAACCCTGAAAGAAAAGAATCACCAACCAAGAATTATATACCCAGCAAAAGTGTCTCTCAAATATGATGGTGAAATCAGGACATTCCCAGATAAAGAGAAATTGAGGGAATTTGTAAAAACCAGACTATCCTTACAATTAATATTAAAGGGAGTCCTTTGGATACAGAACCAATGACAGTAGACAACAACTGAGATTAAGACACATAACAGTATCATCCAGATGTCAACCCAGATAAAGAGTTCTCACAAGTAAAGTAAAGCTACAGAACCAAAAACAGGGAACCAGACATATCAATCAGAAATTGACAACTTCAAAACAAAAAGGGGGAATAAATGGTGTAGTTACAGAACTTCCATGTGGAGAGAAAGTCAAGATGGTATCTAAAAATAACAGACTGTTTTAAACATAGGATGAAAAAGTAAACCTCACAGTAATGACAAAGAAAATTAACAAACCTAAAACCGTGGTGGCATAAGAGCTATGGCTGCTAACCAAAAGGTCAGCAGTTCAAATCCACCAAGCACTCCTTGGAAACTCTATGGGGCAGTTTTACTCCGTTCTATAGTGTTGCTATGGGTCAGAATCAACTCAATGGCAACAGGTTTTTTGTTTTGTTTTACCCAGCAAAATGAAAAAGACTCATTAAACACAAAATTGACAAAAATGAAGTAAATGAAAAGACAATCCATGAAAAAAAGAAAGTACAGAAAATTAAGCAAGACAAAGAAACTGTCAGCAACACACACACACACACACACACACACACAAAGCATAACAAGACGACAGCAGTAAATTCATATCTATCAATAATCTCACTGAATATAAATAGGTTAAACACACCAGTCAAGAGACACATAGTGGCAGAATGGATTAAGAAATATGACCCATCAATATGCTGCCTAGAAGATACATACCTTACACACAAAGACATTAAAAGGTTAAAAATCAAAGAATGGAAAAAATGCAAACAGCAACCAAAAGAGAGCAGGAGTGGCAATGTTAATCTCTGATAACATAGACTTTAAATCAAATTCCATCATAAGAGAGAAGGAAGGACATTATATAATGATTAAGAGATCAATCCACTAAGAGGACATAACCATGATAAATATCTATGCACCAAACGACAGAGCTCCAAAATACATTTAAAAAACGCCAACGAAAATGAAAAGAGAAATATGCTATTCTAAAATAACAGTAGGAGACTTTAACACACCACTTTCAACGATGGACAGAGCAACTAGAGAAACTCAACAAAGATACAGAAGATTTAAATAACACAATGATCCAACTTGACCTCATAGACATATACAGAGCACTCTACCCAAGAGCAGCACAGGACACATTCTCCTCAGTGCACATGGATTGTTCTCTAAAATAGACCATATCCTAGGTCACAAAGCAAACCTGAATAAATTTAAAAATGTGAAAATAATACAAAGCATCTTCTTAGATCACAATGCTATAAAATTAGAAATCAATAACAGGAAGAACAAGGAAAAAAAAGTCAAATACTAGGAAAGTGAACAACACCATGCTTTAAAACTACTGGGTATTAGGAAAAATTAAGAATGAAATTAAAAAACCCCTAGAATCAAATGAGGATGAAAATACAACATACCAAAACCTTCGGGACACAGCAAAAGCCATGCTCAGGGGCCAATTTTTATAGCAATAAATGCACACATCAAAAAGAAGGCCCAAAATCAATACCTTAAACCCACAACTTGAACAAATAGAAAAAGAGCAGCAAAAGAAGCTCAAAGAGAGTGGCAGAATGGATTAAAAAACATGACCCATCAGTACACTGCCTAGAAAAGACACAACTTAGACACAAAGACATAAAGAGCTTAAAAATGAAAGGACAGAAAAAATTTATCAAGCAAACACTAACCAAGAAAAAGGAAATGATAAAGATGAGAGCAGAAATAAATGAAAGATAAAAACAATTGAAACAACCAACAAGACTAGAAGCTGGTTCTTTGAAAGGATCAATAAAATAAATCAACAAACCACTGGCCAAATGGACAAAAGAAAGATAGAAGAAGCAATAACCCAAATAAGAAACGAGATGGACGATATCACAACAGAATCAACTGAAATGAAAAGGACCATAACAGAATACTCTGAAAAATTATACTCCAACAAATTTGAAAACCTAGAGAAAGTGGACAATTTCCTAGAAACACACTACCTACCTAAACTAACACAAACTGAGGTAGAAAATCTGTTCTATGGATCTTGGCTGAAAGCAGAGTGTATCAGAAAGATGCTTACCTGTGTTTTATTGATGATGCAAGGGCATTCAATTGTGTGGATCATAATAAATTATGGATAACATTGCGAAGAATGGGAATTCCAGAACACTTAATCACGCTCATGAGGAGCCTGTACATAGACCAAGAGGCAGATGTTTGAACTAAAAAGGGGATGCTGAGTGGGTTAAAGTCAGGAAAGGTGTGCTTCAGGGTTGTATCCTTTTACCATTCTTATTCCATCTGTATGCTGAGCAAATAATTCAAGAAGCTGGACTATATGAAGAAGAACAGGGCATCAGGATTGGAGGAAGGCTCATTAACAACTTGCAATATGTAGATGACACAACCTTGTTTGCTGAAAGCGAAGACTTTTGAAGCACTAACTGATGAAGATCAAAGACCACAGCCTTCAGTATGGATTACATCCCAACATAAAGAAAACAAAAATCCATACAAATGGACCAGTAAGTACCATCAAGATAAATGGAGAAAATATTGAAGTTGTCAAGGATTTCATTTTACTTGGATCCATAATCAACACCCATGGAAGCGGCAGTCAGGAAATCAAAAGACCCATTGCACTGGGCAAATCTACTGCAAAAGGCCTCTTTAAAGTGTTGAAAAGCAAAGATGTCAGTTTAAGGACTAAGGTGTGCCTGACTCAAGCCATGGTGTTTTAAATCACCTGATATGCATGGGAAAGCTGGACAATGAACAAGGAATACCTAAGAAGAATTGATGCCTTTGAGTTGTGGTGCTGGCGAAGAATACTGAACATACCACAGACTGCCAGATGAACAAACAAATCTGTCTTGGAAGAAGTAATGCCAGAATGCTCCTTAGGAAGCAACGGTGGCGAGACTTCGTCTCACATACTTTAGACATTAAATCAGGAGGGACTAGTCCCTGCAGAAGGACACACGGAGAAGGAGAGTCAGCAAAAAAGAGGAAGATGATCAAGGAAATGGATTGACACAGTGACTGTAACAATGGGCTCAAGCATAACAATGATTGTGAGGATGGAACAGGACCAGGCAGTATTTCGTTGTTTTGTACACAGAGTCTCTATGGGTTGGAATCAACTCAAGGGCAACTAACAACGACAACAACAGGGACATAAAAGACCTATACAAAGAAATCTACAAAACCCTACTGCGAGAAACTAGAAGAGACCTACATAAATGGAAAAACATACCATGCTCAAGGATAGGAAAACTTAACATTGTAAGGATGTCAATGCTACCTAAAACAATCTATAGATACAATGCAATCCCAATGCAAATTCCAACAACATTCTTTAACAAGATGGCAAAAGTAATCACCCACTTTATATGGAAAAGAACAAGTCCCTGAATAAGTGAAACATTACTGAAAAAGAAGAACAAAGTAGGAGGCCTCACACTACCAGATCTCAGAACAAACTATATAGCTACGGTAGCCAAAACAGCCTGTTACTGGTACAAAAACAGACACATAGACCAATGGAACAAAATTGAGAATCCAGAAATAAATCCATCCACCTGATCTTCAACAAACAGTCGAAGTCCATTAAATTGAGAATAGTTAGTTTCTTCAAATGGTGCTGGCAAAACTGGATAACCATTTGCAGAAAATGAAACAGGATCCACACCTCACTCCATACACAAAAACTAACTCAAATGGATCAAAGACCTAAATGTAAAACCTAAAATTATAAAGTTCATGAAAGAAAACACAGGGACAATGCTAGGGGCCCTAATTTACAGCATAAATAGAATATCAAGCATAACTAAAAATGCACAAGCTCCAGAAAGTAAACTGGTTAACTGGGACCTCTTGAAAATTAAATACTTATGCTCATCGAAATACTTTTCCATGAGAGTAGAAGAACCTGCAGACTGGGAAAAAAATCTTTGGCAATGACATATCTGACAAAGGTTTAATCCCTAAAATATACAGAAAACTTCAACAACTCAACAATAAAAAGACAAGCAACCCAATCACGAAATGGACAAAGGATATTACAGACACTTCATCAAGGAAGACGTGCCGGGGGCCGACAAATACATGAAAAGATGCTTGCCATAATTAGCTATTACCAAAACCAACCAAACCCATTGCCATCGAGTCAATTCCAACCCAGAGTGAATCAATGGGTCACTATGATTAAACCATGATTAGATACCATCTCACCCCTGCAAGAATGGACTGATGAAAAATTCAGAAAACAATAAATGCTGGGGAGGTTGTGTGGAGACTGGAATGTTCATACACCGCTGGTGGGAATGTAAAATGGTACAACCACTATGGAAAATGACTCAGCGCTTCCTTAAAAACCTAGAAATAGAAATGCCATACGATCCCTCTATCCCACTCCGAGGAACATATCCTAGAGAAATAAGAGCCGTCACATGAATAGGCATGTGTACACCCTAAGTATCCATCAACAGATGGATGGATAAACAGACTGTGGTACATACACATAATAAAGAACACAAAATATCTCACATAGATGCACAAAACATCTCACAACATGGATGAAACTGGAGGGCATTATGCCGAGTAAAATAAGTAAATCACAAAAGGGAAGATATTATATAAGACCACTATTATAAAAACTCAAGAAAAGGTTTACACACAGAAAGAAACAATCTTTCATGGTTACCAGAGAGGGGCGGGGTTGGGAGGGAAAATCACTGACTAGATTGTAGACAAGTGTTAACTTTGGTGAAGGGAAAGACAATGCACAATATAGGAGAAGTTGGCACAACCTGACCAAGGCAAAGGAAGGCATTTAGAGGAACACAAAACCCATTAGACAAAACCTGTTGCCGTCAAGTCGATTCTGACTCACAGGGACTCTATAGGTCAGAGTAGAACTGCCCTATAGCATTTCCAAGGAGTGGCTGGTGGATTAGAAGTGGCGACCTTTTTGGTTAGCAGCTGTAGCTCGCCATAGCTTTTAACCACTGCGCCACCAGGGCTCCAGAGGAACACAAGGTGGAGAAGGGGCAACCACTGTAAATACTATAGCATATACAACCCTACAACAACAGTAAAAGTAAATAATAACTTATAAGCAGACACATAGGCAGATACATATGCTAAATAGGGAAAGGAGGGCATATAGGAGTATACCCATGTACACATATAACCAAGAAAACCCAAAACCCATTGCCTTCAAGTCGATTCTGACTCATAGTGCCCTACAGGACACAGCAGAACTGTCCCAAGGGTTTCCAGGGAGTGCCTGGTGGATTCGAACTACCGACCTTTTGGTTAGCAGCCAAGCTATTAGCCACTGCACCACCAGGGCTTCATATATAGGTTAGGCTGTGGGTATCTTTACATATATATTTCTGAGTATAGTGTGTACATTCATATATATAATAGAGTACAAAGGAGGCACAGTCATATAAGCTTCCTAGACACATTCAAACACCTTGAGGGACTGAGTTACTGGGGTTGAGGGCTGAGAACCATAGTCTCGGGGGACATCTAGGTCAACAGGCATAACACAATTAATAAAGAAAACGTTCTACATCCAACTTTGGTGAGTAGTGTCTGGGGTCTTAAAAGCTTGCAAGTGGCCATCTAAGATACATCTATTGGTCCCATCCTGTCCAGAGCAAAGCAGAATTAAAAAAAAAAAAACCAAAGACATAAGGAAAATATTAGTTCAAAGGGCTTATGGACCACATGAACCACAGCCTCCACCAGCCTGAGCCCAGAAGAACTAGATGGTGCCCATTTATCACCATCAACAGCTCTGACAGGGGTCACAATAGAGGGTCTGAGACAGAGGGGGAGAAAAACATAAGACAAAGTTCAAATCCATAAAAAGGACCAGGCTTACTGGTCTCACAGAGTCTGGAGAAACCCCTGAGACTATGGCCCCCTGACACCCTTCTCACTCAGAACTGAAGGCACTCCCCAAAGTTTACCTTTCACCCAAAGACTAGACAGGCCTATAAAACAAACATAACACACAGGAAGAATGTGCTGCTTACATCAATCAAGTATACTAGGCCAAATGGGTAACACCTGCCCAAAAGTAAAGATGAGAAGGCAGGAAGGGACAGGAAAAGTAGACAAATGCCGCAGGCACCATTTCAGCTCAGTAATGAAGTCACTCCTGAAGTTCACCTTTCAGCCAAAGATTGAACAGGCCCATAAAATAAAACGAGACTAAAGGGGCACACTAGCCCTGGGGAAAGGACTAGAAGGCAGGTGGAAACAGGAAAGCTGGTACTGTGGAACCCAAGGCTGAGAAGGGAGAGTGTTGACATGTCGTGGGGCTGTTAACCAATGTCATAAAATAATATGTGTACTAACTGTTTAATGAGAAACTAGTTTGTTCTGTAAACCTTCATCTAAAGTACAATAATAAAACAAAAAAAAAAACTAGACACAGGGAACCCAGGGTGGAAAGGGGGAAAGTGCTGACACATTGCTGGAATGGCAACCAATGTCTCGGAACAATTCGTGTATAAATTTTTGAATGATAAACTAATTTGCTCTCTAGACTTTCACCTAACGCTCAATATAAAAAAAAAAAAGGCAAGACACCAGTCTTTTGAACCAGGGTTTCAAACAAGTTCATTCGGTTTGAACCCTTGCTGAGAATTCGCATTTGTAACAAGTTCCCAGGCGATGCTAAAAAACAAAAAACTGGAGGGCTATAAACACCATTTTAGGATTTTGCACATTGTGTAATAGAAGTGGTGGACAGGGTAGGGTGAGGAGAGGGGGGCTTGGCAGGGCAGGTACTGACTCATTGATCACTATTCCAGGTTCTAAAGCACAATCACTACACAGTAAACATCTCAGGCTTCTGAGCTGAAAAGTGCCACATCCAAAAGCTGCTGAGCAAAGGCTGAGTGTGTATATGTGCAGCCCAACATGTTTTATTATAAATTATGTACCAAACTATACTTAAAGCAAAAGAGAGCAAGCACAGGAGAAACGCACACCTGAGAGCGACAGAAGAGGAGAGACTCGCGGTTCAGGGTGGGCCTGCCGGATTGTGAGTGAGGAGACCAGGGGCGTCCCCTCTGCAGGGCTCAGAGCAGCTCTTACTGCAAGCATCTCTGCTCTGAGTACCATCATGCAGTCTGCACATGGAGGCCACAAAAAGACTTCACAAGGTCCCTGCATGGCGCAAACAGTTTGCACACATCTTCTAACGTATGTATCGCTTTTAAAGATGATCCATTTGGCTTTCTAACAAAAGGGTAACTGTTTTCAATCTCCTGTCATTTCAGATAGATTGTAAGCACCTTCAGGGGCAGCACCGTGTCACCCACTTTTCTGTATCTCCTGCAGGACCCAGTTTATGTGCGGTAAGTGATCAATGATCATCTGCTGATTTTATTTTACAAGATTTGAATGAAGCTGGAAAAACAAAAATGAGAGATACTCCACCCTCTTTAAATTACCACATGGGTTTTCTCAAAATGAAACCACTGTCCCAATGAAAACATTAATCAGTATTTATCAAATGAATATATTCAGTTCTAAATAAGGGTTTATCTGGACACAAAAATTGACCACGCTCACTTTCACTTTCAGAACTCATTAAAAAAAAAAAAAACACTTGTTGCAGTCGAATAGATTCCATCTCAAAGCAACCCTATAGGGACAGGGTAGAACTGCCCCATAGGGTTTCCAAGGAGCAGCTGGTGGATTTGAACTGCTAACCTTTTGGTTAGCAGCCGAACTCTTAACCACTGCACCACCAGGGCTCCATAAAGAGAAGTATAAAAGGTAACTATGTCAATATCATTAATCATCATGGAAATGCAAATCAAAACCACAACGAGATACCACTTCACACCCAGGATGGTTATAATCAAAAAGATGGAAAATAACTGCTGGTGAGAATGTGGAGAAATTGGAACTTTCGTGCATTGCTGGTAGAAATAAATGTAAATGGCACAGGTGATGTGGTAAACAGTTTGTTGTTTCCTCAAAAAGTTAACCAGAGAGGTTCCACGAGAGCCAGGAATTCCATTCCTAGGAATATACCCAAGAGAACTGAAGACCCATGTCCACACAAAACCTGTACACACATGTTCAGCTGATGAACGGATAAACCAAATGTGGTCTATCCATGCAGGGGAGTGTTATTTGGCCACAAAAAAGGAATAAAGTCCTGATATATGCTACAACGCGGACAAACCTTGAGAACATCACATAAAGTGAAAGAAGCCAGTCACAAAAGGCCACCTACTGTGTGATTCCATTTATAGGAAATGACCAGAACAGGCAAATTCATAGAGACAGAGAGTGATTAGCAGTTTCCAGGGGGTGGGGAAAGGGGGGAAAGAGGAATAACTGTTAAGGGATATGGAGTTTCTTTTGGGGGCAATGAGAATGTTCTGGAGATTTTCACATCTCTGTGAATATAATAAAAAACCACTCAATTGTACACTTTAAGAGGGTGAACTTTATGGTATGTGAATTATATCTCAATAAAGCTGTTATAAAAAATAAAAATAGCTCTGATTAGAATTAATAGAGTGAAGAAAATGTTTTTAAAAGTTAGTGAAGCAGCAGAAACTTTTAAAAAGTAAGATAGGCCACACAGAAGGATTTTTTACATACTGAACTATAGTACATTATAATACCATATGAGGATACATTTCCCTGCCAAATGTTATTCAACCCCCAAGGCTCTGTATTGATTTGTACTTATTTTCAAATTACAGACAAATTATAATAAATACCTAAATATTTCTTTGGCTTAGACTAGGGAATCAGAAAAATGGACAAGTAAAAAATACACACACAGAGAGAGAGAGAGAGAGAGATACACCCGTTGCTGTCAAGTCAGTTCCGACTCATAGCACCCCTACAGGATAGAGTAGAACTGCCCCATAGAGTTTCCAAGGAGCACCTGGTGGATTCGAACTGCAGACCTTTTGGTTAGTAGCCGTAGCATCTACCCACTATGTCATCAGGGTTTCCGAGAGAGATATATACATATGTATACCATGATTTGCTAAAAACAGAAGAAACAAAAAGAAAAATACTAATTTCCATGCCAAATAAAGTCCAAAAATACAAATGAAAACAACATGCTACAAGGCCTATCTAAAAGCAGACAAAATAAAATGGAAAACAATAATAATAGCAATAAAACCAAATCCAAAATAGTTACTCTTCTGTTTACAACCAATTATTAAGTAATTATCTGTTTTCATTATACTTCAGTTTCTAAAAACATAAATTAATGTATGCAGAAGTAAGAGGTCAAGGAAAGTAACACAATATTTTAACATCAGCAACTCAAAGGCAAATTCGCATTTGTACTCACCGGGTAAATCGATCGTGTGAGAATTTTCCTCGCAATGGTCGTCTTCCTCAGTGTGCGTGATCCTTGTTCTTTGGTGTGAATTTTTAGATATGTCAAGTTTTCCTGTTTATTTGGAATTTTTCCATGGAAAGATTAACTTCAAATAAAACTCTCATTTTAGATACAACATTCAAGTTCAAATTGATTGGGCTTATCACAGTGAACAATGCTGTGTAAAGATTCAAGGATGCAAATAACTCCTGAAATGAAGGGTCTTCACTCTGTCTGAGCTTAAAAAAGACAAGTCTCACATTCTACTGCACGTCAGCCTGGAGGAAAGAAGATGAATTTGTCTCCTCCAGGCAGTTTCCACTGGGGACTGGGCAGAAAAGAAGATAACTCCGCTCCACCAGGACCCGGGGAATGTGATCTAGCTTCCATAGGACGAGTGTGCACGTAGCTCTCGTAGGAAGACAGATGTCTCAGGCAGTAGGCTAGCCCTGCTTTGGTGTCCCAAAGCAGGAAACGTTGCACTCTTACCCAGTGTACAGCCCACGCTCCCAAGAGAAGCCCTGCCATGTGGAGGTTCACATTTTCCTGAGGAGGAGCTGTGGAACACCACCTTTCCTTGTCTACGTTGGTCAGAAATGCCTTCACCTGCCAAGTGTTCTTGGGAAACATGATTTTTCTTGGAGACTCACAATGATGCTATTCAACGATTTGAGCAGTCCAACAGTAAAATCGTCAGTCACAGAATCTTATTTAATATAACAACTACTAATCTACCAATATTCCATGGAACACACTTCAGGAAATGCTAGTTCAAACTAACAATGTACCGTGTTTCAGCTCAGTATTTGACCTGGACTGTGACAAGGGCTGCCGGATATAACACAGGACATACAGTGAAATTTGAATTTTAGATAAACAACAAATGCTTTTTTAGTGTAAGTATATCCCATGCGATATCTTTATTTGCTCAATCTGGCGATCCTGGTCGTAGCCCACGATTGTCAAAGATAAACCTTTGGGGTTGTAAGTGCTCCCGTTGTCATTTTGCTGGCCCAGTCCTTATTCCTTACATGCAGCCTTTGAAATCCTGCTCTGGAATGCAGAATGCTGGGTAAATGGGGTACCATTACAATGAAGACGGCTTACCTTCTTCAGGGTAGCACTCAGGGATCCCATTGGAGCCCATTATCCAGTTGCCATTTTCGTCAAGCTGTTCCACAGTGCCAGGGGGACAGGTGGGGACTGGGGTGGTGGGCTCAGGGGTGGTGGTGGTGGTCTGTGTGGTGGTCCGGATTGTTGTCCTTGGGCGTGTGGTGGTGGTCATCCGGCGGGTGGTAGTGGTTGTCCGCCGGGTGGTGGTCGTCGTGGGTCGTGGGGTTGTAGTAGTAGGCAGAGGGGTGGTAGTAGTGGTGGGCCGCACAGTTGTGGAGGGGGCACGGGTGGTTGTTTTGACAACCTCCAGGCCCACTAGGGGCTTCCCTCCAAGGCTTAAAATGGGCTTCTCTGGGGCACTGGCCACAGGTTTGCCATGCCGCCCCTGCCCAAAGAGGGGGAGGCCATCAGGGCTCACCACAGGGGTCCCTTCCAGATCTGGGGAAAAAAAAAAAAAAAAAACCTATGCAACACAGGAGATAATTCAGGAAATGAAAAACAAGTGGGAAGTGTCTTCTCAAAGCATATGTGTTAGCATGTTTTAATCAGTCAAAGGCAAAGAAATAATCAAAAGGATATCAGCTGAGATAGCAATATCCACTGCTTCCAGAAACTTCTGGGTTTATTATATTGTCCATTACTCTATATTACCTTATATAAGTATATGAATATTTCATCTGCATGCCCCATTACCCCAAGAAAACTCACAGTCTCCCGTTGTTGTTGTGTGCCCTCTAACCTATTCTGACTCCTAGTGACCCTTATAGGACAGAGCAGAACCGCCCCATAGGGTATCCTAGGCTGTAATCTTTATGGGAGCGGATCACCAGGTCTTTTCTCCCACGATGTGTTTGAACTGCCAGTCTTTCAGCTAGTAGTGAAGCGCTTAACCATTGCACCACCCAGGGACTTCCAGTCTCAGTTAGGGAATGTAATTCTTTCCTGTTCCCTCCTCCAACACCTAAGGAGGAAAAACGTTACTTCAGAGCAGGGATGGGAAACTTTTTCCGTAAAGGGCCTGAGAGTAAATATTTTAGGACCAGATGATCTCCGTTATAACTATTCAACCTACATCTATAGTGCTTAAGAAGCTATTAACAATAAATACGTCAACAAGGGTTTCTATGTCTCAGTAGAACTTTATTTTTGTATACTAAAATTTGAATTCCATAAAATTTTCAGGTGTCACAAAATACTATTTTTTTTTCCAATTTTTCCCCCAATCATTTAAAAATGTAAAAACTATCCTTAGCTCATGGGCCATACAAAGACGGCAGGCCAGATTTGGTCTGTAGCCTTTAGTTTGCTGACCCCTGCCCTAGGCTGCTTGATTTCAAGAACATAAGAGAAAGTCACATGTTTTACAGAGTGCAATCTGTAGGAAGAATATACCTAAAGTCATATCAGGGCAAACACTAAGTTCTGCCTCTCTTGAGGCACTCCTCTCCATAGGGCTAAAAGTTATGGGACAAAGGCAACCGTTAAGAGAGGAAGAAGAGGAAAAGGAGGAAGAGGAGGGGAAACAAGAAGAAGGGAGAGAAGGAGAAGGAAGTGGGGTGAAAGGAGGAGGAGGGGGAGAAGGAGAAGAAGGAGGAAGAGGGAGGGAATTCTTATTCTACAGCTAATTCAATACATTTTTGTTACTTGAAAACCGTTCTAACTTACCCACAATGGTCCGTCCATCTCCTCCTAGTTTAACCCGAAGAGGATTCCCCTGTGAGTCTTGGAGGTACCTTCCTTCTGCATTTAGCACTAACCCACGATCAAGGTCCACGACCTAGATCCACGGCAGAGATTAAAGAACATATTGGGCATCATTAATCCACCTACCTACACATGTGCGTGACGCTTCCACAGAAGGAAACCGTCGTGTGAGTAGTAACACTTGTGTTACTGCCCTTCATAATGTTTAAAAATAATAAAGTACAAAATAATCATATTTCGTATTATAATTTCTTAACCCATACAACATGGAGATTGTTTTAAGTTCTCAGATATATGAAGGATGTTCAAAATATTTTTTTTGACCATTTTGTGCATTGTGTCTTATGCTGAAATTAGGAAATGGCCTATCAGCTGGGGGAACAGTTTAAATAAATATGGTACATTCACACAATAGACACGCAGACAAAAAAAGGGGTGCGGAAATCCCACAGAGTGGCATGTACTGACATGCTGAAGAGAAAACTTAGATTATAAGAATGATATTTTTCAAAAATAAAATCTATCCATTTTGTACATAAACTTAAAACTGCAGAGAAAGAACAGTCCAGGAGGATATACCCCAAACCACTGACAGCGGTTACCTCTGAGAAGTGGTTTGGGGTCAGGGATGCTTATTTTCTTTTTTATATGTTTCTGAATTGCTTTAACTTCTTGCCATGAACATGTACAATCGCTATTATATTAAAAACATGAAATGTTTCCACTTTGCTGTGAATGTTAAAATTCAAAGTGGCTGTAACATAAACAATTTAATTTTTAATTAAATGGAGCCCTGATGGTACACTGATTAAAGACCTAAAGCTGCTAACCAAAAGGTCTGTGGTTCGAATCCACCAGCTGCTCCTTGGAAGTCCTATGGAGCAGTTCTAGTCTGTCCTATAGGGTTGCTATGAGTCAGAATCGACTCAGCGGCAACGGGTTTTAATATAGTAAATATAGTACGCATGCAAAAATTTCATACTCTTTGGAATTATAAGCTTGAAGAGACCTATTATTATTTCTGGTATCTGAGGAACCCCTTCAAGCAGGCCACTTTGCTAAGTGCTAGGTTCGTGATTAAAATAAAATTTATTTATATAAACTCCGCTTTTGAAATCCACTCTCATACTGAATCAATTCAAAATTATTTACTGTGACATTTTGCTTTAGTATGTATTCTTCCTATTATAAATTTCTGATCCTTTGAAAAGTACATTAAAGGACTTCATGAAGTTTTCAGATTACCTGTGCTACAGGGTCGCTGTGAGTCAGAGCCCACTTGATGTCACACAACAACAATACCTGAAAATTTCGTGAAAATCTTTACTATCCTAAACCATACTCACATAAATGAGACATTTTGACTGGAAATTCTACCATTAATCATTTTTTGGCTCTTTGAAAAAAATATTTTAAATCCATGAAAGTTGTAAAGCTACGTGTTTTGCTCGTTACCCTCAACCCAACAAAAATCTCAAAACATTTATCTTAACCTCAGGTAAAGTTGTTTAGTTTAAACACAAAGTACTAATACATGTTTTTTATTTTAGTCCAACAACAGCTGTTGGAAGATTCAAAAGGTGATCGGATCAAAATTGCCTATTAGATTCAGGGTTGGTTGGTTTTCATCCTGCTTCCTTTCACAGGGGATTTGAGCCAATTTACAGAAAATATTTCAGATTAAAATTTAATCAAACAATAACCAAAAAATAAAAACAAAACAAAGCTATCAGCACCAGGAAGATATAAGGTCTCTCGTGAGGCCTTTTATCAGGTTCTCCGTAATTGCTCTGGTTGGCCCACAAATTTGTTTGAACCTCCTAGCAGATAAGGTAAAGAGGAATCAGGCCCAGGCCTTCTCTCATTAGCTCTTAGAAGAAAACACACTAGTTACACAAGAGAACCAAATAATTTTCTGGGGACCGAAAGAAATGAAATACAAGGATCTTCACATAGGAGTGGTTAAGACTAGAGGGGGAAAAAAAAGAAGAAGAAAGACCACTTTATTCATTGTTACACAGTGTCCACCATTTTTCTCTTTCCAACAGCATCAAGCCAATGGTATGCATAAAGAAGTTTACCCTACCCACTTTGTTCCTTGAGGGCCATTGATAATTCTTTGTCCACTTAGTTTTCCATTGCTACCAGGAAGAACGTTCCCATCTATGCTTGGTCTGCCATTATAACCTACGCAGAACAAAAAAATAATAGAGCCTGGTGAATTCAGCATTCCTGGGGAGTCGGCTTCCTACCAAAATATAAGCAGTGACACATCATTTCAAATGGACACGTTAAAGAGAGTTTTAAACCAACAGTTCACATATATTACGTAACGACAGTCTTAAATTGAGACTTCTACATGGCAAGCATGAATGGCTTTTAAAAGTACAGTAAAGTCATAGCTTCCTGATAATACTGAGGCAATGAGATTGATCCGTGTAAGTAAATTTTCCAGGTAAGTTTTAAGACCCTAGTAGCTGCAGCTTTATTTTAGCCAGTTGAAAGTTGGAGGGAGGGAGGGTTGGAAGGATGGAGAAAACCCCCTCTAAAATGTCCTGGATGCTTTTCTGCTCTTCTTAGCAGATGACAGTAAACACAACAATTATTTCTAGCTGTCTGAGGTCACAACCATCAATCATCCTGTGTAAATGAACAGTGGATATCAAAGCTCACTGACCTCTGTGTGGCTGCTTGAGAAGTGTTTGCTAAGAGGAACGGTTTGCCCTTGACTACTAACCTGAAGGTTGGCAGTTTGTACCCACCCAGCAGTGCCTCCGAAGAAAGGCCCAGTGATCATCTATAAAGATTACACCCAAGAAAACCCTACGGAGCAGCTCTACTTTGTAACACATGAGGTCACCGTGAGTCGGGGTCGATCTGACAGCAAAGGGTTTCGTTTGGTTTGGTTAGCAAGTAAACAGGTCCAGTCCACTATCCTTTCAGCTGTTCTGATTCTGTCTCCTTCACTTGCCTTTCTCTTCACCTCCTGCCATTTCTGATCAGCTACAGTTGGTGGTCTCAGCTGGGAGGTCTCTAAGGTCCAGCCTTGCCCACTGGATAGGGTGCTTCAGCTTTCTGACAACTATTTGCAGGTCAGAGACTTATTTCTCTCACTCATTCTTTTATTCATTAAATATTTACCAAGCTCCTACCAAATACAAGGGACTGTGAGTTTTACATCTGTTATTAAGGTCTTAGTTTTCCCTGAGTGTTGCATACAGTTAACATTCTCAGTTAACTGAAATGTTGGAGGTTCGAGTCTACTCAAGTGCCTTGGAAGAAAGGCCTGGCAATCTACTTCCAAAAAATCAGTCATTGAAAACCCTACAGAGCTCGATTCTACTCTGACACACATGGGTTTGCCGTGACTCTGAATCAACTCCATGGCAGCTGGTTAGGTTTGCTTAAATATGTTAATGGAGAACCAACCTCCACATGAGGCATTGGTCTATACATCTGTAAAAATGTACACTGGGATAAAATAATACACCGCACAGATCAACACATGCTAATACTTTCATTTGGGAATGTGTTACTAAGCATCAGTACATGCAAGGAGAGTGCAAGGTGCCACTTAACTAAATGCAGATCTAAGATAAGTACCTTAGCCCCTGCTCTGGGGTCCACATAGACACCAGTTCATAGCTGCCTACTTTCTGTCTGTTCTCTGTTACAGAAATGTAAGTGAGGCACAGGTCTGCTTGTCACTCCTCCTTGTGACTCATCTTTCACATGTATTTTTCTGGTTTTAATCAGCATTCACTGATTGCAATGTCTAAGCAATTCATGCCCAAGACGGTAGTCTGTCCCAGAGTTTGCTCAGCTGAGGGTTTTCATGCAGAATCAGCAAGAACAGGACGGAGCCTCAAGATCTAATCAATGACTGTAAAAAAAAATTCCTTAAATACAGGCTGGCTGGCTCCTGAACAACTAACTAAAATGACAGAGACACAGAAATCTGTGAACTAAAAATAGCCTGAGATACAAAAACCTGAGTTTGGCATAGTGGCTGTGACACATTTTCAGAGATTAAGAACACATGTTAAGGAGCTCTGGTAGTACATCAGTTAAGCGCTCAGCCGCTAACCGAAAGGTCAGCAGTTTGAACCCACCAGCCACTCGGGCAGGAGAAAGACCTGGCAATCTGTTCTAGAGATTACAGCCTAGGAAACCCTAGGGGGCAGTTCTGCTCTGTCATACGGGGTCACTATGAGTTGGAATCGACTGGATGGCACCTGACAACGCCACAAGAACATCTGTTAAGGAATTCAGTGAGGCAGTGTGGGACTGTGCAATGATCAGGGCTGTGGATTTAGACGTTGGGGACTGGAATTGCAGCTCAGCTCCTGCAGAGCTGTCTGACTTCCGGCAAGCCACTCAAATCTCTGCACCCTCGCTTCCTCATCTGAAAACCAGGAAAAACGGTGCAAACCCTACGAGATGGGTAAGCGGATGAAATAACGTTACATTTGTAAAACTCAACGCAGTGCTTGGATCCTCAATCAAATCAAATCCTCTCAGTAACTGTTAAGAACACTACTGAACACGTTACAAAAAGGAAAGTAAAAAAAGAGCCAAGTAAGCATTTGCGAACCCCAGTGACCTTGTCTGTAGGTGGGTCTGGCCGGCGGGCGCTGCAGAGGGTTCCGGAACCTGGCCTGCATCATGCGCTGGCGCAGGGACAGCATGGGGGTGGTCTCGGTGTAGGTGGGCGGCGCGCGCGTGGGGGGCGGTGGGCGCGCAGTGGTGCCGGGCCCGGGCCCAGGGGTGGCCGGGCTGCGCGGGGCGGACGTGGGCGGCGCGGGGGAGGCTCGGGCCGGGAGCGGCCGCCTGCGGGGAGCCTCCTTCTCTGGCCGAGGGCCCGCCCGGGCCGGGGGGAGCGCGAGCGCAGGCCCCCGCTTGTCCTCGGCGAGGTTGCCCTCCGCGTGTTTGGCGCCCGTGAAGACCGAGGAGGAGGGCCACTTGGGAACTGGGGCCCGAGGGGCGTCGTCCTTTCCTCCTTTGGGAAGGCCAGCATCCTCCTCCTCCTCCGCGGAGACCGACTGCGGAGACTTGGGCGGCAGAGGCCTTTTGGGCAGAGGCTGGAGTTTCCCCGGCGCGGCCTGGACGGCGCCGTTCTTCTCCCCCGCCTGCGGCCCCGCGCGGCCGGGGACCCGGGTGCGGGGCGCGGGGCGGGCGCCGCCGGGCCTCAGGACCCAGCCTGGGCCTCGGGGGGCCGCGTGTCGGCCGCGGGCTTTCTCGTCGGTGAGGCCGGCCCCAGCCTCCACCTGGCGGTGCTTGGAGAGGGCCGCGGCGGCCTCCGGGGCCTGGGCCGAGCGCGTGGGAAGCCGCACGTCCTGGGCCGCTGCTTCCAAGCTGTCCTCTGGGTTGTCGTCGTGCCTCCTATCGGTGTCCTCGTCCTGACCCTGCAGGGAGGCCGAGAAAGAGGGCTGGGGGGCCCGTGGGTGTTGAGGTGCTGGAGACGCGGCCTGGGACCCTCCAGACTGAGGATGCTCTTGACTGGGTCTGGAGAATGCGTGCCCTGGGTCCTTGTCCTGGTGTCCCCGAGGCTGGTGCTGGGACACAGGGCGGTGTGGCCAAGGATGCTTCTCTGAGGCGGCAGCTCTGGCGCCCAGACCTTGGCCAGGGGCTGTCCTTCTCGGAACACTGGACCCAGGGTGGGGCTGTGACCGCGCAGGTGACAGTCTCGCCGGGGAGGGCTGGCGCCCTGGGGACACTGGCTGTGTTTGGGAAGCATCGCCCTCCTTGTCTGAGCTCTTTTGGACATCCTGTGCCTTGGAGAGCGGTGCCGCGGACTTGCCCTGCGAAGGCACTTCTGCCGACTCTGATGGAGAAGTCACCGCGGATTTGAGGTTTCCTGAGAGGGGGTCCTTTCTTTGCACACTGGGCGCTCTCTGAAGGACCCTTCTGAGGTGGTCCATCCCCCGGGAGGCAGGCTGCCTGGAGGAGGAGGGTACAAGGTCATTGATAACGGTGGCAGGAAGCGGCTGTTCGTCCTCCGCGTTCCTCTCCTCGTCATCTCCATGGATACCTGTGCCAAGCCTGTGACTGGAGGTTGGGTGAGAGTTAACCCTGGATGGCACTCGGGAGGACACAGTGGACTGGGGGACCCCAGATGGCTGGAGCCGCAACCCTCGGCCATTGCCAAACCTGCTTGGATATCGACCGTTGGCACCAAACGGCCTGTTTCTAAAAAAACTGAGATGTCCAGAGACAGGCCGACTGGCTGGCAGCCGGGCCCGAAGTGTGGGGGCAGCGGCCTCTGTCTGCCTGCCTCTGTATTCTGCGTCATTGTCACTGTCGCCATTGCCATCAGAGACCTGTGTCCTCCAGGGGAGACGGGAAGAGGCTGGGGAAGACACAGTAAACCGTGATGGTGTATTGGAGTGGGTGGCCCCCATGAGGTGGCCGTTTTTCAGCCCCCTGGAGAGTGGAGAGCCAGCATGTGGTTCAGATGGCAGCAACCTAGATGAGGCCCTGGATAGAGAAAGTCTTGAGGATAGGCCTGGAATGTCCAGATTTTCCTCCAGGCCCTCAGAATGGGGCGTCCTCTGCTCAGGGTGCACTTGGCTTCTCTCCCGCACAGTGCTGGAAGCTGACTGCTGGCTGCTTGGCATGGCTGGCCTAGAATGTGCTGGCGTTCTAGAAGGCAGTTTCTTAGAGGACTTGGGTTGGGGGACATGGGCAGCACGCTCTTCCTTGTCATCTTCTTCATCAATGGAGTCGTTGTCGGCGCTATTGGCAGGCAAGCTTGCAGAGGGTCCTGTGGAAGGACGCCTTGAGCTGCCCTGTCTCAGGTGCCCTGTTTCAGCATCGGTGTAGGTGTGGTGTGCAGATGAGGTGGATGTTGAGGGAGAGGCCTCCGGAGCAGGGTGAGAGGACCATGAGGAGCCATGCTTGTCTATGGCTTCCTTTCGGGGCAACATTGGCATCTGGGCTCGAACTGGAGTCCTCCCAGGAATTAGAGCAGCAGGCAAAGACCTACTCGGAGGTGATGGCCTCAGGGTTTGCTTTCGTTCTTGGGTCTCAGAGGACAACGTGTGTGAGTCTATGCGGGACTCCAGCTCCTCCTCGGTGACTTCAGTTGACTGGAGGTCCAAATCTTCAGTCTTTTTACTGTGGAGCTGGGGCCTTCTGAGTGCCCCACCATTAGCCAATATTTTGTTCTTCAAGTCAAGAAGATGGTTCTTGGCATTTCTACTGTGGGGAGAAACAGGCAACTGAATATGTCTTGAGGAAGCTGGGACTCTTGGAGAAGAGGACGAAGGCTCGGGTTTTGCAGGTTTCAAATCATCCGCCACATCTGCTTTCAGCTCAATATTTGAGTCACCGGTACTGGCTGTAATAGATTTGAAAGAATTTACCATCAGAGAAGAAATTCAGGAGCTATACAACACAAAGCAAGTACAGCCGTGCATCGCTTAACGTCCACGATATGTTCTGTGCAATAGGACATTATGTGAATTGGACGCTGAGTGAACACGAGATTGGATGCTGCTGCCTACGGGTCAAAGCATGCACTGTTGTCTGTTAAACCTTTTATTTGTAAGTAGGGAAAGTTCACATTAAAATAAGGATAGAAAGTGCAGTACAGTACCTACATAAGCTAGTAACATAGGCATTTATTATGACTGTCAGGACATATGTATTATAGGTTATACATGTACTTACTCCACCATTGTATACCTGGTAGCGCAGCTGCTTTGTATACAAGAGACCTGAGATACATGTACTGCATGCAGGAAGCCGTTTCATCTGCTGCATCCAGTTACATCTGCTACGTCTCGTTCTCTGATTGGGATTTCTGAACTCTATTATGACCTTATGGGACCACAGACATGTATGCAGTCGGACGTTGCCCAAACAGACATTATGCGACACATGACTGTATTTCTGATGGCAGCGTGAGAAAAGGTGAAAATTGCTCTTTGTAAATGATAGCTTTTAACCCCTTAGAACACTGGACACTTATTTTCCCAATTATCACGATTTCTTTGAAAGTTATATTTTGTTCTGGAGTCTTATTTTGCTCTAAGTAATACATATATTCGTAGAAAATAAGTGGAAATTGAATCTCTATAAATTGAATTAAGTTCAGGTAACAACTCTGAAGGAATTCTGAAATGAGTACTTTGAAATAATTTATGATTTTGTAAATGCACAATTTGAGGTAGGTTTTTCTTAATATAATTAATTGTCGGTAGATTACAAATGAATTGTAGCCATTCTTAACAAGGTAGGCAAGAAGTACGCATAAGCCTGGTACACAGTGTGAGTGATCTGTGCTCTGTTGAGGATGCACTCCCTCTGCCTTTCAAGTGATTGGGTGATTTCAAATTCATAATTTCTGAGACATTACAAAGAGTTCTCTATCCCCTAATATGTCCTGACTTGCTTCCTGCCTCTTAATTAAAATTCCTTTACTAATGAACAGATTTGTAATTCCACCATAAGACTTAAAAAGCCTCCTTGGATAGGCAAAACATTAAACCCACAACATACCCTACCCACAGTTTACTCTTTCTTGAGAGCAGATTGACTGAGGGAAGGGGACTGGAGGGTGTAAGGTGAGGGGAATTTACATAGCGATGGGGGATTCAGATGGAGCAAGCTTCATGTATTTCTCAGTTTTTTTCAGGACACAGCTGTTTAATATTGCAGTAGACGGTGGGTCCACACAGCACACAACAGGGGGAAGAGCTGGTGATCATTCGTGGTAAATGTGAAGAAACAGAAAGGAAAACATAATCCAAAAAGAAACCTCCCCCCTCCCCGCCCTTTTGGATCTCTGTCGACATCTTGGATTTTGAAACTGACCAGATAAACTAGATAACTGAGAATTCTTCTAGGCAAAGCTGCAATCCAAAATACTGGAATGCAAACTAAAAATTGTAAATGCTGTTTAGACGTTGAAGAGAGCATATTAAGCATGGTAACAATTTAAAATGTCACATTACACTTCTAAAAATGGTCCTTCCCTGTTGCAATGAACTCCAAATTGAACAGTGGTATGAGATTGTACATATAGCGTTGCTATGAGTCGGAACTGACTCGATGGCACCTAACAACAACAACCACCATATGAGATTGCTATTAGTGATCAATAACACTTTTAGTTTTGTGGGAGACTAATTTATAATTTTAAAAATCCATGTACAAATATTTTTTAAATCCGTATCAAAACTTAGTCCTAAAAATCATTGATGGAGCAGGTCTAAACCGAAGACCGTGATTCAAAGAAACAGAAAACAAATAGCAAAATGAGAAGGAGAGAAGAGAAACACAAGATGCTTACTTGTTGGCATAGTGACAACGAAGGCTTTGGACTGAGGACCCTGTCCTCTCCTGTTTGAGGCCCGGATTTTGAAAAGATACCGTACCCCAGGCTGCAGACCATCCACTATGGCAGAAGTAGTCTCTCCAGGGTAGGTGAGGGACTTTGCTCCAAATGGTTTGAGAGCCGGGGCGTATGAAAGAATGTATTCTGAAATGATTTGGCAGACGGTTGGAAGGAGGAAACTGAAAACAGTCCTGTGTCCAGCAGACAGACTGTATGGGCAGGATGAATTAGAACGTGCATTACTACAATTAATACACCAGCCATGCACGCCAGGTCAGCAGCTGGAGCAAAAAGACAGCAGAAGGCGAACCAACATTCATTCAGGCTCCTAGACTGGCCCTGCTAGTCTAGTTAATTAGCTATTAGCTGACATCTTATACTTCAAGAAAATAAAACATATGGAATCCAGGAGGCCAGTCTTCATACAATTGACCAAAAATATTTACACTGTGTTTTGTTCAATTTAGGCCCCCTCCCACCCACCCACCCCCCCACCCCCCCACCCCACGCCCCACTCCACCACCATTGTAAACACAATTTGCTAATTTTCTGTGGTGGAAACAATACATCCTGAATAGAAGAAACCAAAGAAAAAGAAGTTGACAACTGCTAGGAGTTCCTCCTGAATAGCTGCTGACATATTCAATGGTTTCATTTTTTTAAGCTAGGGTTATTTTTGTTAGAATATTTAGCTATACAAATTCCATGTTCGGAATATAACTTCACTTTTTTTTTTTTTTTAGGAATTATGAAAATTCTTACTCAGTATATGTTGATAGGTATATATTCGCAGCATTTAAAACTGTGAGGAAAAGTTGCTAAGTAATAGATTTATGTGATGTCTAGTGCTTCCATCTTTAACTGGCTGCGTCTATAAGCGTAAGAAGGCCTTGAGGTTTGAAAGCCATGGGTACTTCAGTCTAAGGAACTAAAATGTTTCTGTGCTTACATGGAAATACTGCAACACAAGAAAGTCATATTTTAAAGCATAATCTTCACTTTTCACCTAAAACTCTTAATGCCTATTCTCCTTTCAGTGAACTCAAGATTTATCAAACTTATCAGATCCAAATACTTTGAACTATAGAAACTTCAAGCAATTTGTCATGTTTCCTAGGACAGGATGGAAGATATTTTCCTTTTTCCCAAACGTCTAACCTTGAGAAAATACGTTAATTTAAAAACTTTCAACCAAAAATGCTTTTCCAGCATCAGTCTGGAGAAGCGCAGCATTCTTTTCTCATTGAAAATGAACAAACCAGTCATTTGTGGTGGACAAAAGTATTAAGAGTATCCACCCTCTACAAAATTTTGCAATTCAGATTCTTTTTATAGATTCAATTGATCTGGAAAAAAACTTGACTATGTTCTATATTTCCCATACCAGAAAACGCTCCAGTGCAATTATGAATTTTGAATCTCACAATTATATCTTTGTGAGAGCTTCCTAAGTAGGCAGCAGATACGTGACTTCTTTTGGCCATAAAAACGCAGTAGCGCCTAATATCTCTAGCAGTACTTAATGGACTACTAGGGCACATCTTGAACCAAAGAGTTCTAAATACTGACTAAGATGTGGGAAAGGGAAAGAATATAAATAAGTGGTATGTAATAAAGTCACTAGAGAAGCAATAATGGACTTTTTTTTAACTAAAAAAAAAAAAAAAAAAAGCCAGCCAAAAAAATGTCTTTATTCAATCCCAGATGCTTTGTCAGCACCACAATATGGAGGGAGTCAATGTTTCAATTGTTGTAAAAAGGATGATTAAAAAGGACGAACTAAATCTTTAATCTCTTCATTTGTTTCTGATTTATTCTGGTGGGGAAAAAGAGCAAAATAATAGAATATTCTTAAAAAACTATTAAATGGTAAAATATTGTTTCAAAACACCATCCCACCTCCACCTTGCCTAACTTCGACTGCTCCATGAAAAGACATCCACAGGTCAGAAAAGATAACTTATGACTTGAGAATACTAATTAAAATACAACTGTTTTTAATGTAAAAAGCACTCAAGAACATTTCAGGGTCTGTTTGGAGGCATTTTCAAGGGCTATATTGGGATTGTTTCCCTGGCGTTGTCTTCACAAAGGCATCCTAAGGGTAGGAAGAAATGGAGATTTTATGAAGGTCAAACACAAAAAAGAACCACTTAAGCTTTTTAAATTAAGAAATTATCAAAGGAGGTTAGTGATAATTTTCTGTATTTTGCAAAGTTTACACAAACTTTTTCAAGGTTTCTGGATGTATTGGACTTACAGCTGTCTTTTAAAAACAAGTAACAATAAAATGTATTCCTTTCTTGAATAAAATCTGCATTTCTTCTTACCCTTAGGATACCTTTGTGTAGGCAATGCCAGGGAAACAATCCCAGTATAGCCCTTGAAAGTACCTCCAAACAGACACTGAAATGTTCTTGAATGCTTTTACATGAAAAACAGTTGTACTTTTATCGAATATTCTCAACAGACTATATTTTTAAACTTAACTACCTGTGAATATTCTGTTTTTTGTTTAATCTACAGTATTTTTTGTTTATTTGTTTTCAGGTGTGTTTTCCTCAACCACCACCCCTCCCCCCCCCCCGGAAAAGGGAAAGGCTGACAAATAGAGCATAAATCCATTTTCTAGCAACTATTACTTGAATTTTTCAAACCCATAAAGATATATATGGTCTCATTGAAAATATTGATGGTCCCATTTAGGGACCATAGGAATTGGGTTTCTGCCAATTCCTATTGTCTGTGATCTTACTGGAACAATGAAAAGACACATGGCATGAAAACAAAGGTGTGATTTGGATGGGCAAAGGCTATGATGTCACATCCATGAAATTAGAAACATTCTTCTCGATGGCAGCACCAAAAAGCCTGCCTGTAGAGAACATGAAAAGAATAGCAGTGGTCATTTTGACTACCTGGACATTACTACATTGAAACCACTGCATGAAATATCCTTTCCCTAGGATTGGCACCTCATATACATATGTTGTATCCTTATGTCTTTTTCTGTCACTGGATCTGTGATTAGAAGCACAGGTTTATTAGAGTAAATTTGTGCATCTCTATTTTTTTTTTTAATTTGGAGTATGTCACTTCCAGGTGGTTGCGTATTATACTTCAAGTAATGAGATTCCTACCTTTCACTTTCCCCTCCGTCTCGGGAAGTAGATCCCAAGATGCAGTGACGGCTGTTGCTTTGCCATTGACTGGCCAGACATTTAAATTTTCAGGAGCTGTGGTAGGAGCTACAACAGGACAAGGAATCAAACAACATTTAAAAATGCCCTAATGGATATTCTAAAAGTGGCATATGTCTCCTGAGCATGCAATTTTTTACTGAAGAACTGCTGTGCTAATTTTTATTATACGTGAGAGAAAATTCTAAACTTGCTCTTGAATAATACAGTGACTTACATCACTTGTACCCACTCAGATGTGAGTTTAGACATATCCAGGGAAATGCTTTCAGGGATTCAGAATTTCTCTCACTGCTGAATATTGAAAAATTACAAAGATGATTAAAATCCAGTTCCAACTCCATTTTAATAAAGCTTTTAAAGATAGCATTGAAAAGAAAATAATTGTCATCTTGGATACAGAGCAAAATTTCCCCCGAGAACTAAACAGAATCTCAGCCTTAGGGAAAAATGGTCTCTTCTACTCTCAAGAGACATGCATTACCCAGGGGGCATCCATGCATACGTGGTGATTTATGTATACTGCACACTAGGATTTAATGTGTTCCACATGTCAGAAGAATACCATGCTAATGAAAAGTCCACGTAGGATACTGCATGCACCCAAGGAAACAGCTCCTTAACTTCTTTGTGTTTATACATAGAAACACTACCAATATGTGGCTAAAAAGAATACCCAGGATGGCCTTTGACACTACTGGCTTCTTAAATGGTCTCTACTTCTTATTTTAGGGAGAATTCCCAGATTGAAAATTCAAAAGCCATTTTAAATACAGACCAGATTCTGGTGTTCTTTGGAAGACAGACGTGCTCCACTTGCCATCTCTTTCACCCTGTGAAATACGGACTGCAAATTCATACATGGTGTCTGGAATCAGGTTCTCAACCAGCACACGTCTGTTGGAGGTCTGCTTGTAATCCCACCTTGCTGACTCCCCCTTTTCTCGGTAGCGCACTGCGTACTGTCTATAAGAAAATGCAATCCAACGTTGCGCCCAGTTAGTCAAATTCTCTGGAACTGAGTACTGGATTCCTTGCTATTTTTCCTTCTGCACAAGTGATGACTTTTGCAGATAAGTAAGGGAATCAAAGAGGAGAAAAATCTAAACTATTGGCTCAAATAATCTACTTAATTTCCGGGCTGACGTGTCTAAAACAGGTCAGGAAAGATGGAGTTTAGTATCTTTTCAAGACTAAAAAGTCTTATTACTCAAAAGATGAACTAGCAATCACACAGGGACAAGAGGAGAACCGGTTACATGCGGCATGTGCCTCACCAAGGGTATAGCTGTGTGAGTTTGTGTGTGTGTGTTTGTGTCTATATGTGCTGTAGAAATGGGTGGTGTTAAAGACTGGAGTCAAGGTATTTTGGCTATTCAGAAAAGAGAGACAAAAAAGACTCGTCTTGTGCACAATCAATCTGATCCAAGCATATTTTCAATAGGTTCAGTTGGAAAGGGAACATGTGGTTTTGAGCAGACTTATTACCATGAAAAGGAACAAAATACGTAGCAAATAGAGCAGGATAGGACAGCTCATGAAAGGAACTCTAGTGTGTGATTAACAGAGAGACAGAGAGAGACGGCGTTACCAAACATGGTAATACCCCACAGTCCCACACAGCACCAGTATCCCCAACACACCAAGAGTCACAGCGCTATTTACTGGATTCCTTTTCCAAGAAATTTCCTTTGTGGCCTCTTTGTAGTAGAAAGGATTTGATGAATTCAAAAATGTGCTATTCGTTATGATATTTAATAAGGAGAAGAGTTTAGTGGAAGACATGGCACACCAATTAACACAGCAGTTCTGCTAAGAAAACTCAAGCCTTCTTCAAGATGTTGGAAATCAGAGTTCAATGGTAATCAGGGGCACTTCGTGTTCAGGGAAGGCTATGTGGCTAAGAAGATAATCACTATGAATCTTTTGAGGTCTTTCAAAAGAAGCAAAAAATAAAACAAAACAAAACCACATGCCATTAAGTTGATTCTGACTCATAGAAACCCTATAGGATGGAGTAGAACTGCCCCATAGGGTTGCCAAGTCTATAAATCTTTACAGAAGCAGACTGCCACATCTTTCTCCTGTGGAGCAGCTTGTGGGTTTGAACTGCTGACCTTTCAGTTAGCAGCCAAGCATTTAACCACTGCGCCACCAGGGCTCCACAAAAGAAGCAGATGTCTTTTTTTTTTTTTTTTTTACTAGCAGACAGTTGAGGAAACTACATATCTGATAGGAATAGCATTATATATATTTCTCAGCATTATGTTCTATTCATTTTAAAGTGTTTTTCTTTGCTTGTTGCAGATAGGTTCAAAAGTTAACAAACAATGACCGGGCGACCAAATTTCTGGCTTTCCCTTGGCTATATAAATTATTCAGTCACTCTCAAGTAAAATGTTGGTGGCTATTTGACTCTACTACTAACTGTGGTGTTCACCAGTGGCCAAACTTGTTTTAATCTTATGATTGTTTTTTCTTCTGTTGCTATTGCAAACAAATATTAAGACCAGAATAGTATAATGTCGTGGCTTAAGAGAAGAGAAGGTGTACTTTGTTACGTACAAAAGAGCAGGACATGAACCAATCTAGCGTTTGATGAATGTTTAATGAGGAACTGCTATGAGCAAGGAGTCCCTGGGTGGTGCAAGTGGTTGGAGGTTTGAGTCTACCCAGAGGCACCTCAGAAGAAAGCCTGGCAGTCTACTTTCGAAAAATCAGTCTTTGAAAACCCTGGGGAGCACATTTCTACTCTGACACACATGGGGTTGCAGGAGTCTGAGTCCACACCAGGGTAACTGGTTTACCTGGCACTATGAGCAAGGCATTAGACAGATGCCCACCATTCTACATAATGATCCTTCCTACAGAGAGTATAGCCCCTGGACGCCCTTTTAGCTCAGTACTGACGTCACTCCTGAGGTTCACCCTTCAGCCAAAGTTTAGACAGGCCCATAAAACAAACAATAATACATGTAGCTCAACCACTTATATGAGACTAAATGGCATACCAAACCAGAGGCAAGGACGAGAAGGCAGGAGGGGACAGGAAAGCTGGGCAAATGGAAATGGGAAACCCAAGGTCAAGAAAGGGAGAGTGTTGACATATCAAGGGGCTGGTAACCAATGTCACAAACAATATGTGTATTAATTGTTTAATGAGAAACTAATTTGCTCTGTATACCTTCATTTAAGGCACAACTTAAAAAAAAAAAAAAAAAAACCTTCCTGCAGTGAGTCTTTTAGGATGAGATTCCTCCCAAAAACATTCCCACATCCTCCAGGCATGAACAGAATGTTCATGAGATAAAGCAAAACACAAACAAGCTTAAAGAAATAAATAGAATCTATTAAATTTCCAGACAAAATAAAATTCAGGGCAAGTGTGAATTGAGCCCTGTTGTATATTATGGAGCCCTGGTGGCACAGGGGTTAAGAGCTATGGCTGCTACCCAAAAGGTCACCAGTTCAAATCTACCAGCCACTCCTTGAAAACTCTATGGTGCAGTTCTACTCTGTTCTATGGGGTCACTATGAGTCAAAATCAACCTGATGGCAACAGGTAATGGGTGTGTATTACGTTCAAGACTCTGGAAGCATCAGTTTGTGGGAAATGTGTGAACACAGGATTAACTAGATTGCTGTAGAATATTCAACCATTCAGTTCAAAAATAGTCCAGTCCACTTAAACCAGAGACTACACCAGTCTGAGACCAGAGGAACTAGATGGTGCCCAGCCACAACTAATGACTCCCCTGACAGGGAACACAACAGAGAACCCCTGAGGGAGCAGGAGAGCAGTGGGATGCAGACTCCAAATTCTCATAAAAAGACCAGACTTAATGGTCAGAATGGGACTAGAAAGACCCCAGAGGCCATGTCCCCAGACCTTCTGTAAGCCCAAAACAGGAACCATTCCCAGAGCCAACTCTTCAGATAGGGATTGGACTGGATTATAGGATGGAGAATGATACTGGTGAGGAATGAGCTTCTTGGATCAAGTGGACAAATGAGACTGTGTTGGCATCTCCTGTCTGGAGGGGAGATGGGAGGGCAGAGGGGGCCAGAAGCTGCCTGAATGGACAGGAGGAGAGAAAGTGGAGGGAAGGAGTATGCTGTTTCATAAGGGGGAGAGCAATTAGGAGTGTATAGCAAGGTATACATAAATTTCTTTATGAGAGACTGACTTGATTTGTAGACTTTCACTTAAAGCCCAATAAAAATTAATTTAAAAAAAAACAGTTCAGCATTCATATACATCAGAAAATAAAATCAGTTAATTCAGTGGATCCTTGTTATTCACAGATTCCGTATCTGCTAATTCACCTGTTGTTGATAGTTGCTGTCAAGTCGACTCTGACTCGTGGTGACCTTTTGTACAACAGAATGAAATGTTGCCCAGTCCTTCGCCATCTTCACAATTGTTAGTATGTTTGAATCCTACCCCCTACAATTTACTTGTAACCCCAAAGTCAGTATGAGGCACTGTCACAGTCATTTGGGGATATGGAGTATGGAGAGGAATCCTACAATGCACAAAGCTGGTTTGGTATCGATGAATTCAGTGTCCCCAGGGACTTGACAGAACGTAAATACTGTGACTAGCAAGAATGGACTATGTGGGTCCCCTCAGGGCCAGAGAAATCACATCTCTCTGACATAAAATAAAGGCAAAGAAGTAAAAGAAAGTACCTTGATGCAACAACCTTCTTCTGTTTTTCCAAGGCAGGGTCCACCCAGGCTACGAGCACAGACTGGGATGACATCACACGGACGCTGATGTCCTTGGGCACATCCAGCTCATCCGCTTCTGAAATGACAAGGGAGCACAGAGAAAGCTGCCTCTTAGGAAAGACTTCATCCTGAGCGCCTGTGGCCTTCAGAGTCTACTCTCCGCCCTTGCAATTCTTACATTGCTCGTGCTTGAGGTAGATAAAATGGAACGAAGAGAAAGCTTAGCAATGATTTGGCTGGTCAGGGTAAAAAGGCCAAACTTTCTACTTTTTTAAAACCCAGCCTAAGAAATGGGCAGTTCAATTTAAAAACTGCCCAACCCAATCAGCCATAAAGAACACTACAAAAGAGGGTGTTTCCTTGGTCAAGGATATTACAGGTAACTCACTGTTTTCTCAACACATGTGGGAACCTTCTGGGAACTGATAAGATCTTTGGGGGAAGCTGACGTTTAGGGGGAGAAAGACTCAATGCAGAGCATGTCTTTGGTGATTATGGCATGAAGTGACAGTTCTGGTTTAACTCATGCTGAAAAAATCGTATCAGGACCAATGTCCTCACATTTTAGAATTTGACACTAAAAGACAGATTAAGAGCTATATTCAGATATGAAATCATTTTAATTGGACAGCTTCTTAAGAGGTTTATCTTTGTCATCTATGGTGTACATCACAGTCACAACACTTGCTACGTGTGTGCAACCTCTAGCATAAATTAAGACTCACAAAATGTCTTCAGTCTTGCTTTTTGGTGTCTTAGGTTTGTTGGTTTGTTTTGTTTTTTCATTTCATCTTTCAGGAAACATGTTTCAAAAGAACATGGATTTTGCTACATGTAGAGGAGGTGAGACTATTTCACCTGTTAGAAAGGTGATATGGGGACTTTTTCTACAGCAGCAATTAAAGTGACACTTGATACATGTGGAACATCTGTCTTGCCATATAGAAAACTGTAATAAATTTCATTTTACATTGTGAATTCATGGAAATACAGTAATTACGTTGCAGGTTACCTCTTTAAATTAAGGCACATGAGCCGGAAAAGGTATAATACATTGTTAATATGTGAGTAATATGAAAAAAAAAAATCTGTGAACGGGTGTGGGAAAAATTATTCCTTAATAAAAAACCTGTTGAATTAAACCCGTTGACATCGAGTTGTTTCTGACTCATAGCGACCATATAGGACAGAGTAGAACCACTCCATAGGGTTTCCAAGGAGCGCCTGGTAGATTCAAACTACTAACCTTTTGGTTAGTAGCCATAGCTCTTCACCACTACGTCACCAGGGTTTCCATTCTTTAATAAGTGACCATTAATCAGGCTATCAGTAAACCCTATTATGTCTTTCCCCACTCAATGCCACTGTATAGAATTTTAACTGAGATAACGTTCAATTACGTATCTTGTGTGCTGTTCCCTTCATGCCTGTTCCTCTGCCTCTCACTGTTCACAGGGTATCACCAAGGGCAATTTACGTGCAATCGGATCATGCCTGTAGGTGGGATAAATGAGTGGCTGCTCCTATCATGGCAAACCTACAGCCCAGTGACACCACTGGAAACATACAGTGAAATATCTTTCCAGGGGGGAGATTCATCACAAGAGCACTCCATCCTCTGAGTTAAAAGAAACACACTTGGACTCAACATATGATCAGGTTTCCCCTGCTGTGTTCTTGACAGGAAAGGAAATTCATATCCTTCGTCACACAGCCAGCAAGCATCCTATGAACACTGCATTCGTACTAGACCATGGTTTGGCCAAACACATTCTTAGCAACATACCTGCAATTTTCCGCGTTGTCAAGGCTGCCCTGTAGACTGGCTGGCTCCGGCCCTGGGAGTTCACAGACTGCAGGGAGACCACGTACACCGACTCAGAGGCTGTGTACAGACCAGAGAGAAAAAGGGACCAAAGAGAATGAGAGTCAGCACCTTGGTTTTTTAAGGAGCACATATCATTTGATTGTCTGAGTGTCCCTCTTCTCTTCCCTACTTTCCGTTCTATCTTGCTGGGCAACTTCCCACTTCTTAGTGTCCCTGAGTGATGCAAATGGTTAATGTGCTCAGCTGCTAACTGAAAGGTTGACAGTTTGAGTCCACCCAGAGGCACCTTGGAAGAAAGTCCTGGCAATCTACTTGCAAAAAATCAGCCATTGAAAATCCTATGGGGCACAGTTCTACTCCGACACACATGGAGTCACCATGAGTCAAAGTTGACTCCATGGCAAGTAGTTTTTATGTTACAAGTAAGGATATAAAGCCAGAAAAATTGGGTGCCTTGTCCCAGGCCACACCCCTAAGAAGCACTCTGTAATCTTCCCTGAATCCAGAATTGCTAATGCCTGACTCCAGGTTCCATTAACCATCCTTCTTATAGCAGCGTTCATCAATTAAAGAATCAAAATGAGGCAACCTGATACATTTCAAGTGCAGATAGTTGTATCATCAGGTAATACCATAGATGGGTCAATGAACAGAGGTGACACCAACATCCTAAATAAAATTTTTAATGCCGGGATTCTTCCTTCACACCTTGGTGAACTTTCAGATGACAGCAGGAAAATATGCCTTTTGTTTTTACAAAAATCATATCGAGTTAAAAATTAAAACAGGCCTGTGCTCAAAAACCTCACAGAGAGATACCTACTTGCGTAAAGTGAACCGAGAGATTTCAAGGAAAGGGGTAATATGTGACAACCTGCTCTGATACAACCAGGCCAGGGAAGCTCAAGCCATGACATGTGCAAATTATTTAGTCTTAGTCTACCAGAGACTTTTGAAATGCATTTTTTATCAAAGGGAGGAATCGCTTTTGTCACACTTGGATTCACAGAATAACCAACTGAGCTAACAGAAGAGTAACTTCAGATCGAGTTGTGCCTTGGTGCTATTGACGATGGAAGCATGCCAAGAACAAACACAAAGATCTGCCATTCAACTTCGAAACCTTACAGCAAGCGTACAGAACTAAATGTGAGAAGCTGTGCCCCATCATTTATCAAGCACCATGAAGAAATGAAAATTTCCCACAAGTGAAATTTCTATGTATCTGTAAAGTGTTTATTTAAGCTCTTACTTTTTTTTTTTGGATGCCCAGATTCTTGATTTCCTGAGCTCTCAAAATTAAGTTATGGGAGTTATATGAAGAACATGGCATCAGGATTGGAGGAAAACTCAATAACAACCTACGTTATGCACATGACACAACCTTGCTTGCTAAAAGTGAAGAGGACTTGAAGCACTTACTGATGAAAAACAAAGACTACACCCTTCAGTATGGATTACAGCTCAGTGTAAAGAAAACAAAAATCCTCATGACTGGGCCAATAAGGAGCATCATCATAAAGGGAGAAAAGATTGAAGTTGTCAAGGATTTTATTTTGCTTGGATCCACAGTCAACACCCATTGAAGCAGCAGTCAAGAAATCAAATGACGTATTGCATTGGGCAAATATGCTGCAAAAGACCTCTTTAAGGGGTTAAAAAGCTAAGATGTCACTTTGAGGACTAAGGTGCACCTGACCCAAGCCATATTTTCAAATGCCTCATATGCATGCAAAAGATGGGCAATGAATAAAGAAGAGTAGAGAAGAATTGATGTTTTTGAATTATGTTGTTAAAGAAGAATATAGAATATACATCAGACTGACAGAAGAACAAACAAATCTGTCTTAGAAGTACAACCAGAATGTCCCTTAGAAGCAAGGCTGACAAGGCTTTGTCTCATGTACTTTGGACATGTTATCAGGAGGAACTAGTCCCTGGAGAAGGACATCATGCTTGGTCAAGTAGAAAAAAACCAAAACCAAACCCAGTGCTGTCGAGCCGATTCCGACTCATAGCGACCCTATAGAACAGAGTAGAACCACCCCATAGAGTTTCCAAGGAGCGCCTGGCGGATTTGAACTGCCAAACCTTTGGTTCACAATGGTAGCACTTAACCACTACACCACCAGGGTTTCCGGTCAAGTAGAAGGTCAGTGAAAAAGAGGAAGACCCTCAATGAGATGGATTGACACATGGGCTGCAACAATGGGCTCAAGCATAACAATAAGTGTGAGGATGGTGCAGGACTGAGCAGTGGTTTGTTCTGTTGCACAAAGGGTCACTGAGTCAGAACTGACTTGAAGATACCTAACAACAATAATAAAACTAAGCTTGGCTCAAGATGATCATTATGGAAAAGTTCTATACTACAGTAAACCATAATAATAGTTCTCATGTAATGGGTAAGTCCCCACTTGGTGTTAAGCATTTCAAAAGCAATTGTTCATCAAGTCTTGACATACCACGAGGAAGCTATTATGATTGTCTCCATCTCACAGATGAGGAAGCAGGCTCAGAAATGGGAAGTGACTAGCCCAAGGTCATGGCCAGTAAGTGGCAAGCCAGATCTCAAATCCAGGTCTGTGTGGGTCCAAAGCCCGTGCTCTTAATATAGGTGAGGAAGCTGCAGGGTCCCAGCTAAGTGAGGACCTGGGAATCCACATTCTGAGAAAGTCCCACAAAGCTGGACCTCCAGTATCTATTTTTTCACAGAGATATAATGAAGACTATGCAATGGTGTAAAAATGTACCTCTTTCTGTACTCCTGATTATTGAATAAAGGCTGGGATTAAAATTTCCAAATTGATCCCCTCACCACCAGCCCAGTGACCCCAGGTACCCCATCAGAGCCAACATGCTGTCTCCAACATGCTCTCTCATGAGACTTACCTCAGGTATGTGATACACCCTGAAGTCTCAACTTTTAAAGGCTGGTCGTAACCTCCTGAGGACTTCAAACCTCCTGATTCCTGATCACAACCCCCTTCCACCTCAGGTCCTGGAACTTGTTGTTTCCTTGACCAGGAGCACTCTCCTTTAATACCCCATGTTCACTCCCTCACCTCTGCAGGTCTTTGCTCAAATGTCACCTTTCCTGTGGGGCCTTCTTTGACCATTCACACCCCTGGCTGCTTTACTGTCTCCAGGCCACTTGTCACAATCTAAAAGATGAACATTCTACTCACTGTTCATTTATTGTCTGTCTCTGTGAGGGACTGCCTGGACGCCAGCACCTGGCATCAGGCCTGACCTAGAAGACGTCCAGGAAGACGTGTTTATGGATAACTTAGGGGTCGGGATTTCTGCTGACAGAACAGTAGGCCAGTTTTCTCCAAGTTTCCTTAGTGATGGACCATTCTTTGCAGTAACATATTTTCAGTGGTATCTCCATGTTATATAATGAATTAAAGGCTATGCCTCCGTGCTATCAGATTAGAATGCAATGGAAGGGCTCCTGGAAGGCGACCCCTGTCCTGCCACAGCCTAAAGGTTAAAATGATGGGAGGATGGGACTAAGAGTTGAACAGAGAGTACAAGTTTTAATAATGGTTGTCATGGATTGAATTGTGTCACCAAAAATATGTGTCAATTTGACTAGATCATGATTCCTAGTCTTGTGTGATTGTCCACAATTTTGTCATCTGATGTGATTATCCCATGTGTTGTAAATCCTACCTCTATGATGTTAATGACGCAGGATTAGAGGTAGTTATGTTAATGAGGCAGGACTCAATCTACAAGATTAGGTTGTGTCTTAAACCAATTTCTTTCAAGATATAAAACAGAGAAGTGAGCAGAGAGACATGGGGACCTCATTACCACCAAGCAAGAAAAACCAGGAGTGGGTGTCCTTTGGACCAGGGGTCCCTGCACTGAGAAGCTCCATGACCAGGAGAAGATTGATGGTAAGGACTTTTCCCAGAGCCAACAGAAAGTGAAAGGCTTCCTCTAGAGCCAGCACCCTGAATTTGGACTTCTAGCCTCCTAAAAAAAAAAAAAAAAAATTTTTTTTTCTCCTAAACACTGAGAAAATAAATTTCTGTTTGTTAAAGACATCCACTTGTGGTATTTCTGTTACAGCAGGAGTAGATAACTGAGACAAGGGAAATACCCCAAAAATGAAAATTACATCTCAAATATAATGTTCTATAGGAGAAGCTTCTAAATATTGAAATGATCACAAAAATCATCAAGATGTCGAATGGCAATTACAATTAAACTCACCGAGCTTTTTAATTTCGTGCGTTCGCTCATCTCTTGTCAATGGGACATAATTCATCTTTCGGCCACTTTCCCCATAGCCCAGAAGAAAACCTCGTGATCTGCGGGGACTCTTGGCTCCGGACAGGCGTGGGGCTTTCCACTGAACAGACAGCTTGTCATCTGAAGACCGGATGCGCATACGCAAGGGCTTGTTGGGCACTTCCTTTTCTTAAAAAGGACAGGACACAGATACCATCAAACAGCATACCACCTAGAATTTACCATGATGTACATAAAGTCTGTCCACAGACTGAGCCTTAGCAATTAGCAGCTTGGCTTAAAACACCAATTTTTGGTAACTAGTTCAGGTAAGAACAATTTTCCCCCCAAGGATATCAACCCCCTATCCACATTTTCTTCCCCATATTTCATACCAAGAGGTCTCAGGAACTTAAAATGAAAACATACCATGTTGTGAGACTGCCGGCTAGAAATCTTGGATGTTTTATAATGTTCCTTTTCATCTACTTCCTTTTGCACCCTTAAGGCCAAAACTATATATTCTCTGGCAAGAATTAAAGGTCATTGTAAAAATATAGCAGACACTTATTATGTGCTATTTATAACTGTCGCCCAGAAATCTTTTTTATTGTAATGTTGAAAAGATGGCTTTTCTTGCTTTTACAACGAACCACTAAGAGCTAAATACAAACTGATTTCTGTTTTGGATCTTAATTTTTTTTATATGTCTAATTCTTGCCCTTGCAGACAAACCCTGGTCATGTCAGATCATTGCTGCCATTCTCAGTCTCTGTTCTGTTGTTTTCTTCTTGCTTAATTAATCAGTTTCAAGAAATCCTCTGGCTAAACTGATTGATGTCAAGAAACACTAACTTTCTCAAAGCAATGCATCTGGTGGCCAATGCTTCATGTTTAAAGTTTTGCTTTTACGTTAATTAAGAACTGATATGTTTGGGAACAAAGATTACAAACCATGTAATTACCACACTGTCCATTTCTAACAGAATTTTCTAATGTTCCAGCACTTATTTGAGGATCGAATTAGGCTAATGAGTGTCTCTCTGAAGTTATTTCCCAGTCATTCTTCCTCCACTATATACACTAACCCCATCATCGACAGTAATTTAATTAGACTAGAAAATTCCCAGCTAAACTAACATTTCAACACTAAGACTTAAAAACAAAAACAAATGTATTGAGTTAATGTAAGCTTCAATAGCACAATCAATAAGTAGCCATTTGAAATGGTTATTCTGAAGGCCAGATGCCCAGTTCCAACTTTCTGAATCTAACCAAGAGGAATATCCATTTGTAGATGGAGTTACCTAATCATTCACTGGGATCCCCATTCTTAAATGACTACTAAGAGAACACCGTGTACATGGTTAAGCAAATACTCTTCCCAGATATACAGTGTAGTAATTATTCAAATTATTAGTTTTTAATCCAATGGACTAACTATGCAAAACTTTGCCTTGCATCGTGGTGTCGTGAGTATGATCACTTTGACTGGGGTTTTACTAATCTGATACAATCGCATTCCAAGTTAAGAGGTGGACTCTCACTATCCAAGTCTAGCCTGTATACAAATTGGGAGTTTCCAAGTGATTATGGAAACAACAAATACACTCATTTACAAATTTCAAAAGAAAATAATTTGTAGAAAACGTTTGGTACTAATAGTTGAATCATTAATGGTGCAGCAGCTCAGTTGATTAATCAGATGGGTTCCCATTTGGGATCCCTTACTTCATATTCATAACAATGTGATATCCAATGTGTCTAGAAAGATCCGGGCTGCCAAATCTTGTCATGTGTTTGAGTTATCCATGGTGACTATGTCACAGAAGTGGACATGAAGGTGTGTGACTGTTGAACAGAACTTGCATGCTGCTAGAGTAAGACTGCTTTTTAAAAATATACTAGGGAAAGTGCCTTGTCAAGAATATTTTATGACAAAGCAAAATTTGGACAAAGAGCAGCATGTTTAGTCTCATTTAACAACAATAAAGTTTGTTTGTTTTAAGTGAGCAGATATTTGAAAGAGGTTCATCAGAACAAAATACCTAACAAGTTTAATTTTTCAGGAATAGTGTTCGTGTCATTTTCATGTTTTTGGAACATTACAAAATAAATGCCACCTGCCATGTGCCTGGAGTTGGAGGCCTGGAGAGAAATTTTTAAAAGAAGCAAAAAACTTAGCTTTGTCTTCTCTTCCAATCTTCTAAGTCATTTTTTTCTCTCTGTGTGCCTCCAATACAAACTAATTATCACCACACACACGGCAAAAAAAATCAATTTTAACAAAAGACTGTTCTCATGAGCAATGTTTGAAACTACCAGCCACAGACCACCTGTGGCCCTGAGGGCCAACCATCTGAAGGTGAGATTTAACTTCATGGGGTGACCAGCTTTGGGCAAGGGTCATAGCTATGAAAAAAAAAAAAAAAAAGCAAATAAGGTAAATTTATGTCCACCAATCATATTTGATGTTTATTTTACTTTTATGAAAAGCTGCTACCTCTTCAAGGGCTGGGAAATGACCCCTGCTCAGGCTTCCACAGATCACGCTAAACGATTTCAGATAGAACCAACAGGTTTACCACCCAACACCACGCTGCCACAGCCTACTTCCCCAGGGGCAGCAGAGAATGGGATAGATGCTCACAGTGCTGCCACTGCCTTCACTGGTCTCAGTGTCACCCCACGGCCCCCTCCCCTTCATGACAGGAAACAACATATCAACCTAAGGGGTTCTGGGATGATCTCTAGCAAAATGGGCAAATCTACTTAAAACACATATGAGCCTTACGTGAGTCTGGTAGAAAGTAAGTTATTGAGCAGAGGAGATAGCATTCTCTGCCCAAGGTCCTGCTCCAGTCCTGCGGCCCCTCCAACTCCACATCCTAGAGCAGGAATAGCGTGCCTGGGATCCCAGTGTCAACGCTGGTGACAAACAGATTCTGACTTTGGTAACCCTTGATATTAAACAGTAAAATGCTGGGAAAAAAAGTAATAAAGAAAAAGACCATTGGGATTTCCTAGAGCCATGGTCCCTGAGGAGAGGAAGGGATGAAATTCCAAGGACAAGAAGCTGAAGTCACTAAAGGCACAAGGAGTTTATCGCCTGAGGTGCCCAACCCATGGCGCTGTCCCAACAGAGGCCACCCAGGCCCACACAATCCAATGGCAGGGGCAATAGCCACCCCGTCAGACTGCACAGGCTCCCCCGAGGCTCTGGCACTGCTCTCTAACCTCCACTGCCTGGGAGTTCAAGAATGTGGCCAGGCCTGCCCATCAAGCAACAGGGAACACGGCTGAGGCTAGCTTCTACAGTCAATCCATCACATGGCCAGTTTTACATAAAACCTACAGTTGGTAATAAGCTCTCACATGGTTTACTTTAATTATCCTTATAACAGCTCTGAGGTAAGTAGGATAGATATTATCTTCCCCATGAGTTAACTGAGGTTCAAAGAGGTTAAGTAACTTACCCAAGGTCACACAGCTGGCCACTGCCAAACAGGAAGCTAAATTCAATCATTCTGATTCCAAATTTCATTCTCTTTTAACCATGTCACTTCCCACCGTCTCACCAACTACCCAGCCACTTCTGCTAATCCATGTGGAACAAGCATTTGAGCTTGATGGCCCCCTTCAGAGTGTGAACACAATGCTTTGCCCCGTAGGTACTTAAACAATGTTCTGAAATGCATCGACAGTATACTACTCAGCAGGTAGCTGAGCCTAGCTGGAGTCTCCCAAAGACTGCCCTGTGAGAGGTGTCCCAATAGTAAATGGAGTCCCCATCTCCAGAAAAACCAGAAAGAAGTGAGAACGTCATCACCCTGAGCACAGTAGTCTATCTTTCAAATCTTTGGGTTTAGGAAAGTCAACCACATTTTTTTTCAAATATCTTGAAAACTTTCTTTTTAACATTCTGGGTTTTATACGCCATCAAACATCTTTTACAAGCCATCTTGTAATCCTCTTTTAAGCTGATGCATACATTAAGAAAAAATATCCATATGCTTCAAATTTGTTGGCAATTAAATTAAGTGTTTTTTCTAAGCCCTGTATCATAGTCTCACCAAAGACTTCTGGAATTTTCTAATAAATCTGTGTAAGCCTTTTATCTCGAAAACAGAAAGTCACAAGTGCCAAGAGGAGGATTAACCAGGAAGTACAGTATGCACCAGCTTACATTGAGCAAGGTACCCTCGAGCTTAAGCTTGTTACTTGCTAATCTGTGGTGAGCAATTTCACATGGGATTCACCACATCTTTGCTGTGGTGGGGGACAGGTGAAATTGTGCACTGCAAACTGGTGGGCAGGCACAATCAGGCCTGTGCGTACCTTGCTTATTGGGTTATCTGGCCCTGGCCAAGAGTTATCAAGTTCACATTCACAAGTGTTGAGAGTATCTTGAACTTGGCAGAATACATTCCCTCAATCCCTCTTGATACAAGATAATCAGGTAAGTCTTACTCAGAACTGGTTGATAACAGAAGACCTACAGCAATCAATTACACGCCGGCTGCTTGGCAAACCGGCTGGGTAAAATAGTTACCATCTACATTGTATTAGACATCAGAAAGTCAAATGGGATTAGACCATTTCTACTGATTGGTACCACCAGCCACGCAAACTGACAAATGTTCTAAATTATTTTGTACGGAATAACTGGATGTCGTACAGAATCCAAATGTGTTCTTTTCACAAAGAAAAGAATATCCAAATTCAACACGAGGCTTTGCCCATTTAAAGTTAAATGCCATTATAATGTGGTAGCTTCTGAATTGCACTCGCACAGTCCCTAGATAAGAGTCACTTGAATCTGAGTCTGTTACTTACTAGCTATGTGACTTTTAGAATCCTCCCTGAGTTTCTGCTGTAAAACAGTGCGCAGCATATTGGGCTTTGTAATATAATCCGTGCAAAACATTTTATGCAGTACCTGGCATATATTAAGCGGTCATTAATTGTTAGTTAAGGAGCCTTGGTGGCACAACAGTTTAAGTGCCCGGCTGCTAACCGAAAGGTTGGCGGTTCTAACCCACCAGCCCCTCCGTGGGAGAAAAGACCTGGCGATCTGTTCCTGTAAAGATTACAGCCTAGAAAGCCCTGTGGGGCAGCTCTACTCTGTTACATGGGGTCGCTATGAGTCAAAATTAACTTGACAGCACCTAACAGCAATTGTTAGTTGTGGGTGTGATAAAAATGAAAGGCATCGTTCATTAGACTCAGGAAAGTAGTAGCCATGAGTGCATCACAGGACTTACCACAATGCCCTGCATGCAGAGGGCACTAAAAAACTTGTTTCAATGGACCAGATATGAGCAAATGAGAAGAACTTATTGATAAAGACTCTGTATTGGAAACACTTTCAAATATGAAAAAAAAAAAAAATGAGGTTGTCTATATCCAGCTGACTTATTTTACACCACAAACTGAAAGCATTACTCATCATCCTTATCAACATCAACATGGAACCATTAGCAACCACTCTAAGTCTCTACTCTGTTGTCATAAAAAAGGATATGAAAGCTGCTGTCTGGCAACCAACTCTCTCTTGGTGCAGGTCTTAGTCAGCAGGACTTTCTGGTTTTTTGGCAGAACGTGGGGCATCACTCAATCTACAGCTTTGTAGAAGAGGTGGTTTACCCACTGTCCAACTTAATGTCCCACTGCCCAGTATAACATCCCACCCCCAAAATAATGTCCCACCGGGCAACTTAATTTCCTACCACCCAACGTAATATCCCATTGCCCAACTTAGCGTTCCACTGCCCAATATAACGTCCCACTGCCCAACTTAACATTCCACTGCCCAACTCAGTGTTTCACTGCCCAACTTAAAGTCCCACTGCCCAACTTAATGTCCACTGCCCAACATAACGTCCCACTGCCCAACTTAATGTTCCAGTGCCCAACATAATGTCCTACTGCCCAACTTAAAGTCCCACTGCCCAATTTAACGTCCCACTGTTCAACTTAATGTCTCACAGCCCAACTTAATGTCCCACTGCCCAACTTAATGTCCCACTGCTCAACTTAATATCCCATTGACCAACTTAACATCCCACTGACCAACTTAACTTCCCACTCCCCCAGCTCCCAAGCTTCACAAAGATGGTACTTAATCCCCATCACCATGAGCTGGAAGAACAGCTTTCTGTAGGCCTATGCTACTCCCCAGACACACCCTTGTCTCCTACCTCCATGAGGACCCAGTAAGATGCCAGGGCTTGGACACTTTTGTTGGTTAAGCATGGTAAGGAAGAGATGAAGAAGCGTGAGGGGAAGAAGACAGATGGGGTGGGAAAAGAAGAGTGAATACGTGTTAGAGAGAGGTAAAGGGGAACAGAGGATAGCCAGAGATGGAGATGGAACATCAGCTTTGCCAGCTGCACCTTGGTTTGAAGTCCCTGATCCCTGACATTGTGCTGACCAGTGTCTGCCCAGGAAGATTAGCCATAACAAGCACCTCACCAGCCTCTATCCACCAAAGGCGCATTCTTCCTGGGTGATCCCTGACACATAATCCTCCTGAAACATCTTTTAATTGATTCACACAACTCTTCTGCACACCCTCTAGCTGTGGTAAGTACCCCGAAGTCCCCTTTAATGTCACATTTTCCTGTCCAATAAACAACTTTAATACTTTTAACTACTTACTAAATGAATTCTCTTGTGATATTCGGATAGGCCCAGCTATTTAACAATAAGAAAAAGATGGGGGAAATTCAAGCCAGATTCAGAAGAGGACATGGAACAAGGGATATCATTGTCAATGCCAGATGGATCTTGGCTGAAAGCAGAGAATAACTGAAAGATGTTTATCTATGTCTAATTGATTAAGCAAAGACATTCAATTGTGTGGTGAATCATAACAAATTATGGATAACATTGCAGGGAATAAGAATTGCAAAACATTTAATCATGCCCATGCAGAACCTGTACATAGACCCAGAGGCAGTCGTTTGAACAGAACAAGGGGATGCTGCGTGGTTTAAGATCAGGAAAGGTGCGTGTCAGGGCTGTATCCTTTCACCATACTTACTCAAACTGTATGCTGAGCAAATAATTGGAGAAGCTGGACTATATGAAGAAGTTGGCATTAGGACTGGAGGAAGACTCATTAAACCTGTGATATGCAGATGACACAACCTTGCTTGCTGAAAGTAAAGAGGACTTAAAGCACTTACTGATGAAGATCAAAGACCACAGCCTTCAATATGGATTGCACCTGAACATAAAGAAAACCAGTATGGGCCAATAAGCAACATCAGGATAAATGGAGAAAAGATTGAAGTTGTCAAGGATTTCATTTTACTTGGATCCACAATCAATGTCCATGGAAGGAGCAGTCAAGAAATCAAACGATGTATTGCATTGGGCAAATCTGCTGCAAAAGACCTCTTTCAAATGTTAAAAAGTGATGACATCACTTTGAGGAGACTAAAGTGCATCTGCCCCAAACCATGGTATTTTCTATCACCTCATATGCATGTGGAAGTTGGACAATGAATAAGGAAGACCAAAGAAGAACTGATGTCTTTGAATTCTGGTGTTGGTGAAGAATATTGAGTATAACAAAGACTACCAAAAGAACGAACAAATCTCTCTTGGATGAAATACAGCCAGTATACTCCTTAGAAGTGAGGATGGCTAGACTTCATCTCATGTACTTTGGGCATGTTATCAGGAAGGACCAGTACCTGGAGAAAGACATTATGCTTGGTAAAGCAGAAGGTCAGTAAAAAAGAGGAAGACCCTCGGTGAGATGGATTGACACAGTGACTGCAATAATGGGCTCAAACAGAGCAACGATTGCGAGGATGGCACAGGACAGGGCAGTGTTTTTTTCTGTTGTACACAGGGTCACCATGAGTTGGAACCAATTTAATGGAATCTAATAACAACAATAACAAGGAAAAAGGGACACTTATTCCTTTAATTTGAAATGGGATCTGTCAGGGTGTTATCAACAGCTAATTGGAGCCCTACCAGATGTAAGACATTTACAAACATCTTCACGATAAGCCAGTAACATCCATTTACAGACAGAGAAACAGAGGCTCAGAAAGGTTAAGGAAAGTTTTCAGACAGCAGTAGGCAGTAAGCTGGACCTGGTGCCCGTTCTGTCAGACCCAGAGTCCTGGTTCTGCCCCCTTGAGTTCAGTAGCTGTTGATCGGAAGGTCACAGCAGTTAGTTGCAGAGTTGCTGCCGGTAGTCAAGTGCCATACACAAGGCACCTGCTCTGGGAAACCATCCCCCTTGGTACCTCACATGCACCTTTTGTGAAGATCTGGCTTGCAACACTGGGACTCGCTGTCCATGGCTTTCAGGCCATGATTCCACATATCTCCAGAAAATGTCAGCAAAGTTCCCTAGGGCCTGGGAGCTTTCCAGGGGAGGTCAGTGCCATTTGTCCCATCAGGATCCACTCACTGCACCTTTCCCCTTAATGTGCATAAAGGTCCTGAGTGCTCTGAGGAAAGAACACCTGATGAAGAAACAAGTACTGGTCTACCGCACCAACGGATGGCTGCATGACCTACACCATGAAGAAGGCAAGATGCTGAGGAGAGAATTGGCACAGCATGCCCGCATCCCTCCAGCCTCCGGAGATGCACAAACAGCTCCTCTTCACCAGTGCCCGGAGGCAGTGAATCCTTGCTGCATCTTCAGGGATTGGGAGAAGAGAAAAAAATTTTTAAAGAAAAAGAACCTAGATCTTCCCTCAAGATAATCAATGCTAATTATTAATAATGCTACTAAGTGTGGAAGCCCAAAGAGACTCCATAAAGCGATTAAAACAAACCTAAAAAATAATAAAAAGCCTAAGTAGCTTCATTTCAAATTTTTTGCTGCCCACTGGAACTGAGCAAGTGTCTACTCTTCAGAAACCCCGTTTTCTAGAATCATGTGGCAGATGAGGAAGCCCCAGGAGTCCTACCCGACTGGAGTATAAAAAGAGATTATGTGGTCAGAGGCTACTCCCACAGGCTGGCTCAGACAGCCACCATTTGTGGCTCACACATGGCCCTCAGATCCCAACGTGACTGCCTCAGGAGTGAAGAATATGTTTCCTGGAACCATTCAAGTTCTTGTTTGTTTGTTTCACACAAAAGGCACTGGCTCACTTTGTCATGTAACAGAGATCCTCCAACTTTTCACTTAAGTTTACCTAAGAGCAAAGAAAACTCAATCCCCCAAAGCCTGGAGCACAATTTATTTATAATGCTAGTTTTTCTCAAAATCATATTTGATTTTTGTTGTCCGTTCCATAGTATTTTGGTGTTTGTTTTAAATTAAAAATAATATTTTAAATGACTTATTGCTCTGCTGCTAACCAAAAGGACAGCAGTTCAAATACACCAGCTGCTCCTTGGAAACCCTATGGGGCAGTTCTACTCTGTTCTATAGGGTCACTATGAGTTGGCATCAACTCGATGGCAATGGGTTTTGCTAAGAAAAAATTTGCAGTTGGATGTGACTGGTTTATCATATGCCTTCCAGGGCTTCTGGCAGCACCATGTTCTCCCACCTTCTAGAACCCTAAGTGAGGAAACCCAGAGACTCCCTGGTGCGTCAGCAGCTCTGGCTGCCATCCAAACTGTCAAGCAATAATTGACTGAGTCACTGACCCCAGCATAGAGCTATGAATGTCAACAAAAACTATTCATGCCTCCGATTTCACCTTTTAGGACTGGGGCTGTGCTGGCTTCAAACTGCCAGAGGGCCCTGCCACGGAGATAACTTGTCCCATTAATGAAACCTGAGAACTCTGCACAGGTTGGCAATGGAGCCACCTACTCTGTGAAGCCCTGGCAACTCAATGAAGCCCAGCCACTCAGTGGAGCCCTGGCCATGACTGCAAGAAGTAAGAGGCTCCACAGCTGCTTTTATGGATGCGTCTATCAAGGCCGACACACTATACGCCTCTCAAGATGCTCTGCCCTCCTGATGAGCTGACAGTCTTATTTTACCACTAGGCAGAGTCCCTGGTGGGGCAAACGGTTAACTGGCTCAGCTGCTAACTGAGAGGTTAGAGAGTCGAGTCCGTCTGGGATCATCTCAGAGGAAAGGCCTGGTGATCTGCTTCCAAAAAATCAGCCTTTGAAAACCCTGTGGAGGCCACAGTCAATGGACCCAGACAGAATAGGAGGAAAATGTGGACCAGAATCTCAAATTCCTAAACAACAAACAAACAAAACCAGACCTACCAGACTGGTTGAGAGTAGGAGACTCCACAAGACTATTGCCCTGAGATATTCTTCAAACCTTGAACTAACCCCTGGGGACGCCTTGTAGCTAAATAACAAATTGGCTCAAAAAATAACAAATATCACCCGTAAGTACTGTGCTCCTTTAAAAAAATCACCTATAGGAGACCAGCCAACAATTACTTTAAAACAAAAATGAGGATGTAACGGGGCAGGGAAACTAAATTAATGGAAACAAAACCAGAAGGAAATAATGAGAATGTTCATGCGTTGTGAAGAATGTAACCAATGTCACTGAACAATAGAAATTGTTGAATGGAAACCTAAACTGCTGTGTGAACCTTCCCTGAAAACACCACAAAATACTGTCCAAAAAAAAGAAAGAAAACCCTATGAAGCAGAGTTCTACTCTGACACACATAGGGTCGCCATGAGTCGGAGTGAGCTGCACGGCAGCTGGACTGGAACCACTGTGGAGGCAGGTCTTGGTGTCCTGCGTCATCAGTCAGCCTGGAAGACCAGCACCAGTGCGATGTCTTCGGCCATCTCACGTTTCTGACACAGACTTCACTGTGGTGCCTGTAACAGGGGTTTGGGATGAGCCCTTCTCTGCTCACTCACTGCTCACCCCTCATCCGGGCCCCACGGGAGCCATGTGGGAGGATCAGGTCACCAGCTGGGAAAGCTCCCTCTGTTTTCCATTCCAGGAGTGAGGGTTGCAGAGTCACCAGAAGCATTATTCTAAACCCACCTGCTGGCGCTGTGCTTCTCAGCTACACTTCCTGAGCATTCCTGAGGGCCACAGCTGGCAAAGTAAGTAAATATTCTTCTCTGATCTCCAGGACGGCTGAAATGAGGACATCTGGAATTTCTGTACCCGACCCCACCCCACCCCATCCCAAGTATACCACAGACTCACCTCATCGATGGTGAAAGCTGAGAGGGGGGAGTGTTAAATACTGCAGGAAAATCACGTACCAATTAGAAAGGATTTTTTGGTTCCGTTTTTAATTTTACTTTGAGTTTGTTTTAGTCTCTAAAGTTCTGCCTTTGTTTCATTCGAAAGTGGAAGGGTAAGTAACGCACAGTTGTTTTCTGTTACTAAAAGATCTTGTTTTGTTGAAGGGATTTTTGGTTACCTTGTTTTAAATATTTTATCTTCTTGCTGTTATCCAGCTTATGGCTTAAAATGAAAGATCCAACTGCAATATATGGGCAGTTTGGTGGCTTAAAAAAGAAAGCACTTTCTTCCATGACTTCTGTAAGAATTTGGATGGATCCTGTACGAGAAGCCACATGCCCTTTAGAGGCGCCACAGCTCCCCTCCGCCCCCTTTTTCTCTCAGACTTTTAAGAAAAGCCCCCATGGACATACAGTCAGAAAGTGGTAACTGGTCCCCAAGATGCTGACCTGGTCCAAGGTGTTTTTTTGTTTCGTTAAGTGCCGTCGAGTCAGTTCCGACTCACAGCGACCCTATGCACAACAGAACGAAACTCTGCCTGGTCCTGCGCCAGCCTTACAATTGTTGTTATGCTTGAGCTCATTGTTGCAGCCACTGTGTCAATCCACCTCGTTGAGGGTCTTCCTCTTTTCTGCTGACCCTGTACTCTGCCAAGCATGATGTCCTTCTCCAGGGACTCATCCCTCCTGACAACATGTCCAAAGTGTATAAGACACAGCCTTGCCATCTTTGCCTCTAAGGAGCATTTTGGCCACACTTCTTCCAAGACAGATTTGTTCATTCTTTTGGCAGTCCATGGTATATTCAATATTCTTCGCCAACACCACAATTCAAAGCTGTCAATTCGTCTTCGGTCTTCCTTATTCATTGTCCAGCTTTCTCATCCATATGATGTGATTGAAAATACCACGGTTTGGGTCAGGCGCACCTTAGTCTTCAGGGTGACGTCTTTGCTCTTCAACACTTTGAAGAGGTCCTTTGCAGCAGATTTGCCCAATGCAATGCGTCTTTTGATTTCTTGACTGCTGCTTCCATGGCTGTTGATTGTGGATCCAAGTAAAATGAAATCCTTGACAACTTCAACCTTTTCTCCATTTATCATGATGTTGCTCATTGGTCCACTTGTGAGAATTTTTGTTTTCTTTATGTTGAGGTGTAATCCATACTGAAGGCTGTGATCTTTGATCCTCGTTAGTAAGTGCTTCAAGTCCTCTTCACTTTCAGCAAGCAAGGTTGTGTCATCTGCATAACGCAGGTTGTTAATGAGTCTTCCTCCAATCCTGATGCCCCGTACTTCTTCATATAGTCCAGCTTCTCAGATTATTTGTTCAGCATACAGATTAAATAGGTATGGTGAAAGGATACAACCCTGACACACACCTTTCCTGGCTTTAAACCAGTCAGTATCCCGTTCTTCTGTCCGAACAATTGCCTCTCAATCTATGTAAAGGTTCCTCATGAGCACAATTAAGTGTTCTGGAATTCCCATTCTTCGCAGTGTTATCCATAGTTTGTTATGATCCACACAGTTGAATGCCTTTGCATAGTCAATAAAACACAGGTAAACATCCTTCTGGTATTCTCTGCTTTCAGCCAGGATCCATCTGACATCAGCAATGATATCCCTGGCTCCACTTCCTCTTCTGAAACCAGCCTGAATTTCTGGCAGTTCCCTGTCGATATATTGCTGCATCCATTTTTGAATGATCTTCAGCAAAATTTTGCTTGTGTGTGATATTAAAGATATTGTTCTATAATTTGCACATTCGCTTGGATCACCTTTCTTGGGAATAGGCATAAATATGGATCTCTTCCAGTCAGTTGGCCAGGAAGCTCTTCCATATTTCTTGGCATAGACAAGTGAGCACCTCCAGCGCTGCATCTGTTTGTTGAAACATCTCAATTGATATTTCATCAATTCCTGGAGCCTTGTTTTTCACCAATGCCTTCAGAGCAGCTTGGACTTCTTCCTTCAGTACCGTCAGTTCCTGATCATATGCCACCTCTTGAAATGGTTGAATATCGACTAATTCTTTTTGGAATAATGACTCTGTGTATTCTTTCCATCTTCTTTTGATGCTTCCTGCAACGTTTAATATTTTCCCCATGGAATCCTTCACTATTGCAACTCGAGGCTTGAATTTTTTCTTCAGTTCTTTCAGCTTGAGAAACGCCGAGCGTGTTCTTCCCTTTTGGTTTTCCGTCTCCAGCTCTTTGCACACGTCATTATAATACTTTGTCTTCTCGAGAAGCCCTTTGAAATCTTCTGTTCAGTTCTTTTACTTCATCAATTCTTCCTTTTGCTTTAGCTGCTCAACACTCAAGAGCAAGTTTCAGAGTCTCCACTGACATCCATCTTGGTCTTTTCTTTCTTTCCTGTCTTTTCAGTGACCTCTTTCTTCATGGATGATGTCCTTGATGTCATTGCACAACTCGTCTGGTCTTCGGTCACTTGTGTTCATTGCATCAAATCTATTCTTGAGATGGTCTCTAAATTCAGGTGGGATATACTCAAGGTCATATTTTGGCTCTCGTGGACTTCCTCTGATTTTCTTCCGTTTCACCTTGAACTTGCATATGAGCAATTGATGGTCTGTTTCACAGTCGGCCCCGGCCTTGTTCTGACTGATGATATTGAGCTTTTCCTTCGTCTCTTTCCACAGATGTAGTCAATTTGATTTCTGTGTGTTCCATCTGGCGAGGTCCATGTGTATAGTCACTGTTTATGTTAGTGAAAGAAGGTATTTGCAATGAAGAAGTCGTTGGTCTTGCAAAACTCTATCATTCGATCTCCGGCATTGTTTCTATCACCAAGGCCATATTTTCCAATTACTGATCCTTCTTCTTTGTTTCCAGCTTTCGCATTCCAATCACCAGCAATTATCAATGCATCTTGATTGCATGTTCGATCAATTTCAGGCTGCAGCAGCTGATAAATATCTTCTATTTCTTCATCTTTGGCCCTAGTGATTAGTGCGTAAATTTGAATAATAGTCGTGTTAACTGGTCTTCCTTGTAGGCATATGGATATTATCCTATCACTGACAGATTTGTACTTCAGGATAGATCTTGAAACATTCTTTTTGGCAATGAATGCAACACCATTCCTCTTCGAGTTGTCATTCCCAGCATAGTAGACTATATGATTGTCTGATTCGAAATGGCCAATACCAGTCCATTTCAGCTCATTAATGCCTAGGATATCGATGTTTATGCGTTCCATTTCATTTTTGACGATTTCCAGTTTTCCTAGATTCATACTACGTACGTTCCAGGTTCCGATTATTAACAGATGCTTGCAGCTGTTTCTGCTCATTTTGAGTCATGCCACATCAGCAAATGAAGGTCCCGAAAGCTTACTCCATCCACATCATTAAGGTCAACTCTACTTTGAGGAGGCAGCTCTTCCTCAGTCATCTTTTGAGTGCCTTCCAACCTGGGGGCTCATCTTCTGGCACTATATCAGACAATGTTCTGCTGCTATTCATAAGGTTTTCACTGGCTAATGCCTTTCAGAAGTAGACTGCCGGGTCCTTCTTCCTAGTCTGTCTTAGTCTGGAAGCTCAGCTGAAACCTGTCCTCCATGGGTGACCCTGCTGGTATGCGAACACTGGTGGCATAGCTTCCAGCATCACAGCAACACACAAGCCCCCACAGTACGACAAACTGACTGACACATTAGGTTTTATTAAACTATTGTAGGCTCTTTCAGTACTTGGAGACAAAGTCAACAGAGGACTTCCTGTATTTGCCACACATTGTTAGGGACTGTGGAGTCAGTTCTGACTCATAGTGACCCTACGTAAAACAGAACAACATACTGCCCAGTTTTGCACCATCCTCAAGGTCATTGTTATACTTCAGCCCATTATTGCAGCCACTGTGTCAATCCACCTTATTGAGGGTCTTCCTCTTTTTTGCTGCGGGTCCTTCTCTCTGGACCAGTCCCTCCTGATAACATGTCCAAAGTATGTGAGATGAAGTCTCACCATCCTCACTTCTAAGGAGCATTCTGGCTGTACTTCTTCTAAGACAGATTTGTTGGGTTTTTTGGCAGTCTGTGGTATATTCAATATTCTTCACCATCGCCATAATTCAAAGGTATCAATTCTTCTTTTGTCTTCCTTATTCATTATCCAGCTTTCACATGTATATGAGGTGACTGAAAACACCATGGCTTGGGTCAGACGCACTTTAGTCTTCAAGGTGACATCTTTGCTTTTTAACACCTTAAAGAGTTCTTTTGCAGCAGATTTGCCCAATGCAATGTGTCATCTGCTTTCTTGACTGCTGCTTTCATGGGTATTGATTGTGAATCCAAGTAAAATGAAGTCCTTGACAACTTCAATCTTTTCTCTGAGGTCTTCAACACTCCTTGCCCCACCACCTGGAGGAGCAGCTCTGAGGGAAGCCCACACATGGGCATCAGAAAAAGGATCCCACTGTCAACTGCATGGCTTCCTCAGGGTTTACTGAAGGAAAAACCTGTGACCATATATTTACATATACAGATATAGAATGTAATGGGCTGCTGTGATGAAATCCCACAAAACACCTCAAAAGGCTGATTTAAAGCCTGGTGGCAGAGAAAGCTGCTAACAAAGCTTCTGTTCCCAGTCAGCTTGGTCATTACTGACTTCTTTCCATGGCATTTTGAAGGGGTCTGGGGGCTGGAACTCCTGAGTTCTCTCCTACTATCCAAGAACATTGGGTTAAGTAAAGTTATACAGCTCCCACCCAAGCTTCTATCATCTACTTCTTTTTCATTAACAAATGGACTCTAAGGTTGGTGTACTCTATATCCAAATGTCAGAGAATGTTTTGAACCAGATGCTCAGATAAAGAGATCTGGGGACCTCGGCAAAGGCTCCAGTTAACCCCACAGTGCCTCTGTGGAGAGGCATTTGGGAAACCACAGACCAGCCATCTTCGAGGAATTCCAATTTACAAGTGCATGAGATGCCATTCTTCACCCAAGCCTCGCAAAATATCAGGAGGCACGAATTAGGATACACGAGCCACAGACAGAGAGAAAATATTTGCAAAACACATATCTGATAAAGAACTTGTATCCAAGATATACAAAGAATTGTCAAAACTCAACAGTAAGAAAACAAACAACCCAATTACAAAATAGGCAAAAGATCTGAACAGACACCTCACCAAAGAAGATATACAGATGGCAAATAAACATATAAAAAGATGCTCAACAGCACATGCCATTAAGGAATCACAAATTAAAACAACAATAAGATACCACCGCAAATCAATTAGAGTGGCTAACATCCAAAGCCCAGAAAACTCCAAATGCTGGTGAGGACGTGAGGCAACAGAGACTCTCATTCATTGCAGGTAGGAATGCAAAATGGTGCAGCCACTTTGGAAGATAGTCGGGCAGTTTCTTACAAAGCTAAACAGACCTACCATATGATCTAGCAATCACACTCCTAGGTATTCACCCAAATGAATATGTTCATACAAAAAACCTGCACATGAGTGTTTATAGCAGTGTTATTCATAATTGCCAAAAATTAGAAGCAACCAAGATGTTTTTCAACAGGTGAATGGATAAACAAACTGTAGTACTTCCATGCAATGGAGCATTATTCATCAATAAAACGAAATGAGCTATCAAGCCATGAAAAGATATGAAGAAACCTTAAGTGCCTATTGCTAAGTGGAAGAAGCCAATCTAAAAAAACTACATTACTATATGATTCTATCCATATGACATTCTGGAAAAGGCAAAACTATAAAGACAGTGAAAGTGCTTCCAGGGACTCAGGGGAAGAGAGGAGGGATGAATGAGTGAAGCACAGGGCACTTCTAGGGCAGTGAAACTATGATACTATAAAGGTGGATTCATGATATGCATTTGGAAAATGTTGTGTAGTTGTGACTATACAACACAAAGAGTGAACCCTAAACTATGGACTTTAGTTAATAATAATGCATCAGTCTCAGCCCATCAAATATAAAAAATGTACCACATAAATGCAAGGTGTTAATGATGGAGAAACTGTGCAAGGAGGAGAGGGGATATATGGGAAGTCTCTGTATTTCCAGCACAATTTTTCTGTAAACCTGAAACTGCTATAGAAAAAAAAAAAAAAAGACTATTAGAAAAAGATGATAGTCTGACTCATATTAAATTCATAAAAAATTTGAATGAAGTTTAAGCACAAGTGAGGCACGCAGGAGCCTGTGGTCTTGTCTCCAGGGTTACTCGGTGAAGCCCCTAAAGCAGCAGTGTTGTTCATGGATTCACCGATTGGGTCGCTGTGCTGGCACTTTTTGCCAAAGTGACATTGACATACATCAGTTTAACACACAGTCTCCATTGGCTCCTTTGGCAGAACTCCCTCCAATGCAAATACAGAAGGGACACAGTGCACAGACGGGGCCCCTGGGAGAGGCATTTACTCCTTTATCATTGGACGTGAGTCCTTATTCAGTGCACCTTATGTGTGTTCAGACACATACCCAACACACAGAAACTACGACTCAGTGTTTTTTCTTCCCCTGGTGGCACAGTGGTTAAGAGCTCGGCTGTTAACCAAAAAGTTGGCAGTTTGAATCCACCAGCCGCTCCTTGGAAATCCTATGGGGCAGTTCTACTCTGTCCTGTAGGGTTGCTATGAGTCAGAATCAACTTGATGGCAACAGGTTTGGTTTTGCTGGGTTTGAAATATGATTTTTTAATTTGCTGACATAAAACATCCAAAATAGGGTGAAGAAACAGGTATATAACCATTTTTCAGTAATACAAGTGGTTCCCAATTGCTCATGAAGCTTGGGATCACTCATGAAAAGAAGTGGCATTAGTTCACTTAGTGTCACAGGTTCATGAAACTTCTAAGCTGAAAGAAACCTTAGAAAACTTCTTGTCGGGTACCATCATTTTACAGCTGAGGCATCTAACAGGCAGAGAAGAGAGGAGCTTGCTCATTCCTGAGCTGAGCATCAGGGTCTCAGTCCCAAGCCCGAGCCAGGCATTCAGGTGTGAACAGTGTATATGATTATGGTTGGGTGGATCAATTGTTATTAAAAATATGTATGATCATATACAGAGCTAAAATTAACCAGAATCCAACACTTATTTTCCAGATGGGGGACTTAGAGAAAGTAGAGTAACTGGCCTAGCCGAGTCCCTGGGCTGTTTGGCAGCAGAGTTGGATTGAGTCCATCTGTCCTGACTCCTCCCAGCATCTGCCTATGTCTGTCCACTACCATATAACCCCAAATACAGTCCCAGAAAAGACCTAAACAACTGGGAAAAGGAAGTCTTCAGAGAAGCTAAATAACAGTGTTCAAACACGTGAATGAGGGTATGTCTTCCCTGGAAGAGAACATGGCGCTATGGACTTACATCCCAACAGGAGGGACTGTACATTAAATATAAAAAAAAACTTTCTAAGACTTATGAAATGGGCTATTCACAGAGGAAGCCAAAACATCTGCCCAGAAGTCGCATTTTTGCTTAGTCCCATCAATTTCTGATTCCTAATGTTTCATATTTGGATGAGCGACCCATCTGAGAATTTCTAACGCTTCACCCACCTCCAGGGCTACCTCGTATGCCCTCCCCTTCCTCTCGTGGCTTTACCCCAATGTAGGGCTTCAGTCTGCTGCCACCATTTATCTTATCAGCGCCTCCCAGGCTCCCAAACTCCCAGTTCCCTCACCCTGCTTATTCTGTATCACAGTGCCTTGTTTATTTTCCAAATAATTTATGATACCATGCATTAATTTTTGTTTATTCATCTATTGCCTTTCTTTCCCACTAGAACACAAACATCATTAAGAAGAGCCCTTGTCTTTTTTTTTTTTTTTTCTTGTCTATCTTGTTCACCTAGAACTGTGCCTGGAAGATCACAGACTTCTTGAATGAATTAAGAGCTAAAGTCCTATTTTTAGGTAAAGACGATGTGTTTCAGAGGTCTAAGCCAGCAAAAGGGGGCTTTCTGGAATTTAAACTAAGTCACTGTTTCTAGAGGAATAAATGAATGGGTTTTCCCCCAGTACAAATAAAACACTAGAAGAACATTCTTCTTGGCAAAGATGTTGTCGAAGCACTAAGCCCCTTTGGACCTTACTCCAGGTGCCAGTGCCAATGTCTCCATTTTGAGGACAGATTTCTTCTTTTGAATGAAGACACGTGGAATTCAGAATCCTTCTTTTGTTTGGCAGGATTATCATATACTTAACCATCTCTCAGAATAATATCATAGTCTACTCTCCAAGCCTTATAAAAAAAGATATAGATGCATGTGGATCACATATTGATAATTTTTCATAAATTATTCATAATTTCTTCCGGAATTCTAGAACCAACTCTATTCATTCTGGATATCCTTTTTTTTGTTTGTTTTGTTTTCTGTTTTTTTTAAGTTCTACATTGTACCATATGCTGCAAACATTTTCAGCTAGCAATTTCTTCTGGTATCTTTTTTTAACATAATGTATGACAAATGTAATATCATGTAGTATAGCAAGAACTCTGTCCAACCAGGGCCCACAAAGGCTTCTGCAGAGAGAAGTTATATTAGTACAAATATTTACAATGTATAAAACCAAAAGCAAGTTGGAGCATAATTGTCTCCAATCTCTGATTCCCAGGATTTCTGTGACATATGGTTAGTCATAAAGGTGAGAAACATACTCCTTAGTGTTTCTATTTAAGAACTCGTAAGAAATTAATTACTTAAGACACCCAACCCAAAAGCTCGTGACTCCTAAATCCATGTCTAATCTTTTACTTCTCTTTTCCAACTTTCGATCCCAATCACCTACATTTCCATTATAATGCTCCACAATCATCTTACAGCGTGCATATTTGAACAAAAACATCTCATCTTTTCTCACAAACCACTTTCCTTTTCTGTTTTGTTCTTCCACCTCCTTTTCATATAAAAAGGACTTTGAAAACCCATCAAATCTGATCTGAGAACAGATTATAGTAATTGGCTTCACCATACTCACCTTCCTCTCAACAATAACTCCAGACTTATTTATTTAAAAACACTGTACACAAAAATAAAACATAGCTCTTTGAAATATTACCCAGCCACACTCTAAAATAACTGTATTCATTTTGCATTACCTTTTCAACACGAATTAAACAGATTCAAGAAACACACAAGAAAATGTCAACACTCCCCTCAATAAGTAAAATAATATGACCAAATGACATCAAAATGATAAAACATACATACAAATATGAGGCGGAGATGGAAGGCAAGTTATCTAGTGTATCACAAAATACCCCAAGGATTTAAGAAAACAGAACAAGACTTGGTGTAACGTATTTGCCCATAAAAGCCACTGTTTGGTAGGTCACATTCACTGATGCCATTCACAAGTGAAAAAAAAAAAAAAAGGAGGTATTAAATATCCTAATCAGGCCAGTACTGCCATCTCAACCACCATATTTGCCTGTTACCAGGGCAACAGCATCCAAGATTACAAATAAAGAGATGCAGACAAGACATTCCCCAACACCAGACCATGAAAGAACAGTGAGAGATGAGCAACACTGGCTGCATTCTGGTACAGCAGGTGCAGGACAGCTGACAAGACTGTGTGGCACGTGTGTTAGTGTAGCGATGGGAACTCCATGAAGGTTTGTAAGAACACGTGTGGGAAAGAAGCACAGCCCTCTCAACAGACTGTGCTTCAGTGAAGACATGAACCAAATGAGCAAAGAGTACCTGTGACGGTTTCATTAAGTGGTGCTGGACCCTTAATGGGAAAACCATCAATCTTGATCCATTCACCTCCTAAATTAGGAAAATGCAACTCGATAGTTAGAAACAAGGGCTATTGGATTTTCCACATGTCAGCACATCCCTAATGTACATTTAAATGATCTTTTCAATAGTCATCAGAAGGGTCTGTCCAGGCCATATGAGTGACTGGGCACCTAAGCTGGACAATAGTTTGGTCTTTTGCACATTGCTTTGTCTAGTGAATACTTAAAATTTTCAGACAAAATGCTAATAACCTACATTAAAATTGCCTTAAAAGAAGGGGTCAGTCTCTCTAGTTTCTATCTTTTGACTTTTTAGACAAGTATAAAAACTTCTTGTTTGGGAATTCTTTAATAATTGACAATTGGTATTGAGCTGAAGAAGCAAGAAGGGATGTCTAGTCCAATCCAAGTAACAAAAGCATAGCCTCTAGTTCTAGATAAGACTTACCAGGTGGACTTTCAGCTCTGTAAACTGGACGGCTCACTCCACTGTGATTTTCTGCAGTAACCAGCACAAAGTACACTACCCCCGGCTCTGAAATATATGGTTCATATCAAGCTACCATTTCACATCGCCAAGAATGACATAGTTTGATTCACTAGCCATCTTCCTTATACCAGTTATAACAAAATGTAAAAACTTGAATTAATTGACAAACCTAACTATAGCTTTGGCTCTCTCTCTTTTCTCTCTTTCATCAAAAATCACTCATATTCCTCTTATTCACGAAAATACACCTGACCCAAAGAAAACAAAATTTATTAGGTACAAAGTACATGGTATGTGTAATAAATCTGGATTCATGAGCAGTCAACGTTAAAAGCTTTTTAATGTGAAATCAAAGTAAAGAATAGGAATGCACTGTCCACTAAATAGCAGTTTTAACAGACAGTGTCAGTAACTATAAATAATATTCCCCCATAGAAGTTCCAAATAGAAATCTCCAGAAAATAATAAGAAAATGTCAACATAACTATGGGCTTAGCACACAGGATGCAATACCTAATAAATTCAATACATAATGATTCATGAAATTTTCTCCTTTGCAAAATAACATGTCCCCCTTATTATGTCTACACATTTTCTTTGACCATGTCAAGAAAAAGTTGGCAAAATATTTCACGGAATCTTGGACATGCTAACTCAAAAAGATTGGACTTCACTTTTTGAATTGCATCTAGAGGTCGAGGTCAAATGGTAGCAATCTCTGGCTGAACTCCTGAAGTTGTCAGGATGCGAAAGGAAACCAAGATGCAATATTACAAAGCGAGCGCACCCTGCACTTGCAACTTCTAAAATCAAAACTCTATAGTGCTGGTTTTCCTCAAAATCAGTTAGCGTCTTGTGAAAGGTAAGTGGAGATGTCAATTCCTTGAAGAGAAGAAAGTCTATGGGCATTGGAGGGGATGGAGGGTTGGAGAGGTAAGAGTTAGTTCTGTCAAAGGCAGTCATGTCCATTACCTTCCTCAGAGTGAGAAGCATTCCTTCAACAGAATTTCCCTCCTTAAGCCAGAGGCCCAGGAACAGCGACCTAGCTGACACCATCTTGGATGCCTACTGCTCTCAAAGCTGGTCTAATTTCTGCCTGACGATGGCAGGGCTGGTGGCATTTAGGGTTTGGCATGATCTGCCAGACTAATTGGGAAATGCTCTGGGTTCAGATAAACTGCAGAATCATGCTCCGTCAGGCACTTTCTCTGTTCGCTCTGAGATTACTTGTATTTCAAAGAAATGTAATCCACATGTCTCTGATTCCTGTAGAGTTACCTGTTGCTGTCAAGTCGATTCTGACTCATAGTGACCCTATAGAACTGAGTAGAACTGCCCCATAGAGTTTCCAGGGAGCAACTGCTGGATATGAACTGCCATCCTTTTGGTTGGCAGCCACTGCTCTTAACCACTAAGCCAGCAGGGCTCCCATGTTGCTTGGGAGACACTCTGTTTTTCAGTGAGCTCTGCAGCTCTCTTCACACGTGTGTTTCTTCTCTGTAGCAATCATAACAGCCTAAGGTTCGAGCAAGCAAATATGACTTTCAGCCTGACAGAATCTCCAGTGAACCTCAGAGCTGGAAGGTGGGGGGCACAGTGATAAGAGCTTCCAAGATACGTACTTTTGCTTGAAACCATGAGGAAGGGAATCTGGCCTCCTTGATCTCCCTGTCTGCATTTCCTGCTGTCACCCAGAGAGTACCGGCCGTATCACAAACAGGGGGCAGAGAAGGAAGGGTGTGATAATCTGTGATCAGGGGAGCAGAGCTTAGGAGCCACAAGCTGGTTACGAACCACTGAAAGAAGGTGGCAAGATGCTAACTTGGCACGGGGTGGGGGTGGACATAGTGTTCATAGGTGCTGACTTCTGTTACCTCCTATGATCCATCTTAAGGCTGGACCACAAGAAGGTGGTAAAATAAATGGAGTTCGAGGCTGCTGGGATCAAAAAAGCAGAAGATAGAGGATCCAGAGGAAACAGCTCAACGCCTAGGTTTAAGACCACCTACATCTGCACTTACAAGATATTTAGGCAAAATTCAGAAGATTCTACACTTCCAGAAGTAAATGTAATGGGGGGCGGGGGGGTGGGAATTACACCTTTGAACCAGATATGGCTAAGGATGACATATCACACACACCTTTCAGGGACGTATTACTTGAGTACTCCCTAATGGTTTTATAAATTACAAATTCCAACATTAGGTTATAAGTTATCCAATAGTCAAGTTCCTATGAGATAAAAAGGATCAACACATTGCCAAAGCCCATTCAGAAACTAAAAATTGTTTCCAACATCAATTTGGAGAGAGAGAGAGCCGGGGATACTGAAGAATTAAAATGCATGACGGGAAAGCCCAGAGGCTAAGGTGAAGGACTTTAAACAACAGCACCCATGAGGAGCCTCTCTGGACTTGGCTGCCTGTTCCCCAACAACCACTAGGTGCTCTGAGGCAAGACCACAAACAGCTATCCCAAGAATGTAACTGAGAATGTTGGTTGACAGCTCATCCTGCTAGGAACAAGGTCACACGTCACTTACCCACATCCTCGATAAGGAAGGAGGATGTCTCCGCATTCACCTTGATGTAGCTAAGGCTTTTCAGTGACTTCCCATAGGCAATGTTGTAATGCTCCACGGGTCTACTGGCAGCATCTTTGGGTGGCTCCCACGTGACTTTCAGGCCCATTTTAGTGGACAGCAGCCTCACATTCCTTGGCTTCAGAGGGCGATCAACTAAGCAAACAGCGCAACTATCAACCGACGGCAATGGCACATTGGGAAAACGAATTTTTTCCAATATTGTCTGATACCATTAGCAAAAAAGTAAATATTTTCTAATCTGTTTGATCCTCAAGACTTTAAGTACAGTCATATTTGGACATCAGTACTCTATAACAGGAAAACAAACATACCAAACCCACAAGCTTTTATGTATTTTGGATAACTGTGGGTGGTAAATTTAAATCAAAAATGAAATTACACTCTAGGCATTCTCTCCCTTGATTATGTTGCCTCATTGTTGCAAGAATAGCAAACTAATAACCTGACATATTCTTTAGAGGCATTCATGTAGTGAATATATTTTGTATGGTACAGTTGGACAATATCTTTAAAATACCTCCGAGAAGAATAGCATAAAGCTATCACAGTTGAGAAGTAATATTCACTGTATTCAAAGTGAGCCAACCGAATTATTCACTTCCATGGGGAAAACAAATCAAGGTTATTAACAGTTTAAAAGGGAGGTAAACCCTGGTTTTATCCACATACACATAATTTAAATGTTTTGATATTTTGGGCCGAAAGAAGAAAAACAAGTGATTAAGAAGCACAATTACTTTTTTATCTTAAGTCTTGGGGTCCAAAAAAAAACCTCCTGATTTTCAAAAATAATCAAAATGAAGCGTGACATGTAGTAAACCAGATCTCTCAGCTCCCTATGTAACTGATGTTGTAAAGTAACATTACGTAAATATATGCTAAATATTCGTGCCACATTTCAATAAACTTTGGGCAAGCTTGAGTCTGAAAAGACTATTCAATGTACAAAGCACTCTCAGGAAAGGAAAAAAAGGTAACCTAAATAAAACAAAAATCTTTAAATTTAGTAACATTAACAGAAATGAACTTGTAAACTCATGGAAGAAAGAAGGGCAGGGACTGTGTTTCATGAAGGCACATACATGGTTAGTATGTGATTTTAAGACTGAATGAAAATCCTGAGCAGAGTACGTACAGATGGCTCTAGAATACATCAATAGTTCCTCCCCAAACCACCCCTCTGCTCTGGAGGAAAACGGGTTAGCAGAGAAGACAACTCCTGAGACCCTGCTTGGAGAAATTCCAGGGATGGAAAAAAGAGCGTGAATGTGATGGTTTTCAAAGCATTAGAGAAAGAGTGTCCATATCAGAACCAAAGCCACGATGGTAGAGTATGGTCTCAGCCAAAACCCACAAAGCACTCCCTCCTCAGCTTCACAGGTGAGGAGCCTGAACCCCAGGACAGGGGACGTCAGGGTAAGAAATGCCCTCTGGGGAAATCTGAGTTGCAAATGAGCTTACAGAAGCCCGCCTGTTTTGGGGTTGCTAAGGTGAAAATATGAAGATAGCAAACCTGTGACTTTCTGCGCCTTTAAAATGAGCAGTAATGGCTACTCTTCAATAATTTTCATATATCTTTCCTTTCCAGGGTTTTCTTTGCCGAAGGATTGGGGTTCATTTCCCTCAGTTTCCCTTATTACTCCCAAAGCCTCACTGCAAAAACCTCTCCTCCTTCTCTCCATCTGCCCAACTCCCTTCTTCTAGTTGCAGTCCCTAATTCTCTCAGCACAGAAATCATTCCCAGGAACCAAATATCTCACACTGAGGTGCACAGAAGCAAAGCAAGGTATCCGGAAATGTGGCGAAGGGAGGTTTGTGGTTGGGTGTTTCTCCGAGTGAAGAAAACTAATGAATATGAAAATAGCGCTTTACCTCACAGTTCAATTCCACATCTTTTTAAAGGATAGTTAGATCTTGAACAGGCATCCTGAAATGTGAAACATGGAAAATCCAAACACTGTCATTTGTCACACTCCTATTAAGCACCAGTGATTCAATCAGAACACAGCTACCTATGCCAGACAACGATTTCCTTTTATCACTGATCGCGGAAAAGAACAACAGCTTAAACACATGCTGTTCTTCCCCGATACGCCTCACATTTATCTTTGGACACAGCATAGAACAATTTCCAAGTTACAGCTGAATTCAGATTCAAATGGCCGCACCAGCCCAGCAGAAGGAGAGCCAACTCAAAACCATCAAGGACTCTGATAAGATGGACAAAGTAATTAAGGGCAAAGGGGCAAGACCTCCGAAGTCCCTGGGTTGCCCAAATCTAGTGAATATCTTTCACTCTGCCTGCTCAAATCAGACTTCCCAAGTGTGTCCACGTGTGAGTTTGTTTTTCTCCTCTAGCCACTGATCCAGTACCGTTACGCCGTGTGGCTCCACACCATCACTGCCTTGCCAAGACTTGGATGTTGAGAAAAAGGGAAGATGCTGTACATCTACTCGAAAACACATAGACACGGGAAAGCAAATGGACAGAAAAGGAGGTTTACTGAGGGTCCAGCATATGTCTCCTGCTGCACTAAGCCCTTAAATTCATGCCATTGCATGAGGTGCCCATAACACAAGCCATGGGAGAAATCATTTACCTCCCCCCATATTACAAATAGGACCCCTGGTGGCACAGTGATTAAGCACTCAGGGGCTAACTGAAAGGTTGGCCATTTGAACCCACCAGCCACTCCATGGGAGAAAGATGTGGCAGTCTGCTTCCATAAAGATTTCAGCCTTGGAAACCCTATGGGCCAGTTCTTCTCTGTCCTATAGGGTCTGTATGAGTCAAATTGACTCGGTGGCAATGGGTTTTGTTTTACATTATAGATAAGGAAACCATGGCCTGGAACAGAGTCAAAAGGCCACCTCAGTGCTGGAGTCAAATACTAACTCAGCTTTATCTGACTCTTCCCACAGCCCATGGACCCTCAGAATCTATTCCTGGTCATCAATGATCAATAAATCCATTGAAAGCTAGTTAGTTTAGGTAGTGACTACTGTCACAAAACCAACTATGAGGCTGCCACAGTTAGTGTTTGCTACCACCACCTCCCCCCACCACCCATTTTCTCTCTGGGGGCGCTCGGGCCCCACCTGCAGTCCCTTCACCCTGCGCTGGGTGCCTCCTCTCTGGAAGGTGTGGAATAAGTGAAGGATGTGCCGTCTCGTGGGGGTGTTTGCATTCTTGCCACAAAACTGTAAACCAAACGAATGACTGTCTGATAGTGACATTTAGGTCTGGGAGAGGTACCTGATGAAGGTCATTTTTGAGCATAAAGCCACTGGGGGTCCCTGAAATCATACCATAGAGGCAGCCTTGCAGTTCAACTTCTTGTAAAATCAGTCCTCAGTTTAAGTTTCTGCAAAAGCCTTAGGCCAATATAGCAGTATCTCCTTTGCCCACCTCCCCAGACACACACACACACACACAGATTGGCTCAGATAAAGAAAATACTACAGTGACTTGATTAGGACTTGATTTTCATCCCCTGCCACTGCCATCAACTTTGGTATTAATTGGTGTCATTTTTTATATTTCTTAGTGAACATCAACCATAACCAGCTCAAAAAGAATTAGATGAAAATAAGAACAGGAAGTCTAGAAAAAAGACACTCTTCTCTGTTTTTCTGTTCTTCCCATTGAGCCCCCCTTGCCTTTAGCTCTGAGTGAATGCACTAAGCCGACAGCTATCCACGGAACAATCATTCCAGGCAGGGGCAAGGCAAGGGTGCGTGAGCTTAGATTATGCCGCAGTAACATAGAAACATGACAGTTTGTTCTATCCCTGATCATCTTTTTGAGGGTCTTGATGACCTCATTCCTTAAATGTAAAATAAAGGCACAAGGGGTGTGATTGGGATTTCAGTGTCTTTGGGCTGCCCTCTAGGTTCTGCGTTGTGGGACCTGTGTTATGGTAGCTCAAAGATGAAATATGGCAAAGTGGTTCCTTATTTATTTGTAAGTGTTTTTAGAAGCTTAAAGGAGAGACTGTCCTCTCTGCTATTTAAAGTACATAATCTTTTGTGATAGTTTGTAATTTTTTCATCTAAAGAAGAAGGATACTAGGTACCTCTTTTAAGCTTTAAGCCACCAGTTGCCTTCGAGTGGATTCCAACAGAGTTGAACAGTGTTCCATAGGGTTTTCAATGGCTGGTTTTCCAGAAGTAAATCGCCGGGGCTTTCTTCCAAACCAAAAAAAACAAACCCATTGCCATCGAGTTGATTCCAACTCATAGCAACCCTATAGGACAGAGCAGAACTTCCCCATAGGGTTTCCAAGAAGAGACTGGTGGATCTGAACTTCTGACCTTTTGGTTAGCAGCCAAGCTCTTTAACCACTATGCCCTGGTGTGCCTCTAAATACCTCAAAAACTGTCTTGCTCGAGAGAAAAGGACAAATCCAAACTTAGCACAAAAAGAATTGTGTACCCTAACCAAGGTGACACAGAGAGGGGAGGTGACTTCCCAGGACTGAAGCATGCATGGCAGGTGAGGTTTGGACACGCAATTTTTTTCTTTCATTTCCACAGGATGCAAAATGAGGACAAAAGCTTGCACTGCAGACTAAGGGATTTTAGGTTAAATGAAAAGAATTTCCTGTCTGTGTCCTGCCCATCTCCACCCATGCAAGGCTGCCTTTGTGAACACAGACAGATGGTAAGATGCTCCAGACAGATGGAGGAAGCCAGTGAGCTTGTGCTATGACAAGGAATTTTATACCACGAGTCATTTTCATAGTTCATACCAGTAACCTCTGTCCAGATTCAAGAATATTTTGTCAGGTACCTGGTGACAAAAACGGTATTTTGGTGATCTTTTAGGCATCCAGCCAAAGCTATTCCTAGGCAATTGCCAGGCTGGACATTTCTGGGTCATAGCTCCCACAAGACCTCTATTGGTATGTCTGGGAATGAAAAAAAGGGCACAGTCAACTCCTATATTTCTTACTTTGATCTGACTCCAAACTCCAGGTTTTATCCAAGAAGGTCCCAGGAAGCCAATTCGCTTAAGGGTCAATGTATGTATGAGGGTCTGCTCAAGCAAGGATGCATACCAAGATTACAGTGGATCTGCAGTGCCTGCCCTTAGAGGGTCTTCAACTTCCCCAGGATGGCCTCAAGGATTCCTAGAGCTGATGAACCTCCTCGCAGAGCCTGAGTCCAGAGCAAAGTTCTCAGGGCCAGCCTGGCTTGACCAATGTCTCCAGAGCCCAAGCATCACAGTGGATGTACATGACACCTGAACTGCCTAGCCTCACCTGGCATCTCTCTTGGCACACAGGCCTGACCGCATACTAGGTGCTCACGTAAACGGCTGATTGATTGTGGGAAAAGATGTCAGGAGGACTTAGACTAATGAGGTCAACCCAGGGGTCTCAAACCCAAAAGCCTACAAGGACCAGGAAGATCAAGCAAATAGATGAAGACATACTATGGCAAAAAGAAGGGAGTACATTCCATTTAAAGCCACAGTTTCATTTCAGATACCTGTTGAAAAAAGGAATTCAAGCCCAATATCATCAGATATTCTGACTTTTTTTTCCTAAGAAATAGAAATCACGACTTTTGAGTTAAATCTTCTAATTTTTATATTGATTGATGATTCATTAAACTTTCAAAAAAACATCATGTGAGGAAAGGCACACACACCCAAACACACACATGTACATACATACACACACCCATACATACACAGTGCACACATGCACACACATGCATATATGTATGAGTGCACACACACATACATTGTACATACACACACATGTGCATGCACGCATACACACGTGTGCACGCATGCCACATTCAATCCATCAGCTGCTGTTGGTGGCCTCTCCTATGACTTTAGGAGAAACTCTTTAGTTGTTGATTGAGACAACCTCCTGAAGTCCTATTTCAATTCCGAGACCCCTATTGAGTCTTGGTCCATGAGGAAGATCTATGAATCAAAACTAAACTGAAAGTATGAAGAAGAACTAGAACCATCCCAGTCCTTCAAGGCTTTAGGTACAAAGCTGTCCAAGGAATCATATCAATCTCCAGACCTTCCTTTTTCCCCTGAGAATCAAAGTCTCTGAAGAAGCTGGCCTGGCCCCCAAAGACGGAAGGAGGACCCATCCCAAGGCTTCTTTGGGGTGGCGGGTGTGGGATGGTACACAGGCTTCCACTAGTAACGGTACAGAGGACTTCCACTTGTCTATCTGTGGCCTAACCATTCCAGACCAATATTCCTGACTGCACATTCACTAGCCCCATGTGAGTTTCAAACTGAACTTGTTCAAGATTAAACTCAATGCCTTACTGCTCAATATCTTGGTTCAGACATCATGACCACCCATTCAAGCGTCCAAATTAGGTGTTCAGAGTCATCACTAAGTGGACAGGCATATTCACAAAGGACAAAAATAAATATGTTTCCTAGAAAGGGCACTTTGTTAAGGGCTATTTCTCAGAATAAAGAGAAAGAAAGCTCAGAATCAGTTGATCAGATGGATTAATGGTAAAACTAATCCAATCATGATACAATTCATGGAGAAAACCTGCTTCGGAGACTGGGATTCAAAATAGTAACTGAATCTTCCTGGACCCAAAGTCGGGTTTCTGGTTTTTGTTTGTTGATTGTTGTTGTTTCTTTGTTTTATTTTACTTTGTTTTCAATGACATATGATTACTTCATTAAGTTTCCCAGGCAGGTAAACGTAGGAAGGAAGAGAAATGGATGGTAAAAGCCCAGAAGAGTGTAAGAGAACTACCAGCCCAGGAGAGAAAAAGGAAAGAACTGTCTCCCACTTGGCACGCTTCCTTTGTATTTGCTCCATTATAACTTCTGAAGTTGACCAATTTTAGGCAACTGTGCTCCACCGCTACAGGGCTGGGGGCTTAGTCATCATTGAATAAATATCAGATGAATGAATGAATATTTTAAGTTAGATTTATAGTCAATCTACCATCTTGAAATAAAACCACAGTTGATAAGCATGTTTAGAGCTTTTAATGGCTGTGCTGTACTGATACAGAGCCATCATACACGTAATTACATAAAAAAGCTAAAACCCATAGCTGAGACAGATAAATCCATCCAAAAAATATTGAATTCACACAGCCAAATATTTTCTGATTTGTAATTTCCTGATGCAATACAGTAGCTGCAAGAAAAACAAGTACTCTTTCTTTTTTAAGTTTTTTTAACCAAATATTTATTGGTGAACATTATTCAAATAACCAAAAAACAGCTTGAGTTGATTTAAAAATCAGGTTCGAAAACTAGATTTGAGTTACTCTTTCGATCTCAAAATTCATGGTCATACACAACCTTAGAACCCATATGTCTATCTTAAACAGCAAATGGAATATATTTGGGCAAGTAATAAAAAAAGGCCTATATGTTTCTACTGCTCTGATAAATAACAAATACCATGTTGATTCTATTTGACCTGACTAAATGTATGAAGGAGCTTTTACTGAACTTGAAGCAGGTGGGGCACAAAAGTCCTTGTTACGCACATTTGAGTTCAAAACCAATTTGAGTTCAAAATCTACTTGAGAAAATAGATAACAGGTCAGATGAAATGAAAATATCAGGTTTGTCACTGAAAAGGAATCAGACTTTATTATGAATAAAGTCATCGGTTTGGAGAATGTGGCTCTAACATGAGATCACCATCATGCTTCCTCCTTCCCCTACTTCCTACGGTCCAATTCTGGGCCTTCAGGTGAACACAGAAGAGAGAGCTGAACCTACAGATTAGACCACCCAGACACCTGCCTCACAGGGTGGGAACAGACAGCAACAGGCCTGACCATGAATCCAGGGTGCAGACTCATGGAAGCAGGAGTGGAGCAAAAGGGATCCTTCCTACAGGAATGCAGACCCCAAGAGGAAACTCACATGCCCGTGGCTTCTAATCCACTACCACCGCCAGGTAGAGGAAGTGGACCAGTGGAGGTCAGACTCTCACACACCCGCAATGGATACAGCTCACAGCATGAGTGGAGGGAATGGGACAAGGAAAGAGGCTGGACGGGCCACTCTGGCAACTTCCCCTTGATACCCAAGGAGGGGAAATGGAAGTCTCCCTTACCATTCCCCAGTGGGCTGTTCTTTGACCCCACGGGGCATGCCCATCAAACCTGTGGTCAAGCTGTGGCTGCCAACCCAGGGTGATCACCAGGACCACTTGCCCACCTTCAGGAGCCTCCCCAGTACCAACCACTGTCCCATCACATGTCTTCCTGGGTTACAGGCAGGGAGTCCTCTCTCTCCTTCTCTGAAATGAGTAGGATAAATTTTTTAAGTACAAGCTGAACTCTAGGCTGAAAATCCACAATTCCACTGCCAGCCTATTCTATTCCAGTGCCCCATTTTGCCCAGCTCGTGTTGTCCAAAATAGCTCACCAGAATTTAAACCACAAGATTAAATGACAAAAGGAATTCAGATCTATCTGAAATTCTCATAATACAATACCAGCAATCTAAAAATGTCCCAGTTTTAATATAAATCTCTCCCACTACAAAATTCACAGGGAAATTTAAAGTTCAGAAGTGAAGACTCCTTTCTCTTATAACAAAATCTAAAGAAATTAAAATCTAAATACCTTTCCTCTCTTATGTCTTACCCTGTTTAGCCTCCACCATTCAAACGCCTAGAAGAGGTCAGGGCTCCCTTAGTAGCTGCAGCCTCCACCATCTTTCTCTGAAATTGGTGTAGAGTCTTCGGAACTCACTGAAGTAAAGATAATTGAAACCAAAGTGTCCCACTTGTCTAAATTTTTAAAGAGTTCCAAGACCCAAAAATCTCTATCAGGCAGAGACTCCAAAATGTACTATATAAAGGACGTAGGTTATTTCTGTCTACCCACCAAAGCTCCTCAACCCTCCCTGGAGTCCCTGGGTGGTGGAAATGGTCAGAGCGCTTGGCTGCTAACGAAAGGTTCAAGTCTACCCAGGGGCACCTCAGAAGAACGTCCTGGTGATCTGCTTCCAGAAAATCAGTCATTAAAAACCCTACGGAGCACGGTTCTACTCTGACACACACGGGGTCGCCATGAGTCAGGATCGACTAGAAGGCACCTGGTTTTGGTTAATCCTCCCTGTAACAGACAATATGGCTCCAGCCAGCCCGGGAGGCTTTCACTTGAATTGCTTTAGCTGGAGCTGGACCAGAGGTGCTGCCAGGGCTTTCTGGTCATAAGGCTGTGAAGGTGGAGTCCTGGAATGTCTGGTGACCAGGGCTCCAGTCGTAACCCAGAGAAGGGACCAGAGAGGAAGAGAGAGTCTGCATGATGTTCAGAGCCCTGGTTCTCGGCATGTTTGTGCCAGCTCACCCCAGCCCTTCCCATGGTACGGCTCATGAGCCAGTGGTTCTGGGACTTGAATTAGTTCAAGCTGGGTTTTTGCCATTTGCAGTCAGAGTCTGGTGGATTAGTAGACTATTCATCAAGATAAACAGTCAAAATAAAGATCAAAGTCAAAAATAACTTTTCGAAGCTACCCCGGCAGCCAGTGCATTTGGCAACAGAAGCTGCCAGTGTAGACACATCCACAGACGTGGAGGTACATACCAGCTGGGCCAGCCTGCCATTGCTGGCTGCCTGCTCGCTGCAGCCCAACCAGCTTGGCAGTTGATGGAGGAGGAGCAGGTAAGGACAATGTCGGTTATGAAGAAAACACCCAAAGGAATTTCAGGTGCTTTTGAAATTGGCTAGTCCCTTAAGACCCAAAGAAATGCTAAAATTATTTAAGTATACCAATGACTGCTCTCTAATGCAACAAAATCTTCATGTTTATGTCAGTTGTTCTCCTTTGTCTTTGTTTGAAATTCAAGCTTTACTTTCCACTGGAAACTGCCAAGTACCTCACAGACTCTGAGACGAAGAAAACCGGACCTCAGTGTAGCCACTAGTCTTGAACTAAAAACCCAAGAGATAGGCCAGAAAAAGTCAAGACAGACTTAGAGGTCAGTGTAGCTTGGGGGCGAGAATAAATGTGATATACAACTTTGCGACAACTTGAGGAAAAGTGAAAAGCTTCAGCCAATGTCCACATGAACCCAGAGAGCACAAACAGATTCAGAAATTTCAGAAACTTCCAGGTGGTTGGCAACATCTGAGCAAAACACTGAGACAACGGGCTGAATTTTAAATAATTATTCAAACGGACGTTGGAATTGTATTTGCCAAATAATTATGACCAATGAACAAAAAGAAATTACCAGAAACAATGAAATCATAAGTTGTTTTGCAGCTGTGTGACATAAAGTGGTTCTAGCAAAATTGACAGATGGCTGATTGAAGGCTCCACCTAGGAGGCTGGTGTTGGGTGGACACAGCCCACGCGCTAAAAGAATAGCCCAGCTCCTCTTCCGACATCTCGCTATATACATGCGGTTCAATAAAAATGTTTTCCACCACTTGCATTGGTTCTTTAGGGATAAAAAATCCAGTTGACATCAAGTCAGCTCTAATTCATGGCAACCCCATGTGTGCCAGAGTAGAACTGTGCTCCATACAGTTTTCAGTGGCTGATTTTTTCAGAAGTAGATTGCCAGGCCATTCTTCTGAGGTACATCTGGGTGGACTTGAATCTCCAAGCTTTCAGCTAGCAGCCGAGAGTGTTAACCATCTGTACCACCCAGGGACTCCTCTTTAGGAATAAACCAAACCCAACTTGTTGCCATCAAGTCGATTATGACTCATGGCGACCCCATCCATGTGTTACAGAATAGAGCTCCTCCATAGGGTTTTCTTGGCTGTAATCTTTATGGATGTAGATTTCCAGGCCTTGCTTCCATAGCATCGCTGGGTGGGTTTGAATTGCCAACCTTTAAGTTAGTAGTTGAGCACAAACTGTTTGTGCCACCCAGGGACCTTTAGGTCTTTAAGGATAAAATCCAAAAAGCCACACCCGTTGCTGTCAAGTCAATTCCAACTCATAGTGACCTTATAGGACAGAGTAGAACTGCCCTGTAGTGTTCCCAAGAAGCAGCTGGTGGGTTCAAACTGCCAACTTTTTGGTTAGCAGCCAAGCTTTTAAGCACTGCGCCTCCAGCGCCATATAAAAAGGTGAAATTAAACTTTAGGTCTTCAGTATTTTTAAGCTTACGAAACACCCCAGAGAGCTGAAAGTGCTTCAGAAACATAACCTCTGCCCCCACCACAGGGAAGCCACATAGTGCAACCCTCACATCTCAGAGAAGGCACCAAGACAAGCAGATGTCAGGGTCCCGCGGAGATCAAGGGCAGTACAGGAAACAGATGTCAGCTCTCCAGATTTCATTTCCTGGTCCACATTCCTCAAAACCTAATCAATGCCCCATAGGACAGTGGTGTACTGGTTTCTACCCATGCCCCCCCAGTGTCCCTCTTGTTCATATTCACGCGGTGAAGATGTGTGTGCACAACTGAGTGTGAAGCTAGAGAGAATCAGCATGTCTTGGGGCTCTGCTGTGAGTAAGGCACGTCCCATTGTGCTGCGTCAGTGCTTCCTGGTGGCGGGGGTGCCAGCTGGGCTCCTGGGCACCCCTGCACTCCTGAAGCTCCTCTCCCAAGCCTGCAGAGGGGCCTCAGCCAGACCTGAATCCCCTGCCACCATCCATGGCCCCTCTGGCATTTCCCAGTGTTTTCATAACAACAAAGCATCGTTTGATTCATTCGCATGCACACATGCCAATGTGCATGTAAGGGCGCAGAGTGGTCACTGAGGACAATTGTGAATCACATTTTTGCTTCATCAGCTCAAAGGAGGCAAACGGTGAAGCCAGTCTACTCTGGGAATAGGACCACTGCAGATCTTTAAGGAGAGTCGTCAGAGTCTGTTCCATTGTCCTCTTCGACTGCCAGGCCACTGCCATCTTCACCAGTCTCTCTGCAAAGCATTGTCCACCTGAGGTGAGTTTCAAGAGGTGGTCTTCACACTTGGGCTTCAGTGAACTGCACCCAAAATCCTCATGTTGCCAGCTCCACCTGGGAGCCACATGTGGGTGGACACACAGGAAGTTGCTGGGCTCTCCCGCCAGCACACGGAGCTCCCCAAGGAAAGCGCCTGCATCAGCCACTTTCTCCTCAGGACTCAGCCTAACGTCCCCCAAGGCTGCTGGGCCCTGAGTGCAGCCATAGACCTGTGGAGCTGGGGAACACAGGTACCCTACACTGTGCTCTCCTTCCCTCAAGGGTTAATGCCCCTGTGACAGAGTTCACTGAGAAGGCTTGAGATTCTAGGCTGTGTGCGGGTTTGTATTTAAGGGAAAACTGGGGTGAAGAGAAAAAGAATATTCGTGAATACAGTTTACCTCACATTATTCTCCTTCGTGAGCTTCCTACTTTCGCCCCTCCTTGCGCCATCTCAGACTCAGGAAAGATGTGCAAAGCAGGATAACACAAAACAGAACAATAAGATGATGCACTGAGGAGTTCTGCTCCTAGACAAACAGCAAGTGGCAAAACTAAAAACCTCAGGCCAGCAGAGGACACTTTAAAGGAGTCCGCCTCCTCCTTCATGATGTTTTCTGAGACATTTTAAGCTGGATTTCCATTGGTCCCATTCCAGTCAAGTTTCCCAACTATTTTAAAATAGTTTAGTAGCTTGCATCAAATCCAGCAACTGTGGATTAGCTATCCAGGAGTCAGCTTCTTCCGTCTGCCTTCCCTCTTCTACTATGGAGGCTGGAATGCTAGAAATGAATCTTCTGCATCTCTTGCAGCAAGGGGTGGCCACATGATCGACCCTAGACAATGAGATATGCAAGGAAGTGACCAATTGCCAATTCCAGGAAAGCATTTTAAAGGGGTCAGGCTCAGCTGTGGTGTGCTTTTAGACTTTTGTCCCTTTCTCCTTTACTTCTTTATTTATTTATTTTTGTCTGGGATGTCGGCATGATAACTGGAGACTCAGCAGCCATCTTGGGACATGAGGTGACAAGCCTGAGAATGATGAGCTAGCCAGGGATGGCTGAGTGGTGGGAAAATGGAAAGACTCTGGGTCCCTGATAGTTTCTGCAAACCACTGTCTCTCTTTTCCCAAGTTTATTGGTGAAAGAGATAAACAATCAATTACTGCGTTATAGCAATCCCAATCCATTGGCGCCTGATAGTACTCTGCTGGACCCGTAAAATCAAAACAGTTTTTCGCTTGATTTTTAAATGAAATTTGCTTCATTTTAACTTTAATCTCTTGCTGTTTGGTTTTTTAGGGGATCTACTCTGGGAATTAATCTTTGACAATGGCACTGCTTTATCTGTCACTCTGCCATCAACTTGAGTGAGGACATCTGTCCAGAAAATGATGCTGCCAGAAACCAGAGCCCACTTAGCAGCAGGGCTGGCAGCATTTGGCCATTAGGGTTTGGGTTGTAAAGCCCTTGGCCATTTTATTCAGGAACCCATAGAAGCTAGTATTCCAGAGGAAAAACAAGATCATTTCCCCCATCTAGACCAGCAGCCCTTCCCGAGTGGTTTAGGGAGATGGAATTGGAGGGGCTCCGTGGGTATATCTATTCCCAACGATGATAAAAACAAGGCACCCCAAGAAGCTGATGCTCACAGACGGGAAGGTGATACAGAACTCACCCTGCTGTTGAGGGGTCAGAGCCCAGCCAGGAAACAGCGTTTTCCAGGTTTTTGTGGGATCTTTTGCACATTCTTCAAATTCAGTTCGCAACTGAGAAATAGTTTCTTAAAGAATTGCCATTGTTTGTTGGTCCAGCTTAAACCCAGCCTACTATAAACTGCTTGGCATGCCAGCCAAAAAAAACTCCCCAAAAGTTCATTCCTTTTCCCCAAATGTGAAAGTCATTGTCTAACTATGCTAAACACTCAGGCATTACCGGCCCTGAAATCACCACTTGTCTTACTCAGAAAGCTCCCGAAAAATATCCTTAAAAGAGAGGCCAAGCAAATGTTGTGGAGAGGTAGGTATAAAACCAAGTAAACGAATCAGGCCAGACCAGAAGGAGACCACAATGTGGGCTCCACGTCAACCCAGATTGCTAATGAACCATTTTTTAATGTTTCAGGCAATCATTTATTGGTTATAAATGGGCATAGGCTAATAATATTTCAGAAAAGAGGGAAAAATACACAAGATACCTAATGAGCAAAGAGTAAGTTTTTACAGTGGGTCCCTTTGGGATTAGGAAAGGCTGTAAGGAAGTAAAGGAGAAGAAAGATATTTGTTGAAGAAAGCCATTTCATTCATTTATCCAACAGGTATTTATTGAATACTTACTACGTGTCAGGAGTCCCTGAGTGACACAAAAGGTTAAGTCCTGGGCTACTAACTAAAAGGTTGGCAGTTCGAACCCACCCAGAGGTGCCTTGAAAGAAAGGCCTGGCAATCTGCTTTTGAAAGGTCACAGCCCATGAAAACCCCGTGGAGCAGTTCTACTCTGCACACATGGGGTCTCCATGAGTTGGAGTCAGGATTGACTCGATGGCAGCTGGTTTGGTTATTTTGGCCAGAATCAACTTGACGGCAATGGGTTTGGTTTGGTTTGGTTTGGTTTGGTTTGGTTTGGTTTGGTTTGGTTTGGTTTGGTTTGGTTTGGTTTGGTTTGGTTTGGTTTGGTTTGGTTTGGTTTGGTTTGGTTTGGTTTTTTTATGTGTCAGATTCTGAACTGGGCACTGGGGATACAGAGGTGATTAAGAGCTCTGCGTGACCATTACTATTATCTCTTTAATCTCCATAATAACCCTGTGAGCTAGGCTTGGTCACCTCCAGTTTTACAAGTGAGGAAATTGAGTCTTAGAGAGAGAAGTGACTTGCCCAAGGGCACAGAGCTAGTAAATGACAGTGGTCAGTCCCAGACCTGAGGCCGCAGGCCACGCTCTTTCTCCTACACTCTGCTGCTTCTCAGCCCTAATTACAGCTCAGAGCAATACATGTAGGCCTGGAGAGAAATCAGAACCAAAGGTTGAAGGTTGGAAGTCACCAGTGGCAGCTGAACTCACGGGGCTACCTGAGCTCACTGCACTGAATGAGCTCTTGTGAATGGCAAGAAGACTCTGTTGCCAAATTCTCGTCTCTCAGTCCTAGACTTGCTCTGCTTCCAACAACAGCTGACTGCGTCTTCTCCTGGAAACACCTCTTCTTTTGTCTTCCTACACTCTCCCGGTTTCTCCTCCAGGCCTTTGGCTGGTCCTTCTTAGTCTCCTTTGCCAGCTCCTCCTCCTTTATCAAAATGTTAGAGTGCTTCAGAGCCCACCTCCTGGCACTCCCTGCCTTCTCTCCCTTGGTCAGCACATCGAGTCCTAGGATTGCAAATATCTACATGCTGCTGACTCACGAATTCTTAATTCCAACCCTGGCTTTTCCTCTGAGTTCTAGGGTGTCCGTCTAACTCAACATCCCAGTGGGACCCAAAAAACTCAGCTGACTGAGGATGACTGGAGAAGAGGACATATTTTCAATCCAAAATACAGTGAAACCTGTGAGAGCCAGAACTCAATGACTGCCTTGTGTTTCCAGGACTTGAAAGTTTTCTGCCGTTGCCAGGGTGCTATCTTACCACTCTTCCATTGATCGTTTTCGTGGAAAATATTTGAGTTTTCCTTCTCCGACAGGTTTCCACCTTACACAGGTCCTGGCTTTCGCAGGTTTTACTGTATCAGTGAGACAGAGAAGAGGAGAAGGAGAAAACAAGCCCCAATGTGGAAGCCAGAGAGGAGAGATTTTCAGGAAGAAGGGAAAAGCCATTAGTGTCAATCAAGTGAAGGCTGAAAAGAGCCTGGTTTCCTCCTTGCAATTAGGAGAGCGTGTACCCCCATGCACAGCCCCAAACTACACAGATAAACCAAGAAATTTCTCTCTACAAGTATCAAGCTTAATTAGATCCTTTTCTATAAATAGAGCTAACAGCTGCCCTACCTACCCCATAGGACTGATTTAAGACTGAAATGTGAAAGGAAATCAAAGCATGTAGCAAACTTGAGATAATACAGGACTAGGAAGACCAGCCAGAGAACTGCTGATACCACCAATTAAAACTCAGTAGGAAATGGCCTGGTGTGGTTCCCAGGATCTAGGCTACCAGCCAGCCCTCTCCCCTTACACAGTGGGAGTAGTCTTGGCTCCTCATTCTCCTCAATCTTGGGAAAAATATACTTCAAATTATAATTTTAAAATCTTGGGAGTTGGTAGGAACCAGATACTCTGACCCAGACTTCCCTCTTCGATCTACCTATCAATTGTGCCCAGAAGGGTCTTTAATAGTTTCCACGATGAAGCAGTTACACCCAAATTCCAACATGTTTCTCCCAACGTCCAAGATAAACATCTATGAATAAGTTATTCATTTGGGTCACTTAGAGTTCCTAATCAGATGCTTCCCTGGAGATGGCAGTGAATTAATTCAAAGATATATAAGAAAGGCTGTGGTCTTCCGTCCACTGAGGGAAGCGTTATATTGACGCGTGAAAAGAAGACTAAGGGTATCAGATATCTAATATCAGCTGAGTGCTAACCAACGAAACCAGCTACTGTCGGGTCCGTAACGAAGCACGGTAACCATATGCGTGTCCGAGTAGAACTGTGCTCCGTAGGGTTTTCAATGGCTGATTTTTTAGAAGTGTATCACCAGACCTTTCTTCCAAGGTGCCTCAGAACCACCAACCTTTCATTTAGCAGCCAAGCTGTTTGCACAACCCAGGGACTCCCAGCTAAGTGCCACTAATGGTAAACATGACCAAGATCCAGAGGGGCAGGGAAAGCAGTCTCACCCAGCTGAGATGACCAGAGAACAAAGCATGGCACTGGTGGGATCCAAGGAGACTTTACTGGTGATATTCCCATGTGCAGAAGCACTGGTCACTGCTTCCCATGTCCAAATTCTAAGAGGTCATTTAGTCAAGGCCTCTCTCTGACTCTAACCCAGCCTTCCTTCACTCCCCAGAACACTCTGAATTGCTTCCTGTAACTAGAACTCATTACACTGCCAGCATCCATGGACCCCCTGGGACTTGTCCTACAGACCTCATAAGGTGAGGCGTGCAATCTGCTCAGACCTGATCGTGTGTTTCCCTCCCCAGACCTCTCCCTCCCTAGGTGTTGGAGTCACAGATGTAGTCATGATACAGCTGTGAAAATGAGGTCAGTCCCAGGTCTTAGGGATGTCAAGGAGCTTAGTATTCTCTGCCTCTCCTTTCTCTCCCCTGTGGGTATGGTGGTCTCCTTGCGTATCTGTAGGTACATATGCAGATCCTGAATGTTTTTTAACCACAAGATGCTTGAATTCTCCCAGTCTATCAAAAAAGAGTAAAACGAAATTGTTAGGTGGGGTAGAAAACGGCATTAAAAACCAGAGCGTGGCCAGGGCATGTGTTATAGAAGAAAGAATACAGCTGTTTTCAAAGCTACAGGAAAGCGAAACATGTCAAATGAAATCAAAAGGAATGTCAAAGGGAGTCACAGCCATGGCCCATGGATATTTATGGGAGAACAAAGCTGCCCTCAGTTCATCTTCTAGAAGATTCCAAATAGAGAATGCAATCTAGACAAAATAAAGACAATGGCACCTCCCAAAGCTGACTAAATAGGAAGCAAGATTGTGTCAACACCACAGTTCACTTAACCAGGCAAAGTCCTCAGGCAGTGTTGGTGGTTTCTCTTGCTGGTCTCATAGTTCACTGTGCATCCAGGTAAAAACGTCATGAACTTAACAACGCATCTGACAAGCAGAGCTGATCAGAAAGTACTAGATGATCCTGCACTGCTACACTTATCACATTCAATTGTCATTATTTTTTGCCACCAAAAAAAAAAAAAAAAAAACCTGTTGCCGTTAAGTCAATTCTGACTCATAGTGACTCTATAGGACAGAGTAGAACTGCCCCATAGAGTTTCCAAGGAGCATCTGGTACGCTCAAACTGCCAACCTTTTGGTTAGCAGCCATAGCTCTTAACCGCTATGCCACCAGGGTTTCACATCCACCTCCTATTCTTTTACTATCAAATCTTTGTAGTCCATGCCCAAGAACCTAGCACAGCCACTGGCTCACAGAACCTCTGAATTGATTACTTAATTACTTCATTTAAGAATGAAGGATCTGTCAGGCTTGACCTAAGAATGAGGCCCACATGAATGCCAGTAGGTCTTGGAACTCTAGGTGGACAATCAGCACACACGATATAACGTGTACGACTTAGGTCCTCCAACAACTTAACTGTGTTCTGGTATTGAAAGCCACGTGGACTCTTTCAACCCTATCACCTGACTGAACAGGAGTCATGTTGGTAGGTGCTGTGGATTGAATTGTGTCCCCCAAAGAGATATGTTGAAGACCAGACTTGAGCACTTGAAGGTCTCTGCCTCTTTCTTGCCTCACACAGCCCTGTGAGTTCTGGCTGCGGGTAGACCTCACTGAGACAAACTCAGTGTCATCACAAATTAGGAGACTTCACTGCACACTACTTTTTGGCAAATTGTTTACTAAAATGCTAATTAACTCCAGCCATGGCATTGGTCCTTAAAAGATCTCACCAGTTACACTTCTTCCAAGAATAATATACCCTATCTCCACTCTGCGTTTGCTGTCTTTAAGCCAATTATCTATCCATCATGAAAGAGCTTTCTAATCCTTAAATGACTCCATTTTTAAATAACCTCTGGCATGTATTAAAAGTCTAAATAAATTATAACTATTGATTCCGTCTTTAATCCAAACTTACTTACCCATCCCTCCCATGAACTCTTAAAATTACTTCTAACAGGGTTTTCCCATGGAAACCACACTGAATTCTGCTCACAGAACCTACCCCAGCCCCCAAAGCCAATTTACTATTCACTACTTTACTCTTACCTTAATTATAAATCCTGCCAGACTGCCCAATGAACACATAAGACTCACAGTTCCTTGGAATCCTTTGTAGAAATGGGATTATTCCAGGGACATACTAGCCATCTCAGAAAATCTATAACAAAGAGGATTCTTCCAATGAGATAAGACTGAAGGAAAAGAAGTTAGTAACTGTCCCTTGCTCTATGCCATCATGAAGAAACCCCAAAAGCCCAAATTAATAAGCAAATGTAAACCAACTTCCAAAGCATGAACTGCCCACCTGGCCCAATTCCATGCCCAGTTCCGTACTCTGCCAGCATAATGGTCCACTAACTCAGTGACAGGACCATGCTTCTCAAACTCATTCAGTGACTTCCATCACTTTGGATAAAGGTCAAACTCCAGGCCTTCCAGATCTGGCTGCTTTGACCCCTTGGGCCCTGAATTCCACCGTCCCTCCAGAAGACCATACCCACCTCAACAATCCCCTCATTCAGGAAGTTTTCCTTCACTTTCTAGTCTGATTCACTCCCAAAGCACTTTTTTTTTTTTTTTTTTAACATTTATCACACTGTTTTCTTTTCTCTCTACCCTCCCCTGCCCCAGCCTGTAGTTCACAGATGGTAGGGACTATGTTTATTTGCCTCCGCGTGTCTGTCAGTTTGTCATACTGTGGGGGTTTGTGTGTTGCTGTGATGCTGGAAGCTATGACACTAGTATTCTAAACAAGCAGGGTCACCTATGGTGGACAGGTTTCAGCTGAGCTTCCAGACTAAGAAAGGCTAGGAAGAAGGACCCAGCAGTCTACTTCTGAAAAGAATTAGCCAGTGAAAACCTTATGAATAGCAGTGGAAAACTGTCTGATATAGTGCCAGAAGATGAGATCCTTGGGTCGGAAGGCTCTTAAAATACGGCTGGAGAAGGGCCTCCTCCTCAAAGCAGAGTCAACCTTAATGACATTGGTTGGAGTCAAGCTTTCGGGAGCTTCATTTGCTGATGTGGTATGACTCAAAATGAGAAGAAACAGCTGTGAACATCCATTAATAACTGGAACCTGGAAAGTATGAAGAATGAATCTAGGAAAATTAGAAATTGTCAAAAATGAAATGGAACACATAAAGATTGATAACCTAGGCATTACTGAGTTGAAATGGACTGGTATTGGTCATTCTGAATCAGACAATCATATGATCTACTATGCCAGGAATGACAACTTGAAGAGGAATGGTGTTGTATTCATCTTCAAAATCTATCCTGAAGTACATTGCTGTCAGTGACAGGATAATATCCATACGCCTACAAGGAAGACCAGTTAATATGACTGTTATTCAAATTTACACATCATCCACTAAGGTCAAAGATGAACAAATTGAAGGTTTTTACCAACTTCTGCAGTCTGAAATTAATCAAACATGCGACCAGGATGCACTGATAATTACAAGTGATTGGAATGCAAAAGTTGGAAACAGAGAGAAAGGATCGGTAGCTGGAAAATATGGTCTTGGTGATAGATATGATGCTGGAGATCACATGACAGAATTTTGCAAGACCAATGACTTCTTCATTGCAAATACTATTTTTACCAACATAAACCATAACTATACATGTAAAAAAAACCCAAAACCAAACCCAGTGACGTCAAGTCGATTCCAATTCATAGTGACCCTATAGGACAGAGTAAAACTGCCCCATAGAGTCTCCAAGAAGCGTCTGGCAGATCTGAACTGCCAACCCTTTGGTTAGCAGCTGTAGCACTTAACCACTACGCCACCAGGGTTTCCTACTATATATGTGGACCTCGTCATATGGAATACACAGGAATCAAATCAACTACATCTATGAAAAAAAGATGATGGAAAAGCTCAATATCATCAGTCAGAACAAGGCCAGGAGCCGACTGTGGATCAGGCCATCAATTGCTCATATGCAAGTTGAAACTGAAGAAAATTAAAACAAGTCCACAGAGCCAAAGTACGATCTTGAGTATATCCCACCTGAATTTAGAGACCATCTCAAGAACAGATTTGATGTGTTGAACACTAATGACCGAAGACCAGATGAGTTGTGGAATGACATCAAGGACATCATACATGAAGAAAGCAAGAGGTCACTAAAAAGACAGGAAAGAAAGAAAAGACCTAAATGGATGTCAGAAGAGACTCTGCAACGTGCTCTTGAACGTCGAGTAGCTAAAGCAAAAGTAAAAAATGATAAAGTAAAAGAGCTGAATGGAAGATTTCAAAGGGCAGCTCAAGAAGACAAAGGAAAGTATTATGATGACATGTGCAAAGACCTGGAGATAGAAAACCAAAAGGGAAGAACATGCTCAGCATTTCTTAAGCTGAAAGAACTGAACAAAAAATTCAAGGCTCATGTTGCAATACTAAAGGATTCTACTGGGAAAATATTAAACAATGCCAGAACCATCAAAAGAAGATGGAAGGAATACAGAGTCATTATACCAAAAAGAATGCATTGACGTTCAAACATTTCAGGAAGTACCATATGATCAGGAACTGATGGTGCTGAAGGAAGAAGTCCAAGCTACACTGAAGGCATTGGTGAAAAACAAGGCTCTAGGGGTTGACAGAATACCAACTGAGGTGTTTCAACAAATGGATGCAGCACTGGAAATCCTCACTCATCTATGCCAAGAAATTTGGAAGACAGCTACCTGGCCAACCGACTAGAAGAGATCCATATTTATGCCTATTCCCAAGAAAGGTGATCCAACCCAATGCAGAAATTGTCGAATAATATCATTAAAATCACATGCAAGCAAAATTTTGCTGAAGATCATTCAAAAGCGGCTGCAGCAGTATATTGACAGGGAACTGCCAGAAATTCAGGCTGGATTTAGAATAGGATGTGGAACCAGGGATATCATTGCTGATGTCGGATGGATACTGGCTGAAAGCAGAGAATACCAGAAAGATGCTTACTTGTGTTTTATTGACTATGCTAAGGCATTCCACTGTGTGGATCATAACAAATTATAGGTAACATTGCAGAGAATGGGAATTCCAGAACACTTAATTGTGCTCATGAGGAACCTTTTTATAGATCAAGAGGCAGTTGTTTGGACAGAACAAGGGGATACTGATTGGTTTACAGTCAGGAAAGGTGTGCTTCAGGGTTGTATCCTTTCACCATACCTATTCAATATGTATGCTGAGCAGATAATTTGAAAAGCTGGACTATAAGAACAAGAACAGGGCATCAGGATTGGAGGAAGACTTATTAACAACCTGTGTTATGCAGATGACACAACCTTGCTTGCTGAAAGTGAAGAGGACTTGAAGCACTTACTGATGAAGATCAAAGACCACAGCCTTCAGTATGGATTGCACCTCAACATAAAGAAAACAAAAATCCTCACAACTGGACCAATAAGTAACATCATGATAAATGGGGAAAAGATTGAGGTTGTCAAGGATTTCATTTCACTTGGATCCATAACACCCATGGGAGCAACAGTCAAGAAATCAAAAGACATATTGCATTGGGCAAATCAGCTGCAAGAGATCTCTTTAAAGTGTTAAAAAGCAAAGATGTCGCCTTGAGGACTGAGGTGCACCTGACCCAAGCCATGGTGTTTTCAATCACCTCATATGCATGCAAAAGATGGACAATGAATAAGGAAGACGAAGAAGAACTGACACTTTTGAATTGTGGTGTTAGCAAAGAATATTGAATACACCATGGACTGTCAAAAGAACAAACAAAACTGTCTTAGAAGAAGTGCAACCAGAATGCTCCTTAGAAGCAAGGATGGTGCAACTATGTCTCACATACTTTGGACATGTTATCAGGACAGACTGGTCCTTAGAAAAGGACATCATGCTTGGCAAAGTAGAGGGTCACCAAAAAAGAGGAAGACCCTCGACAAGATGGATTGACACAGTGGCTGCTACAATGGGCTCAAGCATAGCAACGATTGTGAGGATGGAGCAGCACTGGGCAGTGTTTGGTTCTGTTGTACATAGAGGTCGCTGGGAGTCGGAACCAATTCAATAGCACCTAACAACAGCAACAGCATGTTTATTTTACTTTGCATCCCTGTGTCTGACTTGTATTAATGCCTGTTGAGGGACTCAATGAATATATATATTTCAAATGTAAACTCACAATGTTAGAGTTATAAGGGGCCCTTACAGATATCTAGGTCAGTCCTCCCATGTGGCAGACGAGAAGACTGAGGCCCAAAGAGTTATGACCTGCCCAAGGTCACACAGCACAAATTAGTAGCTGGTAGGGACTAGCAAAGGGGATGAGAGATAATAGTTCCTAAAAATAAAACCCAACATTTAACTGATGTACTTTTTCTGCAACTAACACTTTCCAGCATTGTTCCTTGATTTAAATGGTCCTCAGTAAACAAACTTGGATATTTTAGAACAAGGTAAGACTTCTGGGAATCTACCGGTGAAAATACAGCGCTGATAAGGCCAAAGTTTTGATGACCACCCTGGGGATCAAACACACACGGAGAGCCACTGTAATAAAGGTTAAAGTGTTTATGTAACAACCTAGACATGGCATGTGGCCTCAAGGAGCTACACTGCAAGTCTTAACAGAACCCACTAAGGGAAGGATACTTCATACAGTGAAGATCTGCTCATATCCAAACAGCAAGTGTATTTTGTAACAGGGAATAAGGTTCACTCCACTTCATTGTAATTTAAGCCTTACTCAAGTCCAACACATCTCAGCGTGTGACAGAATCATTTCTCAACAGCCAACAGCAATGCTACAAGAGTAGACTTAAAAGGGCGTTCTTAGCAAACCAGAAATGATAGCATTGTCTCTCACCCCCACATAGGAAGAAAACAAGGGAAAGAAAGTAAACACCCAAAACAGCAAGACCCAGGAAGATCATGGATTTTGGATCAGGAGATTGAGGTCCAAATTCCAGAACTCCTTGCGTACTAGATTATTGACTTTGGGAAATCATTTAACCTCTCTGAACTGGGCTCCCTAGCAATGAGAACGTTACCTACTTCACAAGGTTGCTGCAAAAATAAAATGAGATAACATACAGGGAAATGGTAACTTCTAAGGCACGGTTAACTTCCAGCTCTTATTAAAAGCAAATAAAAACTCATACAGAGGAAATAGGAATTACGTAGAATCTCCTTTGTAGGTTATGAGGATGCTGTAATTGAATCATTTCCTCCACATACTGGGGGCATCAGAAGAAGAAAGAGAGTATTGCCATGTTTCCAATCAGCAATAACAGCTCTCAAGCTCTCCTGCTAAACTTGTAGACACGTTTTAGAATTTGCATGACTCTCCCCTGATGCAAAAATCAACACTGAGGGTGGACGGGAGAGAAGAGCAAGACGCTCAAAACTGACTTTCAGCACCCTTAGTGGTGCTGAGCCACCCGTCCCTCGCCTATAGCCCTGCCCCCTCCCTGTCTTCCAGAGGCACCAGGAGTACCCCAGCAGCTCAGGGACTGCCCCAGCTTTAGGACTAGGCTTCGAAACCCTTTCTTACTGATGGAAATTCACTAACATGCAGCCAAATCAACTCTTAATAAGCGACTTATCTTCCCCAACTTAGTATCTGAAGGAAGTTCCAACGAATAGCAAAATTGCAAAAAAGGCAAGCACTACAAGAAAAAGCAAAGCAGATAACTGAAAGTTTGTCCTAATTTTTCTTATCTCTATAAAGCCACAGCAATCCCTAAATACCTGGCTCCAACTAGGGTGAGAACAGGAGCAGGGGACGATGCAAAGGCCACCGGAAGGCCAGGAGCGCCCTCTAAGGGCAGCCAAGCGCAAGCACCGCCCCCTCCATCGGCAGGAGGGTGAAAGGCAGGTCTTGGCTGAGAAAGAGGAGAAAAATATGCCTTCCAGATGACATCACCTTCCACTCAGGGACACAAAACTTCCCTAGTCGATATTTCTAAATCTTAGCCACCCATTTCATGCTTGAGAATCTTCCTTAATGAAGTCATGATAATAATACAATTCCCAAAATTAAATTCAGATCCTTTGTACCTATCATACCGGTAACTTTCAGGGGCAAGGAAAACAGGCTGCTCACGCATATGAATAACCAGTATCTCCATAATGCCAAATGCTCTAATATATGTCTACTACAGTTGGTAAGGGGGCTTGTGGTTCAGCGGTAGAATTCTCACCTCCCATGAAGGAGACCCATGTTCCACGCTCAGCCGATTCACCTCACGTGCAGCCACCACCCATCTGTCATTGGTGGCTTCCGTGTTGCTATGATGCTGAATAGGTTTCAGCAGAGCTTCCAGACTAATACAGTGTAGAAAGAAAGGCCTGGCAATCTACTCCCCAAAAGTCAGCCAGTCAAAACCCTATGGATCACAAAGGTCTGATCTGCAACTGATCATGGGGATGGTACGGGACTGGGCAGCACTTTGGTCCACTGAGCATGGGGTGTCCATGAATCAGGGACAGATCTGATAGAAGCTAACAACAACAAAGTTGGCTGATAAAGATATGGATGAAACAATACCCATCGCCATCCCCCAGCTACTCAGTTCCCTTCCCCAAATGCACCGTTTTCCATTTCTTATGTATCATAACGCGCAATTTTATGCATTTGCAAGTCAATACACATATGTGTATTCTTTTCTCTCCTTTATTTTTATACCTTTAAATACTCACCTTTATGTTTTGTAACTGAAGTAAGAGCTCCTGAAAACCAAGGTTTAATGATAACTCAATTAATTATAACTCAATTCCTTAATTCCATAGGGAGCCATGAAAAGAGGTGCAGTCCTTAACCAGCAGAGTGATGAGGTCTTTTCTGAAATGTTTGCTTGTGGGCTCCACCCCACTGCCGCTCCTTGGGGTAGGCAGAATAATGCTCCCTCCAACCCCAAAGGAGTCCTTGAAGTCTAAGGTGCACCTGACCCAAGTCATGGTGTTTCAGTCGTCTCATATGCATACAAAAGCTGGACAATAAATAAGGAAGATCGAAGAAGAACTGACATCTTTGAATTATGGTGTTGCCGAAGAATATTGAATATACCACAGGCTGCCAAAAGAATGAACAAATCTGTCTTGGAAGAAGTACAGCCAGAATGCTCCTTAGAAGCAAGGATGGTGAGACTACATCTCACATATTTTGGACATGTTGTCAGGAGGGGTCAGTCTCTGGAGAAGGACATCATGCTTGGTAGAGGGTCAGAGAAAAACAGGAAGACCCTCAACGAGACAGATTGACGTGGTGGCTGCAACAATGGGCATAACAATGATTGTGAGGATGGTGGAGGACCGAGCAGTGTTTCGTTCTGTTGTACACAGGGTCGCTGTGAGTTGGAACTGACCAATGGCACCTAATAACAACAAAAAAGAAGTCCAGGTCCTAATTCCTGGAATCTGTGAATTCTTTACTTTACAAAAGGGACAGATGTGATTAAACTAAGGAGAGATTATCCACTGAGATTATCCTGGATTATCTTGTGGGCCCAACCAGAAGGGTTTTTATAAGCGAAAGAGGGAGACAGGAGGATCTGAGCCAGAGAAAGAGATGTGACTAGGGAAGCAGAGTCATGTCATGGAAGGGGCGATGGGTCAAGGAATGCAGCGTGTCCCCAGAAGCTACAAGGGCAGGAAATGGACTCTCCCTAGAGCCTGCCAAAGGAACACAGCCCTTGATTTTAGCCCAAGGAGACTCACTTCCACTCCGGACCTCCAGAGCTGTAAGATGATACATTTGTATTGTTGCAAGCCACTAAGCTGATGTTAATTTGTTACAACAGCCATGGGAAACTAGTACACCCCATCACTGTCCACCCCTTCTCCTGCTTACATTCAGGAAATGTGTCTATATGAAGGAGCCCTGATAGCACAATGGTTAAGTGCTCGGCTGCTAACTGAAAGGTCAGCGGTTCAAACCCACCAGCCACTCCATGTGGCGGTCTGCTTCCATTAAAGATTACAGCCTTGGAAACGCTAGCGGGGCAGTTCTTCTCTGTCCTATAGGGTCGCTATGAGTCGTAATCGACTCCACAGCCATGGGTTTGGGTTTGTTGTTGTTGTTGTTGGGTCTATATGATTTCAATATAAACATGAAGGGGCTTGATAAGAAATATCTGATAAGGCTCTGGCACTATCCGGTGATAACTTTCCAGGGATATGAACTGCCAAAATATTAACTATCCTGGCCGTACTGATCCAATTCTACAATTCTACTATAACCTCTAATTCTGTAGCAATGAATTTCATGCTTAACCAATAAATAAAACAAGTCTTCCATCTGGTGGGCTCCAAAGCACAAGAAAAAAGGAAAGATTATTTTCAGCCTCTACTCTCACTCAAAGAGGAGCCCCTGGGTGGTACGAATGGTTAATTGGCTCAGCTGCTAATCAAAAGTTGGAAGTTCAGGTTCACCTGGAGGCACCTTGGAAGAAATACCTGCCTGTGGTGCACAGTTCTACTCTGACACACATGGGGTCACTCTGAGTCACAATCGACTCGACAGCAACCGGCATATACTCTAAAAAAGGACAGAATTAGGAAGGAAATGAGAATGAGCACCCCCCTCCCCCACTCTACCACTTACCCTTCAGAGCTAAAGGTAGATTGGGCCACAGGAAAAGCCCCTATGGTGAAAGGAATCTTTCCATATAGTTGGTCTTCCTCAGAACGGAGTCCCCACAGCCACAGAGTGGGTGAATACGGTGCCGAGACTCATACCAACCGTCTTGACCTTTAGCCTACTTCTCTTCCTACACACCAGTGGTTCTCAAAATATTTAGTCTCAGGATTCTTTTCTACTCTTAAATTAATGAGGATCCCGAAGAGGTTTTGTTTATATGGGTTTTATCCATCGATATCTACTGTGTTAGAAATTAAAACTGAGAAAAGTTTAAGTATGTATTTACTAATTCATTTTAAAAATAATAATAAGGCATTACATGTTGACATAAATAACATATTAACATATTTTTATGAAAAAGAACTGTTTTCCAAAACAAACAAGAAATAGTGAGAGTGGCATTGTTTTATATTTCTGCCAACCCCTTTAACAGATGATAGCTGGATTCTTCCATCTGTCTTCAGTCTATTGCAATATGTTGTTTTGGTTGAAGTGCTTGAAGAAAGCCCAGCCTCACAGAGATATGTAATTAGAAAAGGGAAGAGTATTTCTGATAATTTCTGAAGACCTTTGATACTACACTAAAAGTCATCCAGTAGCCTTTTGATGTAGAATCTGAAACCATATAAATCTTTTTTTTCAGATTTTGTTACATTAAAATCCACTGGTCTCTCCTGAAATTTGAATGGGCCTTGTACCCATGTGCTATTTTGTGACATAGCGCACTAATCACTGGGATTTATCGCTTCACTCAGTTATGCAGATTGTGGCAAGTGTTGACGTGTTTTATAGCACAAGGTTTAAAAGTCACATTCCTTTACGTCAGTGCCGGTCTCATCAGAAATGCCTTTAAGTATCAGGAAGCCTTCAAACTCATGATGGTGGAAACAAGTTTGGCAAAATTCTAATTTTCACTTGAAAGCTCAAATTTTTATTACTGGCAAGAAACACTAGCATTTTTAAGAACATGTCTGCCAAGTACCCAAGTTGGGATAACTACAGTTGGTCTATATCCAAAAACCCATTGCCATCAAGTTGATTCTGACTCCTGGCAACCCTATAGGACAGAGCAGAACTGCCCCGCAGAGTTTCCAAGGAGCGGCTGGTGGATTCGAACTGCCGACTTTTTGGTTAGCAGCTCGTCTCTTAACCACTGCGCCACCAGGGCTCTGTAATTGAGGTAAATATGCAGTTCTGTGAAAAAAAAGCACTTAGTTCAGCTTGCAACTCAAACTCTCACCCAAGTGTCTTCCCTCGAGGTTACCATTGCACTTGATAGTCAGCAGAAGAGCTTTATGCATACTTCCGATTTCTTCACACAGAATATTAAGAGGATGTGCATTCAAGGGAAGGATTTGATGAAAGTGATAATCTGTACTGTTGCATCCAGGGCATTCTTAATTGAAACTGGCATATCTTTCTCTAGCTGCAAAGGCATGAAAAAGCCAGTGACTACTCATACAGTTTGATTTACTGTGTTGATTCATGCTGAGGCACCAACAGTTTTTACTTACCAGGCTTTGCACCTTCACTGCAAACGTTAACATGGTGAAAAAAGCAAACAGCATCTTTGTATGCTTTTAAAAGTAGTTTTGACTTCATGGATCCCCTGAAAGGCTTCTGCCTACCCCCTCTCCCTAGGGATCCATAAACCCTACTTGGAGATCAGCCGTTACGTACCATACTACCCAATGTGTCTTCAGTAGCCTCTCACCCTCTGTCTCTTAATCCACCCACCTCCTACGCATCCCCCATTTCTCCTCCTTTGATGGTGTATGGCCCTAAGCTGTCACCTCTTTTTCTAAAATCTGTTTTTTTTGGGGGGGGGGGGAGGTCTTAGCTCATACCATAATGCTCTATTCACCTTCACCTAAATTAAACACCCTTTTTGCAATGTCCTAATCAATTTAATAAATATATTTCTACCAAAATATAGATGTCTAACATTTGCTTAATGTGCTTCCCCTCCCAGGAGTGTGTGTATTTTTAAAGCACATTGTTCAACCCAAAGGACCAGCTCTTAATAATGGATCCTATAGAGAAGATCTGGGCCATTCATTCCTAGCATTTCTTAGATTGTGCAGACAGGCAACAGCCCACTGTCCCTACATATGAGGCCAGCAATGTGAGGCTGGCATAGTGATCAGGCTGGCAAGCTCCACAGCTACAAAAGGACATTTGAAAACACCAATGCCCCCTCCCTCCACCTTCAGAGAAGGGGGCACTTTCCCAAGACCAACTCAACCTTCCCTTCTTAATCTCCCTCACCAGGCAAAATATTTTTCTTGAAAATACTTTTCTTGAAGCATGATGTTATTAGGTGCCATCAAGTCTATTTTGACTCATAGGGACCCCCTGTGACAAAGCAGAACTACCCCATAGGATTTTCTAGCTATGATATTTTTTTTTTAATTGTACTTTAGGTTAAAGTTTACAGCTCAAGTTAATTTCTCATACATAAATTTAATGGTTTTTTTGTCATATATAGTTATGTGACCCTAGTTGCAATCCCTATGTGACAACACACTCCTTTCCACCCCAAGCTTCCCGTGTCCATCCAACCAGTTCCTGTCCCTTTCTGCCTTCTTATTCTGCCTCCAGACCGGAGCTGCCCATTTAGTCTCGTGTATTTTTTATCTGCTTGAGCTAAGAAGCACATTCTTCACAAGTATTATTTTATGTTTTACACTCCAGTCTAATCTCTGTCTGAGGAGTCGGCTTCGGGAATGGTTTTAGTTCTGGGTTAACAGAGAGTCTGTAATCCTTACAGGAGCAGAGTGCCAGGTTCTGCAGAGCCACTGCGTGGGTTCAAACCATCAACCTTTCAATTAGCAGCCAAGTGCTTAACTGTTGTGCCACGAGGGCTCCTTAAAATGTCATGCAAGACAACAATCTTACCACAAGCCAAGGAGCAAATAATGAAATTAAGTTCTTTGACTGAGCTGTGTATGAGTCCCAGAACCCCCCAGTCATGACTACGGGTCCTTGGTTTCAGCTTATGACAAAGCACACGCTCTTGTTTCACCACTTCCCCACACATTTGAAAGGAAGCCCCTTGGTGACTTGTAGGAGTAACACATGCTGAAATTAAAAAAAAAAAAAAAATTAGATACTATCATGGTTTGGCTTTGTTTTAATGGACATATCTTTATTATGGTTTTGTTATTGCATTCCTACCTGCTCCTGGGAAATCAGTTAAGTATTGGCAAAATACAGAAACTTTAGAGAAAAAAGTAAAAGTTACCCATAACCATCCTGAGATAGGCACTGTAAGAGTATGTGTGTGTGTGTGTGTGTGTGTGTGTGTTCATGCATTTTTAGAAAAATGTATCAGACCAGCAAGCGCCATCCTAATTGTAGTGGGTGCACAGGAGCCCATTGTAGGGATGAATGGGGCAGGGGGGCGGAGGGCAATGCTTCTCTATTTTGTTTTGCTTTTTAATTCTCCCCAAGTTGAAGTATTTATTTAGATCTTTAGTGTACCATAGGAAACCCTGGTGGTGTAGTGGTTAAAAGCTACATCTGCTAACCAAAAGGTCGACAGTTCGAATTCCCCAGCACTCCCTGGAAACTCTATGGGGCAGTTCTACTCTGTCCTATGGGGTCACTATGAGTTGAAATCAACTCAACAGCAATGGGTTTGTGGGTTTTAGTGTACTGTGCAGCTCGCCTCTGTTTTAAGGATAATGCCTCCTGAAGTGGGGTATAAATGTGGCTCTGGGGTGGTTCCTTACAGAGATTCTGGCCCCCACGGATTGGGTGGGGGAGGCCTGCCCAGCAGCTCTGCCATCTCATGCATTAATTCACGCAGAGAACGAGCAGCCCTGGGACACAAGTCAGGGACCAGAGTCTGCAGCCCTGGCTGCAAGACACACGCGGAGCTTTCCAGAGGAGCAGATGAGATGAATTACAAGCCCCAACTTCTTCCACAGCCCGGGAGCTATCTGCGGCTTGCTCTGTCTCGTTCTTTCCCTGTAGTACTTAATTTAAATGTGGCAGACACTCCTTTCAAAATATGCTTGTCCTCCTTTGTCCATTTCTAGTCTTGTCGTCATTTTACTGCAAATCCCACGTCAAGTCGCCTAGAGGAGTGCCAGGAGCGTTCCAGCTCCAACATCCCACAGCTCAGTGAGTTTGAGCAGAAGGCAAGAGAAAGGACAGTGCAGAAGGGGCAGGGGTCGGGGAGCAACCACCAATGAGCCTGACTTCAGACACACTCAAGTTTAACCCATCAGGCAGGTGGCCATGCAGCCTAAAGGGAATAAATCTGGAATCGCCCTGAATCCAGTTTAGCAGTGGTTCCAACTCTAGTCTGAAAACAAAAACTCTTTCAACGCTCAGAAACATTTTAACGCCTTGGCGGGGGGGTGGAATAGCGTGGGCTCTAGTTGGGCAAGCTGGGGGGCTTTAATAGTTTTATTCCTGTCAAGTACTGTACAAAATATTCAATGAATGCCTTCCTAGACATCACTAACAGAAAAAGGAGAAAAAAAAAAAACCTACAGCTGGCACTGCTTTTATGAAAAAGTGGTATTTGTCATCAGAGCAGTTGGCCATAAACCTGAACCAAGACTACAGCGACCCGTAAGAGCCACAGGGCACTGTGACTCCAGCTCATCCCCCTTTTCCATGGTAATAAGAGAGCGATATAGACACTAAATAACACCAGGCGGCATGTAGCCCTCACTGGAGTTGCATCTGAATTTTTATAGCCGAGCTGGGAGTGAGCAGTATCAACAAAATTGTCGACTTCTTGGATTCCTATAAACCGAAGACATAAATAAAAGCCACATGGTTTAGTGCGAAAATGCCTGCGCGGGAGGTGGGAACAAGGGCCACCAAAGGCTTAGGGATGAAAACACCACCACAAACTTGTCTCCCGCTGTGGGAAATGTGCAAGAAATCTGACAACACCACACGAATGTTTTCCGAAAAGCACCGCTCACATTTCTGCCCCACAGACAGCCGGGCTCCTGCCTCCAGCCGGGTCCTTTCCGGAGAAGGGTGAGCTGTCCCCGGACCGACTCCCCTACTTTCCTCTCCTTCTCAAACCAACAGCCATCTCCCAGCTAGAAGCTTCCCACCCCGGCTGCGCAGGACCAGCTCCCTGAACCCTGTGGCCCCGACTCCCCTAGAGCGCGGTTCTTCCTAGCACTGAGGTACCCACGCCCCGCGGCAGGCACAGCCTCGCCTGCCTCTCTGCCTTCCTCCTGGAGCGGCCCCTCCAAAACCATCCCTGCCTCCCGACAGGTGAACGCGAGGAAGGGATGCCCACGTCCACATGCGCGCCCTAGCGCCCGGGGGAAATTCTGGGCAAAGAAAGCCACGGTGCTCCGCCACCTCAAGATGTCGCCTGGATCTCCTGGGAAGTTAGCGGGCTCAGTCTCCCGACGCCGCCGGGGCGTCCGACGGCAGAGGTAGCACACGGGCGCTGAGGTTCCCCAGCCCGACTGTGTCCCAGTGCGGGGAGCACAGTGCCCAGACCCCACTTTCCCACCGCCCCCTCCGCGCTCTCGGACACACGAGCAAGGAGGACGCATAGGTTAGTGACACACGACACGCAGCCAGGATGGAGCAGTGGACACAGGCGACGAGGAGGTGCGGAGGGCTGGGGCTGGGGCGGGCAAGTACCTGGAGCCCCCGCCGAGGCGGCGACGGCTAGCAGCGCGGCCAGGAGCAGCAGCCGTGCCCGGGGCGGCGGGCAGGGCGCGCGCCGGGGCGCACCGGCCGCGGGCGCCATCGGGAGCGGGCGGGCTAGGCCGGGTGCAGCAGAGAGGCGGCTGGCCGGGCTGGGAGCGCCAGGCGCCACCGTCGATCCCCCGAGTTAGCTGTTTTGCGCTTCCGCGCCCTGCCCCGGATCGTGCCGGCCGCGCTCCCGCCGCGCTCAGCCACTGGGGCCACCCAGCCCCGGGCCGCGCCTTTCTACGCGCGGGCGCCCCCTGCTGGCACCGGTCGGGGCGCGGGGCAGAGCAGGGACGCGGGCGGGGCGGGCCCGGGGGAGGGGGCCCAAGCAACTGGAATCCACCGGTCTTGGTGTTTCTGGGAAACCCTGGTAGCGTAGTGGTTAAGTGCGACAGCTACTAACCAAGAGGTCGGCAGTTCAAATCCACCAGGTACTCCTTGGAAACTCTATAGGGCAGTTCTACTCTGTCCTATAGGGTCGCTATGAATCAAAATCGACTCGATGGCAGTGGGTTTGGTTTGGTTTTGGGTGGTGGTTCTGTAAACTTGGCTGTTTAAGCCCTTGGCTGCTGACAAAAAGGTTGGCAGTTCCATCTAGCAGCTCTGCGGGTGAAGGACCTGGTAATGGGCTCCCATAAAGATTACAGCTTAGGAAACCCTATGGGGCCGTTCTACTCTGTCACATGGGGTCGCTATGAGTCAATTCGACGTCACTCGGCAACGACAACAATGTACCGGGAAAAGTGGTCAGAGAAGTTGCTTTGCTAGTCTAACGTCTCTGGTTTTCTGTCTGGGGAAGTGGCCCAAGGCTTACAATCGCTTTCCATGTCCGGAAGGCGCATTGTCTTCTTAGGTAAATGTCTTCAGTTTCCATGCTTGTAACCTGGGCCAAGAGCCTTCACCTCGATCTGTACCCGCTTCTGCGGCTCGCCCGACCTGCCCACACGCCCAGCGCGCCCAGAGAGGATTTGGGGTGAAGATCCTCAGGACTTCAGCCCTGCTGGGTGTCATTTCTGCGGAGCACGCGATCCTGGGTTAAAGGAAGCCTTGGTAAGTATGTCTCAGAGCTCAGCCAGGGTCCTCCCTGACCGTGCTTCCTCCGTTTTCTTTCATTTCAGCACCGCCTGACGTGGTCTTCTGTTCCGGATTCCGGAGGAGTTTGGGTCGGCTCTGCGTCCTGGACGCCCCACCTCGCCTCGGCAGCGGCCTGCAGCGCCCCCGGAGGCCGCGGCGACTTCTGCGCTGGAAGGGCCGGCGCACCCGCTGTCGGGCCGAGGGTCCTGCAGACCTGAGCCTGCTCAAGCCCATGGTCTCATCCTGGGTCAGCCTCTCATCTCGACACCCAAAACTTGACCAGACCGATGTCATTCTGCAGGGACAAAATAAATAAATATAAATAAAACTGTTACCTAAATTGTAGCCTGTTTTTTTCTGAATACAACAAACTCCTCCGCGCCCTGAAGCCCTGGCTGGTGCCGTTCTAATCTGAGCATCCAGAAGAGGCGCGACCCCAGGGCTTCCTGTCCGGACAGAATTCTCCTGGCTCCCAGAGAAGGGATCCTTCTTTACTCGTCTTGTAAGACTTCTGGGTTCCCAGAGCTGTTGTTGTTTGCAGACAGTTTAATGTTTAAATAAATAACAAATAATGTTTAACAGTTTAAAACTTCTTAAAAACAGCTAAGTTAAATGTTGAACCCCAAAATATTTTAAGTTTAATGTCACTTTCCCACCAAACCAAAAAAAAAAATCGGTTGCCATTGATTCCAACTGTAGGTGACCTCATGTGGGCAGAATAGAACTGTGCTCTATAGGTTTTTTTCCAGAAGTAGATTGCCAGGCTTTTCTTCCAATGCACCTATGGATGGGTTCAAACTGCCAAGCTTCTGGTTAGTAGTCAAGCACTTAACCGTCTGGCCCTTTACTTTCCTACATTACTCTCCAGTGTTGCGATGCTTCCCCACATGCCATTTCATGGAACTGTGGCTTTTGTCTGCCCAGCAGCCTCCCGACCCTGCCCTTCTTTGCGGAATAGGAGCCCCCTTTCCCATTCCAACTAAGTGGCTCCAGTGGGACCTGACCCCTTCCAATCCCCAGTAACTATTCCAGGTGGGCCAGCCAGAGTTAGGACTTCTGTAACTGGAGCTAGTGGAAAGTCCTCTCTCTGGTCATCTGTGGATGTTGAAGGATGGTAGCTGTGGTAGGCTGAAAAATGGCCCCCCAGAAGTTACCCAGGCCCTACCCCCTGGCACCTGGGACCTGTGAATATTAACATAGACAGGAGGGGAGGAGAAGCCCTTTGCAGATGTGATTAATTTAAGCATCCTGAAATAGGAGATTGTCCTGGATTATCTGGGCCCTAAATGTGACTACGTGTATCCTTATGAGAATTCAAAAATAAGGCAGTGTGCCCACAGAGGCAGAGACGGCGGTGATGCAGCCACAAGCCAAGGGATGCAGGCAGCCATCAGAAGCTGGAACAGGCAGGGAAGGATCCTCCCTGAGGACCACTGGAGGGAGCGGTGCCCTGTGAACACCTTGGTTTCAGTCCCATGGAACTGCCTTGGGCACCTGGTCTCCAGGAACAGTGAAAGAATATAGTTCTGTTGTTTGAAACCACCCAGTTTGTGGTCATTTGTTGCAGCAGCCCTAAGAAACTAATACAGTGGCCAACCAAGAGGACCAACGGCTGTGGTTCCTGCTTGGGGGGATACAGAGAGTGAAGCCAGCAAATGGAAGCAACCAAATGAATGAGTAATTCTGGGACCTCAACTTCACCCTGTGCCCCCTAAGGACTGGTGCTGGGAGACAGTACTTTCCCTTTTGCTAAGCTGGGGTGGGACTTCTATCACCTGTAACCAAGGAGTCAGTGCATCTCCTTAAGTGGACAAGAACCAAGATTTATGTTTATTTTTTCTTTGCTACCCAAAAGAGACATTCACAGTATCAAACACAGGGTAAATTCCAGAATGCGTTGGCAGATTAATGACCATTCATTTGTCCATTTCACAAGTATTTGTGGTGTATCCACACTCTGCCGGACACTGTTCTAGACACTAGGGGTCAGCAGTGACCAAGAACTGAGCAATCCCAGGAGACAAGTTCTCAGAGGTGAGCAACAGCGTGATAAGGACCCCATAGGCCATCATAAGGGCTCAGGCTTTGACTCTGAGAGAGGTGTGGGGAGACACGGCAGATTCTGATCAGACAAGTGCATGGCCTGGTACATACTGAGCTGGTGGAGGTGGGGAGGCCAGCCAGCAGGCTACTGAAATCCAGAGAAGAAACAGAGCTTGGAGATAGCAATGGAGAGGTGAGAATTAAGGAGGTTCTGGCTACATTTGGAAGGTTCTGCTAGGAGACGTCCTGACTAACTGGATGCGGAGGAAAGGGAAAGAGAACTGGCAATATACAAGGTCACACTCTTCTTACCTGGTCATTAACTCTCCATCAGAACTTTTATAATTGCAGGATTTCATTCTTCATTTTAGTTTTAATAAAATGATCAAGTGGCATAATATGTAGACACACATGGCAGAAAGGCAGCTTCCCTCCTTCCTCTGAAATGTACACACATTCACCTCTCTCCCCACCACATGCTGATGACAGCAAGCTTCCTCTGTGGCCATTTCAGAGTGAAGCCCAGGCAAGATTACCTTCAACTTGAGTTTTGCTGATGAGATCTGAACAACCACCTATGGAATGTTAGGTATTAAATTACTGATGTTTGTATATCCTGATTTTGATTTTATTACAAATTTGAGAGTAGGTGTTTAATGAGAAAAGAATTCGTAAAAGAAACTTCCAACAAAGCACTGCTTTTAGATTTAAAAGATCTTAAAAAACTGATCTAAGACCATAGTCATCTTGAGTGTAGTCATCTCAAAACTACAAGCACATTGAAATTTTCTTCTTGCTAACCAAAAGGTCAGCAGTTCGAATCCAGCAGCTGCTCCTTGGAATCCATATAGGGCAGTTCTACTCTGTCCTATAGGGTCGCTATGAGTCAGAATCCACCCTCTGGCAATGGGTTTTTTTTTTTTTTTAAGTCAATTTTTAGGTCCCTGGGTGGCACAAATAGTTAAGTATTCAGCTACTAGCCAAAAAGTTGGTGGTTCAAACCCACCCAGAGGCACCTTGGAAGGAAGGCCTGATGACCTGCTTCTGAAAGGTCGCATCCAGGAAAACCCTATGAAGCTCCACTCTGTATACATAGAGTCAACATAAGTCGGAGCTGACTCAACAGCACCTTGTTATTTGGTTTTGGCTATGGTTATTATTGGCCTGAGAGGTTTTACTATTTTCTTCACATAATCTCTTAAACTACCATTTGTAACTTCTATTTTGTTCATCAAAGCAAAACATTAAGCAGACCATCAGCTATTGAAGTGTGATCCTTTCCTAACCCACCTTCAGCTTAGTTCTACAGTTTATTTCCAGCTTAATGAATCAGTCTGCATCCACATAAATGATCTCTGGTTCTAGATATTTTTTAAACAAACATACATCCAAAAGCTGGACAAAGAATACGGAAGATCAAAGAAGAATTGACACCTTTGAATTGTGGTGTTGGTGAAGAATATTGAATATACCGTGGGCTGCCAGAAAAACAAACAAATCTATCTTGGAAGAAGTACAACCAGAATGCACCTTGGAAGCAAGGATGGCGAGACTTTGTCTCCTGTACTTTGTACATGTTACCAGAAGGGACCAGTCCCTGAAGAAGGTCATCATGCTTGGTAGAGTAGAGGGTCAGTGAAAAAGAGCAAGACCCTCAACAAGATGGATTGACACAGTGGCTGCAACTATGGGCTCAAGTATAACAACAATTGTGAGGATTGCGCAGGACCGGGCGGTGTTTCCTTGTGTTGTGCGTGGGGTCACTATGAGTCGAAACAAACTCGATGGCACCTAACAACACAACACAACAACAATACAGCACTCTTTAAATACATTTTCCTGACATTCCTGTGTGGTAGGGTAGGATAAAATGCTATTCTCATTTTTCTTATGGATAAATGGAAACCAAGTTTAGAAGACCATCCTGTACAATCTGAAGCAGGGTTTTAAAGTACATGTCACCTGAGATCAAACCTTGTTCAAACTTTAATTTGGCTCTCATGGCTCTTTAATTCCTTTTTAAGCAACAAATTTGAATACGTAAATATAAATGTACTATTAATATAATATAAATATAATAAAACATAAATATACCAACAGCAGGACATTATGCAAAGCCCATTACACAATTGTGATGTGATCACAACTTTTTAATGACTCTCCATAAAAGTAGAACAAAAAAGAGGACACATGTATCGTGCTTGGAGTGATTGGGATAAGGACTAATGTTTTTAATGTTTTTGTAATTGAATCAGAATCTATAAACTTTAGTAATTTTGTTTAATATCTAGCAGTCCATGACTGGTTGTTCTGATCTCTCCATCAAAACTCAAGTTGAAGGTAGTCTTGCCTGGGCCACACCCTGAAATGGTCACGTAGGAAGTCTGCTGTCCTCGGCACATGGCTGGAAAGTAGGTGAATAAACATGCATTTCGTGGGGAAGGAGGGACGCTGCCCTTTGATGAGCTTCCACCATGCATGTCTACATGTTATACCATGTGATCGTTTTATTAAAACTAAAATGAAGAATGAAATCCTGCAATTACAAAAGTTCTGATGGAGAGTTAATTACCAAGTAAGAAGAGTGTGACCTTGTATATTGCCAGTTCCCTTCCTCTTCCCTCCACATCCAGTTAGTCAGGACATCTCCCAGCTGAACCTTCCAAATGTAGCCAGAACCTCCTTAGCTCTCACCCCTCAACTGCACAACACATTTGAAGGAAAACTACAGTCTCTAGAATTCCATAAACTGAGGGAAAAGGGATAAGAAAATGTTGTTGTTATTAGGGGCTGTAATGTCGGTTCCGACCCATAGTGACCCTGTATACAACAGAACGGAAACACTGCCAGGTCCTGTGCCATCCTCACAACCCTTGTAGTACTTGAGCCCACTGTTGTAACCACTGTGTCAGCCCACCTTATTGAGGGTCTTTCTCTTTTTTGCTGACCCTCTAGAGATAAAAGAAAACAGAGAGAGGCAAATAAACTCTACCATCTCAATTTCACCTCGATGTGCGGGAAAGAAGATGGAGATCCTTCTAATTGGCAAAATCAGTAAATAAATGAGATGAAATGAAACGAATCTTTTATTTTTATAGTACTTTGCACTGCACAAAACTTTATTCATTTTGTTCTGATTGTTACAACAATCTTAGAGGCACTATTCTAATTTTCTGATAGAAAACCAAGGCTCCAAGAGGTTGTGTGGCTTGTCCAGGGCCCTCAAACCCAACCTCTGACACCAAGGGAAAGTCCCCCTCCACTGCTCCATAAACAAACAAAATAACTAAACTCATTGCTGGTGAGTCAATTCTGACTCATAGCGACCCTATAGGACAGAGTAGAACTGCCCCACAGGGTTTCCAAGGAGCGCCTGGTGGACTGACTCCCCCAAAAGACCCCTCTCTGGCAGATTTTCCATTAAAGCACCAGCATGAAGACAGAGAGTACAAATAAAGCCTGTTTCACATGCCGCAATCAGAGATGCTCCTTTGTTATCCAAATGGTGATCCATGCTTCTCAGCAAACCATTGCCCAAGGCCTCAGTGTTACATCAGTCATCATCTCAGCATTTGGAAGGCGAGGGAAAGCAAAGGTGTTCTTTAGAAAACCGGCTATAAATCCTTCATTGCCTGAAATGGCCTTTCTCTGCACAGAAGTTCTAACTTGTTTCCACCTCAATGCAATGCCAAGGCAAGCCCCCTACTTTTGTACAAATATACTTGGAATTAGTGAAACAGAAAGGATTAAGGTGTCAGACACTCACCCCAGCCCATTCAGTTTTAGGGTCTAAGTGGGAATGTTTCTCTTGGCGTGACATAGACTAGCCCGCAAGCCTGTGTCCTGAGTTTCTGTTCAGTGGTCAGTAAGGCATAAATCAGTCGCCGTGGAGCCTACTCCAACTCATGGCGCCCCCGTATGTGTCAGAGTAGGACTGTGCTCCACAGGGTTTTCAGTGGTTGATTTTTCAGAAGCAGATCCCCAGGGTTTTCTTCTGATGTTCCCCTGGATGGACTCGAACCTCCAACCTTTCACTTAGCAGCCAAGACTGTTAACTGTTTGTACCAGCCAAGGACTCCCAATAAGACATACCTATTGCAAATGGAAGCGGTTAGATATTCCAATTCTATTAACTAACATTGTCAAAGGGTAGGTATACGACTTGGGCTATATAGAGAGAAATCATTCATTAATCTATTCCTTTAGACAACCTTTGTTGAATGCCTCTTTTGGGCCAGGTTATGTGCTTATGAACACCTATTTTTGTGTGAAGCTATTTGTATCTGGGGATACAAATGTGACTGAGACACAGACAGCCCTTGCCTGCAAGGGCTCATAATATAATGAGAGAGAAACAAACCAGCAATAATAATTACAATCCCACTGCTGTAATATTCAGGACATGAAGCTCAAAGGAAGTGTTATAAATGCTGCCAGTCTCTTTCCTTACTTTACGGACCTTTTTTCCAAGGAGATTTTTAACCCTGCGTGTCCTATAGACAGACATGTGGGCGCATTCATTCTAACCCTGGGGAATAAAAACACAAAATGGAAAGCACAGTTTGGGGAGGAAGCTTTAGTAAATTCGGGTCGAATAAGAGCTCAAAAGGTGCAGTCTTCAAGTTGCAGTTGGCAGTTTTCAAAGTTGGCCCAGGCATTGTGCTAAGAAAACATATGTCTGGCTGCCTTCCTAGGCTGCCCTTCCTGACTCCAAACTCTTGTCAAGAGCAGAATGCAGCCGCCCGTCCATCAGGAGACCAAGGCTGCAACCAGGCCACAGCTCTGCTGACAGAGCAGGTCAAGCCAGCCACACACAACTCAGGCCCCATGTAGGTTCACAGATGTGCTCAAAATGGGAAACCGGTTATTTGTTCAGTAAGCCTTTAAGAGCCCCTGTGGTTCCAGTCTACGCAGAGGCACCTCGGAAGAAAGCCCTGGTGATCTGCTTCTGAAAACAGCCACTGAAAACCCTGTGGAGCACAGTTCTACTCAGACACACACAGGGCCGCCTTCAGTTGGAATAGACTCAATGGCAACTGGTACTGTTACGGTACACCCGGCACATGCATACGGATGTGGGCCTGCTGGTCACCTACAAAGTGGTATCTGGACCAGCTGACAGCTCACGGGGACTTAACCAGCGGTAGCCCAGGGGGCTGTCCCCTGGCAAGCCACAGAAGGCCCCAATGAAACCCTAGTGCCCAGCAGGACCCTTCTCTCCCAAAGAACACCCACCTTTGGCTGATAGCAATGGTGCTCAGCACTTCCAACCTGGGGAAGATGAGGAAGTAGACATTTTGGCTGTGGGGACCCAATCCCTTTACTCCTGGGTGCCATACCCCCTCATACCACTTACCCAGGCACACAAGGCCCTTTTGTACTCTACCCCTACCCCCCACCATCCAACCTTCCTTCAAGGAAGGACCCGATCACCTCCTTGATGATGATGACGTTAGCTGCTGTTGAGTCAGCTCCAACTCATGGTGACCTTATATTCAACAGAACAAAACGTTGCCCACGCCTGCCTCATCTTCACGTTCACCAATATGTTCAAGTCCACCATTGTGGCTGTTGTGCCAATCCAGCTCACTGAGGGTCTCCCTCACCCTTGCTGGCCCTTTACTTCACCAAACCTGATGTCCTCCACCAGCAATTCATCCCTGTTGATGTCCAAAGCAAGCAAGGTGGGCAATGTTTTATTGTGATCCGCAGATCTTCATTTGCTAATTTTTGAAAGTGGATCACCAGACCTTTCTTTATAGTTTGTCTTGGTCTGGAAGCTCCATGAAATCCTGTCTACCATCCATAAGTGACCCTGCTGGTATTTGAAATATCAGTGGTGTAGCTTCCAATACCACAACAACATGCAAGCCATGTCTTTATTTTATCTCTCGAATTATGATTTTTATAGTTATTTTCTCTCAAATTATGAAGTTATTATTCCACCGTCTTCAGCTCAAGTTGAAAAGTCTATTGTTTAATTTTAGTTCTTTTGTAGGTAATTTCTTATTCATTTCTGGCTGCTTTTGATCATCTCTTTACACTCTATGTTCTCAACATCATTATAACACGCTTAGATGTGGATTTCTTTTTATTTACCTTGTTTGGTATTTGTTGTGCTTCCTGTATCGATGGCTTCACTGCTTTCATCAGTCCTCAGTCACTATTTCTTTGAATATTGGTCTTTATTTTCTTTATTTTTCCTTCTGGGACTATGATTGTACTTAGGCTAAAACCCGTTGCCGTCGAGTCCATTCCAGCCCCTAACGACCCTACATACGGTAGATCTTTTAATTCTGTTTTTCCTATTTTTACATCTTTATATTTTTTATCTCCTGGGATCTCTGTGCTGAAATTGTGGTAATTTCTTTCCACTAGTATTCCAGTTCCCTAATTTTCTCTTCAGTTATGTCTAACGTACAATTTAGCCATTCATTAAGCTTTTATTATCAATGATAATATTTTTCATTTATAATTTGCATTTGATTATTGTTAAATCATTATTTTTGTTACATCTATTTCTTTAAACATTATCATGCATTATTACCTTCTATTTTGAATACGATAATCCTAATATATGAAAAATTGGGGAGTTCTAATCTTGTTTCTGCTGACCCTTCTCTTGGTGTTCAATTTCTTTGAGAGTTTATGATCTTACATTTGATTGATCTTAAACTGTGCAAATCCTAAGAGCCTAAGTTGGAGATGCTTTCCTCTAGAAAGATTTTGTGTTTGTTTCTACCAGAGACAGATGATGTCTCTGGCATGGGACACTCAGGGCCACAGATGAAGCCTTATCCATCATTTATGTCTCAGTAAGAAGGGGATGCCACTACCCATCTGTCAGTTTGTTGTAAAAATAAAATTTGATAGTACTTACTACTGACACACCTTTACTAAAGAACCTCTAAAAGTAGTTGAGGAAGAAAAGAGTGACCTCAGAATAAAGGTCTGGGATGCAAGGAGGAGTGGTGAGCAAAGAAATTTGAAAATGTTTAGGAAAATCTAGATAAATGCCAATTATACAATACAATGAAAATAATGTCTAATCAGTTTAAAAAAGAATACAACTAAAATACTGAATCACAACATAATGAAAGCCAGTAGGGGATAATCATTTCTAAAAATGTTACTAAAAGTGTTAAAATGAATTTGTACTGTTCAGGAGTAAGAGTGGGAAACTAGCATGAAGTTTTTATGATTAAGTATAATAAAATTTTAACAGTAACAACAGGAGAATATAGAGTGTATAATTTTTAAGTCAACAGAAGGAGAGGATTTCAACATTTTTTTCCTTAATGGTGGGTAGATAAAGTAGTAAAGCCATAGAAAATTTGAACCACACAACTATCAAGGTTAATTAAATGGTCATAGAAAGAAAACAGAATATTCTCAAGGACTGGTAGAACATTTATAACAACTGACCATGTATTAGGCCACAAAGAAGTCATATCAAATCTTAAAAATAGGTATCATACATATAATATTCTCTTACCATAGTGCAATAAAGTCAGAAATCACAAACAAAAATAAAATTTTAAAGCATAGTTTTAGAAACTAAATGTAACAAAATTATAATAAAGATTTTAAAATGCTCAGAATTGAATAATAATAAATATTGTACATGTAATAACTTGTAGAATATTTTAAAAGTAGAAATTATAAAGCTTTAAATATTTATTTAAAAATACATATAGCCTTAAATACTTGTTGCTGTTTTTTAAAGATTGAAAATAAGTTCAATGTTCATTTAAGAAGTTGGGAGGAAAACAAGAGAATAAACCCTCTAAAGGAGAAGGAAGGAAATACTGAAGGGATAATTTAATGAAGTTTTGAAAAGCAAAGATGTCACTTTGAGAACTGTTAACAGTAACAGGCACTGTCCAGTCAGTTCTGACTCAGCGACACTATGTACAATACAGAACAAAACACTGCCCAGACCTGCGCCATCCTCACAACCATTATTATGTTCCAGCCCATTGTTGCAGCCACTGTGTCAATCCATCTCATCAAGGGTATTCCTCTTTTTCCGTAACCCTCTACCTTACCAAGCATGATTTTCTTCTCCAGAGACTGGTTCCTCCTGATAGTATGTCCAAAGTATGGGAGACAAAGTCACAATCCTTGCTTCCAAGGAGCACTCTGGTTGTACTGTTTTTAAGACAGATTTGTTCATTCTTCTGGCAGTCCATGGTATATTCAATACTCTTTGCCAACACCATAATTCAAAGATATCACTTCTTTGATTTTCTTTATTCATTGTCCAGCTTTCACGTGCATGTGAGGCAATTTAAAACACCGTGGCTTGGGTCAGGCACACCTTAGTCCTCAAAGTGACAGCTTTGCTTTTCAACATATTGCCCAATACATCATTTGATTTCCTGACTGCTTCTTTCATGGGTGTTGATTGTGGATTCAAGTAAAATAGAATCCTTGACAACTTCAATCTTTTCTACATTCATCATGATATTGTTTATTAGCCCACTTGTGAGAATTTGTATTTTCTTTATGTTGAGGTGTAACCCATACTGAAGACTCCCATATTTCTCGCTATTATCTTTGATCTTCATCGGTAAGTGCTTCAAGCCCTCTTCACTTGTTGTGCAAGGTTGTGTCATCTACATATCACAGGTTGTTAATGAGTCTTCCTTCAATCCTGATGCAGCATTCTTCTCCATATAGTCCAGCTTCTCAGATTATTTGCTCAGCATACAGGTTGCATATCTATGATGAAAGAATACAACCCTGATATATACCTTTCCTGATTTTAAACCATGCAGTATCTCCTTGTTCTGTTCAGACAGCTGCCTCTTGGTCTATGTACAGTTTCCACATGAGCACAATTAAGTGTTTTGGAATTTCCATTCTTCTCAATGTTATCCATAATTTGTTGTGATACACACAGTTGAATGCCTTTCCATAGCCAATAAAACACAGATAAATGTCTTTCTGGTGTTCTGTGCTTTCAGCCAAGACCCATCTGACATCAGCAATGACATCCCTTGTTCCACATACTCTTCTGAATCTGGCTTGAATTTGTGGCAATTCCTTGTCAATGTACTGCTGCAACCATTTTTGAATGATCTTCAGTAAAATTTTACTTGCATGTGGTATTAATGATATTGTTTGATAATTTCTGAATTCTGTTGGATCACCTTTCTTTGGAGTGGATAAAAGTATGGATCTCTTCCAGTCGGTTGGCCAGGTAACTGTCTTCCAAATTTCTTGGCGTAAACGAGTGAACACCTCGGTGCTTCATCTGTTTTTTGGAAGTTTCCACAGCAAATTAGGGTCCCATTTAACAATTTCTGCACATACTCCATTCTCTTTTAAATCTCAACAAAAGTAGTTGGAGTAAGGAGAGGAGATAAAAGTCAAACGTGTGCATGTTTCCCCTTATCATGCTTTAGGAAATGTTTCAAGAAGTTGGTGGTAGACATGATTTCATTTCTCCATGCTTTCCCTAGTATACTCAATTCTTGGTAACTGAGTGTTCACTAGAGCTCCTCTTTATTTATGGTTTACGTTTTCCATAAATCACCTGCAGATTGTTCTGCACACAGGGCAACTCTGCATGCATGACTTTTAGTGATGTTATTTGCTCATTTGGAGAATTTAAATTCTTTTTCTTGTGCCTTCAATTTAAAACACAGATTGTTCTACTTCTACAGTTTTTTTTTTCTAAAATATATTTAAATTAAGAATAAAGTAATCAGAAAACATGATGTTAAAATAGCTTTTTGTACCATGTAAGACTGCTCTCTTTGCTGGTACTTGACAATTATGTCATTATTTACAGTTGCTAAGATGCTCATGTAAGAATACTCAGTTTTGGAATACTTAGAGTCCCAGCACATGGTCCATTGTCTTGTGAATTATTCCAGTTATGAATAAAATTAACTTGACACCAGACCGTTTCATCAATTTTATCTCTGGCAAGTTAATACACACCAGATACACACATATATTATGTTCTGGCAATAAATGAGTTATCTGTCGGCCAATCCACTGTTGCAAATGACATATCACTCAGAAGTAAACAGAATTACTCTATCAGGAGAAAAAAGTGGAATTGTATTAGGAAAATTGAATAAAACGAGACTCTCTGTCCCTACTTGCCATGAATGACACCACAGAACTCTTTAAAGTGAATCAAAACGGAATGAAACCCAGATGCTTCCAGCTGTGGGTGGAAGTATAATCTGCTATCTCAGATTTGGAGGGCAATTAAGGTATTTGTCAAAGGATTAACTGCAAATATCCTTTCTATCATTGCCAAACAATAGGGACACACTCTGACTAAGTTAAGACCAAAGAAAAAACAAACCAAAACAATGTCAGAAGAACAAGGATTGAAGAAAAAGCTGAAACAAGGTCTCAGGAAAAATAGAACTCAAAAATAGAGACTTCTGGGGAAGAAATGGTTGGCCAACTTCCTCAGTGCACCCCTGTCAGGAAAAATTATCTCCAACCATTTTCCATGCTTTTATCACTCGGTTCAAGATTCCAGCTCCCAGGAGAAAGCATCTGATCAGTTTAGGTTGGATGTTATGCCCCTTCGTCTCCATAAGAAGGCGGCATGCTGAGTTTTCTTCCTGAGGCAGGAAAAGCACTTCCCCCACTGTGTTTGCTCTAAAAGAACAGCCCCAGCCCAGTGCCATCGAGCCAATTCTGACTCATAGCAACCATATAGGACACAGTAGAACTGCCTCATAGAGTTTCCAAGGAGCGTCTGGTGGATTCGAACTGCTGACCCTTTGGTTAGCAGCCGTACCGCTTAACCACTACGTCACCAGGGTTTCAGCAGATGGCAAAAATTAAAGATGTTTTCTTATTACATCTCCACTTCTCCTAAACAGAGATGCTATTATCATAAAGAGGGAGACCAAATGATAGGCAGATAAAAACAACACATCTTCAATCTTCTCTTTGTAACAGCAACTCCACTTCGGTGAACCTATTCCAGGGCATCCTCACATCTATGTCACCTGGATGGATAAGCAAAGTTTTTACATTATATTCAAAGGTAAAAAAATAAAAATAATATGAAAGTCCATCAATCAAGAAATAGTTAAAAAAAAGTATTATACCGTAGAATACTAACCAAATTCATTGCTGTCTAGTTGCTTCCAACTCATGGCAACCCTGTGTGTTACAGAGTAGAACCCCTCCATAGGGTTTCTTGGCTTTAATCTTTATGCAAACAGATTGACAGGTCTTTCTTCCACGGTGCTGATAGGTGGGTTCAAACCACCAACCTTTAGGTTAGTAGTCAAGTGCAAACCATCTGTACCACCCAAAAGTAACCGTTAAAGTCACTGAAAGGAAGTTATATAGACACAGAAAAATCTAATATATATTGATAAGTGAATAAAGGAAGTCTCAGAGCAGTATGTAAAGCATAATAATGTTTATGTAAAAATTAAAAAGGTATATATTGAACGGGAAAGACTCATGAGAGCTAATAGGGAAACTTCTTTATTTTTATCTTCCACTGTTGCTTTAAAATACATGTAAGGGGAAAGGTCTTGCTCTGCCTCAGGGAGAAACTCCATCAGTGCCATGACTTCTGGATCCCTCCCGTATGTGGCAAACAGGTCATCCGTGTCCCCACGTCCATAAACCATTGGACTGCTGGGATCAGGCTGCTGGGATTTCGGCCTTGCCTTCGGAGCCCAGCCACATACGCAGCCTTGCACCGGAGGCGGGGACATGTAGACAGCAAAAATTTGGAAAATGGCAGTGTTTCCTCGATTTCTGTGAACTAGTAGGTAATAAATCTTATTTAGTATGTAAATCTGCAATTGGTCTCCAACACCTAAGGTTTTGAGCTAGAAGTGAGTAGTGAACAATGCCAGTTGTTATTCACCATATATTCTTCTTATACAAGTACTTTAGTTATTGACCATTTATAATTCAGAGAAAAAGATGACCTATTCTGATTTTTAAACAGGTAATAAAAGCTCTACACTCATCGCTTCATATGCATGAGAAAGTCGGAAAATGTGTAAGGAAGACCCAAGAAGAATTGAAGCCTTTGAATTGTGGTGTTGGATATACCATGTTGCATATACCATGGACTACCAAAAGAACAAACAAATCTGTCTTGGAAGAAGTACAACCAGAATGCTTCTTAGAAGCAAGGACGGTGAGACTATGTCTCACATACTTTGGACATGTTATCAGGAGAGATCAGTTCCCAGAGAAGGATATCATGCTAGGTAAAGTAGATGGTCAGCGAAAAAGAGGAAGACCTTCAACGAGATGGATTGACATAGTAGCTGTAGCAGTGGGCTTAAGCATAACAATTGTGAGGATGGCGCAGGACCGGGCAGTGTCTCATTCTGTTGTACACAGGGTCACTATGAGTTGGAACCAACTCAACAGCACCTAACAACAGGAACAACAACTCTTCCTAGGAAACCTCTCCACTGTCAAAACTTCAGCTTTGACTTTTCTAAGAATGTCTATGGCATTTATCTCCAGCCCGAATCTTTCCTTTGAGTTCAGCTCTCCCTTCTATAGCTTTCCACTGGACATTCCTGCTTGAATATCCTGTCCTATTGCCAAATACCAAATGACAAAATCCCATATACTTTTCATTGTCCTCTCCCAACTCATGCTGCATAACCATTGTCTTGGGCTGGGTTCTCTACAGAAATAAAACCAGTAAAGCTTATAAACATATATAGAGAGAGAGATTTATATCAAGGAAATGGCTCACGTGGTTGTAGAGACTAGTATGTCCCAAGTCTGTGGGTCAAGATAGAGGTTTCTCCTGACTCATGAAGATGCAGGGACTGGCAAACCCAAGAGCAGGGCTCTTGCTCACAGGCTGCAAAGATCTATGAATCCCAAGATGAGCAGGCACGACCACACAGGTAAGCCCCTAGCTCAAGCCCAAGAACCAGAGGTGAGATGAATAGGAGCCAGCTGCAGGATCCAGTATGAACAAAAAGCTCCCAAGCTGTGCCAAAATGTCCACTTGTATTCAATGCAGGCCACACACTCAGGGAAACTCCCTTTCAACTGATTGGCTACTCACAGCAGATTCCATCATGGGGGTGATCACATATCAGATCTCAACAGGGAAGGGATCACAACATTGTATGATTGCCAAAACACTGAGAATCATGGCCCAGCCAAGCTGACACACAATCTTAACCATCACAACCATTTTTACCTCTTATTTCCATAAATGGAGCCCTGGTGGTACAGTGGTTAAGAGCTCTGCTGGTCCTCCATTCCCCAATCTCTTAGGTTACAAAATCTCACTCTTCTGTTACCTTGCCCACTCTGTCACTCTACCCAGCCAATCCATCAGCAGGCTTTTTCAATGTCAACTTGCAGAATCTCAAGGCTCCTCTTTCTTTCCATTCTTATTGCTACCACCCTAGTCAGGTGCTTCTCAATTTGCACCTAAATAAGTGTCATCACTTTCTAACTGATATCTCTTCCTAGCTTTTCAGACCACTTCATACCTTACTATAAGATTGATCTTCCTAAAATACCATTTCCAACATGCCATATGTCTTATATTAAAAGTTCTTCCACTCCCATAGTTCTCCTTACTATCTATTCTAGCTCCAGACCTTCATATCAAACAGCGTATTGGACATTCCTGCCTGGGTGCTTCAAGGGTCCCTCAAACACAACATGTTCAAATAAAATCCATTATCTGCTCTCACTGTTCTTGCCATCTAACTGAGGCTGAGACTGTTGGCTGACCACCAAACCCACTACAACTGCCACTGCTAAATATACCAGAAAAAATTCTAAATGTTCTATAAAATGTTTATATGTGAGGCGGGGCCAAGATGGTGGACTAGGTAGACGCTACCCCGGATCCCTCTTGCAACAAAGACTCAGAAAAGCAAGTGAATCAATCACATACATAACAATCTACGAACCCTGAACAACAAACACAGATTTAGAGATGGAAAACGAACAAATACGGGGAAGCAGCAACTGTTTTTGGAGCCTGGAGCCAGCGTCCCAGTCAGGTAACCTTGGCGCCGGGCATCTGGGCCCAGGGGAGCTGAACTCATAAATCTTGTGCTGGCGCAAACAAGGGGCGCAGCCCTACCCCCCTGAACTGAACCCAGGAGGGGGCCCAGCGGGTCAGCATGGGCGGTGTGGCGATGCGGCTGGTGGGAGAACTTCCCAGGAGGCAGTGACTGGTTTTGGAGCCGGGAGTGCTGCATCCCAGCCGGGGAACCCTGGCGCCGGGTATTTGACTGGGTGCTGTCACGGCGCAAGCATGGGGTGCAGCCTTACTCCCCTGAAATAACCCCAGGAGGGGGCCCAGCTGGTCCGCGGAGGCAGCGCAGCGACGCGGCTGGTGGGACGAGAAATCCCTGGGAGGCAGCGACTGATTTTAGAGCAGGGAGTACAGCGTCCCAGGAGCGGAACCTTGACGTTAGGCTTTGGACTGGCAGCGGAGGATCTGACCGTGGCTTTAGCAGGCCAGACCCCGGGGGGCAATCTCCACACAGCCAACACACATAGGCGACACGCCCCTCGGGAATCTCAGATATAATAGTCATTCCAAGCAAGACAAGCAACTCTGGCTATATTCCGAGGTGCTACTCTCCTATCTCTCTGATCCCTCCCCCACCCTCCCCAGTTGGCTTCATTAACATTGGAATTTCCTGAGCCAGAGGGAGAACAGCTCCGGCTCCGCAGCGGCTTTGCTTCCTCCCCCCCCCCTTTTTTTTTTCTTTTCATCTTTTCCTAACCAGCTCTTCCGGCCTGAGAGAAGGAACCACAAAAACCCAGGGACCAAAAAATCCACCCCTAATTGGACTAAAAACACAGAACCAGCTACAGCCAAGCATATATGATCCAAATCTCAGACTTTCCTCCTTACAGAGAACAAGGTGGCAGTTATAATTCAAAGGCAGTTCTGATAGGGATCTGACTGCATTTTTTTTTTAGCAGAATTTCTGGAAAAACAAGTTTCCCAGTGATGGCTCAGAGACAGCAGTCCATATCAAACCACATAAAGAAGCAGACCATGACAGCTTCTACAACCCCCCAAACAAAAGAATCAAAATCTTTCCCAAATGAAGATACAATCCTGGAATTATCAGATACAGAATATAAAAAACTAATTTACAGAATGCTTCAAGACATCAGAAACGAAATAAGGCAAACTGCAGAAAAAGCCAAGGAACACACTGATAAAACAGTTGAAGAACTCAAAAAGATTATTCAAGAACATAGTGGAAAAATTAATAAGTTGCAAGAATCCATAGAGAGACAGCATTCAGAAATCCAAAAGATTAACAATAAAATTACAGAATTAGACAACGCAATAGGAAGTCAGAGGAGCAGACTAGAGCAATTAGAATGCAGACTGGGACATCTGGAGGACCAGGGAATCAACACCAACATAGCTTAAAAAAAATCAGATAAAAGAATTTAAAAAAATGAAGAATCCCTAAGAATCATGTGGGACTCTATCAAGAAGGATAACTTGCGTGTGATTGGAGTCCCAGAACAGGGAGGGAGGACAGAAAACACAGAGAAAATAGTTGAAGATCTCCTGACAGAAAACTTCCCTGACATCATGAAAGACGAAAGGATATCTATCCAAGATGCTCATTGAACCCCATTTAAGATTGATCCAAAAAGAAAATCACCAAGACATATTATCATCAAGCTAGCCAAAACCAAAGATAAAGAGAAAATTTTAAAAGCAGCCAGGGAGAAAAAAAAGGTCACCTTCAAGGGAGAATCAATAAGAATAAGTTCAGACTACTCAGCAGAAACCATGCAGGCAAGAAGGGAATGGGACGACATATACAGAACACTGAAGGAGAAAAACTGCCAGCCAAGGATCATATATCCAGCAAAACTCTCTCTGAAATATGAAGGTGAAATTAAGATATTTACAGATAAACACAAGTTTAGAGAATTTGCAAAAACCAAACCAAAGCTACAAGAACTACTAAAGGATATTGTTTGGTCAGAAAACCAATAATATCAGATACCAGCACAACACGAGGTCACAAAACAGAACATCCTGATAACAACTCAAATAGGGAAATCACAAAAACAAATTAAAATTAATTTAAAAAAATGCTCATAACAGGGAATCACTGAAGTCAAAATGTAAAAGATCACAATAATCAAAAAGAGGGATTAAATACAGGTGGCATAGAACTGCCATATGGAGAGGGATACAAGGCAATATAGAACATTACAAGTTAGGTTTTTACTTAGAAAAATAGGGGTAAATATTAAGGTAACCACAAAGAGGTATAACAACTCCATAACTCAAGTTAAAAGCCAAGAAAAACGTAACAACTCAACAAACATAAAGTCAAACACTACGAAAATGAGGATCTCACAATTTAGTAAGAAAAATGTCTCAGCACAAAAAAGTAAGTGGAAAAATGAAATTGTCAACAACACACATAAAAAGGCATCAAAATGACAACACTAAGCACTTATTTATCTATAATTACGCTGAATGTAAATGGACTAAATGCACCAATAAAGAGACAGAGAGTCTCGGACTGGATAAAGAAACACGATCCGTCTATTGCTGCCTAAAAGAGACACACCTTAGACTTAGAGACACAAACAAACTAAAACTCAAAGGATGGAAAAAAATATATCAAGCAAACAACAAGCAAAAAAGAAGAGGAGTCGCAATATTAATTTCTGACAAAACAGACTTTAGACTTAAATCCACCACAAAGGATAAAGAAGGACACTACATAATGATAAAAGGGACAATTGATCAGGAAGACATAACCATATTAAATATTTATGCACCCAATGACAGGGCTGCAAGATACATAAATCAAACTTTAACAGAACTGAGAAGTGAGATAGACACCTCCACAATTATAGTAGGAGACTTCAACACATCACTTTCGGAGAAGGACAGGACATCCAGTAAGAAGCTCAATAGAGACACGGAACACCTAATTACAGCAATCAATTAACTTGACCTCATTGACTTATACAGAACTCTCCGCCCAACTGCTGCAAAGTATACTTTTTTTTCTAGCGCACATGGAACATTCTCTAGAATAGACCACATATTAGGTCATAAAACAAACCTTTCCAGAATCCAAAACATCTAAATATTACAAAGCATCTTCTCAGACCACAAGGCCATAAAAGTGGAAATCAATAACAGAAAAATTAGGGAAAAGAAATCAAATATTTGGAAACTGAACAATACCCTCCTGAAAAAAGACTGGGTTATAGAAGACATTAAGGAGGGGATAAGGAAATTCATAGAATGCAACAAGAATGAAAATACTTCCTATCAAAACCTCTGGGACACAGCAAAAGCAGTGCTCAGAGGCCAATTTATATCGATAAATGCACACATACAAAAAGAAGAAAGAGCCAAAATCAGAGAACTGTCCCGACAACTTGAACAAATAGAAAGCGAGCAACAAAAGAATCCATCAGACACCAGAAGAAAACAAATAATAAAAATTAGAGCTGAACTAAATGAATTAGAGAACAGAAAAACAATTGGAAGAATTAACAAAGCCAAAAGCTGGTTCTTTGAAAAAATTAACAAAATTGATAAACCATTGGCCAGACTGACTAAAGAAATACAGGAAAGGAAACAAATAACCCGAATAAGAAAAGAGAAGGGCCACATCACAACAGACCCAACTGAAATTAAAAGAATCATATCAGATTATTACGAAAAATAGTACTCTAACAAATTTGCAAACCTAGAAGAAATGGATGAATTCCTGGAAAAACACTACCTACCTAAACTAACACATTCAGAAGTAGAACAACTAAATAGACCCATAACAAAAAAAGAGATTGAAACGGTAATCAAAAAACTCCCAACAAAAAAAAGCCCTGGCCCGGACGGCTTCACTGCAGAGTTCTACCAAACTTTCAGAGAAGAGTTAACACCACTACTACTGAAGGTATTTCAAAGCATAGAAAATGACAGAATACTACCCAACTCATTCTATGAAGCCACCATCTCCCTGGTACCAAAACCAGGTAAAGACATCACAAAAAAAGAAAATTACAGACCTATATCCCTCATGAACATAGATGCAAAAATCCTCAACAAAATTCTAGCCAATAGAATTCAACAACATATAAAAAAAATAATTCACCACGATCAAGTGGGATTTATACCAGGTATGCAAGGCTGGTTTAATATCAGAAAAACCATTAATGTAATCCATCACATAAATAAAACAAAAGACAAAAACCACATGATCTTATCAATTGATGCAGAAAATGCATTTGACAAAGTCCAACACCCTTTTATGATAAAAACTCTCAGCAAAATAGGAATTGAAGGAAAATTCCTCAACATAATAAAGGGCATCTATGCAAAGCCAACAGCCAATATCACTCTAAATGGAGAGAACCTGAAAGCATTTCCCTTGAGAACAGGAACCAGACAAGGATGCCCTTTATCACCGCTCTTATTCAACGTCGTGCTAGAAGTCCTAGCCAGGGCAATTAGGCTAGACAGAGAAATAAAGGGCATACAGATTGGCAAGGAGGAAGTAAAATTATCTCTATTTGCACATGACATGATCTTATACACAGAAAACCCTAAGGAATCCTCCAGAAAACTACTGAAACTAATAGAAGAGTTTGGCGGAGTCTCAGGTTATAAGATAAACATACAAAAATCACTTGGATTCCTCTACATCAACAAAAAGAACACCGAAGAGGAAATAACCAAATCAATACCATTCACAGTAGCCCCAAGAAGATAAAATACTTAGGAATAAATCTTACCAAAGATGTAAAAGACCTATACAAAGAAAACTACAAAGCTCTACTACAAGAAATTCAAAAGGACATACTTAAGTGGAAAAACATACCTTGCTCATGGATAGGAAGACTTAACATAGTAAAAATGTCTATTCTACCAAAAGCCATCTATACATACAATGCACTTCCGATCCAAATTCCAATGTCATTTTTTAAGGTGATAGGGAAACAAATCACCAACTTCATATGGAAGGGAAAGAAGCCTCCGATAAGCAAAGCATTACTGAAAAGGAAGAAGAAAGTGGGAGGCCTCACTCTATCTGATTTCAGAAGCTACTATACAGCCACAGTAGTCAAAACAGCCTGGTACTGGTACAACAACAGGCACATAGACCAATGGAACAGAACTGAGAACCCAGGTATAAATCCAACCACATATGAGCACCTGATATTTGACAAAGGCCCAGTGTCAGTTAATTGGGGAAAAGATAGTCTTTTTAACCAATGGTGCTGGCATAATTGGATATCCATTTGCAAAAAAATGAAACAGGACCCATACCTCACACCAAGCATAAAAACTAACTCCAAGTGGATCAAAGACCTAAACATAAAGACTAAAACGATAAAGATCATGGAAGAAAAAATAGGGACAACCTTAGGAGCCCTAATACAAGGCATAAACAGAATACAAAACATTACCAAAAATGACAAAGAGAAACCAGAGAACTGGGAGCTCCTAAAAATCAAACACCTATGCTCATCTAAAGACTTCACCAAAAGAGTAAAAACACCACCTACAGATTGGGAAAGAATGTTCAGCTATGACATCTCCGACCAGCGCCTGATCTCTAAAATCTACAGGATTCTGTCAAAACTCAACCACAAAAAGACAAACAACCCAATCAAGAAGTGGGCAAAGGATATGAACACACACTTCACTAAAGAAGATATTCAGGCAGCTAACAGACACAAGAGAAAATGTTCTCGATCATTAGCCATTAGAGAAATGCAAATTAAAACTACGATGAGATTCCATCTCACTCCAACAAGGCTGGCATTAAACCAAAAAACACAAAAGAATAAATGTTGGAGAGGCTGTGGAGAGATTGGAACTCTTATACACTGCTGGTGGGAATGTAAAATGGTACAACCACTTTGGAAATCTATCTGGCGTTATCTTAAACAGTTAGAAACAGAACTACCATACAACCCAGAAATCCCACTCCTCGGAATATACCCTAGAGAAACAAGAGCCTTCACACAAACAGATATATGCACACCCATGTTTATTGCAGCACTGTTTACAATAGCAAAAAGCTGGAAGCAACCAAGGTGTCCATCAACGGATGAATGGGTAAATAAATTGTGGTATATTCACACAATGGAATACTACGCATCGATAAAGAACAGTGACGAATCTGTGAAATATTTCATAACATGGAGGAACCTGGAAGGCATTATGCTGAGTGAAATCAGTCAGAGGCAAAAGGACAAATATTGTATAAGACCACTATTATAAGATCTTGAGAAATAGTATAAACTGAGAAGAACACATATTTTTGTGGTTACGAGGGGGGGAGGGAGGGAGAGGGTTTTTTACTGATTAATTAGTAGATTTAAGAACTGCTTCAGGTGAAGGGAAGGACAACACTCAATACATGGAAGGTCAGCCCAATTGGACTGGACCAAACCAAAGAAGTTTCTGGGATAAAATGAATGCTTCAAAGGTCAGCGGAGTAAGGGCGGGGGTTTGGGAACCATGCTCTAAGGGAACTTCTAAGTCAATTGGCAAAATAATGCTGTTATGAAAACATTCTGCATCCCACTTTGAAATGTGGCGTCTGGGGTCTTAAATGCTAATAAGCGGCCATCTAAGATGCATCAGTTGGTCTCAACCCACCTGGATCAAAGGAGAATGAAGAACACCAAGGTCACACGACAACTAAGAGCCCAAGAGACAGAAAGGGCCACATGAACCAGAGACCTACATTATTCTGAGACCAGAAGAACTAGTTGGTGCCCGGCCGCAATCAATGACTGCCCTGACAGGGAGCACAATAGAGGACCCCTGAGGGAGCAGGAGATCAGTGGGATGCAGAACCCAAAATTCTCATAAAAAGACCATACAATGACTGACTGTGACTAGAGGAATCCCGGCGGCCATGGTCCCCAAACCTTCTGTTGGCACAGGACAGGAACCATTCCCGAAGACAACTCATCAGACATGAAAGGGACTGGACAGTGGGTAGGAGAGAGATGCTGAAGAAGAGTGAGCTAATTATATCAGGTGGACACTTGAGACTGTGTTGGCATCTCCTGTCTGGAGCGGGGATGAGAGGGTAGAGAGAGTTGGAAGCTGGCAAAATTGTCACGAAAGGCGAGACTGGAAAGGCTGACTCATTAGGGGGAGAGCAAGTGGGAGTAAGGAGTAAGATGTATATAAACTTATATGTGACAGACTGACTTGAAGCTCAATAAAAGTTAATTAAAATAAATAAATAAATAATGTTTATATGTACTATTTAAAGATTTACTATAAAAGCACCATTTATTTAGAATCACTCTGTGCCAACCACTGAGTTAAGTCCTTTATTTACATTGTATCATTTACTCCTAGGAGAACTCTGTTAGATTCTATCATTATTTCCATTGTAAGGGTGAGGAAGCTGAGGCTTAGAGACCATCCATTTTAATGCTTCAAAATTCAGGTGCAAGGGTCTAAAAGACAAAGTATTTCAAGAATATGTAATGATGAGAGATTTTGCAGAGATTTCCCAGTGCTGTATTGTAGATGCAAATTTTTTTTACAGAATTATAACAATAATGAAAATAAGCTTTCATTTTCAATTTAATGAAAGTAAGGATGGCAAGACTTCAACTCGCTTTCAGGACAACATCAGGAAAGATGAGTTGCTAGAAAATGATGTCATAGTTGGTAAAGTAGAGGGTCAGCAAAAACAAGGGAAACCTTCAAGGAATTAACACATTAGCCTCAACGATGGGCTCAAGCATATCAATAATTATGAAAATGGTGCAAGACCAGGCAACATTTCGTTCTGTTACCCATAAGATGATCATGACTCAACAGCAACTAACAACAACAATGTATTAGCTTCTTTGGACTTCCATAACAAAATATCACAAATCGGATGACTTATAAGAACAGAAATGTACTGTCTTTTAGTTCTGGAGACTAAAAGTCCAAATTAGGATGTTGGTGGGACCATGTTCTCTCTGAAGACTCTAGGGAAAGATTCTTTCATGTCCTTGCTGGCTTCAGGTAGTCCCAGGAGTTTGACATTCCTTGGCTTTCAGATGCATCTTCAGGTGGCCATCCTTCTTCTGTCGTCTCTCTGTTTCTTCTCCTCTTTTATAAGGACACCACTATAATTGGATTAGAACCCACCCTACTCCAATATTAACTCACGTTAACTTCACTGATAACATCTTCAAAGACCCTACTTATAGACAAGGCATGTTCACAGATTCTGGGGTTGGTTTAGGATTTCAACGTATCCTTTGAGGAGGACACAATTCAATTTATAACAATCTACAACAGTCTAAAAGCATCCAGCTTTAAAACAAAATCAATGTCTTTTACACATATTTCGAGAGTAATTGCCAGAGCAAGAAGTTAAGAGCATAGACTGCAAGACTCGTTGGGTGAGAATCACAGGCTCACTACTTATGAGCTGTTACACTTTGCCTAAGTTATTTGACCTCTCTGTACTTCGGCAGCCTCATCTGTCAAATGAGATAAGCATACACCTATTCCTCACTTATCAACTATCTAGTTATTTGAGATTTCACATAGTAAAAAAATCTACTACCCAACTATTTTGCACATTAATGACATATACGTGGGAGTAACAAACACCGACGTCTGAGGCGAGAGTAATGCTGCCTGTGGTAGTTAAGATTATGTGTCAACTTAGCTTAGCCATAATTTTCAGTGGTTTGGCAGTTACGTAATGATGTAATCCAGCAGTTATATAATGATATAGTCATCCTTCATTTTATGATCTGATGTTGTCATCCTCCATTTTCACGTAATGCTGATTTTTGCCTAACGACATGGTCTTTGAAACCTAAACATGTCGATAAGTGAGGAGGGGGTATAGTTCCTTCCTTATGAAATTTATTGTAAGGATTAAACGAATTGCTATTACGTTGAAAAGAGCCTTGGTGACACAGTGGCTAAAGCACTCAGCTGCCAGCTGAAAGGTCAACAGTTCAAACCCACCAGCTGCTCTGCAGGAGGAAGATATGGCAGTCTGCTCTGTAAAGATTTACTGCCTTGGAAATCCTATGGGGCAGTTCTGCTCTGTCCTATAATGTTGCTATGAGTCAGAATTGACTCAGTGGCAATAGGTTTGGGGTTTGGGGATTAGGATGAACCATGTGAAACTCCTGATACTTAACCATATTTGTACCTACACGAACAGCAATTACAGACGGTTCACTCTAAATGCATATGAAGCGTTTAGAGCAGTGTGCTAACCCTGTCAGTGCTAAGTCAACATTCGCTCTCATATGAGATGATGAAGTAGAAGGGAAGTGAAAACGAAGGAAACCCTCGATGAGATGGGTAGACACGGTAGCCACAACAATGGAATCAAACATCTCAGTGATTGTGGAAATGGCCAGAAGCAGGCAATGCTTCAGTCTGTTGTGTGTAAGGTCACCATGAGGTGGTGCCAACTCAGCAACAACTAGTGACAAAAAAGTGGGCGGTGGTGATTCAGTGGTAGAATTCTCACCCTCCATGAGGGAGACTTGGGTCGTATCCCAGCCAACGCACCTCATGTGCAGCCACCCCCTGTCTGTCAGTGGAGGCTTGTGTTGCTATGAGGTGAGCAGGTTTCAGCAGAGCTTCCAGGTTAAGATGGACTAGGAAGAAAGGCTTGATTACCTGCTTCTGAAAATCAGCCAGTGAAAACTTTATGATCAAAAAGGTCCAATTCCCAACTAGTCATGGGAATGATGTTGGACCAGGCAACATTTTGTTCTGTTGTGCATGGGGTCACCGTGAATTGGGGGCAGACTTGATGTCAGCTAACAACAACAACAACATCATGTAACAACAGCCTCTGACAATATACAGCAAGCACTTACTTCACGACTTCCCCTCCCTGTTCCTTAGCAGACATAACTAAATGATCTCAGCACGCTCTTTAATGAGCACAGGTTCAACCAAAGGATCCTTCACAATACACCATTTTAGGCAGCCACAACCCAGCCAATTCTATATCTACTTTTAACTATTAGAGTCCAACAGGGACCCCTCAAGAAGAGTTTTTAATGATAATATATACATGTTTTCTAAAATAATGCATAAAACTATATATGCAGAATGATGGCATCTATTTAAAAATACGCAGACACGCAAAAACGTACTAAAATATTATCACTAGTTATGTTCTGTAACTACAAAATATATTTGCCAAAAAACATCAACAGACATGCCATTATAGATTGAACTGTGATACGTTGAAACGATACGTTGAAGTCCTAACTCCCATACCTGTGAACGTGACCCTGCTTGGAAATCAGGTTTTTCTTTTGTTAGGTTAATGGACGAAGACATACAGAGTAGGGTGGGGCCCAAACTTAATCTTTGCTGAGTGGTGTTTTGTAAAAGGGGCAGAATAGACACAGAGACACACACAGAGGGAAGAGACCATGAAGATCCCTCCACAAGCCAAGGAACACCAAGGAATGTCCAGTGCTACAAAAGCCTAAAGAGACAGGGATCTTTGCCTAGAGGTGACAGAGAGAGCACCTAGCCCTGCTGATGCCCTGAACTTCAAGCCTCCAAAACTGGGAAACAATAAATTCCTGCTCTTTAAAGCCACTCACTTGTGGTATTTTTATCACAGCAGCACTAGCAAACTAAGATACATGCAATTAAGATAAAATGAACATTAATTTTGTAGGACCTTAAAAGTGACCTACAAGAACTTCAGGAGTGCCAGGGTAAAAATGTCATTCAGGGGTGTGGTGATTCCACAGAGTGTCAACACAGCTAGGCTGTGTTCCCAGAATTCTGGAATTCCCAGAATTCCCTTCGCTGGAAGTTTCTGGTAGGGGTGGACACAGAGAAACAATCCTGTGAGATTTGGAGGGAGGGGGTGAAGTGGTCACCATTGCTTAGCCCACATTGGTGTGAGGCTTCGGCCAGGCCAGCAGCTGCTCCCCCTTCTTTTAGATCCTCCTCCAGCTTCTCCAGCCCCTGGCCCACTCTGTGTGTTTTGCTCCCTGAGGAAGGGCCCTGGCTTCTGCAGGACCCTACAACACCCAGATCAGAGGCCATGAAAACTGACCTGGGTTCTAGTGTCATGCTGGTGGCTCTACTTGTCCTTGTTCTTCCCCTCTTTACACCCATCCTCCCATCCCCAACAGCTGTCCTGCGGACTTAAAACTCCAGCATCAGACACGAAAACAACACTTTATAGAGAGACTACTTAGCCAGCTCCCACGACAGCATGAGGTCAATCGCTGTGAGTTGCTATAACAAAACCCTTAAGACTTCATCTATATCTCTAGATGTGTGGTGTGTGTGTATATGTGTGTGTGTGTGTGTGTGTACACATATGGTTCTACTTCTCTGACTGAACCCCGATACAAGGGCTTGTCAACATTGTCAACCATAACAAAAACTTTGCCTTTCTAAGGTCATGCTCTGTATAAGCCAAAGCCTTCAGTATGACTCATTTATTTATTTTATTAATTTCCTCAATAATAATAATATATACACTGCTAGTGGGAATGTAAAATCGTACAACCACTTTGGAAATCGATTTGGCACTTCCTTAGAAAGCTAGAAATAGAACTACCATACGATCCTGCAACCCCACTCCTTGGAATATATCCTAGAGAAATAAGAGCCTTTACACGAACAGATATATGCACACCCATGTTCATTGCAGCACTGTTTATAATAGCAAAAAGATGGAAGCAACCAAGGTGCCCAACAACAGATGAAAGGATAAATAAATTATGCTATATTGACACAATGGAATATTACACATCGATAAAGAACAATTATGAATCCACGAAACATCTCATAACATGGAGGAATCTGGAAGGCATTACGCTTAGTGAAATTAGCTGCAAAAGGACAAATATCGTATAAGACCACTAATATAAGAACTCAAGAAATAGTTTAAACAGAGAATATTCTTTGATGGTTAGGAGAGGAGGGAGGGAGGGAAGGAGAAGATTTTCACTAATTAGATAGTAGATAGGAACTATTTTAGGTGAAGGGAAAGACAAAACACAATACAGGAGAGGTCAGAGCAACTGGACTAGACCAAAATCAAAGAAGTTTCCTGAATAAACTGAACACTTCGAAGGCCAGCATAGCAGGGGCGGGAGTTTGGGGATCATGGTTTCAGGGGACATCTAAGTCAATTGGCATAATAAAATCTATTAAGAAAACATTCTGCATCCTATTTTGGAGAGTGGCTTCTGGGGTCTTAAATACCAGCAAGCGGCCATCTAAGATGCATCAGTTGGTCTCAACCCCCCTGGAGCAAAGAGAATGAAGAACACCAAAGACACAAGGTAAGTATGAGCCCAAGAGGCAGAAAGGGCCACATAAACCAGAGACTACATCAGCCTGAGACCAGAGGAACTAGATGGTGCCCGACTACAACTGATGACTGCCCTGACAGGGAACACAACAGAGAACCCCTGAGGGAGCAGGAGAACAGTGGGATGCAGACCCCAAATTCTCACAAAAAGACCAGACTTAATGGTCTGACTGAGACTAGAATGACCCCAGAGGTCATGGTCCCCAGATCTTCTGTTAGCCCAAGACAGGAACCATTCCCAAAGCCAACTCTCAGACAGGGATTGGACTGGACTATAGGATAGAAAGTGATACTGGTGAGGAGTGAGCTTCTTGGATCAAGTAGACACATGAGATTATGTGGGCATCTCCTGTCTGAATGGGAGATGAGAGAGTAGAGGGGGTCAGAAGCTGGCCAAATGGACATGAAAAGAGAGAGTGGAGGGAAGGAGCATGCTGCCTCATCAGGGGGAGAGTAATTAGGAGTATACAGCAAGGTGTTTATAAATTACTGAATGAGAGTCTGACTTGATTTGTAAACTTTCACTTCAAGCACAATAAAAAATAAAAAATAGTAATAATAATAAACAGCTGTCTTTGAGTCGACTCCACTCATGGCTACCTCATGTGTGTCAGAGTAGATCTGTGCTCCACAGGGTTGTCAATGGCTGATTTTTTTTTTAAGTAGGTCTCCAGGCCTTTCTTCTGAGGCACCTCTGGATGGACTTGAACCTCCAAACTTTAGGTTATCAGCCGAGCACTTTAACCATTTGCACCACCTAGGGGCTCCCCCTCAATAATCGTAAGGCAAATATTATCCTCATTTTACAAATCAGAAAAGAAGCTGAGGGACAGAAGTCCCCTGAGGAGCAAGTGTCTGGCATATCAGTGTGTGTTAATGTAAATGAAACGTGTTGAATGTTTTGCTTTTGAAGGGCCTGATCTCCTTCTGCTTTGTTGACAAGACTCTTCTGATTTGTTTTAACCATCCTTGAATTAGGGATTACTTGGCCTCAGGCAAGCTTGCTAATGAAGCAAGTCAACGCAAAGCACAAGATGATGATGTGATTTTTGCATAGTGTTGTTATTATTCATTGGTTTAACCAACGATTTCACTTCCCTGGAGGTCTAGGATACTAGGGACCTTGTATAAGAACACACATGCATTGCAGAGCCTCCTCTAATCTATAAAAATTTAATACATTAAATGCTGTAGAGCTGCTTCTGCACTATCAATTTGGCACTTGCCCCTGCATTCATAGTGGGGATGTACATCAGCCCACCAGCCGTCTGTCAGTCTGTCATGCCATGGCTTGGTGTTGCTGTGATGTTGGAAGCTATGCCAGCAATATTTCAAATACCAGCAGGGTCATTTCTGGTGGACAGGCTTCAGTGGAGCTTCCAGACTAAGACAGACTAGGAACAAAGGTCTGGTGATCCACTTCCAAAAGTCAGTCAGTGAAAACCTTATGGATCACAATAGAATATTGTCTGCCCCTAGGTTGGAAGTTACTTGAAATACACAGTGGCCACAACAATGAACTTGAGCATACCAATGATCATGAAGACGGTGAAGGACTGGGCACCATTTTGTTCTGTTGTACATGGGGTTGTCATGAATTGGAGCCAACTAGGTGACAACTAACTATGACGGTAATAATGTATTGTTAGGCACCCTTGAGTTGGCTCTGACTCATAGAGATCCTATGTATAACAGAACAAAATGTTGCCCTATCCTGCACCATGCTCACAAAACTAGGTATGTTTGAGCCCGTTGTTGCAGTCACTGTGTCAATCTGTCTTGTTGAGGGTCTTTCTCTTTTTCCAAGCATGATGTCCTTCTCCAGGGATTGGTACCTCCTGATAACCTCTCCAAAGTTCTATCCATCCTTCCTTCTAAGGAGCATTCTGGCTGTACTCCTTCCAAGACAGATTAGTTCATTCTTCTGGCAGTCCATGGCATACTCAATATTCTCAAAAACCATAATTCAAAGTCGTCAATTCTTCAGTCTTCCTTTCTAATTGTCCAGCTTTTGAATGTATATGAGGTGACTGAAAACACCACGGCTTGGGTCAGGACTACCTTGGTCCTCAAAGTGACATCTTTGCTTTTTAATATTTTAAAGAGGTCTCTTGGAGGCAGGACCAAGATGGCTAACTAGACAGAAGCTTCGGATCTTTGTTGCAAGAGAGTTCAGTAACAAAGACTCATAAAAACAAGTGAATTGATTATTTTTATAACAATCTACAAACCCTGATCATCAAACACAGAACTAAGAAATCGACCTGAGTGACAGGGGAGCGAGAGACCACGCAGAAGCAGTGACGAGTTGCTCAGCCCATGCAATCCTCAGCTCCGATTCCTTGGCGCCATTCTTTGGCATGAATGTGGTGGGGCTAGTGGTAGTTTCCTGAGACACGGCAAACACGGGACACAGCCCTAACCCCTGGGACAATCTCGGCGGGGACGCAGCCAGAGCACACAGGCTACACATGCCTCTGGAATATGAGATAAAACAGTGCTCTTGACACAAGAGACTGGATCTAATAGCTCCTTCTGAAAGTACTCTCTCCTATCTATCTGATCCCTCCCCTCCCTTTCCCAGCCAGCTTCATTAATATTTGAATTTCCTGGGCCTGAGATAGAACATGCCCTGCTTTTTCTGGCCCATTCTCCTGGCCTAAGAGAAGGAGAAAATTAACAAACAGGGGAAAAATACTTTCCTGACTCCCCTAAACTGGAAGATCAGAGCAAAAGTGGCTCCAGTACAGGCATAAGTGATCCACAGGCTTTGGCTTTCACCCCTACATGGAACCAGGTGGCTATTATAATGCAAAGGCAAATCTGTTAGAGGCCTGACTGTAATTGTTTCAGCTCTGTGGTGGAGAGGCAGGTTTTGGAGGTCTGATACCGCTCTACCTATTAAACAGAGCCCTCACCTACCCACAGCAGAGACCTGAGGGCTGAGGTTCCATCCACGCCACCTAGCTACCTGCAAAAGGGGCCTGAGGATAGTGGTGTCTACCACTCTTTACAGGTATAAGCATAGGGTGCCTAAGGTACAGCTGCAGAGCCCACTCATCAGAGTGCTTTAGAGAACAGAGATGCTCCTTCTTCACTGACACTTGGAGGAAGGCTGTCAGGACCCTGCCTCTACCAGAAACCAGTGCATACAACCATCACCACTAATCCTCTAAGATAGTAGGTGACAGCCTACACCACACACTAGGTGACCGACTATCAGAACACCTGAGCTGATTCTATTCAAGAATAGTGAATGGACTCATAGGCTCATATACCTGGTAACAGCTCTAACCACCTGGTAACAGGACATTAGTGTTTCAAAGGCTCAATAATCAAGTTAGCACACTCTAGTAGCCTATCTGGCTATACTAAAACAAAGCAAAACAAGAAGATAGGACACAGTGAGCAAACATAACATAAATTATTGCAATAATTTATAGATGGCTCAGAGACAGCAGTCGATATAAAATCACATACAGAAGCAGACCATGATTATTTCTACAATCTCCCAAAACAGAGAACTGAAGTCTCTCCAAGATGAAAATGTATTCCGGGAATTGCCAGATGTAGAATACAAAAGGCTAATATACAGAACTCTTCAAGACATCAGGAGCGAAATCAGGCAATGTACAGAAAAAGCCAAGGAACACACAAATAAAGCAGTTGAAGAAATTAAAAAGATTATTCAAGAACAAAATGAAAAATTTAATTATTTGCAAGAACCAATAGATAGACAGCATTCAGAAATTCAAAAGATTAACAATAAAATTACAGAATTAGACAACTCAATAGAAAGTCAGAGGAGCAGAATTGAGGAATTGGAATGCAGAATTGGGGAGATGGAGAATAAGGCACTTGGCACCAATATATTTGAAGAAAAATCAGCTAAAAGAATTTACAGAAATGAGGAAACCCTAAGAATCATGGGGGACTCTATCAAGAAGAATAACTTGTGTGTGATTGGAATTCCATAATGGGGAGGGATAACAGAAAATACAGAGAGAATTGTTGAAGATTTTTTGGCAGAAAACTTCCTTGACATCATGAAAATGAAAGGATATCTATCCAAGATGCTCATTGAACCCCATACAAGGTAGATCCCAAAAGAAAATCATCAAGACATATTATCATCAAACTTGCCAAACTAAAGATAAAGAGAAAATTTTAAGAGCATCCAGGGATAAACAAAAAGTCGTGTACAAAGGAGAATCAGTAAGAATAAGTTCAGACTACTTGGCAGAAACCATGAAGGCAAGAAGGCAATGGGATGACATGTATAGAGCATTGAAGGAGAAAAATTGCCAGCCAAGAATCATATATCCAGCAAAACTGTCTCTCAAATATGAAGGCAAAATTAAGTCATTTGCAGATAAACACAAGCTTAGAGAATTTACAAAAACCAACCATAAACTACAAGAAATACTAAAGGGAATTCTCTGGTTAGAAAACCAATATCAGATATCAACATAACACAGAGATACAGAACAGAGCATCCTGATATCAACTCAGATAGGAAAATCACAAAAATAAAATAAGGTTAAGAGGTCTCTTTACAGCAGATTTGCTTAATGCAGTATGTCATTTAATTTCTTGACTGCTGCTTCCATGGGCATTGATTGTGGATCCAAGTAAAATGAAATCCTTGATAACTTCAATCTTCTATCTGTTTATCATGATGTTGTTAAATGGTCCAGTTTGTTTTCTTTATGTTGAGTTGTAATCCATACAGAAGGCTGTAGTCTTTGATCTTCGTCAGTAAGTGTTTCAAGTTCTCTTTACTTTTAGCATGCAAGGTTGTGCCACCTGCATGTCACAGGTTGTTAGTGAGTCTTCCTCCAATCCTGATGCCACATTCTTCTTCATATATTCCAGCTTTTTGTGTTATTTGCTGAAGGAATACAACCCTGAAACACACCTTTTCTGATTTTTAATCACGCAATATCCCTCTTGTTCTGTTTGAATGACTGTGTCTTGATCTTTATTTTCTATGCTTCAGTTGGATTTCCAGTTGGACTTCCCATCCTGCCAGAGTGAGGAGAAACACAACCTCAGTGTACTCAGGGTCTACCTTCTCCCCTCCTGGAACTGGGCCCACATTATAGGGGTTTACATGCCTTAGAGCCTTGGGGGAAGGTGCTGTTCTGACCCTCATTTCCTCCGTTCACACAAGTCCCCACTGACACATCTTACGTTCCTGCCTACACAATCCCTCATACCTGGTGGCTCTGCTCATGACTTCTGTACCACACTTAAGGGCACAGGGACCATTTACAGGTATTTAGAAGTCCACAATGTATATAATATTTATTCATAAGATGTGTCATGTATTTTAAGGGAAAAAAATGGCTTCATAAAAATTCAGGAATACTTTGACAATATTTTGTTCATGAGATTTAAAAACAAACAAAAATCCAACCTGTTGCTGTTAAGTTGTTCCCGACTCATGGCAATCCCATGTGTATCAGAGTAAAACTGATTCATAGGGTTTTCTTGGCTCTAATCTGAGGTCTCCTCCTATCAGTGCTGAAGAGCAGTGTCTTTGTCATCAGCGCTGCCTGCTTTGACCCAGCTGAGAAAGCAGCAAGCTCTCATTGTGGGTGCCCAGTGACCTTTGTGACCAACAGGGCTACACATGCTCAAAAGACTGCTGCCAAGGAAGTGTATATGTACGGCGTGTGTTTGTATGTGTCCACATGCACAGGAGAGGTGTCTGGCTTCCACAAGTGTGTAAAGAATACAACAGCTTTGGGTTGTTGTTGTTAGCTGTCATTGAGTCAGCCCCCAACTCATGGAGACCCCATGCACAATGAGACCAAACCATTGTGATCCATAGGGTTCTCATTGGCTGATTTTCCAAGGCAGCTCCCCAGGCCTTTCTCCCTAGCCCACCTTAGTCTGGAAGCTCTGCTGAAACCTGTTTAGCATCATACCAACACGCAAACCCCCACTAACAGATGAGTGGTGGCTGCACAAGAGGAGCATTGGCTGGGAATTGAATTCAAGTCTTCTGCATGGTAGGCAAGAATTCTACCACCCAACCAACACTGGGTTTTCAAGGAAGTGAGTAATGCTTCATCAGGGGGCACCTGAGAGTCCTCCTGAGAATATGACTCTGTTTAGATTCTCAGAGATTATTTGGCTCCAACCAAAATCTCCAAACATAGGTCTTTGATCTTTCCTAATTCCAGGCTAAATAGCTATAAATCCAGTGAGTGCCCTTTGAAATTGTAGCCCTGTAGCTAGAAGACCTAGATCTGTAACATGCTTAAGTGTGTAATCAAATATTAGATAGTTTATAAAACTAGAATAATCCCTAGTTTAATTCATTTTTACATTATTTATTCTTCCCCAAATTTAGTGACTTAAAACAATAAACATCCCCAAACTTGGTAACTTATAACATTAAGCATTTTATTATTTCTCAAGATTCTCTGAGTGGTCTGGGTGAATCTTTTGGTCTAAACCACTGGACTGGGCTTGGGTGGTCTAGAATGACCCACTCATATGTCAAGCAGTTGGTTTGACATCAGCTGGAGCCACTGGGTGGCCTGACCATGCATCTCATCACCCTGAGGCTGGCCTGGGCTCCTTCCCGTGGCCTGAAGACAGGGCTGCTAGCAGCAGCAAGTACTCAAGCCCCATGCAGGGCCTTTTCGGGCCTCTTCTGCCTCCATTTGCTAATGCCCCATTGGCCCAAACACATCAAGTGCCCAAACACAGTTTCAAGGGGTTTATCCCTTGGTAGGAGGAGTGGCAAAGTTTCATTGCAAATGGGTGCAGGTAGAGGAAGGGGAATACTTGAGGCCAATTTTGGGATCTACCCCACATTTAAATAGCAAAGACTAAGATGCTGTCTCTGCCCTTTCAAAGTCTAGCCCAGGCATCCAGCGAGGCATCACTACAGTCGCCATGGCACATGTGAGAGTCCATGTCAGAGTTTAGTAAAGCCTTGTGTTGACCTGTAGTGGGACCTGTGGGCATGGTGCAAACGTGTGAAGCAGGCTTCACAGGGGAGGTGACTAAAAGCCTGAGTGTCTTAGTTCCCTACTGTAGGTAAGTTGGAACAGGTGCATAGGGTTCTTATTTAGCCCCACTTTAGTGCAAGAAAAGGCTCAAAGCCTTTTCAGTGATTTAAAAGCTGCACATACAGCAAATGAAGGTGGTTGTGATGAAGAATTTGTTGTGAGTAAAGATTGGTTCGATCGTTTCAGAGTGAGGGCAAAATTACACGACATTAAAAGGCAAGGAAGAGTTGTCTGTAAGCTGGATGTTTGTAACCCAGAGACTGCCTATATATATATTTTACAAAAAGAGAATCATACTAGACATGTTGTTTTGTAAAGTGTTTTTTTTTTTTTAATTTAGAAACTCATCATGGATATCTTTTGATGCCAATAAGTAGAGATCTACTACATTATTTTTAATGACTTCTAGTATTCCATTGGAAAAAACATCACAACTTTTAACTACTGCCTCATTGAATATATTGTTTCAATGTTTCACTATTACAAACAATTACACAATGAACATCTTGTACTATCATCTTTGTATGCTTAGTTGAGTAGGTAATTTGCAAATCTCCTCCCCAAATTACATAGTCGTAGTTCTACATGAAGGAGCCCTGGTGGTGCCGTGGTTAAAGTGCTTGACTCCTAATTAAAAGGTAGTCAGTTGGAACTCACTAACCACTCCACAGGAGAGAGATGTGGCAGTCTGCTGCCATAAAGATTTGCAGCTTTAGAAACCCTATAGGGCAGTTCTACCCTATCCTATAGAGTCCCTATGAGTTGGAATCTACTTGATGGTAGTGGGTTTTGTTTTTTGTTTTTGTTTTTAAATTCTACATGTATTCTGACTCCTCCCTGCATCTGCTCCACCCTTGTGTGTGTCTCTCTGTTGGTCTCTCTCTTTTTCTTCTTCTGTCCTTTTTCCTTTCTTCTCTCTCCTCTTTCAACCACCCTCTGCCAAGCCCTGGCATAGATGCTGGGGACTCAGCAACCGGGGGGAGGGAGGAAGAATTGAAGATGAAAAAGATCATATCAAGAAACTCTAGTTTCTTCTTGTATTTTCTCTTCATTTCTTGAGGACAAATACTGCCTGTCCCTCTGAAAAAGTAGCCAGTATTTTTCCCTACCCTAAGTGAGCCCCAAGGCAGGTTTTGTTACTATTTTATCAGTATTTACCTTGGAAACTCTATGGGGCACTGTTCTATAAGGTCACTATGTTCTATAAGGTCACTATGAGTCGGAATCAACTCGACGGCAATGGGTTTGGGTTTGGGGGTTTTTTTTTTTTTTTTTCAGTATTATAGACAGAGCTTAAATGGATGCAGAAATGGCCAGTCCCTATTTTAGGGAAAGCAAGAAAGAAGAGTTGTTGTTGTTGTCATGTGCCGTCTAGGTTTTCAACTCATAGCGACCGCATGTGATAGAGTAGAACTGCCCCATAGGCTATTCTTGGCTGTGATCTTTACTGAAGCAGACCAACAGGAATTTCTCTCGCGGAACCTCTGAGTGTGTTTGAACCCCTAAACTTTCAATTAGCAGCCAAGTACTTAACTGAAGGAAAAGAAGAGAAAAAGGGATAGAGAAGGAAATTGAAGAGAGTAGAAGGAGAAGAGAATGAAAGGGAGTAGGAAGGAAGATGGGAGAGATTCATCAAAGCTAGTAGCCTTTCAGGAACGGAAAGCAAAATAAGACTGTCAACCATTGCCTTCCTCACCTCCAGCACAGATTACTTTTAATCCCCTTTCATGGAGATACTGTGCAATCTGTGCTTCCTTAAATCTTCAGACCTTTTCTTCTTTACCATCTCAAACAAAATTCCATCTTTGCTCCAGTGGCTGCAGGCCATCATAAATACATTTCCATCCATTTCAACTCTTAAAGTTGCCGGAATCCTTATGCCAAATGTAGTCAGAAAATCTGAAGTTGCAACCCCCTCAGCTAAAAAATTTTCAATGTATTTTCCTTTCGACCATGTAATTAAGACAATAAAGGTAACTCCCACAGAAATACTAGCATGCATCTGACATTGTAAAAAGATTAAGTAAATCATCCTTAGACGAGTCACATAAATTTGTCCACATATTTTCCATTCTACTGTGTCAGCTGCATCAATAAATGCCAAAAAAAAAAAAGAATTGTACAACTTTCCAGTAAACTTGCTAGGGCTCTTATAAGTAAAATCTCAAATCGCTGAAGCAAGAACCTAAGACTGATTAATAATATTGCTGTAAGACCCTTACAGTAATAATTTCAATTAGCTAGGGCAAGATGGCCTCATCTTCTGCCTCTCCTCCTTCCCACCCGCCAGGCTACAACTCAGCCTGTTCCCCACCATTCCCAGAACTCTGTGAGCTCTGTATGGACTTTGTTCCTCAGAATCTTACCTGCTTCTCCATTTATTTACTCAGTGGTATAGATTGAATTGTGTCTTCTCTAAAATATTGTTTAAATCCTAACCTCTGTACCTGTGAACGTGATCCAGTCTGGAAAGTGGGGTTTCCGTTTGTTATGTTAATATTGTCATACCAGAATAGGGTGGATCCTATACCTAATCACTTCTGAGTTATAAAAAGAGCAGAATAGTCACAGAGACACACAAGGGGAAGACAGATGTCATGGAGCACCAAGGACTACAGACGAGGAGGGACTTCCCCCTAGAGCCACATCCTGAATTTGAGCCTCTAGCCTCCTAAACTGTGAGAGTCCCTGGGAGTTGCAAATAGTTAATGCACTTGGATGCTAATCAAAAGGTTGGAAGTTCAAGTCCACCCAGAGGCACCTTGGAAGAAAAGCCTGGCAATCTACTTCTGAAAATTAGCCATTGAAAACCCTATGAAGCACAGTTCTACTCTGACATACGTGGGGTCACCATGATTCAAGATCAAACCTGTGAGGGGGTAAATTTCTGTTTTTTTAAGCCACCCACTTGTAGTATTTCTGCTATGGCAGCACTGGGGAACTAAAACACTCAGGCTTTCAGTCACCTCCCCTTTGAAGCCTGCTTCAGACCATCTGCACCTTACCCACAGGGGCCCACTGCAGGTCAACATGGGGTTTTACTAAACTCTGACATGGACTCTCACGTGTACCATGGTGACTGTAGTGATGCCTCACTGGATGTCCAGTCTAGACTCTGAAAACTGTGAGGGCAGAGTCAGCATCTTAATCTTTGCTATTTAGTTGTGGGGTAGATTCCAAAACTGGTCTCAAGTATCCCCCTGCGTCTATCTGTACCCCTTTGCAATGAAACTTTGCAACTTCTCTTACCAAAGGATCAACCCCTGGAACCTGTGCTTGGCCATGCAGTGTGTTTGAGCAAATGGATGCTGCAGAGGCCTGAAGAGGATTCATGCATGGGGCTTGCTGCACTTGCTGCAACTGACAGCAAGGAAGGAGCCCAGGCCAGCCTAAGGGTGATGAGACATTCAGCTGGGCCGTCCAGTGGCTCCAGCTGACATCAAGCCAACTGCTGACACACAAGTTGGTCATTCTAGAGAACCCAAGCCCAGTCCAGTGGTCCAGACCAGAAGATTTACCCAGCTCACCTAGAGAACCATGAGAAATAAGAAAAATGCTTATTGTTTTAAGTTACCAACTTTGGGGATGCTTATTGTTTTAAGTCATTAAATTCAGGGAAGAATGAATAATTCACAAATGAAATTAGAATAGGAATCGTTCTATTTTATGAACTCTGTAACGTTTGATTACACACTTTATTATGTTATATAGATCTAGGTCCTAGAGCTATAAGACCACAATTTCAAATGACACTCACCGAACTTATAGCTCATTTCCCCCACTTGTGTGTCAGCTTATCATACTGTGGGGGCTCGAGTGTTGCTGTGATGCTGGAAGCTATACCACCAGGATTCAAACACCAGCAGGGCCACCCATGGCAGATAGGTTTCAGCTGAGCTTCCAGAGTAAGACAGGCAAGGATGAAGGACCCAGCATCCTACTTGTGAAAAAGAATTAGCCAGTACAAACCTTATGAATAGCAGTGGCACGTTGTCTAATACAGTGCCAGAAGATGAGCCCCTCAGTTTGGAAGGCACTGAAAAGACAACTGGAGAAGAGCTGCCTCCTCAAAGTAGAGTCGACCTTAATGATGTGGATGGAGTCAAGCTTTTGGGATCTTCATTTGCTGATGTGGCATGACTCAAAATGAAAAGAAACAGCTGCAAACATCCATTAATAATCTGAACCTGGATGTATGAATCTAGGAAAATTGAAAGTCATCAAAAATATAGTGGAACACATAAACATTGATATCCTAGGCTTTATGAGCTGAAATGGACTGGTATTGGCCATTTTGAATCAGACAATCATATGGGCTACTAAGCCAAGAATGACAACTTGAAGAGAAATGGCGTTGAATTCTTCATCAAAAAGAACATTTCAAGATCTATCCTAAAGTACAACATTGTCAGTGATAGGATAATATCCACATGCCTGCAAGGAAGACCAGTCAATAAGACTATTATTCAAATTTACACACCAACCACTAAGGCCAAAGATGAAGAAATTGAAGATTTTTACTAATTTTTGTGGTCCAAAATTGATTGAACATGCAATCAGGATGCATTGTTACCAGAGATTGGAATGTGAAAGCTGGAAACAAAGAAGGATTGGTAGTTGGAAAATATGGCCTTAGGGATTGGAAATGATGACAGAAAGCACATGATAGAATTTTGCAAGACCAACGACTTCTTCATTGCAAATACCTTTTTTCACAAACATAAACAGTGATTATACATGTGGATGTTGCCAGATGGAATAAACAGGAATCAAATCAACTACATCCGTGGGAAGAGACAATAGAAAAGTGCAATATTATCAGTCAGAACAAGGCCAGGGACTGACTGTGGAAGAAACCATCAATTGCTCACATGCAACTTCAAGTCGAAACTGAAGAAAATTAGAACAAATTGACGGGATCCAAAGTACAACCCTGAGTATATCCCACTCGAATTTAGAGACCGTTTCAAGAACAGATTTGATGTGTTGAACAGTAATGACCAAATACCAGACGAGTTGTGGAATAACATCAAGGGCATCATACATGAAGAAAGCAAAAGGTTATTAAAAAGACAGGAAAGAAAGAAAGAACCAAAATGAAAGTCAGAAGAGACTCTGAAACTTGCTCTTGAATGATAAGTAGCTAAAGCAAAAAGAAGAAATGATGAAGTAAAAGAGTTGAACAGAAGATTTCAAAGGGCAGCTCAAGACGACAAAGTATTATAATGACATGTGCAAAGAGCTGGAGATGGAAAACCAAAAGGGAAGAACATGGTCCTGCATTTCTCAAGCTGAAAAAACTGAAGAAAAAATTCAAGCCTCCAGTAGCAATATTGAAGGATTCTATGTGGAAAATATTAAACTACTCAGGAAGCATCAAAAGAAGGTGGAAGGAATACAGAGTCACGATACCAAGTGTTCAACCACTTCAGGAGGTACCGTATGAGCAGGAACCAATGGTACTGAAGGAAGAAGTCCAAGCTGCTCTGAAGGCATTGGAGAAAAACAAGGCTCCGGGAATTGATGGAATACCAATTGAGATGTTTCAACAATTGGATGCAGCACTAGAGGTGCTCATTGTCTATGCCGAGAAATTTGGAAGACAGCTACCTGGCCAACCAACTGGAAGAGATACATATTTATGCCTATTCCCAAGAAAGATTAGCAGAAATTATCCAACAATATATCAAACATTAATATCACAAGCAAGTAAAATTTTGCCGAAGATCATTCAAAAGCGGCTGCAGCAGTATATTGACAGGGAACTGCCAGAAATTTAAGCTGAATTCAGAAGAGGCAGCAGAACCAGGGATATCATTGCTGATGTCAGATGCAACCTGGCTGAGAGCACAGAATATCAGAAAGATGTTTACTTGTATTTTATTGACTATGAAAAGGCATTTGACTGTGTGGCTCATAACAAATTATGGATAACATTGTGAAGAATGGGAATTCCAGAACACTTAATTGTGCTCATGTAGAACCTGTACATAGATCAAGAGGCAGTTGTTCAAACAGAACAAGGGGATACTGTGTGGTTTAAAGTCAGGAAAGATGTGTATCAGGGTTGTATCCTTTCTCTATACCTCTTCAATCTGTATGCTGAGCAAATAATCCGAGAACCTGGACTATATGAAGAAGAACAGGGCATCAGAATTGGAGGAAGACTCATTAATAACCTGTGTTATGCAGATGACACAACCTTGCTTGCTGAAAGTGAACAGTACTTGAACACTTACTGATGAAGATTAAAGACCACAGCCTTCAGTATAGATTATACCTCAACATAAAGAAAATGAAAATCCTCACAACCGGACCAATAAGAAACATCAAGATAAACGAAGAAAAGATTGAAGTTGTCAAGGATTTCGTTTTACTTGGATCCACACTCAACACCCATGGAAGCAGCAGTCAAGAAATTGAAAGACATATTGCATTGGGCAAATCTGCTGCAAAAGACCTCTTCAAAGTGTTAAAAAGCAAAGACGTCACCTTGAATACTAATGTGCACCTGACCCAAGCCCTGGTGTTTTCAATCGCCACCTATGCATGAGAAAGATAGAGGTTGAATATAGAAGACCAAAGATGAATTTACACCTTCGAATTGTGGTGCTGGAGAAGAATATTGAATACACCACGAACTGCCAAAAGAACGAACAAATCTGTCTTGGAGGAAGTACAACCAGAATTCTCCTTAGAAGCAAGGATGGCAAGACTATGTCTCACATACTTTGGACATTTTGTCAGAAGGGATCCCTGGAGAGGGACATCATGCTTGGTATAGTGGAGGGTCAGTGAAGAAGAGGAAGACCCTCAATAAGATGGATTGACACAGTGGCTGCAATAGTGGGCTTATAAGCATAGCAAGGATTGTGAGAATGGCACAGGACCCGGCAGTGTTTCGCTCTGCTGTACGTAGGATCGCTATGAGTTTGGATGGACTTGATGGCACCTAGCAACAACAAGCCTTGAATTGGTAAAGATCTATGTTTGGAGATTTTGTTGTAATTCATTGGGTTCTTGTTGGCTAACTTTTGGAAATAGATCACCAGGCCTTTGTTCCCAGTCCATTTTAGTCTAGAAACTCTGCTGAAACATGTCTAGCATCATAGCAATAGGCAAGCCTCCACTGAGAGATGGCTGCACTTCAGGTGCATCGGCCAGGAGTTAAACCTGGGTCTCCCGCATGGAAGGTAAAATTCTACCACTGAACCACGAGTGACTTTTATAATAAGATACAAATATAAGAATGTAATTGAAAAAAGGAACTGGAGAGAGAACATCAATTTTCTGACACTGAGTTGGTGCTTACTCCCCACACATGTTGCTGATAATGCAGGCCTTTTGCCCTGGGTGGGCTTACACATTGAGCCATTTTCAAACAACTGGTAGAGGGGGCCCAGACTTCACTGGGCCTCCCCTTGACAATGAAGCTGTTATACGTGGCACCAGCGAGACCACAAACACAAACACAAGCATGAAAACAGAATTGTATGGTTAGAAGAGGAACCCTGGTGTTGCCGTGGTTAAGTGCTCGACTGCTAACCAAAGCATTGGCGGTTCTAACCTACCAGCTCCCCTTCGGAAGAAAGAGGTGGCAGTCTGCTTCCATAAAGATTACAGCCTTGGAAACTGCATGGGGCTGTTCTACACTCTCTATAGGATCACTAGAGTCAGAATCAACTCGACAGCAATGGGTTTGGTGTTTTTTGGTTTTGGGCTTTTTGTTTGTTTGTTTGTTTACATGGTTAGAAAGTGGTCATCCACATAGCCCAGGAAATGCTGATTTTTATTTAGATTATCACTAAAATTCAATTTTTAAATACAGGGAATTCAAAGTCTCTCCAGGATTTGTCACAATACCCAAATGAAGAAACACTGGAATCAAAGACCTCTAAAGACCCTTCAAGCTTTACACCATTCTATTCAAATCTAACCTTGCTGGAGCCTGAGGAACCCTGGTGGTGTACGGGCTTAAGTGCCCTGCTGCTAACCAAAAGGTCAGGGGTTCAAACCCACCAACTGCTCTATGGGAGAAAGATATGGCAGTCTGCTTCCGTAAAGATTTACAGTCTTGGAATCTCTATGGGGCAGTTCTACTCTGTCCTGTAGGGCTGCAATGAGTTGGGATCAACTGGTTGGCAGTGGAGTTGGCTTGGTTTGTTGGAGTCTCGTGAATATAGGGTCGCTATGAGTCGGAATCTACCGGACGGCAGTGGTAGGTGGAATCGACTCGAGAGCACTGGGGTGGGGTGGGGATGAGTCAGAATGGACTGGACCGCACTGGTTTTGGTTTTTGGCTTCATGAATATCAATTACAGTGCACTGATTGGCCACTAGAGGGAACTAGAGATCCATCATGATAAAATGAGCCAGCAATGGAGGGATAGCTAAGGCCTCCATACTGGCAGAGCAAAGGGCTTAGAGGCAACTGTGTGCCACTGTTTTCTCACTGTAGGACTGAAAGATAATAGTCCAACTGAGCTATGCACATGGTGGGTGTGAAACTAATACAAATTCCTTCTTTTACTTAAATGTTGTCGTTGTGTTTTTAAGTGCGGTTGCATCAGTTCCAGCTATAGGAGACCTTGGTGGTGTAGTGGTTAAAAGTTTAGCTGTTAACCAAAAGGTCAGCAGTTGGAATCCACCAGGTGCTCCTTGGAAATCCTATGGGGCAGTTCTACTCTGTCCTATAGGGTCACTATGAGTTGGAATCAATTTGACGGCAATGGGTTTACTTAAACAAGAGGGCTTTTCACTTCTTACTTATTTTTATTTATTCCACTAACTTCGAGTGCCTACTATGTGTAGGGAAAGAAGTATTTACATTGTTCATAAATTTCCAAATATACTTGTAATTTAAGATGAGTTGCTGGTTTTCAATAAATTTTCCAAAATTCACTAGGTAGAGAGGATGGGCAATGGGACATACTAGCAAATAGCACACTGCGTAGCTCTGCAGGAACAGAAGGAGTGTTACTGCTTTGTCTGCCTCTAGGGTTTTTTCATCTCTGTGGAAAAATGACCCTGTTTTCTAAGCCATTCATTTCACTGATAAGCACATATTGAACGCCAGCCCTGTGCTTAGAATGTGACAGATGTGGGTATTGAAAACTAAGAAGTGTAAGTAAGTCTCCATCAAAAAAACTCCTTACAATCTAGTTGGGTAAACAAAGTAGCACATGTGAAAATGCAAGAGAAGTATAAACCAAGTAGCTGAGAGAATAAATGCAATAGGAGTTGAGAGGAAGAGAGGGCTGTTAATTATGTGTGAAGGAAGGACCACTGTTAATTATGTGTGAAGGACCACTGTTAATTACATGTGAAGGACCACTGTTAATTATGTGTGAAGGACCACTTTGAAGAGGAATAGAAAGAAAGAGTAATTGGAGTAAGAGTATCTGAAACACATTCACCTCACAATCGTGTGATGTAGCTTTATAAGATATGTCTTCACAATTATTTGACTTTCTTGAAAGAAAAAGCATGTCCTTGGCGGCAGGGAGTGTCCCCGAGGCTTCACTGGGCTGAGGTGAGGAACGTGTCACCAACCATCCCTCAGCTCTGCTTCCCACACTCTCCAAGTGTGACTGGACCCCAGGACAACCCTCACAGACTGCTGGGTAAGCCCCTCCTGTTTCTCCTGCCCACAAGGACCTGATGGTGGCCTCATCACAGCCACACTGCTACCTGCTGCTGCCCTCAAACGTGAGTTCTGACTCCTCAGGCTGCAGACTCATCTGCTGCTCCGCGACCACTCCGGTAGGAAGGGAAGGGAATGGCCCTCCCCTCAATTCCATGGTTGCTTGGGCCCCAGGTCTCACAAAGACCCCACCCAATAGCACTCCATCAGCTTCAGCCTGCGCCCCTTCCTCTAAAGGTTCCTGAGCCATCCTGTTTCCACTGCCGTGTCCCCCGCTCCCCCAGCCCCACCAGCTCGCCCTCTTCTCTCCTCCTTCAGGAGTCACACTGTCTTGTCCCTCTTTGTGACCCTATGAGGAATGGTTGTTCATGGACACAGTGACTTCATCTGACCTGGCTGTGAATGAGCCCAAGCAAAAAGGAAAGAGAGCAGATCAAGAGTCAAGGTCAGCGCTGCCTTTGTCAAGTGTCAAAGTCAAGTGTATGAAGTGAACCTGCTCTGAGGACTTCACAGGCTCTAGGTGGGTTAGTTTACTTATAAGGTTTCCTGTCCAGACATGAGCCTGCCCTTCCAACAGCAAAGCTGGGTAGTTTAAATGATCAGAAATTATGGTTTTGCTTCTACAAATTTGGAATTTCCATTCTGTCATGAGCACACGACATCCAGTCTTTCAAAAAATAAATAAATAAAGATTGTGTGCAACACAATGGGAGGCCTCCTGCTGGACCTGGAGATACAGAGAGTGTAAAGCACAGTCCTGTCCTAGAAGAGCTCAGAGTGTTAGCGAGTTGTGGAGGCGGGGACAGCCACAGATAATCGTGACTCAACTGGAAGTCCTCATGGGTGTGCATGTAATAGACCACTGGAAGTTCTCACGTGTGTGTGTGTGTGTGCGCGTGCATGTGCGTGTGATAAACCACAGCTGAAGACCTCACGTGTGTGTGTGTGATAAACCACAGCTGGAAGTCCTCGTGTGTGTGTGTGTGATATGTCACAACTGGAAGTTCTTACCTGTGTGTGTGTGTGTGTGTGCATGTCTGTGTGTGTGTGCCTGTGTGTGTCCGTGCATGTGAAACACCACAATCAGAGGCCCAGCACTCAGTCAGTTTTCCAGTATAGGATGTTTTCATTCCCTACCACAAGACTAAAAACAGCTGAGGACCACTGGGGCATCCCTGGTGGCACCAGTGTTTTGTGCCCAGCTGCTAACCTAACAGCTGGCAGTTCACACCCGCTCAGTGGTGCCACAGAAGAAAGGCGTGGAGATCTACTTCTGTAAAGATTACAGCTGAGAACAGCTACGGAGCACAGTTGTTCCCCGTAACACATGAGGTCGCCATGAGTCAATATCAACTCAAGAGCTATGGGTTTGGTTTGGTTAGGGGACCACCAGCCAAGGGAGATACAGCCCTGCAGACTCAGCTGAGAAGACATTCAAAGGCAAACAAGAGCCCAAGGACCACATCACAGTAAGTCACACACGACAGCTGTGGTGCTGGAGGGGGCCTCCACCAGGCTTTGGGAGGCAGAAGGGCGAGGAGAGCGCTTGCTAAACCTGCTTCATCTTTATTTAGCAATTAGGGGAAGAATAAAAGTCTCATTTATCAACACAGAAGGATGCTAAGGAGTAGCTGCTGTAAATACCACAGAAGACAGAAGACACCGATCAGATTTGGGGGTAGACAAAGCACAGCGCGCAAACCAGACCATCTGGCAGCCCTAGTTCTCATCCAGAAAGATGTAGGGAGCAGATTGGATGGGATGCTCCCGGGACAGGGCCCTTTTCCCAGGAAACAGGCACCATCCTGGGGAGAGCAAGATGCCAGCCAACAGGCAATCCACTTGCATAGAGCGGTAACCCAACCTGTGGGCCTCGGATGAGGCGAGGCACAGGGTCACAGCCAGGGCAGTGCAAGTGTGTTATCTATGGTTGAATACATGGTGTCCTCCTGGTTGCAACCTAGAAAATTGTAATGAATATAGGTGCTGTTATGTTGTTGTTTGGTGCCGTCGAGTCAATTCTGACTCCTAGTGACCCTTTGTGACAGAGCAGAACAGCCCCACAGGGTTTTCTAGGCTGTAATCTTCCTGGGAGCAAAATCCCAGGTCTTCCTCTCAGCCACTGGTGAGTTCAAACTGCCAACCCTTTGGTTAGCAGCCGAGCTCCTAAATGTTTGTGCCACCAGAGCTCCGCAGATGCTGTTACGAGCACTGAAAGCGTATTTTTGCCTGTATTATCACTCCCTTTCAATCACACCCAGGTGTCTTTTTTAATCTCAAGAATTCTTTTCCTGAGACAATCTTCGATGGTTGCAAGGGAGGGGAGGGATGGGGATGGAAAAACACTTAATACACAATAGATAAGTGGAAAATTCGGTGAAGGGTAAGGCAGTGCACAATACCTGGGAAGCCAGCACAACCTGTATGAGGCAAGGTCATGGTAGCTCCGTAGACACATCCAAACTCCCTGAGGGACTGAATCGCTGGGCCGAGGGCTCTGGGGACCTTGGTCTCAGGGAACATCTAGCTCCATTGGCATAACATACTTGAAAAAGAATATTTTGCACATTCTTCTTTGGTGAGTAGCGTCTGGGGTCTTAAAAGCCTGTGTGAGCGACCATCTAGGATACTACGCTGGTCTCATCCCTTGGGGAACAAGGGAGAATGAAGATTAGTCCAAAGGGCTCCACCAGACTGAGTCCAGTACCACTAGATGGTGCCTGGCTACCACCACTGAGAGTCCCAGACAGACTTGGAGAAAAATGTAGAACAAAATTCTAACTCAAAAAGAAAGACCAGACTTGCTGGCCTGACAGAGACTGGAGAAATCCTGAGAGTATGGCCCCTGGACACATTTTCAGCTCAGTAATCAGGTCACTCCTGAGGTTCTCCCTTCAGCCAAAGACTGAACAGGCGCACGGAACAAAACAAGACTAAAGGGGTGCACCGGTCCTGGAGCAGCGACTGGAAGGCAGGAGGGGACAGGAGAGCTGGTCATAGGGAACCCAGGGTTGAGAAGCGAGAGCGTTAACATGTCCTGGGGTTGTTAACCAATGTCATAGTACAATGTGTGTACTAACTGTTTGATGAGAAACTAGTTTGTTCTGTAAAACTTCATCTAAAGTTCAATTAAAAAAAAAAAAAGAATCAAAGAGTATTAAGACAGTAGAAACAGTTTAAAGAAAAAAAATATTCTTCTCCTTGTGGCTTTCCGCTCTTACTCCCAGGTCATGCCAAACAGTTTCTCTTTCAGGTTCTTGTTTTCTCTGCTGCTCAAGTGCGCACTGCCTTCCTCCCATGTGACAGCTCATAGGTCCCGTGTGTCCCCTCTTTTTTCTCTTCTGTCCCCTGTGCTTGGATGACCATTAGGATGGTGAATGCAGCCCTTGAGGCTGGCGGTCACCAGTCTCGTTTTGCACCGTGTCTCTCCTCATCCCCGGCACGCCACCTGCCCTGGCCTTCTTTCTGTTCCTCGACCTTGCATGCTAGCCCCACCTCAGAGCCTTTGCACATGCTGTTTCTCTGTCCCTGTCCCTGGGTGGTGCACATGGTTAACACACTCAGCTGCTAACTCAAAGGTTGGAGATTCGAGTCCACCTAGAGGCACCTCAGAAGAAAAGCCTGGCGATCTACTTCCAAAAAACCTGCCATTGAAAATGTCATGGAGCACAGTTCTACCCAGACATGGCCTGGGGTCACCATGAGTCAGAATCAACTCCACGGAAACTGCTTTTGTACTTCTCGTCCTACTTCAGAGCTCAGCTCAAATGTCACTTCCTCCCAGAAGCCCTCCCTGACTGCCCGAGCCAGGGCAGATCCTTTATCTCATGCTTCCCCAGCTTCTTCCACTTCTCTGTTGCAGCACCGATCCCAGCTGTAATATGGCAATTGCATGATCCATTGTTTTTATCTGTATTCCTAAAGAGAACGTAAATCCCACGAAGGGTAAGATGGTGTCTAGTGGGCTCATCTTTGTATTCATCACACCTCATTCAGGGCCAGAGCACAGAGGTGTATAAATATCTGTAGAATGATTGAATTAAATAAAATGATAAGCTATGTGTTATGAATTGAACTGTGTCCCCGAAAATGTGCGTCAACTTGGCTAGGCCATGATTCCCAGCTTTGTGAGGCTGCCCACCTTTTTATAATCTGACGTGATTATCCTATGTGTTGTAAAGCCTAACCTCTATGATGTTAATAAGGCAGGATTAGAGGCAGTTATGTTAATGAGGCAGAACTCAATCTACAGATTAGGTTGTGTCTTGAGTCAGTCTCTTTTGAGACATAAAAGAGAGAAGTGAGCAGAGAGAAGAGAGACCTCATGCCACCAAGAAAGAAGCACTGGGACCAGAGTGCATCCTTTGGATTCAGGGCCCCTGCACTGAGAGGCTCCTACACCCAGGGGAAGATTGATGACAAGGACCCTCCCCCAGGGCCGACAGAGAAAGCCTCCTGATAGAGCTGGTGCCATGAATTTCGATTTCTAGCCTCCCAGACTGAGAGAATAAATTCTGTTTGTTAAAGCCATCCGCTTGTGGTATTTTTGTTACAGCACAACTGGATGATTACGACACCATGTTATGAAACATTGATGGATTTCCAGTCAAATTCACAGCATACTACAGAAAGGGAATGCCCCAGGCAGACCCCAGAACATGTCACCTTCATGCTGAGAAGGGACCTGGCAGTCACCCTGTACAACCATCAGTCTGCAGAGGTCCGTGAGCTACAACATACCCATGGCCTCACAGCACCTCAATGAGACCTGTCACCTTATTCCCTTTCCTTGGCCCTAAGTTGCCCTCTCTGTGAAAGGTGGACCAGATCTACTTATGGGCCTTTGGGGAGGGCGATAATAGTTTCCGAATAACAACGGATTCAAAGCTTCATATTCCAGGGAATGTGAAAGGTATTCTGGAATTGTGCAGAACAAGATGGGGACTCAGGGACCTGGGTTTGTGCCTAACTCTGCCTTGAGCCAGTTGTGCTAACATGGATGGCACTGTCCCACACAGAGTGCCCTTCCCAGCTCTGCAAAAGCAGAGGCCTGAGCTGGAGGACCCCTGCTGTCAGCCCTCAGCATCGGCCTAGCTGGGCGATGTGTGCATCCTCGATGCCCACCCTACTCCAATGGCATTCTTTATTTCCTAAGAATAATGGTGTTTCCTACTGTGTTTCTTTCCTGGGGCTGCCGTCACAACATACCATGCAGGGTGGCTTATAAGAACAGAAATACATTGTCTCAGAGTTCTGGGGGTACAGTCTGAACTCTGAGTGCCGGCAGGGCCATGCTCTCTCCGAAGCCCCTAGAGGAAAATCTTTCCTTGTCTCTCAGACTCTGGTGGCCCCAGGCATTTCTCAGCTTGTGGCTGCATCACTCCTATCCCTGCCTCCATGTTCACAGGGCCATCTTCCCTCTGAGACTCTCTGTGTGTCTTCTCCTCCTCGTACGAGGTTATCATCGCCTTGCATTAGGGCTCATTCTGCTCCAGTGTGACCTCGTGTTAACTGACTACTTCTGCAAGGACGCTATTTCCAAACAGGGTCACGTTCATAGGTACAGGGCTTGAGACTTTAACATATCTTTTTGGAGGTCACAATCCAACCCGTGACACTTGCAAAGACCGAGTCAGTGACTAGCCTGCTGTGCTTTGTCTCCTCAACTCAAGACCCTGGCTCACTGGTGCTTTGGGTGCCAGCCATCAGACTGGGTAAGCTTTTGGGCAAGGTGTGGCCATCAACCAGGTAGGTGAAGTCCACCTGCAGTGACCCTGCTGCCAAGGAACCCACTGAACCAGCCAGCTTTCCTTTGAATAGAGGCGGCAACCTTGCTCTTCAAATTTCCCCTGCCAGTTAATATTGGTCTTTGGGCCCTTTGCCAAGAGTGTGTGAGAATCAGCTTAGTTGCAGATGGATGACATCTGTCTTAGTTATTTAGTGCTGCTGTGACAGAAATACTACAGGTGGATGGCTTTAACAAATTGAAATTTATTTTCTCACTGTTAAAGAGGCTAGAAGTCCAAATTCATTGTGCCAGCTCTAGGGGAAGGCCTTCTCTCTCTGTTGGCTCTGGGGGAAGGTCCTCGTCTCTTCTGTACTTCTGCTCCTGGGCGATCTTCATGTGGCTTGGCATGTGTCTGCCACCATCTCTGCTCTACTCACTTGCTTGTTTAATCTCTTTTATATCTTAAAAGAGATTGACTCAGGACACATCTTACACTAATACTGTCTCATTAACATAACAAAGACAACTCATTCCCAAATGAGATTAGAATCACAGGCATAGAGGTTAGGATTTACAACACATATTTTGGGAAGACACAGTTCAATCCATAACTTTCCATCCTTTGACTCCCCCAAAATTTATGTCCTTGCCGCATGAAAAACACATTTACCAGGTCACATCATCCTAAAAGTCTTAAATCAAATCCAAGTCCAAATTCCATCCTGGGGCAAAATTCCTCTTCCTCTGTGAACCTGTGAAAACTAGAACACAAGCTATCTGCTTCCAAAGTGCAATAATAGAACAGGCACGAGATAGACATTTCCATTAAAAAATGGGAGAAATTGGAGGGAACGAAGGAATAATAGGCACCAAGCAAGTCCAAAACTCAGCAGAACGATTTATATTAGCTCCCAAGGCTTGAAAATAATCCTCTGTTCTCTGAGACCAGCTGGGCAAGGGCCCCACCCTCCAGACTCTGGGTGTTAGCTACGATCTCTGGATTCTGGGTAGAGGCCCAGGATGGGCTTCAGCTCCATCCTTCAGGCCCACGGGGATGGCAACTCTGCTCCCTCAGCTTTGAGTGGACCCGTTCTCCTAGTACATCTGAGTAGTAACCCCACCCCCTTGGTCCCAGCCAGCACCATTCTTCTGCCCCTTGGGCATGGTAGCCCCATCCCCAGGAAGTGGGGGTACGTGCACTGAAAACAGCATAACCCCAGGATGTTGGAAAATGACCAAAGGCTGCTCCCCCAATGGGCAGCATGTGGTAAAGCCCAAGTCCTCCAGAAAAGGAGGAACCACCTGTCATTAACACTGTGTCTGTCTCGTACCCCCAGGTCCCACTCTCAGGCACAGAGGCCCCCTTGCAGACTGTCTAGGGCACACAGAACTCATGTTCGCCAGCTAGAGCTGGGAGGGCAGGCTGCCCTGCAGAGTCTGCAGAGGGCGCCCATGCCCCTCCGAACCTCTGTGGACCGTCAGTGCTTAGCCGGCTGCCCCTCCCATCTGTGCCTTTGCTTCCTCTGTGTGAACGGCTCAGCAGCTGGAGCTTGGAGTTGTTTCCGCTTTTAAATATACGCTGGAAGCATTTCATCTGAAGCCGAGGACAGGTAAGGGTTCCCCCTCCCGTCTACTGTCATTTGAGAATCAAGGTTCTACAGCTCATTCAAGAGACATGAGACTGATACCCTCATTAGGACCTTTGGGTCACCGGCTGTGATGCTGTGACATTGGGAGAAGCCTGGGGGAGGACGGCGAGTTGGGGAAAGGAAGGAGACGGATCCAGGTTCGGAGACAGACATGTGTGATCAGAATCTAATCGAGAGGAGAGGCGAGCTGGGGAAGGAAGGAGACCAGCCCTGATCCATTTGCAGACACAGCTGCTCTGAGTCACCATCACCCTGGAGCTGCTGACAGAAGGCTGCTGGAGGTTCGGAGACAGGCATGTGTGCCCAGAATCCAGTGGGAGGAGGGCGAGGAGGGTTGAGGCAGGGTAGAGGCTGCAAGAGCACAGTAGGTGTTCAGTAATGGCTAAATTTTCTGCCCTGCTTGGCATGGTGACCACGCCATCCAAATGCCAGCAACACTCTTCGTGTGACATTTAAAGGGCCTGCGTGACTCAGACTCACCACAACCTTAAATCCTGACCCGATTTAGCATCTGTCTTCACGTCTGCTCTTTGTAGCCTGGCTTCTGAGCTATCCACTGAGCAACCATTGACCCAGCACCTTCTGTGTGCAGGCACAGAGCTGGGTGCCAGGATTGAGGACCTCCTGTGTACTGGCATAGAGCTCGGCGCTGGGACTCAACCTTCTGTGTAACGGGACAGAGCTCGGTGCTGGGATCGAGCACCCTCTTTGTACGGGCACAGATCTTGGTGCCAGGACTGAGCTCCTTCTGTGTACCAGTACAGAGCTCGGTGCCAGGACTCAGAAGCTTCTGTATAAGGGAACAGAGCTTGGTGCCAGGATCGAGCACCTTCTTTGTATAGGTACAGAGCTCGGTGCTGGGACTGAGCACCTTCTGTGTATGGGAACACAACTGAGTGCCAGGATTGAGTACCTTCTGTGTACTGGCACAGAACTTAGTGTCAGGATTGAGCACCTCCTGTGCACTGGCACAGAACTCGGTGCTGAGACCGAGCACCTTCTGTATATGGGGACACAACTGAGTGCCAGGACTGAGTACCTTCTGTGTACTGGCACAGAGCTTGGTGCCAGGATCAAGCACCTTCTATGTGCTGGCACAGAGCTTGGTGCCCAGATTGAGCACCTTCTGTATACTGGCACAGAGCTTGGTGCCAGGACTGAGCACTTTGTGTGTTAGGGCACAGAGCTGGGAGCTGGGATTGAGCACCTTGTGTGTACCAGGACACAGCTTGGTGCTGGGATTAGAAATGGATTTGACCATGGCCCTGCTCTTGGGGCATTCCCACCGTAGTGACAGGTAACAGGTGATCATGAAACAAGATAGGTGTCAGAGACAAACAGTGCATTGGGGAAATTTGGTAAGCCCCAGGGAGCCTAAGAAGGATTGGCTGTGGAGGAGGTAGAGTTGGGTTCTGGTTGATCAGCAGGAGTTTGCCACGCTGTTGTTGTTAGGTGCTGTCAAGTCTATTCCAACTCATAGCGACCCTACGTGTACCACAGAACGAAAGGCTGCCTGGTCCTGCGCAATGCTCACAATCTTTGTTATGCCTGAGCCCATTGTTGCAGCCACTGTATCAGTCCATCTCATTGAGGGCCTTCCTCTACTCGGCTGATCCTGTACTTTACTAAGCATGATATTCTTATCCAGGGACTGATCCCTTCTGACAACATGTCCAAGGTATGTAAGACACGGTCTCTCCACCCTTGCTTCTAAGGAGCATTCTGGTTGTACTTCATCCAAGATAGATTTGTTCCTTCTTTTGGCAGTCCATGGTATATTCCATATTCTTCGCAACACCACAATTCAAAGGTGTCAATTCTTCTTCGGTCTTCCTTATTCATTGTCCAGCTTTCACATGCATATGAGGCAATTGAAAATACCTTGGCTTGGGTCAGGTGCACCTTAGCCTTCAAGGTGACATCTTTGCTTTTCAACACTTTAAAGAGGTCCTTTGCAACAGATTTGCCCAATGCAATGTGTCTTTTGCTTTCTTGCCTGCTGCTTCCACGGATGTTGATTGTGAACCTTCCACACAAATCAGGGGTAATATAGCACTTCTGCACTTTCAATACAGTAATTTATTTAGATGGTCACAAAATTTCTGTAGAATAGACAATTTTAAACCTTTTGAGGGAACGCAGAGCTCTTTGAGAATCTGATAAAAAAAAAAAAAAGAAAAGAAAAGAAAAAGGAGCTATGTAACCTCTCCCCGGAAACCAGCCTTGGACTCCTGTTTAAGAACTTATGGAGAGGGGGGCGGGACCAAGATGGCTGACTAGGTAGAAGCTACCTCGGATCCCTCTTGCAACAAAAACTCGGAAAAACAAGTGAATCGATCACATACGTGACAATCTACGAACCCTGACCATCAAACACAGATCTAAAGAGTTGACCTGGGTGACAGAGACTGAGAACGAACAACCACGGGGAAGCAGCGACTGTTTTCGGAGCCTGGAGCCAGCGTCCCAGTCAGGAAACCTTGGCGCCGGGCTTTGGACTGGGTGCAGGGGAGCTGAGCACGGCATCCTGAGATGGCTCAAACACGGGGCGCAGCCCTAGCCCCTTGAACTGACCTCAGGGGAAGCCCAGCCAGTGCATGCAGGCAGTGCAGTGACGCGGCTCACAGGAGGAGAAGTCACCGGGAGGCAGCGACTGGTTTTGGAGCCAGGATTGCGGCATCCCAGCCAGGGAACCTTGGCACTGGGCTTTGGACTGGGAGCGGAGGAGCTAACCGCGGCTTCTGAGACAGCGTAAGCACGGGACACGGGCCTGACCCTCGGGGGCAATCTCTACCCAGCCAGCGCACACAGTGGACACGTCGCTCGGGAATCTCAGATAAAACAGTCATCCCAAGCAAGATAAGTAACTTTGTCTATATTCCGGGGTGCTACTCTCTCCTATTTATCTGAACCCTCCCCTCCCTTTCCCAGGCGACTTCATTAACATTGGAATTTCCTGAGCCAGAAAGTGAACTGCCCTGCAGTTTTTCTTTCTTTCTTTCTTTTTTTTTTTTTTGGTCTTTTCCTAACCCATTCTCCTGGCCTGAGAGAAGCAGCTACGGGAAACCCAGGGACCAAAAATCCTTCCCTAATTGGACTAAAAACACAGAACCAGCTCCAGCCAAGCATATGTGATCCACAGCCTTGGGCTTTCATCCCTACAGGCAACAAGGTGGCTATTATAATGCAAAGGCATTTCTGATAGGGATCTGACTGTAATTGTTTTAGCAGATTACTGGAAAGACAAGTTTCCCAGGTTTGATATCTCTGCGTATTCAACAGAGCCCTCACTGACCCATAACAGGGAACTGAGGGCTGAAGCTCCCCCCAGACCACCTAGCCTCCTGCCTTAGGGGTCTAAGGAGGGTGACACCTACCAATCTGTAGAGGTACTTGCATTGGAGGCCTAAGGTACAGCTGCAGAGCCCACCCACCAAGGAGCTTTAGGAATAGAGACACACCTACCTCACTGGCACTTGGGGGAACCCTGTCAGCATTCTGCCCCCCCCCCGGAGTGTGAACCTCTGCTGCTACTAGAATCTGGTGCACACAACTATCACCACTACTTCTCTAGGTAGATAAGTGACAGTCTGCACCACACACTTGATGACCCAAAATCAGATTCTACTCAAGAATAGTGAATGATCTCAGGCTTATATATCTGGTAACAGCCCAAACCAGCTGGTAATAGGACATAAGTGAGTCAAGGGCTACAGCAATCAAGACGGTGCAATCTAGTAGCCCATCTATGTATATTGGAGAATACAAAACAAGATAAGACTCAGTGAGCAAATATAGACTACACCACTACAATATCTTAGTGATGGCTCGGAGATAGCAGTCGATATCAAACCACATAAAGAAGCAGACCATGATTGCTTCTACAACTCCCCAAACTAAAAAATCAAAATCTTTCCCAAATGAAGATACAATCCTGGAATTATCAGATACAGAATATAAAAAACTAATTTACAGAATGCTTCAAGACATCAGGGATGACCTCAGAAATGAAATAAGGCAATCTACAGAAAAAGCCAAGGAACACACTGATAAAGCAGTTGAAGAACTCAAAAAGATTATTCAAGAACATAGTGGAAAAATTAATAAGCTGCAAGAATCCATAGAGAGACAGCATTCAGAAATCCAAAAGATTAACAATAAAATTACAGAATTAGACAACGCAATAGGAAGTCAGAGGAGCAGACTCGAGCAATTAGAATGCAGACTGGGACATCTGGAGGACCAGGGAATTGACACTGATATAGCTGAAAAAAAATCAGATAAAAGAATTTAAAAAAATGAAGAAACCCTAAGAATCATGTGGGACTCTATCAAGAAGAATAACTTGTGTGTGATTGGAGTCCCAGAACAGGAAGGGATAACAGAAAACACAGAGAGAAGAGTTGAAGATCTGTCGGCAGAAAACTTCCCTGACATCATGAAGGACGAAAGGATATCTATCCAAGATGCTCATCGAACCCCATTTAAGATTGATCCAAAAAGAAAAACACCAAGACATACTATAATCAAACTAGCCAAAACCAAAGATAAAGAGAAAATTTTAAAAGCAGCCAGGGATAAAAGAAAGGTCTCCTACAAAGGAGAATCAATAAGAATAAGTTCAGACTACTCAGCAGAAACCATGCAGGCAAGAAGGCAATGGGATGACATATACAGAGCACTGAAGGAGAAAAACTGCCAGCCAAGGATCATATATCCAGCAAAACTTTCTCTGAAATATGAAGGCGAAATTAAGACATTTACAGATAAACACAAGCTTAGGAAATTTGCAAAAACCAAACCAAAGCTACAAGAAATACAAAAGGAAATTGTTTGGTTAGAAAACCAATAATATCAGATACCAGCACAACACAAGGTCACAGAACAGAGCATCCTGATATCAACTCAAATAGGGAAATCACAAAAACAAATTAAGATTAATTCTAAAAAGAAAAAAACGCTCAAAACAGGGAATCATTGAAGTCAATATGTAAAAGATCACAATAATCATAAAGAGGGACTAAATACAGGTGGCATAGAACTGCCATATGGAGAGGGATACAAGGTGATATAGGACAATACAAGTTAGGTTTTTACTTAGAAAAATAGGGGTAAATATTAAGGTAACCACAAAGAGGTATAACAACTCCATAACTCAAAATACAAACCAAGAAAAACATAACAACTCAGCAAACATAAAGTCAAATACTATGAAAATGAGCAACACACAATTTACAAAGAAAAACGTCTCAGCACAAAAAAGTAAGTGGAAAAATGAAATTGTCCACAACACACATAAAAAGGCATCAGAATGACAGTACTAAACACATACTTATCTATAATTACGCTGAATGTAAATGGACTAAACGCACCAATAAAGAGACAGAGAGTCTCAGACTGGATAAAGAAACACGATGCGTCTATATGCTGCCTACAAGAGACACACCTTAGACTTAGAGACACAAACAAACTAAAACTCAAAGGATGGAAAAAATATATCAAGCAAACAATAAGCAAAAAAGAAGAGGAGTCGCAATATTAATTTCTGACAAAAGAGACTTTAGACTTAAATCCACCACAAAGGATAAAGAAGGACACTACATAATGATAAAAGGGACAATTGATCAGGAAGATATAACCATATTAAATATTTATGCACCCAATGACAGGGCTGCAAGATACATAAAACAAACTTTAACAGAACTGAAAAGTGAGACACCTCCACAATTATAGTAGGAGACTTCAACACGCCACTTTCAGAGAAGGACAGGACATCCAGTAAAAAACTCAACAGAGACATGGAAGACCTAATCACTACAATCAACCAACGTGACCTCATAGACTTATACAGAACACTCCACCCAACTGCTGCAAAGTATACTTTTTTTTTCTAGCGCACATGGAACATTCTCTAGAACAGATCACATATTAGGTCATAAAACAAACCTTTGCAGAATCCAAAACATCGAAATATTACAAAGCATCTTCTCAGATCATAAGGCCATAAAAGTGGAAATCAATAACAGAAAAATTAGGGAAAAGAAATCAAATACTTGGAAACTGAACAATACCCTGCTCAAAAAAGACTTTGTTATAGAAGACATTAAGGAGGGAATAAAGACATTCATAGACTCCAACGAGAATGAAAACACTTCCTATCAAAACCTCTGGGACACAGCAAAAGCAGTGCTCAGAGGTCAATTTATATTGATAAATGCACACATACAAAAAGAAGAAAGAGCCAAAATCAGAGAACTGTCCCTACAACTTGAACAAATAGAAAGCGAGCAACAAAAGAATCCATGAGGCACCAGAAGAAAACAAATAATAAAAATTAGAGCTGAACTAAATGAATTAGAGGACAGAAAAAAAATTGAAAGAATTAACAAAGCCAAAAGCTGGTTCTTTGAAAAAATTAACAAAATTGATAAACCATTGGCCACACTGACTAAAGAAACACAGGAAAGGAAACAAATAACCCGAATAAGAAACGAGATGGGCCGCATCACAACAGACCCAACTGAAATTAAAAGAATCATATCAGATTACGACGAAAAATTGTACTCTAACAAATTTGCAAACCTAGAAGAAATGGATGAATTCCTAGAAAAACACTACCTACCTAAACTAACACAATCAGAAGTAGAACAACTAAATAGACCCATAACAAAAAAAAGAACTTGAAACGGTAATCAAAAAACTCCCAACAACAAAAAAAAAGCCCTGGCCCGAACGGCTTTACTGCAGAGTTTTACCAAACTTTCAGAGAAGAGTTAACACCAATACTACTAAAGGTATTTCAAAGCATAGAAAATGACGGAATACTGCCGAACTCATTCTATGAAGCCACCATCTCCCTGATACCAAAACCAGGTAAAGACATCACAAAAAAAGAAAATTACAGACCTATATCCCTCATGAACATAGATGCAAAAATCCTCAACAAAATTCTAGCCAATGGAATTCAACAACATATCAAAAAAAAATCCACCACGACCAAGTGGAATTTATACCAGGTATGCAAGGCTGGTTTAATATTAGAAAAACCATTAATGTAATCCACGATATAAATAAAACAATAAGACAAAAACCACATGATCTTATTAATTGATGCAGAAAAGGCATTTGACAAAGTCCAACACCCATTTATGAAAAAAACTCTCAGCAAAATAGGAATTGAAGGAAAATTCCTCAACATAATAAAGGGCATCTATACAAAGCCAACAGCCAACATCACTCTAAATGGAGAGAGCCTGAAAGCATTTCCGTTGAGAACGGGAACCAGACAACAATGCCCTTTACCACCGCTCTTATTCAGCATTGTGCTAGAGGTCCTAGCCAGAGCAATTAGGCTAGACAAAGAAATAAAGGGCATCCGGATTGGCAAGGAGGAAGTAAAATTATCTCTATTTGCACATGACATGATCTTATACACAGAAAACCCCAAGGAATCCTCCAGAAAACTACTGAAACTAATAGAAGACTTTGGCAGAGTCTCAGGTTATAAGATAAACATACAAAAATCACTTGGATTCCTCTACATCAACAAAAAGAACATCGAAGAGGAAATCACCAAATCAGTACCATTCACAGTAGCCCCCAAGAAGATAAAATACTTAGGAATAAATCTTACCAAAGATGTAAAACCTATATAAAGAAAACTACAAAGTACTACTGCAAGAAACTAAAAAGGACCTACTTAAGTGGAAAAACATACCTTGCTCATGGATAGGAAGCCTTAACATAGTAATAATGTCTATTCTACCAAAAGCCATCTATACATACAATGCACTTCCGATCCAAATTCCAATGACATTTTTTAACGTGATGGAGAAACAAATCACCAACTTCACGTGGAAGGGAAAGAAGCCTCGGATAAGCAAAGCATTACTGAAAAAGAAGAAGAAAGTGGGAGGCCTCACTCTACCTGATTTTAGAACCTATTATACAGCCACAGTAGTCAAAACAGCCTGGTACTGGTACAACAACAGGCACATAGACCAATGGAACAGAATTGAGAACCCAGATATAAATACATCCACATATGAGCAGCTGATATTTGACAAAGGCCCAGTGTCAGTTAATTGGGGAAAAGATAGTCTTTTTAACCAACGGTGCTGGTGTAATTGGATATCCATTTGCAAAAAAATGAAACAGGACCCATACCTCACACCAAGCACAAAAACTAACTCCAAGTGGATCAAAGACCTAAACATAAAGACTACAATGATAAAGATCATGAAAGAAAAAATAGGGACAACCTTAGGAGCCCTAATACAAGGCATAAACAGAATACAAAACATTACCAAAAATGACGAAGAGAAACCAGATAACTGGGAGCTCCTAAAAATCAAACACCTATGCTCATCTAAAGACTTCACCAAAAGAGTAAAAAGACCACCTACAGATTGGGAAAGAATTTTCAGCTATGACATCTCCGACCGGCACCTGATCTCTAAAATCTACATGATTCAATTAAAACTCAACCACAAAAAGACAAACAACCCAATCAAGAAGTGGGCAAAGGATATGAACATGCACTTCACTAAAGAAGATATTCAGGCAGCTAACAGATACATGAGAAAATGCTCTCGATCATTAGCCATTAGAGAAATGCAAATTAAAACTATGATGAGATTCCATCTCCAACAAGGCTGGCATTAATCCAAAAAACACAAAATAATAAATGTTGGAGAGGCTGTGGAGAGATTGGAACTCTTATACACTGCTGGTGGGAATATAAAATGGTACAACCACTTTGGAAATCTATCTGGCATTTTCTTAAACAGTTAGAAATAGAACTACCATACAACCCAGAAACTCCACTCCTCGGAATATACCCTAGAGAAATAAGAGCCTTCACACGAACAGATATATGCACACCCATTTTTATTGCAGCTCTGTTGACAATAGCAAAAAGCTGGAAGCAACCATGGTGTCCGTCAACGGATGAATGGATAAATAAATTGTGGTATAGTCACACAATGGAATACTACACATCGATAAAGAACAGTGACGAATCTGTGAAACATTTCATAACATGGAGGAACCTGGAAGGCATTATGCTGAGTGAAATTAGTCAGATCGAAAAGGACAAATATTGTATAAGACCTCTATTATAAGATCTTGAGAAATAGTATAACCTGAGAAGAACACATACTTTTGTGGTTACCAGGGGGAAGGGAGAGAGGGTGGGAGAGGGTTATTTACTGATTAGTTAGTAGATAAGAACTACTTTAGGTGAAGGGAAGGACAATACTCAATACACGGAAGGTCAGCTCAACTGGACTGGACCATAAGCAAAGAAGTTTCCGGGACAAACCGAATGCTTCAAAGGTCAGCGGAGCAAGGGCGAGGGTTTGGGGACTATGGCCTAAGGGGACTTCTAAGTCAGTTGGCAAAATAATTCTATTATGAAAACATTCTGCATCCCACTTTGAAATGTGGTGTCTGGGGTCTTAAATGCTAACAAGCGGCCATCTAAGATGCACCAATTGGTCTCAACCCACCTGGAGCAAAGGAGAATGAAGAACACCAAGGTCACACGATAACTATGAGCCCAAGAGACAGAAAGGGCCACATGAACCAGAGACTTACATCATCCTGAGACCAGAAGAACTAGTTGGTGCCCGGCCACAACCGATGACTGCCCTGACAGGGAGCACAACTGAGAACCCCTAAGGGAGCAGGAGATCAGTGGGATGCAGACCCCAAATTCTCACAAAAAGACCATACTTAATGGTCTGACTGAGACTAGAGGAATCCCGGCAGTCATGGTCCCCAAACCTTCTGTTGGCCCAGGACGGGAACCATTCCCGAAGACAACTCATCAAACGTGGAAAGGACTGGACAATGGATAAGAGAGAGATGCTGATGAAGAGTGAGCTACTTGTATCAGGTGGACACGAGACTGTGTTGGCATCTCCTGTTTGGAGGGGAGATAGGAGGGTAGAGAGGGTTAGAAACTGGCAAAATTGTCATGAAAGGAGAGACTGGAAGGGCTGACTCATTACAGGGAGAATAAGTGGGAGTATGGAGTAAGGTGTATATAAGCTTATATGTGACAGACTGACTTGACTTGTAAATGTTCACTTAAAGCTCAATAAAAATTATTAAAAAAAGAAGAACTTATGGAGAAAAAAAGTGTGTCAACACTCAGGCTTGATTTCCCTCCTACTGCCTTTTCACTCAGCTTCTCTTCAGAGCTACCATGTATCTCTCACAAAGAGAATAATTCTTGAGCACCGTTCCTGTGGGGGCCATGTTCAGCAGCCTGCCCAGGTACCCAGGACTCGTTAGCACACGAGACATGTCCTGCTTCCTGCTGGCTCACCAACTGTGGGTGGCCACCAGGCTGCTCCCCACACAGTGTTTCCCGAGTCCAAGTCCCACCCTCAGCTAACAATGTTCATTCATACAACATTCCACACTCAACCTGAATGCAAGTGTGAGGCTCTCTCGATGGTGATCTCTGAAGATATCAACAAGGCTCAAATCAACAAGCCAAATATTACTTCAAAAAAGGCCAAAATGGGAGACAGGGCCAAGAAGGTAGAGTAGTAAGACACTTCCAGTGAACCCTCTTACAACAAAGACCCCAAAAAACAAGTGAAACAATTACATTTATGACAAGCTATAAGCCCTGAACATCCAAGGCAAAGTTAGAAAACAGACTGAGCGGCAGGGGAGGGAGAGACTGTTCAGAAGCAGAAAGGAGTTACCAGACCTGAATCACCAGGATCCCTCAGGCACCATTCCCAGGAGCGGTGATGGTGGGCTGGTAGTAGTGTTCGGCCGCAGTTTCCTCAGGGTGATGCATCAGCCATACAGCCTACTCATACCTCCGGAACCAGAGAAGAACAGCGCTGTCAGGAAAAGCTAAGTAATTGCATATATTTTACTGTGCTCCCAGCCCTGAAGCTGGCTGTCGATTTCCCTGGGCCTGAGATAGGTCTGTTTGTGTGCCCTGAGCCGTTGTCCCAGCCTTGAAAAAGGAATAAATTCACAACTGGGGAAAAGATAATCTGCCAGCTCCACTAACCTGGGGAGCTCAGGACAGAAGCGGCTCCCGTCTAGGCACAAATGGTCCATGGACTTTGAATACCTTTCCCCTCTGCATGGACCTGTGTGGGCCTATTTCAGGAGAATAGCCCTTGTTGCCAGACTGTTTCAGCTGTGCAGTGCAGAGATGGGCGTTTGATGTTTGACACTACTTTGCCTATTAAACAGGGTCCTCACCTTCTCACATCACTGGTCTAAGGATGGGTGGCTCCGCTCAGGTCACCCACCCACCCATGATGGGGTACAATGATAACTGGTACCTCCCAGTCCTTACAAACAAAAGCACTGGGTGCCCAAGGTCCATCTGCTGAACTCACCCACCTGTGAGCTCTAGGGAACAGGGACACACTTTCCTCACAGACACTTGGGGGATGGTTGTCAGATACCTACCTTGTTCAGAGCATGACCCCCTGCTGCAACCAGATACCGAGACCTACACCAATCACCCCTGCCCCTCTAACACCGTAGGACAGAGCCTGTACCATACACTTGATGAACAACTACATGGACACCCAAACTGAAGCCATACGAGAAAAGTGAATGGACTCCTAGGCTCATATACCTGGTAACAGCTGTAGCCATCTGGTGACAGGGCGTCAGAGCTTCAAAGGTGAAAATGATAAAGCTAGCTCACTCAAGCAACCTAGTTGGACATATCAAAACAAAACAAAGCAAGAAGCTGGGATATAGTAAGCAAACATAATGCAAACATAATACAATAGCTTATAGATGGCATGGAGACATCAGTCAGTATCAAATCACATAAAGAAGCAGACAATGATCACTTCAACAAGCTCTCAAAACAAAGAATCCAGGAATCTTCTGGATGAAGGTGCCTTCCTGGAATTACCCGATGCTGAATATAAAAGATTAATATACAGAACTCTTCAAGACATCAAGAAGGAGATCAGGCATTATGCAGAACAAGCCAAGGAACGCACAAATAAAGGAACTAAAGAAACTAGAAAGAGTATTCAGGAACATAATGAAAAGTTTAATAAGCTGGAAAAATCCAGAGACAGACAGTAATCAGAAATTTGGAAGATTAACAATAAAATTACAGAATTAGATAACTCAATAGAAAGTCAGAGGAGCAGAATTGAGCAGGTAGAAGCTAGAATTTCTGAACTCGAAGATAAATCACTTGGCACTAATATATTTGAAGAAAAATCAGATAAAAGAATTTTAAAAAATGAAGAAAACTTAAGAATCATGTGGGACTCTATCAAGAGAAATAACCTACGACTGATTGGAATACCAGAACAGGGAGGGATAACAGAAAACATAGAGGGAATTGTTGAAGATCTGTTGGCAGAAAACTTGCCTGATATCATGAAGGATAAGAAGATATCTATCCAAGATGCTCATCGAACTCCACATAAGGTAGATTTTAAAACAAAGTCACCCAGACATGTTATAATCAAACTGACCAAAACCAAAAATAGAGAATTTTAAAAGCAGCGAGGGATAAATGAAAAGTCACCTACAAAGGAGAGTCAATGAGAATACGCTGGGACTACTCAGCAGAAACCATGCAGGCAAGAAGGCCATGGGATGACTTATATAAAGCATTGAAGAAAAAAATTGCCAGCCAAGAATCACATATCTATCAAAACTGTCTCTCAAATATGAAGGTGAAATTAAGACATTTGCAGATAAGAAGTTTAGAGAATTCATAAAATCCAAACGAAAACAACAAGAAATACTAAAGGAAGTGCTTTGGTTAGAAAATCAATAATATCAGGTATCTACCCAAGACTAGATTTTTTTTTTTTTCACCCAAGACTAGAACAATGGGCAAAGCAATCGGATGTCAACCCAGACAGGGAAATCACAGAAATAAATCAAGATAAAAAAAAATGCTTAAAACAGGGAAACAGCGATGGTATTGTGTAATAGAAGACAACATTAAAACGATAAAGAGGGACTAAGAAATATAGTCATAGATCTTTCATGTGGAGAAGACAAGGCGATATAAAGAAATAAAAATTATGTTCAAACTTAGAAAAATAGGGGTAAATATTAAGGTAACCACAAAGGAGACTAACAATCCTACTCATCAAAATAAAATACAAGGAAAAAATAGAGGCTCAGCAGAAACAAAATCAACAGCAACGAATAAGAGAAAAAGACAATATAAAAAGACAAACTACTCAGCACAAAAAATTAAGTGGGGAAAAGAAACTGAACAACACACAAAAAAAGACATCAAAACAATACCGCTACAAAAAAAAAAAAAAAACTCATACCTACCCATAATTACGCTGAATGTAAATGGACTGATGCACCAATAAAGAGACACAGAGTGGCAGAATGGATTAAAAAAACACGATCCGTCTATATGCTGCGTACAAGAGAGACACCTTAGACTTAGAAACACAAACTAAAACTCAAAGGATGGACAAAAATATATCAAGCAAACAGCAATCAAAAAAGAGCAGGAGTGGCAATATAAATTTCTGACAAAATAGACTTTAAAGTTAAACCCACCACAAAGGATAAGGAAAGACACTATGTAATGATTAAGGGGACAATATACCAGGAGGATACAACGATATTAAATATTTATGCACCCAATGACAGGGCTGCAAGATACATAACACAAACTCTAACAGCATTGAAAAGTAAGATAGCTCCACAATTCAACACACTACTTTTGGTGAAGGACAGGACATCCAGAAAGAAGCTCAATAAAGGCACTGAAGATCTAAATGCCACCATCAACCAACTTGACCTCATAGACCTATACAGAACACTCCACCCAACAGCAGCCAAGTATATTTCCTTTTCTAGGGCACATAAAGCATTCTCTAGAATAGACCACATATTAGGTCATAAAGCAAACCTTAGCAGAATCCAAAACACTGGAATATTACAAAGCATCTTCTCTGACCATAAGGCCATAAAAGTACAAATCAATAACAGAAAAAGCAGGGAAGTGAAATCAAACACTTGGAAACTGAACAATACCCTGCTCAAAAAAGACTGGGTTACAGAAGACATTACGGAGGGAATAAGGGAATTCACTGACTCCAGTGAAAATGAAAACACTTCCTATCAGAACCTTTGGGACACAGTGAAAGCCGTGCTCAGAGGTCAATGCATATCAATAAACGCACACATACGAAAAGAGGGAAGGGCCGAAATCAAAGAATTATCCCTACAACTTGAACAAACAGAAAGAGAGCAACAAAAGAAACCCTCAGGCACCAGAAGAAAGCAAATAATAAAAATTAGAGCAGAATTAAATGAAATAGAAAACAAAAACAATTGAAAGAGTTAACAAGACCAAAAGCTGGTTTTTCAAAAAAATTAACAAAATTGATAAACCACTGGCCAAACTGACAAAAGAAAAACAGGAGAGAAAGCAAATAACCCAAATGAGAAATGAGATGGGCGATACTACAGCAGACCCAACTGAAATTTAAAGAATCATATCAGATTATTATGAAAAATTGTGCTCTTAACATTTTTCTAACCTAGAAAAAATGAATGAATTCCTAGAAACACACCACTTACCTAAACTAACACAAGCAGAGGTAGGACAACTAAATAGACCCATAACAAAAGAAGAGATTGAAAAGGTAATCAAAAAACTCCCAACAACAACAACAAAAAAAGCCCTGGTTCGGAGGGCTTCACTGCAGAGTTCTACCAAACTTTCAGGAAAGAGTTAACACCATTACTACTAAAGGTATTTCAGAGCACAGAAAAGGATGGAAAACTCCCAAACTCATTCTATGAAGCCAGCATATCCCTGATACCGAAACCAGGTAAAGACACCACAAAAAAGGAAAATTACAGACCTATATCCCTCATGAACTTAGATGCAAAAATCCTCAACAAAATTCTAGCCAATAGAATTCAACAACATATCAAAAAAATAATTGACCATGACCAAGTGGGATTCATACCAGGTATGCAGGGATGGTTCAACATTAGAAAAACAGTTAAAGTAATCCATCATATAAGTGAAAGACAAGAACCACATGATTTTTTCAATTGATGCAGAAAAGGCATTTAACAAAGTTCAACACCAATTCATGATAAAAACTCTCAGCAAAATAGGAATAGAAGGAAAATTCCTCAACATAATAAAGGGCATTTATACAAAGCCAACAGCCAACATCATCCTAAATGGAGAGAGTTTGAAAGCATTCCTCTTGAGATTGGGAACCAAACAAAGATGCCCTTTATCATCACTCTTATTCAACATTGTGCTAGAGGTCCTAGCCAGAGCAATTAGGCTAGATACAGAAATATAGCACATCCAGATTGGTAAGGAAGAAGTAAAAGTATCTCTATTTGCAGACGACATGATCTTATACACAGGAAACCCTAAGGAATCCTCCAGAAAACTACTGAAACTAATAGAAGAGTTCAGCAGAGCATCAAGCTACAAAATAAACACACAAAAATCAATTGGATTCCTCTACATCAACAAAAAGAACATCGAAGAGGAAATCACCAAATCAGTACCATTCACAGTAGCCCCCAAGAAGATAAAATACTTAGGAATAAATCTTACCAGAGATGTAAATGACTTATACAAAGAAAACTACAAGACACTACTGCAAGAAACCAAAAGCGACCTACATAAGTGGAAAAACATACCTTGCTCATGGATAGGAAGACTTCACATTGTAAAAATGTCTATTCTACCAAAAGCAATCTATACATACAATGCAATTCTGATCCAAATTCTAACGACATTCTTTAATGAGATGGAGAAACAAATCACCAACATCATATGGAAGGGAAAGAGGCCCCAGATAAGGAAAGCATTACTGAAAAAGAAGAAGAAAGTGGGAAGCCTCACTCTGCCTGATTTTAGAACCTATTATACAGCCACAGTAGTCAAAACAGCCTGGTACTGGTACAACAGATACATAGACCAATGGAACACAATTGAGAATCCAGACATAAATCCATCCACATATGAGCAGCTGATATTTGACAAAGGCCCAGTGTCAGTTAATTGGGGAAAAGACAGTCTTTTTAACAAATGATGCTGGCATAATTGGATATCCATCTGCAAAAAAAATGAAACAAGATCCATACCTCACACCATGCACAAAAACGAACTCAAAATGGATTAAAGAACTACACATAAAATCTAAAATGATAAAGATCATGGAAGAAAAAATAGGGACAATGCTAGGACCCCTAATACATGGCATAAACAGTATATAAAACATTACTAAGGATACAGAAGAGAAACCAGATAACTGGGATCTCCTAAAAATCAAACACCTATGCTCATCCAAAGACTTCACCAAAAGAGTAAAAAGATTACCTACAGACTGGGAGAAAGTTTTTAGCTATGACATTTCTGATCAGCGCCTGATCTCTAAAATCTACATGATACTACAAAAAGACAAATAACCCAATTAAAAAATGGGCAAAAGATATGAACAGACACTTCACTAAAGAAGACATTCGGGTAGCTAACAGATACATGAGGAAATGCTCACGATCATTAGCCATTAGAGAAATGCAAATCAAAACTACAATGAGATTACATCTCACTCCAACAAGGCTAGCATTAATCCAAAAAACACAAAATAATAAATGTTGGAGAGGCTGTGGAGAGACTGGAACACTTATACACCGCTGGTGGGAATGTCAAATGGTACAACCACTTTGGAAATTAATTTGGCACTTCCTTACAAAACTAGAAATAGAACTACCATCCCAGAACCCACTGCTGTAGAGTCGATTCCAACTCATAGCGACCCTATAGGACAGAGTAGAACTGCCCGATAGAGTTTCCAAGGAGCACCTGGCGGATTCAAACTGCTGACCTCTTGGTTAGCAGCCGTAGCACTTAACCACTATGCCACCAAGGTTTCCAGAACTACCATTGGATCCACCAATCCCACACCTTGGAATATATCCTAGAGAAATAAGAGCCTTTACACGAACAGATATATGCACACCCAGTTTAATTGCAGCACTGTTTACGATAGCAAAAAGATGGAAGCAACCAAGGTGCCCATCAGCGGATGAATGGATAAATAAATTCTGGTATATTCACACAATGGAATACTATGCATTGATAAAGAACAATGATGAACCCATGAAACATTTAATAACGTGGACGAATCTGGAAGGCATTATGCTGAGTGAAATTAGTCAGTTGCAAAAGGACCACTATTATAAGACTGAGGAGAAATAGTTTAAACAGAGAAGAAAATATTCTTGGATGGTTACAAGAGGGGGAGGGTAGGGAAGGAAGGAGAGGGGCATTCACTAATTAGATAGTAGATAAGAACTACTTTAGGTGAAGGGAAAGACAACACACAATACAGGAGAGGTCAGCACAACTGGACTAAACCAAAAAGTAGTTTCCTGAATAAACTGAATGCTTCAAAGGCCAGCGTAGCAGGGGCAGAGGTTTGGGGACCGTGGTTTCAGTGGACATCTAAGTCAATTGGCATAATAAAATCTATTAAGAACATATTCTGCATCCCACTTTGAAGAGTGGCATCTGGAGTCTTAAACCCTAGCAAGCGGCCATCTAAGAAGCATCAATGGGTCTCAACACACCTGGAGGAAAGACAAATGAAGAACACCAAAGACACAAGGTAAGTATGAGCCCAAGAGACAGAAAGGGCCACATAAACCAGAGACTACATCAGCCTGAGACCAAAGGAACTAGATGGTGCCCGGCTACAACCGATGACTGCCCTGACAGGGAACACAAGAGAGAACCCCTGAGGGACCAGGAGAGCAGTGGGATGCAGACCCCAAATTCTCATGAAAAGACCAGACTTAATGGTCTGACTGAAACTGGAAGGACCCCGGAGGTCATGGTCCCCAGGCCTTCTGTTAGCCCAAGACAGGAACCATTCCCAAAGCCAACTCTTCAGACAGGGATTGGACTGGATTTTTTTTTTTTTTTTTTTTTTATGGGATAGAAAATGATACTGGTGAAGAATGAGCTTCTTGGATCAAGGAGACACATGAGACTATGTTGGCATCTCCTGTCTGGAGGGGAGAGGAGAGGGCAGAGGGGGTCAGAAGCTGGCTGAATGGACACGAAAATAGAGAGTAGAGGGAAGGAGTGTGCTGTCTCATTAGCGGGAGAGCAATTGGTAGTATATAGCAAGGTGTATATAAATTTTTGTATGAGAGAGTGACTTAATTTGTAAACTTTCACTTAAAGCACAATAAAATTTTTTTTTAATTGTAAGAAAAAAAAAAGGCCAAGATGGACTCATGAGACTGAGAGCCTGAAGACCTGGCTGTACGTCCACACATCATGCCACGTGCCTCCTCTGAGCCCCAGCTTCCCCATCCTCAGACAGGGGCCAAGGATTCTTGCCCTGCTTCAAAAGAGAGAGGAGAAGGAAATGAGGTAATGGATATGACAGTCCTTGGAGTTCTAAACATTCTGAAAAGCTGTGTATTTACAGGGCCTTCGCTACCCACTTCCATGACACACCTGCAGTTCTTCCTTCCTCCCCTTTCAAGCACACTCCCAAAATGTGTTCAGTCAGGTGCTGCCCAGAGCTGTGGGGGGAAGATCAGGCCCTACCAGAGCCACCTCAGGCACTTTCACTGTGAGAAACCACGAGTACTCCCCACTGGCAGGTGGAAACTCATCCCCACATGGAAAGGCAAAGAGCGAAGATGTTTCCGTTCACCAAGTATTTGCTACATCACTCATTTCCTATTTCAGTGAGCTTTCAAAAAATCCCCGCCTGAGGGTGAGAGCTGAGACACCGTTGTTGTGAAGTATGGTTAACGCGGGGCTTTTTTTTTCATGACATCATTCAGATTGGGTCTCTGTGTGTGGCTGAAAAATAAAGCCCTGGCTAGCGTACAGTTCTTCTGTGAAGAAAGAAAGATACTGAGAGAGGGAAGGAGGAGGGAGGTGGGTGGGAAGGGAAGGAAAAGAAGGGAAGGAAAGAATGTGGGGAGGGACAGAAGGAAGGGAAAGGTGAAAGAAAATAGTCTGTAACCAAGATTAGGATGTTGAGAAGCACTTGGCAGAAGAGAATACTAAAGAAAGAAACTTCATCTACTTTATTTTACTTATTGTTGTTGTTAGGTGCTGTCGAGTCGATTACGACTCATAGCGGCCCTATACGACAGAGTAGAACTGCCCCATGGGGTTTCCAAGGAACAGCTGGTGGATTTGAACTGCCAATCTTTTAGTTAGCAGCCGAGCTCTTAACCGCTATGCCACCAGGGCCCCATCTTTATTTTACCAGACATAGATTGTTTGTATGTTTATAATTGTCAAAGCTCAAATGAAAAATTATCTGACAGATTTAGATCTATTACTCTCAATATGGTTTATAACATCATACGAAAAAATTTAAGTATTTTACCCAAATCACCAGAGGCTCGGGAGGATATTTTCATGTGCTCTAGATCTGCAAGTGATTGGGATAAGTGAGGCCAGAGCTGAGAGCATCGTCGTGCATTGTGATCAAATCAATGTTTGGAATTAGCTGAAATGTAAAAGTCAGAAGATTTCACATAAAATATTGCCTTAGTGGCTTTTTAAATAATGGGAAATAACAAAGGACCTGCATTCGTATGTGGCACTAATGGGCTGCCCCTTTAGACACAGTGTGAATTCTCCAGTTCGCCAGAGTCCTCACCACTCCCTATGGCTCACTGGCCCTACAGGCATTAGGGGATGTGACCTCTGGATTAGGTGGTGAGGTAGGTTCCGGTGGGTATAAGCAGATAGACAAAGGTTTGTTCCATACTAGTAAGTTACTTTGACCACAAATACGTGGAAATAAGCATGGATTTTTTTCAAGTTTTAACTCAGAGAAAAACCGAGCTGGGGGTCTAGTTCCCAGTTCCTATGGTTTGAGTCCCCATTTCTTATCTCCAGCTCCATTGATTCCTTTTGTCCTCTCCAGCTCCTTTGCACCTGCCGAAAGAGTTAATTCACCATCAACAAGAGTCCAGACCCCTGCTTCAGAGCCACCAGGCTTTCGTTTTGGAGCTGTATCATTATGGACCATGCGTGGAGAGAAACGAGAAGGTGAAGGTCGTGGGAGGTGTCTGGTGGGAGAAAAGGTCAGACAGCAGAGTGGTATTAAAAGTGGGGACTTCTCAACCCAAGACACATTTGATTTTTGTAAAGTACTGAGTATCGGAAATTTTAATGTTCGCTTTTTAGAGAGCAGAACTGTGTCCGTAAGCCCCAGCACACATGCACACATTTATACATTAAAAACAAAAAAACCAAACCCATTGCTGTCAAGTCGTTTCCGACTCATAGCAACCCTAAAACAAGAGTAGAACTGCCCCACAGGGTTTCCAAAGAGCAGCTGAAGATTCGAACTGCCGACCTTTTGGTTAGCAGCTGTAGCACTTAACCACTGCACCACCAGAGCTCCTATGCATACATTACGCACATACTAATCACACACATATACACACTCACACATACATGCACACACATGCGCACACTCACACATACATGCACACACATACACGTACGCTCACACATGTATGCACACACGCATGCATGCACACGCATTTACATCACACAGATACACGCATATTACACACACACACTCACACGTACATACATGCACACACGCGGCCTTCTGATGTGATCTCTCTCTGCCAGAAGCAGGGTAAATAACCAGGAACGCAACAAGGTATGAAGGCAACAGGAACTGAGGAATTCTAAAGGTGCAAGAATCACAAAGAAAAAGTAATGGAGTCAGGTTCTGAAGTACGAGTGCTCGCGATAAGGTTTAAATTAAGCTGCCCTGCAGCTAAATCACCGCAAGGAAGAAAACCATTAATCTGAGTCTTTCACTTAGATTTGGCACCCGGCTAAATCTGACATTTTCAGCCTTGAGAGGAAACTTTTGCCACCTGTATGTGCGTGTCAGAGCTTCCACAGCTCACTGGAGTGCTACAGAGGGTTACAGCAGCCCTGGGGGCAATCCCCTCAGCTCGGCCACTCAGCCCTTGGCGTCCTCGGTTTACCTCAGGGGGCGATACAAACCTTGTCATTTCTGCACGTGCTGTGGTGTGGAAGAGTCTGGACGGCAATGCCTTCAGTTACAACACCTACAGAAATCTTCAACGTTCACATGACCAGCGGCCGTCCATAGTCCCTGAAGCAGGTCCAACAACACTTCATTTGGACAACGTTGCTTCAGCATAAATCCATTTTTAAAGTTCACATTTAAAAAAAAAAATCTGTAACTCAGCCTTTCTCTGTCTTCCTGCTAATTTCCACTCCGGTTAAGCCAAACTAGTGGTAACTTGCTGCTCTGAGACATGGATTCTCTACGTCCTTCTTCCTGATCGCTCTTCCCTCAGTGGCCGCTTCCTCCCCTCCTCTCCCCCAGAAAATCCCGGGGCATCCAAAGCATCCCACAGGGCTGAGCTGGGACCCCGTGATGGGGAAAGGTACCTCCTCTGCCAGGACTGGCAGACCGTCACCAAACAAAAGTCGGCTGTAGGACAGTCACTGCTTAAAAATCAAGTTTGATCAAAGAGTCTATAGAAGAATCCTGATCCAAAGAGGGAAATGCAGGACAGAATTTCAAATTCTTCTGGAATCCAGACTTTCTGGAGCTATAAAGATTGGATGAGCCCCTGTAGCTACTATTGCCCTGAGATAACCTTTAAACCTTAAACCAAAAATATCTTCTGAAGTCTTCTTAAAACTAAGTAGTTTAGCTTAACTAGTAAAGAATGCCTGCCTTGAGCACTGTGCTCTTTTAAGAGCTATCTATATGGGATCAAATTACCGACAGCAACTGGAAACATTAGCTAGGAAACTTAGGGGGCAGTGAGTTTATGTTAATGGGGGAACAACAACTTGGAAAAGGAGGGTGAGAATGGTTGTACAACTGGAAAAATGTAATCAATGTCACTGAATTTTACATGTAGAGCTTGTTAAATTAGTGTATGTTCTGCCGTGTATTTTCCCAACAACAAAAATCAAATAAATTATAAAAAATCAATTTCTTCCCCAGACCCACCTGCTTTAGCAATGCAAGTGACCCCAGGTGCCTGAGAGCCCCACTTTCACTGCATTGTAGAGCTGATGGGAGCCCAGATTCCTGGGTCCTCCTCCTTCATCTGGAAAGCAAGGCTATCAGCATCACGCAGTAGTGGTCAGGCAAAGGAGGAAGAATATAGAAAACTCAGCATGTCAACAGAAATCCAAAGTGATTTTTTCCTTGTGGTTTGATAAAAAGTGTATAATGTACTCACAGCAATAAATTTGAAATCAAAAATTTAGAAACTCGGTAATGGAGTTAACATTATCTACTAAATACTTTGTTACCATGTTCATCTTTTCTCTCTTTGAGAAGTTATGCAACTATACGCGTCTTCTGCTCGCATTAGATTGAGGTGGAGGGGGTAAAGGTAAACAGAAATGCAATATTAAATTTCTTGACTGTGGAACAACTAGTTTTATATGCTTGATGTCTTTTCTACCCCCCTGAAAATGCACACGCGTGTGTACGACACATGTGTATACGTGTATATGAAATTTACATGTGTTCTGGATACATACGCAGTCAAACTCATCATGAGTCTCTGAAACTAAGTTCCCGTCCAGAGGATCTTTGAATCTTCCCAGGTAATTAACTGTGAAGTTCATTATCACAACCATCGGTTGCCATCCAGTCGCTCTGACTCATAGCAACCCCACGTATACAGAGTAGAACTGCCCCTCCATGGGGTTTTCAGTGGCTGGTTTTTCAGAAGTAGATCGCTAGGCCTTTCTTCCGAGATGCCTCTGGGTGGACTCCAACCTCCAACCTTTCAGTTAGCAGAGAGCACATTAACTGTTTGCACCATCCAGGGTCTCCAAAGAAAAGCAGGCAGCATAGCTATAGAAGTTGTTGTGTGCTGTGGAGTCAATTCCAACTCTCAGTGACCCTGTAGGACGGAGTAGAACTGCCCCACAGGGCTTCAAAGGCTGTAAATCTTTATGGAAGCAAACTGCCACATCTTTCTCCCAAGGAGCAGCTGGTGGGTTGGAACCGCAAACCTCTTGGTTAACAGCTGAGTGCCTAACCCCTGTGCCACCAGGGCTCCTCTATAGACATTAGGCTGTGGGATTTCAGCGAAATAGGTGGGGTCTCCTTGGGGAAGCTTTGATGTCCACAGCCAGCAGTGGATCTTAATACAAAGCACAGCACAGAGCCTTGGAAAGATCCAAAGAAAGGCATGGGGTAGCGGCTACAGCAGTGGAGGGAAAGGACCATATTTTGCAGGGCTGATGCTGACTATAGAGTCATATGGGCACGGGTTTGCCTGTAACACCAGGTTTCTGTTTTATAGGAAGAGGAACACTTACACATTTTTATACTTTCATTTAATTTCCCTTGAAAATTTCTATTTTAAGCATCAGGGGGAAATGTGCCACCTTTTAAAGAACTTCTCACACCTACCCAACATTATTATTTTTTCAGATACTTAGAAATTTCAAAGAATCCAAAACATATCTGACATCCTCCTCCCCCATATCCCAGTGAGAGGTGTGTTGTTTTCAGTGGCCTGAGAAAGCCCCTGGGGAGACTAAACAGAAGCTGGGGAAATCCTACCCAGGGAGTCTGCCCAGCCACAGGAAACAGAATGGGGATTTCTCAACGTCTCCCTGGGAGCGCATCCCAGTGAAAGTGAAACCCGCCACTGTCTCTTCCGCCTCTTCCACGGAGCCTTCACAAAGAACGTAATGCCTTTTGCTTTGCATTCAAATCTCCACATGCCTCCTCAAAAAATGTTACTGCTCACTGAAGGCAGAGATAAGATGTAAAGATGGAATGGGGTGTCTTAGGGACCTGAGTTTACTCGTGTGGACACGGGCATCTGTTGGAAATTGCCCATCAGCTGCGTGCAGACCGTCAATCAGGCAGGGGGCGCTGTGGGCACGGGCGCAGAGGCACCTGGCGCTGGTGGTTGGCGAAGCCCGGAGATTTCGCGCGACCTGCCAACTGGGCTTCCGGCTGGAAGTTTCCTAACCAAGGTCATGCCCTTGGGCCCACAGCTGAAAATTCACATCGCTGCTTCTGGTTTCCCATTTTAATAATAACAATACCAAGAATCCTTCTTGTCCACTTCCTCAAGGGAGAACCAGGGTGAAAGCTCTTTCCTAAAAGCCGTATCAGCTGTACACACTCCGTGGTTCAGCCCTGTAACCCCTCTGCCCCAAACGGCGTTTGCTCTCTCTTGCAATAGTGCCTGTGCCCGTGCGCTCTGGCCCCGCTTCCTCTCACTGTGGGCCGAGCTCCTACCCAAACTCTGAGACAGCCAGGACAGGCCAGCTTTAGGTATAGGAGAATCTTCAGAAGAGTTCTCATCAGGGACACGGTGGCCCCAAGGACAAGACACAGGGGCCAGGTTGTGTGACCCACTGACCACAAAGAAAACCAAGCTCCAGTTAGAAGCCCAGGGCAATGACTGCATGTCTCGATGTATGGGTGAAAACACACGCTTGGAACCACATCACTGGGTTTGAATCTCGGCTCCACTGTTTAACTGTAACTGAAGTCCTTGTGCTTCAATTTCCTCATTTGTAAAGTGGGGATTAAAATAGTACCTATCTCAAACGGTGGATTTCAGAGATTAAATGAATTATTTTATGTACAGAGTTTAGAATAAGGCCAGGCACAGATGTTACATGATTGCTATGAAGTGGTGTGCCTTCAAAGGTTTCTTAGGTCCCAGCTTCATCACAAAAGGAGAATAATAGTTGTATGCTAAGGTTCATTGTGACATATTCACACCAGCGATAAGGTGAAAACAACCAAATGTCCATCAACAAATGAAGGGATAAACAAAATGTGGTGTAATCTATACAATGGAATATTGTTGTTGTTGCCGTTCTCGTTAATTGCCGTGAAGTCGATTTCAACTCATGACGACCCAATGCGTGCAAAGTAGAACTGCTCCATATGGCTTTTTTTGCAAACAGATCGCCAGGCCTGCCTTCCAAGGCACCTCTGGATGAGTTCAAACTGCCAACATTTCAGCAAGTAGTTAAAGGCTTAGCCATATGTGAAACCTAGGAACTCAAGTGGAATATTATTCAACCATGAAAAGGAATGAAATTCTAATAACTCTACAGCATGGATGAACCTTGAAAACATTATGCTAAGTGAAATAAGCCAGACACAAAAGGACAAATAGTGCATGATTCCTCTTACGTGAAATATCTGGGATAGGCAAATGCAGAGAGATCAAAATGGACTAGAGATGCCCAGGGGTTGGAGAGAATGGGGAATGGGGAGTTCGTGCTCAATGGGTAGAATTTCTTTTTGGGGTGATGAAAATGTTTTTGAAACGAATAATGGTAACGGTTGCAAAACATGGTGAATATAATTACTGCCACTGAATTGTACACTTAAAAATGGTGAAAATGTCGAATTTTGTTATATATATTTTGCCACAATTAAAAAAAAGAGAGAGACTCCCCCTGATCTCCTAGCCTGAAAGTGACCAATTACTAACTCATTAACTAACTTTGGCTGGCAGGGCTTAAGGCCTGCTCTGCATAGGACATTCTGCTATACTCTGCTGCTGGGAGGGAAAGCAGCCACGTGCTTAAGGAGCTGATGATGGAGTCGAAAAGTTTAAAATCTGCCAGCCTTGCTGGTCAAAAAGGAAGGAATGGCTAACTCTTTAGTTTACGTAGAAGTTTTTGCTTGTTTTGTTTGTAACTGAAAGAGTGAAAGTCCAACGAATTTGGGAAATTTACCTAATTTATCTAATTTACATTAGGGTCAAACTTCTACTATATGTTTTTAGGATGTGCTTGGTCCCATATTCAAATATATATAAGGAGAAGCTATTTTATGAAGAAGCCTTACAGTATTTTACAGGATTAGAGATCTGATTTTTAAAGCATCGTGGATATCAGCCATATGATCACTTCCAGCTCTGTGTAATTAACTTCCGTGAGTGAAAATCGACGACAGCCTCAGAACTCTCTTGACAAGAATAATATACTCTTTGCCTCCACTGCCAAAGGGAAAATATTTTCAGTTGTGTTTTACTATAAATAATATGAGACACACGGAAGGTAAATGTATTACATAACTGCCCACAGAGTTTTGAAACGTCCTTTTGCCCCTGATGTCCACGATGACAATTCACATTTGGTAATAAACACCCCAGACTAGCTGCATAGTTTGCAGGACCCAGGGCAAAATGAAAATATGGGCCCCTTGTCCAAAATGGAGCCCTGGATAAGAGTTCGGCTGCTAACCAAAAAAAAGGTCAACAGTTTGAATCCACCAGCCGCTCCTTGGAAACCCTGTGGGGCAGTTCTACTCTTTCCTATGGGGTCGCTAGTAATCAGAATCCACTCCTTGACAATGGGTTTGGTTTTTTTTTTTCTTTTTTGGTTTGTCCGAAATGATTAAGAATTTTAAGACAGCAACAGCAGAGCATGAAACGAAGCCTGGGCCCTTCTGAGCGTGGGGACTGGACACAGGTCATACAATCATGCAGCTGGCCTGGCTGCCAGCTCTTATGGATTTAATACATTTTAAATCATCAAACATATTTAAGGCTCTTCCAAGCTTAAGACCTTTATTTGACACATTTACCAACATTTAACAGCATTCACTTCGTTCTATAATAGATGTACCATTCTTTGCCAAAAACCATGTTTTAGAATAAAAAAGGCACTGCCTATTTTTAAGAACAAAAACAGTTCTGAAAGTGCATTTCTCACTTTTTGTGTGTGTGTGTGTGTGAATTTCAATAAATTGCTTGAATTCTTTGGGGCTGAAAATATGAGTTTGGTCTAGATTTCACTCACACGTTGGCCTAAGCCTACCCTGGCACTCATTTTACGAAGGTTACAGTATCAAACAACCTAATTTTGAAGAACTGAAAGTGCCCATTCCCATTAATCAGAACGACTGATGCCTGTGTATTTCACTCCCTCATCAAGACCTATCCAAAGCAGCCCTTTGGAAAGAGAAATTCTAGGGCTCTTTCCAGAGAACAAACCTGCTGAATACTACAAGCACAATAATATGTTCTTACTTTGTACCAGGCACTGTCTAAACCCTTTCCTTACTCATTAGGTCCCACAAAAATGCCCAACAGGTAGGAGATATTATTATTATGCCCATTATTATAGAGGGGCAACCGAGGCAAAGAAGTTACATGACTTGGCACAGGTCACCTATCTGGTAGGTGGTGGAGCCGGGACAAGAACCCAGGCAGTCTGGTTTGAGCGCCCACACTTATCATCACTCTGCTGCTCTTAAGAAAACCAAAAAGGCTGGAGTTCAGGAACTGATGAGTTCAGAAACTGACATTTGCCATTTGATCTGGGGGTGTAAGATCTGTGAAAATCATTATTTCTTCTGGGTTTCTTGGCCTTAATGGTTTTGTAATTGTTGGCTGCTGTCAAGCTGGCCTCCAACTCATGGCAACCCTATGCACAAGGAAACAAAAAGCTGCCCAATCCTGTGCCATCCCCATGATGGGTTGTGGGTCAGACTATTGTGATCCATGAGGTTTTCACTGATTAATTTTCAGCCATAGATCACCAGGCCTTTCTTCCCAGTCTATCTTAGTGTGGAAGCTCTGTTGAAACCTGTTAAGCATCATAGTAACACATAAGCCTCTACTGCCAGATGAGTGGTGGCTGCGCAGGAGGTGCACTGGCTGGGAACTGAACCGGGCTCTCCCACATGTAAGGCAAGAATTCTACCACTGAACCACTGCTAGTCATATAACCATTCATTCAAGTGTTCAACAAATTTTATTAACATCTCTATATGCTAGGTACTGTTCTAGGTTCTTGTGTATAAGATAGAACAAGAATCCTGCTCTTATGGAATTTATATTCTAGTAAGAGGAGATACAATAGACAGCACATATAATAAACGATCTAACATGCTAGAAAGTAGTAAGTCCTATGGAAAAACCAACAGAGTTGGGTAAGGGAAATTGGCAATTTATGGTGAAAGGGGAGTCAACTGCAATTTGAAAAAGGGAGTTTTGAGCAAAAATATGAAGGAAATGAAAGAGCTAGCCAAGTGAATATTGGGAAGAAGAGCATCCTTGGCAGAGGAAACAGCCAGAGCCACGGCCAAAAGGCTAGGATGCACCTGGCTTGTGGGAGGAACAGCAAGGAAGTCAGTGGAGCAAGACAAGAGATGGGTTGGAAAGGTAGCAAGTGCCAGATCACAAGCCCTGTGGGCCCTGATGAGGACTTGGCCTTTTCCCTTTTGTTGAGATGGGAAGCCACTGAAGGGACTGTAGTGGAGTACAGGCAGTCCCCGGGTTACAAACAAGTTTCTTTCCTAAGTGTCTTTAAGTCAAGTTTGTACTAAGCCAGAACAGTAGGGTATGGTTCATATCTTAATATCAGTTAGTCAAATGTTTGTCTTAATATATGGTATATGGTGTACCTTTCTATGCATAAAAAACATTAAACACTTCCAGAAACACTAAAGCATCTTTCACGTAATAATACAGTAATAATAATATTTGATGTGTGTTGCAAAGTAGAGCCAGTTTGTTTTTACAACCCTTTGTACATACCTCGAATTTATAATAAAATAGGCTTTACGGGGTTGGTTTAAAACTACAGGTTGTACATAAATCAGATATTCGTAACCTGGGAACTGCCTGTAGTAATATGATCTCACTTATGTTTTGAAAGAATCACTCTGGCTGCTTTGCTGAAAATAGCCTAAGAGTCAGAGAACCACCAAGCATAATAAAAAGAAGGTAAACTGGTACAAGACGACTGCAGTAATCCAGGCAAGAGATGATGGTGCCTCAGACTAGAGAAACACTGGTAGGTGAGAAGGTGACTGGATTCTGAATAAATTTTTAAGATAACGCCAACACGAAAATTGGAGGTGGGGTGTAGAGAAGCAGAAATGGAGAGGATTAAAACTTCCGGACCCAAGTCACCAGAATGATGAAGTTTTCTTCAGCTGAGATAGAAAAGGCTTGGGGTGGAGTAGGTTTTGCAGGTGTGAGGCCAGTAGTTCAGTTTTGGACATATTGAGTTTGAGATGCCCATTAGACATCTGAGTCTCTGGGTGGTGCAAACAGTTAAGCGCTCAACTACTAACTGAAAGGTTGGCATGGCAGTTTGAACCCACTTATTATTTTTTTTTTTTTTAGAAGTGCCTAGGAAGACAGACCTGGTGATCTGTTTCCAAAAGGTCACAGCTTGAAAACCCTATGGAGCTGTTCTACTCTGCACTTGTGGGGTCACCATGAGTGCGAATTGACTCCGTGGCAACTAACAATGACAATAACAGTCAGCCATCTAAAGGGAAATGTGTGGAGGCAGCCGAATATGGGAGTCAATTGTGTTAGTTACCTATTGATGTGCAACAAATTACTCCAAAATTCAGCAGCTTACAACAACAATCCTTTCTTATCCCAGAGTTTCTGTAGGCCAGGAATCTGGGAGCAGTTTACCTGGATGGTTCTGGCTTAGCAGCTGCAGTGAAGGTACAGGCAGGGACTGTAGACCCATTTGAGGGCTAATTTAGGGGAAAATCAGCTTCCAAACTCACTCACATAGTTGTTGACAAGCCTCAGAAGATCCACTTCCAAGCTTGGTCATGTAGCTATTGGTAGGCCTCTAATCCTTGCCACATGGGCCTCTTCACAAGACTGCCTCACAACATAGTGACTGGTTTTTCTCAAGGCGAACGATCCGAGAGAGAGCAAGACAGCACCCAAGATGGAAGCCACAGTCTTTTTATCACCTACTGTTGGAAATATGGAAACCCTGGTGGTGTAGTGGTTAAGCACTACAGCTGCTAACCAAAAAGGTCAGCAGTTTAAATCTACCAGGCACTCCTTGGAAACTCTATGGGGAAGTTCCTTTCTGTCCTATAGGGTCGCTATGAGTCAGAATTGACTCGACAGCAATAGGTTTGGTTTGGTTTTTGGTTGGAAATATCCCATCCCTTCTACCATAATCCATTCATTAGAGGGAAGTCAGAAAGGTCAGGCCATACTCAAGGGGAGTGAAATTAAGCTTCACCTCTTGAGGGAAGAAATATCCAGGAATTTGTACAGACATTTTTAAAACCATCACATAGGCATACAGATTACATTTAAAGCCATGGACAGGATCACCAAAGGAGTGGACATGAAGGGAAAGGAAAAGAGACCAAAGACTGCACCCAAGGATGCTACTACAAAAAGGTTGGGGAGAAGAGGAAGAACCAGCAGAGCAGGCCAGGAGCGAGAGGCTGGTGATGTGGGAGGAAAGCCAGAGAGAAGGTGCTTTGGAGTAAGGGAAGAAAGTGCATCAAGGAGGAGAGAGTGATCCCCTCTGTGAAATGTTGCTGTCAGGTGGTGTCATCATTTACCCCAGTGTGCCCAGGACAGTCCCAGCTCATGCTTGTTTCTGTCCTGGTGTTATTACTAATAGTGCCCTTTTCATTCTCAAAAGCATCCCAGTTTGACACTGAATTGTATGAACATCCTATATGTAGGTGCTGAGACTTGGCAATGGGATTAGGAATTGTAGAAGTCATTGGTGACCATGAGGACATCACCTAATTGATGGTTTACTCACTGCCGTCAAGTTGATTCCAATGCATAGCCACCCCATAGGGTTTCCAAGGCTGTAAATCTCTACGGAAGCAGACTGCCACATCTTTCTCCAGTGGAGCCATGGTGGTTTTCTACCACCGACTTTTTGGTTAGCAGTCGATCACTTTAACCACTGTGCTACCAGGGCTCCTTAAAAAATATTAACTAGTGTAGCATAAATATACCAGGAAATAACATCTCAAATAGAAGTAAGATTTTTAAAGTCACAATCACTGTTTCATACAATCATAGGTTACACTAAAGTTTGAGTAGAGCTTTAATCCAAACTCAATCTGTGAATTAGCTATCTTGAAAAAAATTAGGACTTTTCTAACGCTACAGAATTCGTAGGGTCTCGTTGTTCCTGTAGTCAAAACAAAATAATTTGACAAACTGACAAAAAGAACATCTTTAATGTAATCCAAACAGACAAAACAGAGACAGACATCTCACAATTTATAATTATGCATAGCTTTTCATAAAACCATTTTCATTTGATAAAATGTGTAACAACACTAGCTACGGTTTGTTCCCTGATGTCTTGTCCATCCAGCCCCCAGATTTGCCTCCTGTTCTTATCTGCCCTGCCGAACACTTAAAAAGGGAGGCCCACCATTGCCTTCCATCTCTGCTTAGTCTGCAACATCTATCGTTTATTTAGGAGTCCCTGGGTGGTGCAAACTTTTAAACACTCAACTAATAACTGAAAGGTTGGTGGTTCAAGCCCCCCCGAAGGGCCTCAGAAGACAGACCTAGTAATCTGTTTCCAAAAGGTCACAGCCTTGAAAACCTAAGGAGCAGTTCCACTCTGCACACAGGGGGTCTCCATGAGTGGGAACTGACAAAAACTGACAACAACAAAAATTTATTTGGCCTTTCATATTGCCCAAGAGAGAGGAAACCAGTCGCTGTCTAGTCAATTCTAAGGGTTGCTATGAGTGGGAAGCAATTCTGCGGCAATGGATATGTTTTTGTTTGTTTGCTTTTGTATGACCCAGGCACCATGTTAATCAATTTCTAATCAATGTATTTAGTCACCAATAGCTCTATGAAGTTGATATCATCTCTGTATTGTACCTTACATACTTGCTGAAGCCACAGGGCTACTAAGTGGCATCTGATACTACCTGGCAAGGTGTTGCCACTTGAAATAAAAAATGGCTTAGATGATACATACCATAACTAACAATGCGCAGACGCTAGAAGAGAAACTAGATAACTGGGAGCTCCTGAATATTAAACACTTAATCTTATCAAAAGACTTCACCAAAAGAGCAAAAAGAGAACCTACAAACTGGGAAAAATTTATGGCTATGACATATCAGACAAGGGTATGTTGTTGTTGTTGTTGTTGTTGTTGTTGTTGTTGTTGTTGTTGTTGTTGTTAGGTGCCATCAAGTCGGTTCCGACTCATAGTGACCCTATGCACAACAGAACGAAACACTGCCTGGTCCTGAGCCATCCTTACAATCATTGTTATGCTTGAGCTTATTGTTGCAGCCACGGTGTCAATCCACCTTTTTGAGGGTCTTCCTCTTTTCTGCTGACCCTGTACTCTGCCAAGCATGATGTCCTTCTCCAGGGACTGATCCCTCCTGACAACATGTCCAAAGTATGTAAGACGCATTCTTGCCATCTTTGCCTCTAAGCAGTATTCTGGCTGTACTTATTCTAGGACAGATTTGTTCGTTCTTTTGGCAGGCCATGGTACATTCAATATTCTTCACCAACACCACAATTCAAAGGCATCAATTCTTCCCCTACATGCCTGTCAGTTTGTTGTACAGTGGGGGCTTGTGTGTTGCTGTGATACTGGAAGCTATGCCACCGGTATTCAGATACCAGCAGGGTCACCCATGGAGGACAGGTTTCAGCTGAGCTTCCAGACTGAGACAGACTAGGAAGAAGGACCCAGCAGTCTACTTCTGCAAAACATTAGCCAGTGAAAACCTTATGAATAAAAATAGACAAGGTATAATCTTAAAAATCTACAAAATACTTCAACACTTCAATAACAATAAGACAAGTAATCCAATTAAAAAATGGGCAAAGGATATGAACAGACACTTCACTAAAGAAGACATTCAGGCAACTAACAGACACAGGAGGAAAGGCTCTGGATCATTAGCCATTAGAGAAATGCAAATCAAAACTACAATGAGATACCATTTCACCCCGACAATACTGACACTAATCAAAAATACAGAAAATAACAAGTGTTGGAGAGGCTGCAGGGAGATTGGAACTTTTACTCACTGTTGGTGGAATGTAAAATGGTACAAACACTTTGGAAAATTATATGGTGCTTCCTTAAAAAGCTAGAAATAGAAATACCATTCGATCCAGCTATCCCATTCCTAGGAACATACCCTAGAAAAATAAATCATCACATGAACAGACTTATCCACACCCATGTTCATTGCAGCACTATTAACAACAGCAAAAAAAAAAAAAAAAAATGGAAACAACCTAAATGCTCACCAACAGATGAATGGATACACACAATGGAATACTACACAATGATAAAGAACAATGATGAATCCTTGAAACATCTCACAACATGGATGAACCTGGAGGGCATTATGCTGAATGAAATAAGTCAGTCACGAAAGGACAAATATTGTATGAAACCACTATTACAAGAACTCAAGAAAAGGTTTACACACAGAAAAAAAAAAAACATTCTTTGGTGGTTACAAGGGTGGGGAGGAAAAAAGAGGTGAAATCACTAACTAGATAGTAAACAAATAACAACTTTGGTAAAGGGAAAGACAACACCCAATATAGGGGAAGTCAGTACAACTTGACCAAAGCAAAGGCATAGAAGTTTTCTAGGCACATCTGAACAACTTGAGGGACCAAGTTGCTGGGGCTGGGGGTTGGAAACCATAGTCTTGGGGGACATCTAGGTCAACTGACATAACACAGTTCATAAAGAAAATGTTCAACATCCCACTTTGGTGAGGTGCATCCTGGGTCTTAAAAGCTTGTAAGCAGCCGTGTAAGATACATCTATTGGTCCCATCCCATCTGGAGCAAAGGAGAATGAAAAAAACCAAAGACACAAGGAAAATATTAGCTCAAAGGACTAAAGGACCACATGTACCAAAGCCTCCACCACCGTGAACCTAGAAGAACTAGATGGTTCCCAGCTACCAACACCAACCAGTCTGACAGGGATCACAACAGACAGTCCCCGACAGAGTGGGAGAAAAATGCAAAACAAAATTCAAATTCACACAAAAAAAGTCCAGACTTACTGGTCTGACAGAGAATGGAGGAAACCCTGAGGCTATGGTCCCCAGACACTCTGCTAGCTCAGAACTGAAGCCATTCCCAAAGCTCACTTTTCAGACAAAGATTAGACAGGCCTACAAAACAAAAAATATCACACATGAAGAACGTGCTTTTTAGTTCAATCAAATATATGAGACCAAATGGGTAACTTCTGCCCAAGAGCAGGACAAGAAGGTAGGAAGGGATAGGAACTGACTGAATGGACACAGGGAACCCGGGGTGGAAAGGGAAGCATGTTGTCACATTGGGGGGATTGCAACCAATGTCACAAAACAATCTGTGTATAAATTTCCAAATGGGAAATTTACTTGAGCTGTAAACTTTCACCTAAAGCACTATAAATCTTTTTTTTAAATGACTTAGATGAATTATTAACCTTTTATTTAAAAATAAACCCTGGCTTATTTTTGACACTTTTAGAAAATGGAAAGCTGACATTAAGTTTTATTTTACCTATTTTGTCTTAAATGGTTTTTTTTCTTTGGGTCTTTGGCTTCACTGAAAAATCAGTCTCCATCCACAGCATTAGGCACTCTGGTGGATACTGGCGAGGAAAAAGATGATAGAAATGCAAATTATTCATAAGATCTTTCTGAGTGTTTCTGATACGAGTAGTGTTCTCGTTTTAACTATCTGAAACTGTGAAATGATTGTATTCAGAGCTCATCCTACCTATAGGTATCTGCCCTCTGACTCTGGCCTCCCACTGAGGAGGGGATGGTCCCCAGAATCAGCCTGGGGCATCGTCACTACAGCTTCCCAAGACGGAAGAGTCAGACCACTAGCAGGAGACACTTAGAGAGCCAGGGCACTAGATGGAGGGTTAGGAACTGAGACCAAAGACCCAACACCCATTAACAGTTAGCCAGTTGCCATGAGTCAATTCTGACTGGGTGGCAAATTTATTTTAAAGCCCTTTAGATACACAGTATCTAATTTTATCTTAACAATAACCGTACACTTTAAATACTTTATTAGTCAGCTACTGTTACAAAAATGACACAGAACAAACCACCTTAAAACACAGTAGCTTACAAAACAAGCGCTTACTTCCTGCTCAGGCATCTGCAGGCCCTGGAGCAGTCAGCCGAGGAGTTCCTGGGTGGTGCAGACAGTTAAGGGTTGGAAGTTTGAGCCCACCCAGCGACACCTTGGAAGGCAGGCCTGGCAGCTGCTTCTGAAAGGTCACAGCCTTGAAAACCCTACTCTGCACACATGGGGGCACCATGAGTCAGAACGGACACCAAGACGACTGGCTGGCTCAGCTGGGCTTGGGTGCCCACCACAAGGCAAGTTCTGGGGTTTCCCGGTGTCTCATGCTTTTTTGAGATCAGCAGGACACTCACCCTGTGCTTCTAATGGTGATGGTGGAAGTGCAAGAAGATAAACTCAACCTTACCAGGATGCTTCAGGCCTCTGCTTGCCTCCCGTATACTAACATCCTATTGTCTAAAGCAAGCCAAATGGCCAAGCCCAAAGTCAAGAGTACATTCTGCCACCACAGGCAAAGTCAGGGTGTGGATGCGTAATACTACCACAGGGGAGTGAATGATTGAGACCTATTATTAAATCCACCACAGGGGCTATTATTATACTTATCTGAAAGATGGGGACGCCGGGAGAGTAAGGTTAAAAGACTTTCCCAACATCCCACTGATGGCATCTACATTAACCCCAAGTAGACTGGCCCCACAGCCAGGGCAGTCCAATAGCAGCCAAGCAGAAGCTCACATGAGCCAGGAAAAAAAATACACCAAGGGTCAGACATGGAATAGAAAAGGGCCAGGGAAAGGGGCAGGCTCGGATGCCCCAAGAGGAATCTTGCCCATGCTGGGTCTTGCCCTCCACACATCAGTTTACATGTAGGCTTGCCTTCCTCAAGGGTTGAATCATAAACTTGCAAGTTTATACCCCCAAAAGAGGAGGTACTGCCCAGATCTTTTCAAAATTCTCACTAGTTATCCAAAATTTTACTTTCTTTTTATGTTTTTCTGTGTTTTCAAATTGTCTGTAATGAACAAAATAAAAGTACCACTTTTACAAATAGAAAATAGTTTTAAAACATAACTGTAGTATTTTCCTACTGTTTGGGAATTAGTTCAGAGGAAGTTCTTGTTATACTTTGAATAAATATACTGGAAAGTTATTTTTTTTCTTAATTCAGGGAATTCCAAAGATTTCTTTTGTGAATATTGAATTTACTTTTTGAGAATTTTTATCGTAGCCTAAAAATCTACACTATTTTATGTCTAGAATAAAAACAGATTTCAATTACCTCAAGAACTGTTTTCTAAGTATTGTGACTAATTTTGTACACAATGGTTAAAAAGTAATAAAATCTCTATAACTTTTTATTATTTAAATAAAACCTCTATAACTCATTTTTATGATTTAAATATCTATACACTAAGAGCATGTGTATATTTAAGATTGAAGAGAAATGTATTTTTACATTTAAAATTTTGTACGTTTTAACTTTCTATTCTAGGGAAACGGTACCAATTTGGACAGTAGTTCTAAAAGTTCCAGTGAAGTACAAGCAGTTAAGTACTCTTCTGTAAATTAGTTTCTTATTCCTGAAAAAAAATCAAATTCATAGGCAAAAGGATTATGAAACAGTAGTTCTAAGGAAAAGCCACCAAAGAAGAAATTGCAATATTGTTTTAACCCAAAAATAGATAGTTGTAATTACTCAATGTGTAGATAATGTAACACCAGTACTTTCATAGAAACGAAAAGGATTCTCATGTACTGATGTCATTGAGCAATTGTTATTCACCGCCCTGGCTCTCTGGAAAAACTCCCGCTGAATTTCTATTCAGCTGCAGTAAATTGCATGTACGAACTCTATCTTAGTTCTCAAAATGTTTAAATATAACTGGTAAAATTTCCCACATTATTATTAAAATAAATAGGATCTCTTGTTTTGCTCTTAGATAGAAAATTTCAAAACCAGCCTGTGTTACATAATACTACAAGCTTTAAATGAAATTATCAGAATATAAGATTCACAATAGGTGAACCAATTATTTACCTCAAAATTTTTTAAAAGCAAAATTAAAATATCCAAAAAGCATAAAAAAAGTAGTAAGAAAAAAATCAGAAATGAAAAAGAGGGATATCACTAAAGGCACAGCAAGATATGACAGCACAAGGAACAACTTTAGAGTAATTAGCTTAAAATCTGAAATGAAATAGACAATTTCTTAGAGTAAAGATTTACTGAAATTGGTCCAAGAAGAAACAGAAAAGTCAAACAAATTAACGATCATTAAAGAAATGAAAACATTAGGCAATGATGTCCCTAAAAAGACACCAACCAGGTGGTTTTAAAGACAGCTTCTACCAAGTAAATCCATTTTATACATTTTTTACAGAGTGAAGATCAAGATGAAAATCTAGCTGTCTCACTTTACGAGGCTGCTGTAATCTTGATAATTAAAACAACGTCATAATAAAAAGGAAAACCTATAGCAATCTCATTTATAACCATAGATGCAAAAAGTCTATCTCAGTACTAACAAACCTAACCCAATAGTGCATTAAAAAGTAATACATCATGACAAGTAAGATTTATCCTTGAATGCAAGGATGTAAATACAATGTACTACGTTCATAGATTAAAACAGAAAAACCAGATGTGTGATCATTATAAGAAAAGCAGAAAAAATTTGACTCTCATTTATAATTTAAGAAAAATAAAATAAACCTCTTAGCTATTGGGACTTTCACTATTCAGCATTGTACTGGTAATTCTAGTCAATGTGTAAGATGCAAACATGTAGATATACACATATACATATGTATTTATAAGAATTGAAAGGGAGAAAATCTCATATTTTCTAATGACATGATTATTAAGTTTGAAACGTCAAGCTAATCAATGGTCAAACTACTAGAACTCAAAAGGCAGCCCAAAAAGGTGGTCATAAAAAAGAGAAACCTGCAGAAATCAATAGTATTCTTATAAATCGTCAATAACCAATTGTAAAAAGTAAAAAAATAAAATAAGAAGAAAAAATGCAGTTCAGGATACCAAACAACAAAAACCTAGGAATAAATCTAAGAAAAACACTCAAGACCTCTACAGAGAAAATTTTAATATGGAAAAAAAAAGACTTGAACAGAGTAGAGCTATACCATATTCATGGATGGGGACACTCAGTTACAAACTTATCATTTCTCCTCAAATTACTGTGTAACTGTTGTGCCAATCAAAATCCCCAAAGAATTTTTTAAGAGAACTGATGCTTAAATCCTTAAATGTGCCAAAGCACCCAATGCAAGTCTATGAAGAAAAACATAAAGCCATATAAATCAAAATAGATGTCTTTGGGTAGTGGCATTATGGGTGATTTACTTTTTTCTTTTTTGCATATTTTTCTGTATTTTTTAAAAATTACCCCCCAAAGGAAAATATGTATAATAAGGAAGAGGAGGAAGGAAAACTAGAGAATACTTCAAGTGGTTTTTAAACAGCACTTAGAAAAGACAGCACAATGGCAGACCGGACAAATGGCACACATTTTGATGTGATTCAGCAAGCTGAGCAAGTAGCTCGGTATCTACTCACTAAGGTTATATTTCTGCAAATTAACAATGCTGTGCATCATCACATGCTGTATTGCCGGATACGGATATATATGCATATATTTGCTAATAATCAATCCCAATTTTATCTTTTTCACTGAAATAAAATTTTGCTATATCTCTGTTAGTTACCATGAATCCAAATGAAATTCAATTTACTAAAAATCTCATCTCTTTTTATGTATGTTTCTTTTCAAAATTTTTATTGTGCTTTAAGTGAAAGTTTACAAATCAAGTCAGTCCCTCATATAAAAATTTATATACACCTTGCTATATACTCCTGATTGCTCTCCCCCTAATGAGACAGCACACTCCTTCCCTCCACTCTCTTTTTGTGTCCATTTGGCCAGGTTCTGACCCTCTCTGTCCTCTCAACTCCCCTCCAGCCCCTCCAGACAGGAGATGCCCACATAGTCTAATGTGTCTACTTGGTCCAAGAAGCTCGTTCTTCACCAGTATCATTTTCTATCCCATTGTCCAGTCCAATCCCTGTCTGAAGAGTTGGCTTTGGGAATGGTTCCTGTCTTGAGCTAACAGAGGGTCTGGGGACCATGACCTCCGGGGTCCTTGCAGTCTCAGTCAGACCATTAAGTCTGGTCTTTTTATGAGAATTTGGGGTCTGCATCCCACTGCCCTCCTGCTCCCTCAGAGATTCTCTGTCGTGCTCCGTCTGGGCAGTCATCAGTTGTGGCCAGGAACCATCTAGTTCCTCTGGTCTCAAGCTCATGTAGTCTCTGGTTTATGTGGTCCTTTCTGCCTCTTGGGCTCATAATTACCTTGTGTCTTTGGTGTTCTTCATTCTCCTTTGCTCCAGGTGGGTTGAGGCCAACTGATGCATCTTAGATGGCCGCTTGCTGGCATTTAAGACCCCAGACACCACTCTCCAAAATAGAATGCAGAATGTTTTCTTAATAGATTTTATTATGTCAATTGACTTAGATGTCCCCTGAAACCATGATCCCCTAACCCCCGCCCCTGCTACGCTGGCTTTCGAAGCATTCAGTTTATTCAGGAAACTTCTTTGCTTTTGGTTTTGTCCAGTTGTGCTGATCTCTCCTGTATTGTGTGATGATTCCCTTCACCTAAAATAGTTCTTACTACTAATTAGTGAATACCTCTCTCCCTCCCTCCCTTCTTCCCTCCCCACTCTCTTAACCATCAAAGAATATTTTCTTCTTTGTTTAAACTAAAAAAATCCCATTTCTTTTTTACTTTTTAATGTTAATTGAAGTGTCAAAATCTTTTTTTTTTTTAAAGCATACAACTACTTAAGTAAAAACAGAATTTTTGCTTTCTACCATGTCCCGATGGAACCCTGGTGTGACAATACCTACAGAAGCGCTATGCATTTTCCAACTCCACTCTATGAGACACCAGAGTAACTATTAAAAGTGATTTGCTCCTCCTTAGGTGATGAGAGTGTTGACCAAGAGGTGCTAGAATATCTTACTTAGTAGGGGCCGTTGCGTTTAGTAATGGGCAGCGCAGAGTAAGGGGTGAGCTTGGGTTTTGGAAAGAGTCAAATGCTTAAAATCCCTCTCCTCCCATTTCTGAGTTCTGTGAGTTTGGGCACATGTTTCCTCACCTGTAAAATGAGATGATAGAACTCTCTTGGAGGGCATTAGTAAAGATTTAATGTTAATATATCAAGTCTTGGGTGCTCACCAAATATTAGTTATATTCCTGAAATATTGGCTTAAAAACTAAAATAGAATAAGTTTTTAGGATCGTGTGCAGGTGTAAGTACTTCTAAATTTGTATAAGTTCTCGTGGTTTTTAACTATATATTCCATTGGATCGCTATGAGTCTGAATCGACTCGACGGCAGTGGGTGGGAGTGGATTTTGTACATTAACTCCTAAACGTAAAGCTGATGGAAAGTGGGTTGTGAGGTGGCTTAGCCAGACACCTCAATCTCAGTGTGCGGGGCCAGAGTGAGGGGCTGGTGCTGGGTGAACACAGATGATGCCCCTCCTTCCTATTTCTTTCTGCTCTTGCTTTACTGTTGGCACCATTCTTAGAGAGGACTGACAGGATGGGTTATGATAAAAAAAAAAAAAAAAAGAGAGAGAGAGTAAGGGAGAGAACATCAAGACTATTTCTTTCCTCCCTGGACATTACTAGACTAACCCACAGAACAAGATCAGAGGGAAAGAAAGGGACTTTGCATTTCTCAGAGTCTCCATCTCTGTGCCCCACAGTAGTTTCTGCAGAGGGGATCCCCCTATACTGTACCTCTGCCCAGGCCACTTCCCCATTAGCGGATGTGGGCAGTAGCTCAGCATCAACACAGGGACCACGTCCAACCAGGGCCCAAAGGGGGTGCTTCACATCCTGGAGGCTGAGTATGTGTGTGGGGAGGGGGGGTGGAGGGATGTATTTTAAGTTTCCTAAAGACACAAGAAGGCTGAAGAAGAATCGACGTTTTTGAATTACGGTGCTGGTGAAGAATATTGAATATACCGTGGACTGCCAAGGGAATGAATAAATCTGTCTTGGAAGAAGTACAGCCAGAATGCTCCTTAGAAGCGAGAATGGTGAGACTTTGTCTCACATACTTTGGACATGTTATGAGGAGAGAACAGTCCCTGGAAAAGGACATCATGCCTGGTAGAATAAAGGGTCAGCGAAAAAAAGGAAGACCCTCAACTAGATGGATTGACACAGCGGCTGCAACAATGGGCTCAAGCATAGCAATGATTGTGAGGATGGCTCAGGAATGGGCAGTATTTCGTTCTGTTGTGCATAGGGTCACTATGAGTCGGAACCAACTCAACAGCACCTAACAACAACAACAAAGGCACAGTGTCTCTTGAAAGGTACAGTCCAAGCATGACCTCCAATGGGCCCAGATGCATGCTCAGTTCTAACTCAAGGACCCCTTGCTGTGAGAGGCCACGGTCAGGCTCTGTTTCCTCAACATGGTGGTCACTGGCTTATACCTCCATCTCTGATGCAAAACTAAGTAAGGCCACTCTGCTAGACAGGAAACCTTCAATTCCAGCACTTTGTGTCCACCTGTGGGCCTGAATGCCACATGAGCTCAGTGCCCAAGGACTGAAGACATAATAAGAGCTAACATTTTGTTCTGTGTCTGCCTTGTGCCAGGCACGGTGCTAACATTATTATATTATTTCTGTAACTTAGCCCTGATAGCAACAAAGCATTGGTATGTTTATTCTCTGTTCGGGAGTGACAAACCTGATGATTGGGTTACTTCTTTGCCTAGCGAACAGTGAAGAAGTGATGTAAACCCATGTTTTCCTTATACCCACGCTTGTGCTTTGGACTGCTTTGCTGAGGCCCCCAAGGTCTGAGCCCTTATGTGTCAGTAGTTTATTTGAACAAGGCTTTCTTGATATAACAAGTGAAAAAATAAAATTGCAAAACAAAAATTAAGGAAAAATTATAAAAGAAAATAATTGGTCGCAGAAGACTGTAACCCAGTTTTAGCAAGGTACTCTCATTAAAGAGATCTTCTAAGTTTCCCTTCTCCCTCCTCTTCATTTGATAGCCCAACTGTTCTATCGTTGTTGTTGTTAGGTGCCATCAAGTCGGTCCCAAATCATAGTGATCCTATGTACAACAGAACAAAACACTGCCTCTTCTTGCGCCATCCTCACAATCATTGTTATGCTTGAGCCCATTGTTATAGCCACTGTGTCAATCCCTCTACTTTACCAAGCATGATGTCCTTCTCCAGGGATTAATTTCTCCTGATAACATGTCCAAAGTACATGAGACAAGATTGCACCATTCTCGCTTCTAAGGAGCCCACTGGCTGTACTTCTTTTGAGACAGATAGGTTTGTTCTTCTGGCATTTTGTTCTTCTGACATTCGATATACTTTGCCAACACCATAAATCAAAGGCATCAACTCTTTCTTGGTCTTCCTTATTCATGGTCCAGCTTTCACATACGTATGGGGAGATTGAAAATACCATGACTTGGGTCAGGGCACTTTAGTCCTCAAAGTGATATCTTTGCTCTTCAACACTTTAAAGAGGGCTCTTGCAGTAGATTTGCTCAATGCAATGCATAGTTTGATTTCTTGACTGCTGCTTCCATGGGCATTGATTGTGGATCCAAGTAAAATAAAATCGTTAACAACTTCAATGTTTTATCTGTTTATCATGATGTTGCTTATTGCTTCAGTAGTAAGGATTTTTGTTTTCTTTATGTTGAGGTGTAATCCATACTGAAGGCTGTGGTCTTTGATCTTCATTAGTAAGTGCTTCAAGTCCTCTTCACTTTCTGCATGTCTTATAAAAGCATCATTAAATCCTTGGTAATTCAAATGCCCTATAAGTGATTTTATCCTCAAATTGTTCCAAGGTGGTATTTCCTCATTGGAAATCTCTGTTTCAGTAGGCACCAAATGCTTTTATTTTCTGTCAAACTATGAGCCTGGAACACTATACTCTATAGGCCAGGGGAGACCCAGAGCAGGGTGGGAAGAGGTGAAGGACAGAAGTGAAAGGTGGCACCATCTTTGCCAGTTGAATTACATGTCTCTCTCCTGGCTTCCTCCCCAGTTTCCAGTAGGGCTGGTCTACTGTGCTAGAGAGACAAGCAAATAACAGAAATGAGCAGATGAAATATGCAAACTTAAAAGCCCTGTTTCCTCAATACAGTGGTCACTGGCGCATACCACCAAGATTATTGTTGCTGTTGGGCACTGTTGAGTTGATCTCAGCTCCTAGTGAGTTGGAATTACTTGATAGCAACTAACAAAGTTGAGACTCAGTGCAAATGTCACATTTCATAAAAGTCTTCCCCAGTGCCGCAGCCAAGTGAGATGTCCCCTCCCCCAGGTCCCGCTACCCTTTCGCTGTCTGTCCGCAATCACACGAGTTCACTGGGGGGAACTTTATTCAGCTTGGTCTCCCAGGGGCTCCCACAAAGCCACAGTTCTACAAAGCTTCACTGGATAGATGAAGAAATTTTGACCCAATGAGAGCGTTAGCTCATCTCCAATAGCTATTTCAGCCAGGAGCATTCAAAATGGCAACACAAGGCAGGATCATAATGAAGACCAAAAGCTGAGGATTCAACTGGACCTGAATGCAGTCTCTGCTTTGCCATTGGGATTATAAATTTGTCCATACCACTTTCTTGCTCCATAAAATGGATAATAACAATACCACCCACATAGTGGTGTTGTGAAGATTAAAAGAGATAATGATTGCAAAATGTTTATCAGAGTGCCAGCACAATGCAAGAGCCCAATAAATGCCAACTTAAAAAAAAAAAAAAAAGCAGTACCTGGATCCACTGATTTTTAGGGTTTGTTCCACCTGCATCCCCTGCCTTACTCTCTCAGAAATCAAAATCCAACTTGAGAAGTGGATTTTTTGATGAAAAGGAGCCAAATGCTTGCCTCTTTCAGGGAAACAGGGTCACAATAGGAGGCCTTCTTCTGGTCCGGAGGAGCTGGAGGGTGGGCGGCCACCACACTGTGGGCCCTGAATTCTGAAGGCCTGGAAAACCCATGATTTACCACCGAAATGGTGACAAGGCCTTCAGGTTGACACTTAGCCCCCCTCTCTCTCAAAGTGAAAGGACAGAGGCCACCTCACCGGCCGCTGAGAAGCCCACTCTGTGGTTTGACTTTTCCTGTCCTCCCACGTGCTGCAGAGTGGGTCGTGTTGTGATGACTCATGTGTGCATCCCTCGCTTAAGAGAGGAGGGGAAATCACAGGCCTCCCACCTTCCAACAGGTCCTGTGGGGGACTCAGGAGCACTCAATGAAGATGGTTCCATCAAGACCACTTACTTCTCTTCTGAACACAGTGAATGCTCTTCCAGTTACTTCTGAAAAAAAAAAGAAGACCTTGATGGCAGCATCCATTTCCCATAACAACCTCATCTTTCAAGAAGCTGTTGTCATTGTCCTATTTTAAAGAAGTTCAGTTGTACACCAGTGACCATGGCAGCACTATTCTCCACGGTAAATAGGTAGCAACAACCCAAGTGTCCATCAAAGGATGAATGGATAAACAAAATGTGGTATGATGTGTACAATGGGATATTACCCAGCCATAGAAAGAAATGAAGTTCTAATGCATGCTGTGGCATGGATGAACCTTGAAGGCATTACACTGCATGAGATAAGTCAGTCACAAAGGACAAATACTGTATAATCCCACTTTTAAAACATCCAGAATAGGCATATGCATAAGACGAAAATTTTCAGTTGTTACCAGGGCAGGCGGAAAGGGGAAAATGGCAGTTATTGCTTACAGGGCACTAAATTTCTATTTGGGGTAATGAAAAGCTTTGGAAATTAATACTGGTGATGGTTGCCCCTCGTGATGAATGTATTTAATACCACTGAATTGTGCACTTAAAAATGGTCAAAGTGGCAATTTTTACCACAATAAAATTGAAAAAAAAAAAATTCTAATAGCTATAGACCTGGGATAGGTTTCTTATTAGCAGAGGCCTTACAGCTGTGTATCTGCTGCGCACCGATTTCCAATCAGTTTATGGTGTAAGAATCTCATTCATTTACCTTCATCAGCACTTCTGGAAAGAGCTCCTCCCTCAGCTCTCTGCCTCCCAGGCCCGGCCCCAAAACGGAGCATGAGCAAAGGCCAGATAGGATTTCATCTGGCATAAGCAGAAGGCAGAAAGTACTTAACTCCATTCCCAAAGCAAGAAACTGGCACTGCAAATCAACGAATCATTCCATGCACGGTGGGCGTGAAGGTGGCAGGAATGGATTAATGTTCTTTTTATTATCCACAAACTTTTGTTGAATATAATCCTGTGCCAGGTACTACAGGAGTCTCCAGGTATACACTAAGGGGCTTGCATGCTAATTGGAGAAAGGTGGCTTACACAGAGTATGAAGAGCTGTTTATCCATTTGTCTTCTTTGGAACAACAGCCTAGGTTTCAACAGGTGCTTGAATGAAGAGGGTATTAGGTACTAAGGTTGGGAAGAGCAGTATTGTCACCATCTTGGAGACTCACACTGCACATCAGCCTTTGAAAGCAGCTGAGAAATCTTGCAATACAGCCTTTGTTTAACTTTGTATACTAGGTAGGGTAGGCTAGGTCACACTGTGGGTAACAACTCAAAAATCACAAGAGGCTATTTCCTAGTTATATCCACCTGGGTCAGCTGTGACTCTGCTCCATGTTGTCTTTATCCCAGGACCCAGGTTGTAGAAGGGCCTCTATCTTGATCATTGCAGGCAAGATGTAAGGGGCAAGAGATGTGGCAAAACACTTGCTGGCTTTTGAAGCTTGAGTTAATGATAATATGTCCTTCATGGGATCCTAAAAGCAGGGGCATATTCCACCTGGATGTAGGTGGCCATCCAGGACAGAGCTGGTCTGGGATGCCAGAAACAGGAGTCCAATCACGCAGAAAGGGCCTGGCATCTGAGAAAGGTAACAGACCAAGGGCAGCAGTTTCTTTGGGAAAGGATAAGTAAGGACCACAGGTCCAGGAAGAAAACAAATTCTGATCCCTGCAAAGAAGGGAGGACAAAGCAGGTAAAATAGGCCCAGGTCAAGTCCAGAGGCATCAAAGTTGAAAAAGTCAGAGAGGAAGGTGCAGCTCTAAAGGTGATTTCCACTGGGTGTTAGGAGTCCTGCTGGGTAAGCAGGTAAGAGCCTCCAGGTACATGTCTACAGGGGCTGGGAGACTGATTTAGACAAGGAGTATGGCATTAGGTTTTATACTTGCAGCAAGCAATAAACTCTCCCAACACCTGCTAAGAAAAACCTATACAGAGAGAATGCCCAATGAAGAACTTACTTACCTCCAGTGGGCTGTCTGACAGATCTCCTTCCTTTCTCTATAATTTATAGCTCAAGAGGATAGGAAATGATCGTGGTAAACCAGCCTCAAATAAATCTGACAGGGCAGGTGTTCTGTTTGAAGAGAACCAAAAAGATGATTTCATGTGAAGTCAGCCTTGGCTTCCGCCAGGGTTTATATCAACATTGCTGAGATTGATTCACTGACAGAATGGCCAGGCATCCCTGGAGAATCAAGAAGACGCACTGATATATGCTGGGAATGCTAAACTTCTCAGATCAGATGGTCTTTGAGATATTCCTGTGAATTATGAAGTTCTGCCTTATCAGAAGATCTTAAGGCTTTAGCCCACCCCAATTAAAAAACAATTGGCAAGCTAAAAATAGAGGAAAATTTCCTTAAATTGGAAAGAGATCTATCTCAGCCAGAAATCTATTACACTTATACTTAAAAGTAAAACATTAGCAGCATTCCTATTAAAGTCAAACAAGGCAAAGGGGCCCATTATTTAATATATTAACGATCACATTTAATGAAATCCAGCCTCGAAAATAAATAAGAGGTGTGTGGCAAGGGCTGCTAAATATCACCCAGTATCCATTTTTCCTTCCTTTCACAGTAATAGCCATTTGAGCCACCTGCATCACCACACAGAATAAAAACCACATTTTCCAGACTGTCTTGCAGCTAGACCAGTGGTCATGTAACTACCTACGGCCAATGAGATGAAGAGAAAGTACCATGTGGTAGCTTCTGGGAATTTTCCTTAAGCATCAGTCAACATGTGCCCTTCCATCTCATTGAGGGTCTTCCTCTTTTTCACTGACCCTTTACCAAGCATGGTGTCCTTCTCCAAGGACTGATAACATGTCCAAAGTACATGAGACAAAGTCTCGCCATTCTCACTTCTAAGGAGCATTCTGGCTGTACTTCCTCCAAAACAGATTTGTTCATTCTTCTGGCAGTCCATAGTATATTCAATGTTCTTTGCCAGCACCACAACTTGAATACATCAATTCTTCTTCAGTCTTCCTTTTTCATTGTCCAGTTTTCACATGCATATGAGGCTATTGAAAATATCACTACTTGGGTCAGGTACACCTTAGTCCTGAAAGTGAAAGTAACATCTTTGTTTTTTAAGATTTTAAAGGGTCTTTTTTTTTTTTGCAGCAGATTTGCCCAATGAAACACGTCATTTGATTTTTTGACTGCTGCTTCCATGGGCATTTATTGTTGGTCCAAGTAAAATGAAATATTGTTTAGGACACTGTTATTTTGGGTCTCTTACTCATAGCTGAAACAAGTCCTGATACAAGGAATAAATACTAGACAGAATATTTATTATTTATCTAGATTATTTTTCTAAAAAAAAGGATCAACTAGCCCATAAGCCAAATCCAGCCTGCAGCCTATTTTTTATTATAAATATCATTTTACTGAAACACAGCCCTGCTGATTTACTTATGAATTGTGGGGGGGTGGGGGGGAGAGAGGTGTAAAATTTATTTGGATGATCTGTCGTGTCTATGCTATGTAAAAGGATAGTGGATCCAAATATATAAAAAAGGAGCCCAATTCCAAAAAATCACTTGAGATCCTGAATCCTGCTCAACACGAGCTCTGAATAAAGTGTTCTGTGGTGATTAAAATTAACTCTGCAGTCTTTATTCAGGGCAATGGCATTACCTGTTGTCTTAGGCTGGGTTCTCTAGAGAACTAAAACCAGTAAAGCATATAAATACAAATATAGAGAGAGAGATTTACTTCAAGGAAATAGCTCGTGCAGTTGTAGAGACTGGAATGTCCCAAGTCCATGGGTTAGGCTGGAGGATTCTCCTGATTCAGGGGCTGGTGAACCCAAGATTGGCAGGTCAGAGAGCAAGGCTGTTGCTCACAGGCTGTGAAGATAGATGAATTCCAAGACTGGCAAGCAAAACTCCAGGTAAGCTGCTAGCTCAAGTCCCAAGAACTGGAGGTCAGATGAACAGGAGCCAGCTGCAGGATCCAGAGTGAGTAAAAGTCATGAGCTTTGCCAGAATGTCCACTTATATTCAATGCAGAGCACATGCCCAAGGAAACTCCCTTTCAATTGATTGGCTACTCACAACAGATCCTATCACGGGAGTGATCACAACATCGTATGACAGCCAAACCACTGAGACTCACAGCCCAGCCAAGTTGACACACAATCTTAATCATCACACCTGTGAAAAAGGCAAGGAAGTGATTGGGAAGGACATGAGATTTGGAGTCAGAAGACCTGGACTTCAATCCCAGTTACTATATTAGTTGTTTGATTTTAGCAGTCACTAACCTTCTTGCAGCCTTGGTTTCCTCATTCTCAAACAGAAATGAGAACACCTCCTGGACAGGCTGGGGCTGGGATTAAATGAGATAATATGTGTAAAGCCTGCCTTGCCAGCTCTAACATGATAAACAAATGCAATTTTTTCATGGGGCTTATACATAAAATTGTTAAATTGGTGTTTAAAACTTGATTTACAGGAAAACCAGCAACGATTCCAAGCATTTCACAGACTAAACAGATTGCAGTTTAAACAGTAGCATTATGGCCAGAAAACAGCTAAATTCCAGGCCAACTTGAAGATCAAGGATGGAGCAATAAGGAGATGGAAAAAAGGGGTGAGGCAGACGAACACAAGGAAGGATGCAAGGGGAGATGTAATAAATGCAGACACAGCACAAGCAAAGGAAGGATAAGGGCAAGTTCTGCCTTCACAAGTCCAGGATGGGGATGTTACAGACTTCTGAGGGACAGAGAGGCTGGGGTACCCGATGGATTGAGTACAAGAAGAAAGGAATAGTGGTTCCTCAAACTAATAAGTTCTTTTCACCGCAGGTTGTTTTCTTATGTTGTTCATTTTCTCTGGAACTTTCTTCTTGCTTCAGCCAACCCCTACCCCACCATTACTGCCACCAATACCACCCTTCTTTGCCTAATTGGCTCCTACTCATTCTGACAGTTTCAGATTGTCACCTTTGCAGAGAGGTCTTCTCTGCAACCTTACCTAATATCTCTTGAACGAATGAATGAATGAATGACAGGAAGAAGTTTCACAAGCAAACAGAGAGGCTAGGTATCTAGGATGCTGAATCTGGGGTGTTTAACACCTAGTACTATGATCAGCATTGCTTTCTCTTTTCAACCAGGTAGGAAATGTCTCCATGAATAATGAAGAATTCAACCACCCATACGTTTCAAAATATATAAGGTCTGATAAAAATGTTTTTATTTCCTTAGATATCCAGTGTCTGAGAAGCTCCAACAAAGGTAGAACTCATTGCTGTTGAGTCGATTTCAACTCATAGCTATCCTATAGGACAGTGTAAAACTGCCCCATAGGATTTCCAAGGAGTGGCTGGTGGATTTAAACTGCCAACCTTTTGGTTAGCAGCCAAGCTCTTAACCATTACACCACCAAGGCTCCGATGAAGGTAGAGGCTTTGCTTATTCACTTTGCTTATGTCCTCAGTACCTAGCACAGTGACTGACACATAGTAGGCATTCAGCAAATATTGAATGAGCAAATGAAAAGTCGACCAGTCTTAGTAAAGCTTACAGGTTTGACCAATCTTCTGGTTGCTTCTGTTACTTCTATCTTAAGTTTGCTTGCCAAGTCGCAGAAGAGATGCTGCCAAAATTGTGTGGCTGGAGATAGTGTTAGAACCAGTAGTCAGGCATTCTCTTCCCTATCATGTTACTCAACTACAAGTTGGGTGACCAGGAACAAAGCAGATCTCTGCACCACTAATGTGAATGTAGCTTTTCCTTTCTTCAAATTACTTTGAATCCTTCAAAGGACCACAGAGTACTCACAGACGAATTCAAACTTTTGTTAATACTAAATGTTTGCTGCATCAGATCTGAAATTTAGAAAGAAGTCTATTTACATTTTCTCTGTGGAGTTGCTTCTCTATTTGTTTTCATTTTCCTGTGAATAGAAGGATAAAGAAAAACACATCAGTGGTATGTGTACTACTCCATGTTCAACAACAAAAGCCAAAGTTGCCTTTCGCAAAAATGGGATGCATTTCTGGGGAACATATAAATGATACTTTGCTTCACCAAAATTTGCCCTTATCATGTTTGTTTTTGGTCTTAATTATTCTCTCTCTTTTCCCTTTCCATATCCTTGAAGAATTTCTCTGCTGGAGTGTTAACGCTTAAGAGAGTCTTTGCAAATTTGAAACCTCGAAGAGTGTCATAGTTTCACATGTGCATACTCTCTTTTACAGTCTTTTTAATAGAATCCCGATTTGGTTCAGGTATCCACTCTTCCCCCTTGGCCTATGATTGAAGAGAAAGCCGAACCACCCTCAGCTTGACTCGGGTGGATTGGATTGATCTAAGGTAATCTTCTGCTTCTCATCAATGACTGGTTCAGGAAGAGACATGTGACTCCATTCTGGTTAGTGAGATGCCAGGGGAAGCTTCCTGGAGGCTTTTGGGAAATACCTAATTGTTCCACGGGAACATCCCCATAATTACTAACAATCCTTTCTAAAAATGACTTCAGAATCCAAATCACACTGGGAAACAGACTACCAAAAGGGGTAATAGGTGGGAATACAGTGACAGCAGTTATGCCTATAAAGTCACCGTGAACACTTAATTAGCAATACGGAAAAAATGCTTCTGAGGAAAATACAGGGTTCGGTTTCTGTGAGTCTCTGGCCACATTTTCACCAACTGACTAACCCTTAACCTTTTTTTATGTGTGTTTCTGTTTAAAGGCACACTATTTAATGTATATTGTTGATTCATTGAAGTTGAATTCACAGCCAACAGCACTTGAACTCATGCCAAATGAAGGCGGAGCATTGCCTTGTTCAACCTTAGCTGGGAATGTGTGTGTTCGGCAACCAAAATTTTCACTGCTCTGCATGTGTCCTCAAAAGCACTTGAAGTATTGATGTGGGGATTACAAATAAATTTTAGCAAGTAGGTGAATTCACAAATATTGAACCCAAGAATACTGAGAATTCACAGTATTTGCACTTCAAGAACTGGAGATAATAAAACTGTCTGAAAAGCACACTAAATACATTGAAAATATTTAGGATAAAGAAGGAAATATATACGATATGGAGAAAAGAAAAAAACAGGAGAGCATGTGGGAAAAGCAATAGACAAACCTCCCCCAAAAACCCAAACAAGAAAAAATTACAGAAATTAAACAAAAAACATGGAAATTAAAACTCAATAGATATGTTTAATAGTAAGTTGTGTAAAGCTAAAGTGAAAAGTAGTGAATTGGAATATAGAACTAAGGAAATGATCTAGTTGAGAAAAGTGAAGTGTGAAGTATAAAAGACATCACAGTGGAATGGGAAAGCACGAAGTACGACTTATATCTAATCTTAGTTGTTTCTTTTTTAAACAAGAGTGTAAAAGAGAAAAATGGAGGGACAATATTCAAAAAGGTAATGCCTGAGGATTTTTTTCAGAAAGGAGGAAAAATCTGAGATTTCCAATGGGATAACTATGGAATTTGTTGTTGTTAGGTGCCGTCGAGTCAGTTCTGACTCATAGCAGGCCTATGTACAACAGAACAAAACACTGCCCAATCCTGCTCCATCCTCACAGTTGTTGTTATGCTTGGGCCCATTGCTGTAGTCACTGTGTCAATCCATCTCCTTAGGCATCTTCCTCTTTTTCACTGACCCTCTACTCTACCAAACATGATGTCCTTCTCTAGGGACTGGTCCCTCCTGATAACACGTCCTAAGTATGTGAGACGAAGTCTCACCATTCTTGCTTCTAATGAACATTCTGGCTGTAGTTCTTTCAAGACAGATTTGTTTGTTCTTCAGGCAGTCATGGTATATTCAATATTCTTCAACAATACCATAATTCAAAGGCATCAAGTCTTCTTCGGTCTTCCTTATTCATTGTCCAGCTTTCACATGCATATGAGGCAATTGAAACCACCATGGCTTGGGTCAGGTACACCTTAGTTCTTAAAGTGACATCTTTGTTTTTTTAACACTTTTGTGGCAGATTTGCCCAATGCAATGCATCTTTTGATTTCTTGACTGCTGCTTCTATGGGTGTTGATTGTGGATCCAAGTAAAATGAAATCCTTGACAACTTCAATCTTTTCTCCATTTATCATGATTTTGCTTATTGGTCCAGTTGTGAGGATTTCTGTTTTCTTTATGTTGAGGCATAATCCATATTGAAGGCTGTAGTCTTTGATCTTCATCAGTAAGTGCTTCAACTCTTCTTCACTTTCAGTAAGCAAGGTTGCATTATCTGCATATCACAGGTTGTTAATGAGTCTTCATCCAATCCTGATGCCATGTTCTTCTTTCTTCTTCTTTGTATAGTCCAGCTTCTCAGAATATTTGCCCACCATACAGATTGAATAAGTATGGTGACAGGATACAACCCTGACCCACACCTTTTCTGATTTGAAACCATTCAGTATCCCCTTGTTCTTTTTGAACAACTGCCTCTTGATCTAGGTACAGGTTCCTCATGAGGACAATTAAGAGTTTTGGAATTCTCATTCTTTGCAATGTTATCCATAATTTGTCATGATCCACACAGTTGAATGCCTTTGCATAATCAATAAAACCCAGGTAAAAGTCTTTCTGGTATTCTTTTCTTTCAGCCAAAATCCATCTGACATCAGCAATGATATCCCTTATTCCATGTCCTCTTCTGAATTCAGCTTGAATTTCTGGCTGTCACTGTATAATAGGCTCTAAAATCAGGTAGTATGAGCCCTCCACTTTTTTCTTCTTCAGTAATGCTTTACTTATATGTGGCCTCTTCCCTTCCCAGATAAAGTTGGTGATTTGTTTCTCCATCTCATTAAAGAATGCTGTTGAAATTTGGATCAGGATTGCATTGAATCTGTAGATTGCTGTCTTGGTTTTCTAGTGCTAATATAACAGAAATACCACAAGTAGATGGCTTTAACAAACAGAAGTTTATTCTCTCACAGTCTAGTAGACTAGAAGTCCAAATTCAGGGTGTCAGTTCCAGGGGAAGGCTTTCTCTGTTGGCTCTGGAGGAAGGTCCTTGTCATCGATCTTCCCCTGGACTGAGTTTCTCCGCCCAGGAACCCCAGGTCCAAAGGATATGCTCTGCTCCTGGAACTGCATTGTTGATGGTATGAGGTCCTCCCGTCTCTCTGCTCACCTCTCTCCTTTAAGTCCCAAAAGAGAGTGGCTCAAGACACAATCCAATCCTGTAGATCTCATCAACATAACTGCTGCTAATCCATCTCGTTAACATCACAATGATAGGATTTACAACACACAGGAAACTCCCATCAGCTGACAAAATGGTGGACAATCACACAATACTGGGAGTCATGACCCCGCCAAATTGACAGACATTTTGGGGGTACACAATTCAATCTATGACAGATGGCTTCATAGAATGAGTTCTGGAATATTTCTTCTTTTTCTATGCTCTGAAATAGCTTGAGTAGTTTTGGTGCCTGCTCTTCTCTGCAAGTTTGGCAGAATTCTCCAATGAAGCCATCCAGGCCAGGGCTTATTTTTAATTGAGAGGTTTTTTTTATTACCTCTTTAATCTCTCGTCATGGGTCTGTTAAGTTTTTCTACCTCAGCTTCTGTTAGTTTAGGTAAGTAGTGTGTTTCTAGAAATGTGTCCATTTCCTCTACGTTTTCAAATTTGTTCGAGTACAATTTTTCATAGTATTCTGCTATGATCCTTTTTATTTCAGTTGAGTCTGTTGTGGTATCACTTACCTCATTTCTTATTTGGGTCGTTTCTTCCACTAGTGTTTTTCTTTTGTCAGTTTTGCCAGTGGTTTGTTGATTTTGTTGATCTTTCAAAGAACAAATTTTTGGTCTTGTTGATTCTTTCAATTATTTTTCTATTCTCTATTTCATTTATTTCTGCTTTAATCATTATTATTTCCTTTCTTCTGGTGCCTGAAGGCTTCTTTTGCTGCTGTCTATTTGTTCAAGTTGTAGGGTTAATGTTTTGATTTTGCCCTTTCCTTCTTTTTGATATGTATGTTTATTGCTATAAGCTGATCTCTAAACACTCCCTTTGCTGTGTCCCAAAGGTTTTGGTAAGATGTGTTTTCATTCTCATTGGATTCTATGAAATTTTTTCCATTCTTGATTTCTTCTATTACCCAGTAGTTTTTAAGCAAGGTGTTTTTCAGTGTCCATGTGTTTGATTTTTTTCCTTGCTGTTTCTGTTACTAATTTCTACTTTTATGGCATTATGATCAGAGAAGATGCTTTGTATTATTTCAATGTTTTGGATTTTGTTAAGACTTGCTTTATGGCCTAAAATGTGGTCCATTCTGGAGAATGTTCCATATGTGTTGGAAAAGAATATATACTTTGCTGCTGTTTGGTGGAGTGTTCTGTATACATCTATGAGGTCAAGTTTGTTGATTTTGGCATTTAGATCTTCAGTATCTTTATTGAGTTTCTTCCTAGATATTCTGTCCATCACCGAAAGTGGTGTGTTGGTCTCCGACAATTATTGTGGAAGTGTCAATTTCTCTTTTCAGTGCTGTTAGAGTTTTATGTATTTTGGATCCCTCTCATGGGGCGCATATGTATTTATTATTGTTATGTCCTTCTGGTATATTGACCTTTTAATCATTATGCACTGTCCTTCCTTATCCTTTATGGTGAATTTTGCTTTAAAGTCTATTTTATCAAAGATTAATATTGCCATTCCTGCTCTTTTTTTGGTTATTGTTTGTTTGATATATTTTCTTCATCCTTTGAGTTTTAATTTGTTTATGTCTTTGTGTCTAAGATGTGTCTCTTGTAAACAACATATAGATGAATCACGGTTTTTTAATTCTTTCTACCACTCTCTGTCTCTTTACTGGTGCATTTAGGCCACTTACATTCAGTGTAAATTTTGATAGGTATGAGTTTACTGCTGTCATTTTGTCGGTTTTTTTTGTTTCCTTGTTTTTGTTTTTTTGGGTCTTTTGTGTGTGTGTGTGTCAATGATTTCTTTCTTCCACTTAATTTTCTATGCTGAGCTCTTTTTATTTATGCATTTTCTTTTCACCTCTTCCATTATTGTTGATTTTGTGTTTGCCGAGTCTTTGTTTTCTATTTTTTTATTTTGATGGGTAGATTTGTTAGCTTCCTTTGTGGTTACCTTGAAATTTACCTTTATTTTTCCAAGTTTAAACCAGTCTTTTTTTCTTGATATTGTTTGACTTCCTTTCCATATGGAAGTTCTGTGACTACACCCTCTTTTTTGTTTTGACTTTGTCACTGTTTATATATTGATGTGTCTGGTTCCCTATTTTCAGTCTTTTAGCTTTGTTTAGTTTCTGTGAATTCCCTGTCTGGGTTGGTATCTGGTTGCTCTGTCCTGGGTCCTAGTCTTGGATTGTTGTCTGAGGTTGTTGGTTCTCTAATCAGAGGACTCCCTTTAATATTTCTTGTAACTTCGGTCTGATTTTTACAAATTTTCTTAGGATTTGTTTATCTGGAAATGACCTAATTTTGCCATCATACTTGAGAGAATATTTTGCTGGGTATATAATTCTTTACTGGCATTTTTTTTTCTTCAAGGCTTTATTTATGTCATTTCATTGCCTTCTTGCCTGCATGGCTTCTGCTGAATAACCAGAGCTTAGTCTTATTGGCTCTCCTTTGTAGGTGACTTTTTGTTTTTCCCAAGCCACTGTTAGAATTCTTTCTGTCTGGTTTTGGTAAGTTTGATTATGACACGTCTTGGTCACTTCCTTTTGGAAGCTATCCTGCATGGGGTTCATTGAGCTTCTTGGATAGATATCTTCTCGTTTTTCATGATGTCTGGGTAGTTTTCTACCAACAAATCTTCAATAATGCTCTCTGTGTTTTCTATTATACCCCCCGTTTTGGTACTCTGATCCTCTTGATAGTATCCCACATAATTCTTAGGCTTTCTTCATTTTTCTTCATTCTTATTTCGGATTTTTCCTCAAACAAGTTGGGGTCAAGAAATTTATCTTCAATCTCAGTAATTCTAACTTTGATTGTCTTAATTCTGCTCCTATGACCTTCTATCGAATTGTCTAATTCTGAAATTTTATTGTTACACTTTTGAATTTCTAGTTGCTGTTTTTGTATGGTTTCTAGCAGATTGTTTATTCTGTCATTTTGTTCTTAGATTGTTTTCCTGAATTCTTCTATTGCTTTGTCTGTGTGTTCCTTGGTTTGGTCTGTATTTTGCTTGATCTCCTTCTTGATCTTTTTGAGAGCTCTGTATATTAGTCTTTTGAATTCTGTATCAGGTAGTTTCATTGCCTTATCTTCCTCTGGAAGAATTTCTGGTTCCTTATTTTGGTTATTTGCTGGAGCCATCTCGTCCTGCTTCTTTATGTTATTTGATATTGACTGTTGTCTCCAAGGCATCAATAAGTTATTATATTTATTTATTCATTATATTTTTGTTTACTGTGTACTGAATTTTTGTTTTGTTTTTATATGTCCGAGTAGTTTGGGTGTGTGTGCTCCTCCAGTCATTGCCATCGTTGAAGCTCTCACTTCCTGTCTCCATGTGGTTGGAACAGCTACTAGGTGTGTGAGCCTGGGAGTCTGTTCACTGTTCTTGTGGGGGTCCCACAGATGTAGGCAAATTTCTAAGTAAGGTGATGAATCTGTCCGGCTGGTCACCTGGCTGTGGGTACAGGGGATGCTCTCCTTGGTCATTGGTTTGGGTGTTGTTCGTGTGCTCCATCACTTACCAGTTTATCGGGCACAGGCACCAGGTCATCAGTCACCAAGTGTGTGTTGCAGAGACTCTCACCTACAGTCTTGGGTGGGTAGGGCAGTATGTTGGTGTTCGAGAAGTCACAGGTCTCTGGTTGCTGTAGGGGGGCGATATAGGGGCAAGACAGGAGGCTGTTGGCTGGGTGTCCAGATGAAGGGTAAGCTCCTGTCACCTAGAGCACATGATCAATGCAGCTGATCATTGGGTGCCTGGTGCCATTGGCTAATTCTCAGGCCCCTGTCATGGGAGGCTAGATGGAAAGGGTGATACAGCCGGCCCTCAGGCTCCAGTGTGCGTGAGTGAGGCCCCTTGTGGGGGGAGCAGTGCCAAGTGTCATAAATCTGCAGCTTGTATTTGGCTTCTGCAGGTGAAAACGGGCTTCAGGTAGATGCCCTGCCCATTTTGTCCTGATGAGGGTGTGCAGTGCCTTCAAGGCACTGGTGCAGGTGATCAGGAGAGGTGAAGGGTGCTGCAAGTCCATGGACACCCTATGCCAGTTGCTGAGTGAAGGAGCAGGTGCCTCCAGACCTGGCCATGAGTTCTTGGATTAGAGGGTACAGCAGTGTTCAGTGCTGCCAGACTGGTGACAAAGCAGGGAAGGGGATAGATGAGAAGGAAGTGCTTCTTTGCCACGGAGCTTTAGTGGGGAAAGGGTTATGGAGCATGTGCGGTGGTTTGGGAGCTTGCACTTACTTTCACAGGCCTGGTGCCACTTCTGTTTGGTTCTGGAAGTTTGTGCAGATAGCTGTTGCTTGGCTACAGCAGCTGCGGTGAGTTTTGGCTTGGGGTGTTGCTGCTTGCCTCAACCTTTATGTGTTGTACAGATTCAACTAGCAGGATGCCAGCGATCCTGTGATCCATAATTCCCTATTTCTGCTGTTTTTGAATTGTCTCACCTTTCACCTGTCTTTCAGTCTAATTCTTTAGCTTTCTCTTTGATGATTAGGATTTCTAGATTGTCATATACATCCGATTCACTTATTTTCTTCAGATCTTTGTTGTAAGAAGGGCAACACAAAGTGTCTCACTGATCTGTCATCTTAGCCCCACCCCTGTAGAGTTGTTATCCATATTTTTGCCCATTCTGAAGAAAGGTAATCCAACAGAATCCAGAAATTATCGAGCAATATCATTAGTATCACACGTAGTAAAATTTTGATGAAGATAATTCAAAAAATGGTTGTAGCAGTGCATTAACAGAGAACAGCCAGAAATTCAAGCCAGATTCAGAAGAGGATGTAGAACAAGGGATATCACTGCTGAGGTCATATGGATCTTGACTGAAAGCAGAGGACACCAGAAAGATGTTTACCTGTGTTTTATCGACTATGCAAAGGCATTTGACTGTGTGGATCATAACAAATTATGGATAACATTGTGAAGAATGAGATTTCCAGAACACTTATTTATTCTCATGGGGCACCTGTACATAGACCAAGAGGCAGTCATTTGAACAGAACAAGGGAATATTGAATGTTTTAAAATCAGAAAAGGTGTGGGTCAGGGTTATATCCTTTCACCATACTTCTTTTTTTTTTTTTCTTTTTTTAATAATTTTTATTGTGCTTTAAGTGAAAGTTTACAAATGAAGTCAGTCTCTCACACAAAAACCCATATACACCTTGCTACACACACCCAATTACTCTCCCCCTAATGAGACAGCCCGCTCTCTCCCTCCACTCTCTCTTTTCATGTCCATTTCGCCAGCTTCTAACCCCCTCCACCCTCTCATCTCCCCTCCAGACAGGAGATGCCAATATAGCCTCAACTGTTCACCTGATCCAAGAACCTCACTCCTCACTAGCATCCCTCTCCAACCCATTGTCCAGTGCAATCCATGTCTGAAGAGTTGGCTTCAGGAATGGTTCCTGTCCTGGGCCAACAGAAGGTCTGGGGGCCATGACCACTGGGGTCCTTCTAGTCTCAGTCAGACCATTAAGTCTGGTCTTATAAGAATTTGGGGTCTGCATGCCATTGCTCTCCTACTCCCTCAGGGGTTCTCTGTTGTGTTCCCTGTCAGGGCAGTCATCGGTTGTAGCCGGGCGCCATCTAGTTCTTCTGGTCTCAGGATGATGTAGTCGCTGGTTCATGTGGTCCTTTCTGTCTCTTGGGCTCGTAAGCACCTTGTGTCCTTGGTGTTCTTCATTCTCCTTTGCTCCAGGTGGGTTGAGACCAATTGATGCATCTTAGATGGCTGCTTGCTAGTGTCTAAGACCCGAGACGCCACTCTTCAAAGTGGGATGCAGAATATTTTCTTAATAGGTTTTATTCTGCCAATTGACTTAGATGTCCCCTAAAACGATGGTCCCCAGGCCCCTGCCCCTGCTACGCTGCCTTCGAAGCATTCAGATTATTCAGGAAACTTCTTTGCTTTGGTTTAGTCCAATTGTGCTGACCTCACCTGTGTTGTGTGCTGTCTTTCCCTTCACCTAAAGTAGTTCTTATCTACTATCTAATTAGTGAATTCCCTTCTCCCACCCTCCCTCCCTCCCCCTTCTCGTAACCACAAAAGAATGTTTTCTTCTCAGTTTAAACAATTTCTCAAGTTCTTATAATAGTGGTCTTTTACAATATTTGTCCTTTTGCAACTGACCAATTTCACTCAGCACAATGCCTTCCAGGTTCCTCCTTGTTATGAAGTGTTTCACAGATTCCTCACTTCTTTATCGATGCACAGTATTCCACTGTGTGAATATACCATAATTTATTTATCCATTCATCCTTTGATGGGCACTTTGGTTGCTTCCATCTTTTTGCTATTTTTAAACAGTGCTGCAATAAACATGGGTGTGCATATATCTGTTTGTGTAAAGGCTCATATTTCTCTAGGATATATTCCAAGGAGTGGGGTTGCTGGATCGTATAGTAGTTCTATTTCTAGCTTTTTAAGGAAGCGCAAAATTGATTTCCAAAGTGGTTGTACCATTTGACATTCCCACCAGCAGTGTATAAGTGTTCCAATCTCTCCACAGCCTCTCCAACATTTATTCTTTTGTGTTTTTTGGATTAATGTCAGCCTTGTTGGAGTGAGATGAAATCTCATTGTAGTTTTGATCTGCATTTCTCTAATGGCTAATGATCGTGAACATTTTCTCATATATCTGTTAGCTACCCGAATGTCTTCTTTAGTGAAGTGTCTGTTCATATCTTTTGCCCATTTTTTAATTGGGTTATTTGCCTTTCTGCAGTTGAGTTTTTGCAGTATCATGTAGATTTTAGAGATCAGGCGCTGATCAGAAATGTCATAGCTAAAAACTTTTTCCCAGTCTGTAGGTAGTCTTTTTACTCTTTTGGTGAAGTCTTTGGATGAGCATAGGTGTTTGATTTTTAGGAGCTCCTAGTTATCTATTTTTTCTTCTACATTCTTTATAATGTTTTGTATACTGTTTACGCCATGCATTAGGGCTCCTAACATTGTCCCTAGTTTTTCTTCCATGATCTTTATCGTTTTAGATTTTATATTTAGGTCTTTGATGCATTTTGAGTTAGTTTTTGTGCATGGAGTGAGGTGTAAGTCTTGTTTCATTTTTTTGCAGATGGATATCCAGTTATGCCAGCACCATTTGTTAAAAAGACTATCTTTTCTCCAATTAACTGACACTGGGCCTTTGTCAAATATCAGCTGCTCATATGTGGATGAATTTATATCTGGATTCTCAATTTTGTCCCATTGGTCTATGTGCCTGTTGTTGTACCAGTACCAGCTTTTTTGACTACTGTAGCTGTACAATAGGTTCTAAAATAAGATAGAGTGAGGTCTCCCACTTTGTTCTTCTTTTTCAGTAATGCTTTACTTATCTGGGGCTTCTTTCCCTTCCATATGAAGTTGGTGATTTGTTTCTCCATCACATTAAAAAATGTCTTTGGAATTTGGATCAGAAGTGCATTGTATATATAGATGGCTTATGGTAGAATAGACTTTTTTACAATGTTAAGTCTTCCTATCCATGAGCAAGGAATGTTTTTCCACTTATGTAGGTCCCTTTTGGTTTCTTACAGTAGTACCTTGTAGTTTTCTTTGTATAGGTCTTTTACATCTTTGGTAAGATTTATTCCTAAGTATTTTATTTTCTTGGGGGCTATTGTAAGTGGCATTGATTTGGTGATTTCCTCTTCGATGTTCTTTTTGTTGGTGCAGAGGAATCCAACTGATTTTTGTATGTTTATCTTGTATCCCGATACTCTGCTGAACTCTTCTATTAGTTTCAGTAGTTTTCTGGAGGATTCCTTAGGGTTTTCTGTGTATAAGATCATGTCATCTGCAAATAGAGATACTTTTACTTCTTCCTTGCCAATCTGGATGCCCTGTATTTCTTTATCTAGCCTAGTTGCTCTGGCTAGGACTTGCAGCACAATGTTGAATAAGAGTGGTGATAAAGAGCATCCTTGTCTGGTTCCCGATCTCAGTGGGAAAGTTTTCAGGCTCTCTCCATTTAGGGTGATTTTGGCTGTTGGCTTTGTATAAATGCCCTTTATTATGTTGAGGAATTTTCCTTCTATTCTTATTTTGCTGAGAAATTTTATCATGAATGGGTGTTGGACTTTGTCAAATGCCTTTTCTGCATCAATTGATAAAATCATGTGATTCTTGTCTTCTGTTTTATTTATATGGTGGATTACTTTAATTGTTTTCCTAATGTTGAACCATCCCTGCATACCTGGTATGAATCCCATGTGGTCATGGTGAATTATTTTTTTGATATGTTGTTGAATTCTATTGGCTAGAACTTTGTTGAGGATTTTTGCAACTACATTCATGAGGGATATAGGTCTGTAATTTTCTTTTCTTGTGGTGTCTTTACCTCGTTTTGGTATCAGGGATATGGTGGCTTCATAGAATGTTCCATCCTTTTCTATGCTCTGAAATATCTTTAGTAGTAGTGGTGTTAACTCTTCTCTGAAAGTTTGGTAGAACTCTGCAGTGAAGCCGTCCAGGCCAGGGCTTTTTTTTGTTGTTGTTTTTGGAAGTTTTTTTTTATTATATTTTCGATCTCTTCTTTTGTTATGGGTCTATTTAGTTGTTCTACCTCTGTTTGTGTTAGTTTGGGTAGGTAGTGTGTTTCTGGGAATTCATCCATTTCTTCTAGGTTTTCAGATTTGTTTGACTATAGTTTTTCATAGTAATCTGATATGATTCTTTTAATTTCAGTTGGGTCTGTTGTAATATCACCCCTCTCATTTCTTATTTGGGTTATTTGCTTCCTCTCCTTTTTTTTTTTTTTTTTTTGTCAGTTTGGCCAGTGGTTTATCAATTTTGTTGATTTTTTCAAAAAACCATCTTAAAAAAAAAATTTAGATATTGTTAATTCTTTCAATTGTTTTTCGGTTTTCTGTTTCATTTAGTTCAGCTCTAATTTTTATTATTTGTTTTCTTCTGGTGTCTCTGGGTTTCTTTCGTTGCTCTCTTTCTATTTTCAAGTCGTTTTTCTGGGTAGGGATAATTCTTTGATTTTGGCCCTTTCTTCTTTTTGGATGTGTGCATTTATTGATATAAACTGGCCGCTGAGCACTGTTTTTCCTGCATCCCAAAGGTTCTGAAAGGAAGTGTTTTCATTCTCATTGGATTCTATGAATTTCTTTATTCCATCCTTAATGTCTTCTATAATCCAGTCTTTTTTGAGCAGGGTATTGTTCAGTTTCCAAGTGTTTGATTTCTTTTCCCGTTATTGATTTCCACTTTTATGGCCTTATGGTCAGAGAAGATGCTTTGTAATATTTCAGTGTTTTGGATTCTGCTAAGGCTTACTTTATGACCAAAAAAAAAAACAATGTGGTCTATTCCTTTCCATGTGCACTAGAAAAGAAAGTGTACTTGGTTGCTATTGGATGAAATGTTCTGTATATGTCTACGAGGTCAAGTTGGTTGATTGTGGCATTTAGATCTTCTGTGTCTTTATTGAGCTTCTTTCTGGATGTACTGTCCTTCACCGAAAGTGGTGTGTTGAAGTCTCCTACTATTATTGTGGAGCCATCTCACTTTTCAATGCTAATAGAGTTTGTGTTATGTATCTTGCAGTCCTGTCACTGGGTGCATAAATATTTAATATGGTTCTATTTCTTGGTGTATTGTCCCTTTAATCATTATATAGTGTCCTTCCTTATCCTTTCTGATGGATTTAACTTTAAAGTTTATTTTGTCAGAAATTAATATTGCCACTCCTGCTCTTTTTTGATTGTTGTTTGCTTGATATATTTTTTTCCATCCTTTGAGTTTTAGTTCGTTTGTGTCTCTAAGTCTAAGGTATGTCTCTTCTGGCAGCATATAGACAGATCTTGTTTTTTAATCCTTTCTGCCACTCTCTGTGTCTTTATTGGTGCATTTAGTCCATTTACATTCTGGGTAATTGTGGATAGGTATGAATTTAGTGCTATCATTTTGATGTCTTTTTTTGTGTGTTGACAGTTTCTTTTTCCCACTTGATTTTATGTGCTGAGTAGATTTTCTTTATATATTGTCCTTCCCTCATATTTGTTGTTGTTGATTTTGTTTCTGCTGAGTCTGTGTTTTTCCCTTGTATTTTATTTTGATGAGGAGGATAGTTTGTCTCCTTTGTGGTTACCTAATTATTTACCCCTATTTTTCTAAATTTAAAACTAACTTTTATTTCTTTGTAACGCCGTATCTTCCTCTCCGTATGGAAGGTGTATGATTACTTTTCTTAGTCCCTCTTTATTATTTTTGTGTTGTCTTCTTTTATATAATAACATCGCCATTACCCTGTGTTGGGCTTTTTGTTTTTTTAATCTTGCTTTGTTTCTTTTGGATTTCCCTGTCTAGGTTGGCTTCAGGTTACTCTGCCCAGTGTTCTAGTCTTTAGTTGATACCTGATATTATTGATTTTCTAACCAAAGAACTCCCTTTAGTATTTCTTGTAGTTTTGGTTTGGTTTTTATGAATTTTCTCAACTTGTGTTTATCTGGAAATGTCTTAATTTCACCTTCATATTTAAGAGACAGTTTTGATGGATATATGATCCTTGGCAGGCAATTTTTTTCCTTCATTTTTTTAAATACGTCATCCCATTGCCTTCTTGCCTGCATGGTTTCTGCCAAGTAGTCCAAGTTTATTCTTATTGGCTCTCCCTTGTAGGTGACTTTTCATTTATCCCTCTCTGCTCTTATAATTCTCTCTTTATCTTTGGTTTTCGCAAACTTGATTATAATATGTCTTGGTGACTTTCTTTTAGATCTACCTTATGTGGAGTTCGATAAGCATCTTGGATAGATATCTTCTCACCTTTTACAATATCAGGGAAATATTCTGCAAACAAATCTTCAACAATTTTCTCTGTATTTTCTGTTATCCCTCCCTGTTCTGGTATTCCAATCACTCATAGGTTATTTCTCTTGATAGAGTCCCACATGATTCTTAAGTTTTCTTCATTTTTTAAAATTCTTTTATCTGATTTTTCTTCAAATATATTAGTGCCAAGTGATTTATCTTCGAGTTCAGAAATTCTAGCTTCTACTTGCTCAATTCTGCTCCTCTGACTTTCTATTGAGTTATCTAATTCTGTAATTTTATTGTTAATCTTCCAAATTTCTGATTACTGTCTGTCTCTGGATTTTTCCAGCTTATTAAACTTTTCATTATGTTCCTGAATACTCTTTCTAATTTCTTTAGTTCCTTTATTTGTGCGTTCCTTGGCTTGTTCTGCATAATGCCCGATCTCCTTCTTGATGTCTTGAAGAGTTCTGTATATTAATCTTTTATATTCAGCATCTGGTATTTCCAGGAAGGCACCTTCATCCAGAAGATTCCTGGATTCTTTGTTTTGAGAGCTTGTTCAAGTGATCATTGCCTGCTTCTTTATGTGATTTGATACTGACTGATGTCTCCATGCCATCTATAAGCTATTGTATTATGTTTGCTTACTATATCCCAGCTTCTTGCTTTGTTTTGTTTTGATATGTCCAACTAGGTTGCTTGAGTGAGCTAGCTTTATCATTTTCACCTTTGAAGCTCTGACGCCCTGTCACCAGATGGCTACAGCTGTTACCAGGTATATGAGCCTAGGAGTCCATTCACTTTTCTCGTATGGCTTCAGCTTGGGTGTCCATGTAGTTGGTCATCAAGTGTATGGTACAGGCTCTGTCCTACGGTGTTAGAGGGGCAGGGGTGATTGGTGTAGGTCTCGGTATCTGGTTGCAGCAGGGGGTCATGCTCTGAACAAGGTAGGTATCTGACAACCATCCCCCAAGTGTCTGTGAGGAAAGTGTGTCCCTGTTCCCTAGAGCTCACAGGTGGGTGAGTTCAGCAGATGGACCTTGGGCACCCAATGCTTTTGTTTGTAAGGACTGGGAGGTATCAGTTATCATTGTACCCCATCATGGGTGGGTGGGTGACCTGAGTGGGCCACCCATCCTTGGACCAGTGATGTGGGAAGGTGAGGACCCTGTTTAATAGGCAAAGTAGTGTCAAACATCAAACGCCCATCTCTGCACTGCACAGCTGAAACAGTCTGGCAACAAGGGCTATTCTCCTGAAATAGGCCCACACAGGTCCATGCAGAGGGGAAAGGTATTCAAAGTCCATGGACCATTTGTGCCTAGACGGGAGCCGCTTCTGTCCTTAGCTCCCCAGGTTAGTGGAGCTGGCAGATTATCTTTTCCCCAGTTGTGAATTTATTCCTTTTTCAAGGCTGGGACAACGGCTCAGGGCACACAAACAGACCTATCTCAGGCCCAGGGAACTCAACAGCCAGCTTCAGGGCTGGGAGCACAGTAAAATATATGCAATTACTTAGCTTTTCCTGACAGCGCTGTTCTTCTCTGGTTCCGGAGGTATGAGTAGGTTGTATGGCTGATGCGTCACCCTGAGGAAACTGTGGCCGAACACTACTACCAGCCCACCATCACCGCTCCTGGGAATGGTGCCTGAGGGATCCTGGTGATTCAGGTCTGGTAACTCCTTTCTGCTTCTGAACAGTCTCTCCCTCCCCTGCCGCTCAGTCTGTTTTCTAACTTTGCCTTGGATGTTCAGGGCTTATAGCTTGTCATAAATGTAATTGTTTCACTTGTTTTTTGGGGTCTTTGTTGTAAGAGGGTTCACTGGAAGTGTCTTACTACTCTACCATCTTGGCCCTGTCTCCCATCTTGGCCTTTTTTGAAGTAATATTTGGCTTGTTGATTTGAGCCTTGTTGATATCTTCAGAGATCACCATCGAGAGAGCCTCACACTTGCATTCAGGCTGAGTGTGGAATGTTGTATGAATGAACATTGTTAGCTGAGGCTGGGACTTGGGCTCGGGAAACACTGTGTGGGGAGCAGCCTGGTGGCCACCCACAATTGGTGAGCCAGCAGGAAACAGGACATGTCTCGTGTGCTAACGAGTCCTGGGTACATGGGCAGGCTGCTGAACATGGCCCCCACAGGAACAGTGCTCAAGAATTATTATCTTTGTGAGAGATACATGGTAGCTCTGAAGAGAAGCTGAGTGAAAAGGCAGTAGAAGGGAAATCAAGCCTGAGTGTTGGCACACTTTCTGTTCTCCATAAGTTCTTAAACAGGAGTCCAAGGCTGGTTTCTGGGGAAAGGTTACACAGTTCCCCTTTTTTTTTTTTTTTTCTTTTTTATCAGATTCTCAAAGAGCTCTGCATTGCCCCCAAAAGTTTAAAATTCACTATTCTACAGAAATTTTATGAACATCTGAATAAATTATTGCGTCAAAAGTGCAGAAGTGCTATATCATCCCTGATTAGTGGGGAAGGTCCACAATCAACACCCATGGAAGCAATAAAAAAAAAAAAAGGCAAGAAATCAAAAGACACATTGCATTGTGCAAATCTGTTGCAAAGGACCTCTTTAAAGGGTTGAGAAGCAATGATGTCACCTTGAAGACTAAGGTGCACCTGACACAAGCCAAGGTATTTTCAATTGCCTCATATGCATGTGAAAGCTGGACAATGAATAAGGAAGACCGAAGAAGAATTGACACCTTTGAATTGTGGTGTTGCGAAGAATATGGAATATACCATGGACTGCCAAAAGAAGGAACAAATCTATCTTGGATGAAGTACAACCAGAATGCTCCTTAGAAGCAAGGGTGGAGAGACCGTGTCTTACATACCTTGGACATGTTGTCAGAAGGGATCAGTCCCTGGAGAAGAATATCATGCTTAGTAAAGTACAGGATCAGCCGAGTAGAGGAAGGCCCTCAATGAGATGGATTGATACAGTGGCTGCAACAATGGGCTCAGGCATAACAAAGATTGTTAGCATGGCGCAGGACCAGGCAGCCTTTCATTCTGTGGTGCACGTAGGGTCACTATGAATTGGAATAGACTTGACAGCACCTAACAACAACAGCGTGGCAAACTCCTGCTGGTCAACCAGAACCCAACTCTACCTCGTCCACAGACAATCCTTCTTAGGCTCCCTGGGGCTTACCAAATTTCCCCAATGCACTGTTTGTCTCTGACACCTATCTTGTTTCATGATCACCTGTTACCTGTCACTACGGTGGGAATGCCCCAAGAACAGGGCCATGGTAAAAATCCATTTCTACATCCCAGCACCAAGCTGTGTGCTGGTACACACAAGGTGTTCAACCTCAGCTCCAAGCTCTGTGCCCTAACACACAAAGTGCTCAGTCCTGGCACCAAGCTCTGTGCCAGTATACAGAAGGTGCTCAATCTGGGCACCAAGCTCTGTGCCAGCACATAGAAGGTGCTTGATCCTGGCACTAAGCTCTGTGCCAGTACACAGAAGGTACTCAATCCTGGCACTCAGTTGTGTCCCCATATACAGAAGGTACTCGGTCTCAGCACCGAGTTCTGTGCCAGTGCACAGGAGGTGCTCAATCCTGACACTAAGTTCTGTGCCAGTACACAGAAGGTACTCAATCCTGGCACTCAGTTGTGTTCCCATATACAGAAGGTGCTCAGTCCCAGCACCAAGCTCTGTGCCATTACACAGAAGGTGCTCAATCCTGACACTGAGCTCTGTGCCCATACACAGAAGGTGCTCAGTCCCAGCACTGAGCTCTGTACCCATACAAAGAAGGTGCTCGATCCGGGCACCAAGCTCTGTTCCCTTATACAGAAGCTTCTGAGTCCTGGCACCGAGCTCTGTACCGGTACACAGAAGGAGCTCAGTCCTGGCACCAAGATCTGTGCCCGTACAAAGAGGGTGCTCGATCCCAGCACCGAGCTCTGTCCTGTTACACAGAAGGTTGAGTCCTAGCGCCGAGCTCTGCACCCGTACACAGGAGGTGCTCAATCCTGGCACCCAGCTCTGTGCCTGCACACAGAAGGTGCTGGGCCAATGGTTACTCAGTGGATAGCTCAGAAGCCAGGCTACAAAGAGCAGATGTGAAGACAGATCTATGCTAAATCGGGTCAGGATTTAAGGTTGTGGTGAGTCTGAGTCATGCAGGCCCTTTAAATGTCACATGAAGAGTGTTGCTGGCATTTGAATTTTCTGCCAAGCAGGGCAGAAAATTCAGCCATTACCAAACACCTACTGTGTGCACAGCACTCTTGCAGCCTTCCTGATATCTTGAAGGCTTCTGTATATTACACTTTTGTATTCTGCATCTGGTAATTACAGGAATGCACTTTCATCTAGAAGATCCCTGGATTCTTTGTTTTGAGAGCCTGTTGAGGTGATCATGGTCTGTTTCTTTATGTGACTTGATATTGACTGTTGTCTCTGAGCCATCTGTAAGTTATTGTATTAGTTTATGCTTGCTTACTGTGTCATAGCTGCTTGCTTTGTTTTGTTTTGGTATACCCCTATGGGTTGCTTGAGTGAGCCAGCTTGATTATTTTTGCCTTTGGAGCTCTGGTGTCCTGTCCCCAGCTGGCTAGAACTGTTATCAGGTATATCAGCCTAGGAGTCCATTCAGTTTTCTTGCATGAATTCAGCTCAGGTTTCCAGGTAGCTGATCATCAAGTGTGTGGTACAGGCTCTGTCCTACAGTCTTAGAGGGGCAGGGGTGATTGGTGTATATACCGGTGTCTGATTGCAGCAGGGGGTCACACTCTGATCAAGGCAGGGGGCTGAGAACCAACCCCCAAGTGTCTCTGAGGAAAACGCATCTATGTTCCCTGGACCATGCTGGTGGGTGGATTCTGCAGAGGGATCGTGGGTACCAAAAGTTTTTGGTTGTAAGGACTGGGAGGTACCAGTTACCATTGGACCCCTGTTGCAGGTGGCTGGGTGACCTGAGTGGAGCTATCAGTCCTTGGGTCCCTGATGTGGGTAGGTGAGGACCTTGTTTAATAGGCAAAGCAATGTCAAACGTCAAACACCCACCTCTCCACCACACAGCTGAAATGGTTGGAGTTTACCAACAAGGGCCTATTCTCCCGAAATAGGTCCACACAGACCCATGCAGGAGGGAAAGGTGCTCAAGGTCCACAGATGGTATATGCCTGGACAGGAGCCGCTTCTGTCCTGAGCTCCCCCAGTTAATGGGGCTAGCAAATTATCTTTTCCCTCTAGGTGCAAATTTTTTCCTTCCCCAAGGCCAGGAGGACGGCTCCAGGTGCTCACCAGGGTCCATCTCAGGCCCAGGGATTCGGCCGCTGAAGCTGGGTTGGGGGTGAGGGGGGCACGGTAAAATATATGCAAGTACTTAGCTTTTGTTGAGAGCGTTTTTCTCCTCAGGTTCCAGAGGTGTGAGTGGGCTGTGTGGCTGCTGCTTCTCCCTGAGGAAACTGCGGCGGAAAGCTAGGACCAGCCTGCCGCCACCGCAGCTCTCGGAATGGTGCCTGAGGGCTCCCCGCCCTTCTGGTCCGGCAACTCCTCTCCGCTTCTGAAAGGTCTCTTCCTTCCCCTCTCCTCAGTTCCTTGTCTAAGCTTGCCTTTGATGCTCAGGGTTCCCAGCTTGTCACAAATATACTTGTTTCACTTGTTTTTTGAGGTCTTTGTTGTAAAGAGAGCTCAACGGAAGCGTCTGTCTATTCCGCCATCTTGGCTCCGCCTCCTTCACCATACTCCTTCAATCTGCATGGTAAGCAAATATTCGGAGAAGCTGGACTATGTGAAGAAGAACATGGCATCAGGATTGGAGGAGGACTCATCAACAACCTGCAATTTGCAGATGACACAATCTTGCTTGCCGAAAGTGAAGAGGACTTGAAGCACTTACTAATGAAGATCGGTATGGATTACACCTCAGTCTTCGGTATGGATTACACCTCAACATAAAGAAGACAACATCTTCACAACTGGACCAATATGCAACATCATGAAAATGGAGAAAAGATTGAAGTTGTCAGGGATTTCATTTTACTTGGATCCACAATCAACGCCCATGGAGGCAGCAGTCAAAAAATCAAATGATGTATTACACTGGGCAAACCTGCTGCAAAAGACCTCTTTAAAGTGTTAAAAGGAAAGAAGTCACTTTGAGGAAGAAGGTTCAACTGACCATGGTATTTTCAATCACCTCATATGCATGCCAAAGCTGGACAATGGACAAGGAAGAAGAAAGGGGGATAGTGGGACTTCATACTTTGAACATGTTATCAGGAGGGACCAGTCCCTGGAGAAGAACATTATGCTTGGTAAAGTAGAGGACCAGTGAAAAAGAAGAAGACCCTCAGTGAGATGGATTGACACAGTGGCTGCAACGATGGGCTCAAACATAGAAAAGATTGTGAGGATGGCACAGGACTGAGCAGTGTTTCATTCTGTTGTACATTGGTTTGCTATGAGTCGGGACCGACTCTACAGCACTTAAGAACAACAACAAAAGCGATAACTTAGTGACTTTTTTTGACACTTTTGTGCTTTTTGTTGGTGAGTTTGCTGTTTAAAATGACCCCCAAGAATAGTGCTGAAGTGCTGCATTGTGTTGCCAACTGCAGAAGGCGACTATGTGCCTTATGAAGTAAATATGTGTGTTCTATAAGCCTCATTCAGTTATGAGTTCTATTACTGTTGGCTGTGAGCTGAATCAGAACTATTAAATAAGGTGCCTTTATACAGAAATACAAGGTCATGGCTTTATGGGTTTATGAAAATGTTGTGACCAGAGGCTCACAGGAACCTAACTTATATTTCCCCTGGAGCAACATTGCAGTATTGGCTAATTTTTTGTTCATGGCAAACTTATGGAACATAACTACTGTTAAAAATAGGAATTGGGGGGTCCAAGATGGCGGACTAGGGAGAAGCTACCCCGGATCCCTCTTGCAACAAAGACTCGGAAAAACAAGTGAATCGATCAAGTACATAACAATCTACGAACCCTGAACAACAAACACAGATTTAGAGACGGAAAATGAACAAATACGGGGAAGCAGCGATTGTTTTTGGAGCCTGGAGCCAGCGTCCCAGTCAGGTAACCTTTGGCGCCCGATTTGGGGCAGAGCCCAGGGGAGCTGACAGCGCAAACAAGGGGCCCTGCCCTACCCCCCTGAACTCACCCCGGGAGGGGGCCCAGCCGGTTCGCGCAGGCGGCGTGGCGACGCAGCCGGGGGGGAGAAGTCTCCAGGAGACAATGACTGGTCTTGGAGCTGGGAGAGCAGCGTCCTAGCTGGGGAACCGTCCGCCGGGATTTTGACTGGGAGCTGGCTCAGCACAAGCATGGAGAGCTGCTCCACTACCCTGAACTAACCCTGGGAGGGGGCCCAGCCGTCCGGGGGGGGCGGCGCGGCAACGGCTGGCGGGACGAGAAGTCCCCGGGAGACAGCGACTGATTTTGGAGTCAGGAGTGCACCGTCCCAGCAGGGGAACCTTTACGCTGGGCGTGGGACTGGCAGTGGAGGATCTGACCGTGGCTTCAGTGGGCCAGATCCCCGGGGGGCAATCTCCACACAGCCAGCACACATAGGCGACACGCCCCTCGGGAATCTCAGATATAATAGTCATTCCAAGCAAGACAAGCAACTCTGGCTATATTCTGAGGTGCTACTCTCCTATCTCTCTGATCCCTCCCCGACCCTTCCCAGGCGGCTTCATTAACATTCAAATGGCCTGAGCCAGAGGGAGAACGGCTCCGGCTCCGCAGCGGCTTTGCTTCCCCCCCCCCTTTTTTTTTCTTCTTTTGGTCTTTTCCTAACCCACTCTTTTGGCCTGAGAGAAGGAACAACAACAACAACAAAAAAAAAACCCAGGGACCAAAAATCCACCCCTAATTGGACTAAAAACACAGAACCAGCTACAGCCAAGCATATATGATCCAAATCTCAGACTTTCATCTTTATAGGGAACAAGGTGGCAGTTATAACCCAAAGGCAATTCTGATAGGGATCTGACTGCATTTTTTTTTTAGCGGATTTTCTGGAAAAACAAGTTTCCCAGTGATGGCTCGGAGACAGCAGTCCATATCAAACCACATAAAGAAGCAGACCATGACAGCTTCTACAACCCCCCAAACAAAAGAATCAAAATCTTTCCCAAATGAAGATACAATCCTGGAATTATCAGATACAGAATATAAAAAACTAATTTACAGAATGCTTCAAGACATCACAAACGAAATAAGGCAAACTGCAGAAAAAGCCAAGGAATACACTGATAAAACTGTTGAAGAACTCAAAAATATTATTCAAGAACATAGTGGAAAAATTAATAAGTTGCAAGAATCCATAGAGAGACAGCATTCAGAAATCCAAAAGATTAACAATAAAATTACAGAATTAGACAACGCAATAGGAAGTCAGAGGAGCAGACTCGAGCAATTAGAATGCAGACTGGGACATCTGGAGGACCAGGGAATTAACACCAACATAGCTGAAAAAAATCAGATAAAAGAATTTAAAAAAATGAAGAAACCCTAAGAATCATGTGGGACTCTATCAGGAAGGATAACTTGCGTGTGATTGGAGTCCCAGAACAGGGAGGGAGGACAGAAAACACAGAGAAAATAGTTGAAGAACTCCTGACACAAAACTTCCCTGACACCTTGAAAGATGAAAGGATATCTATCCAAGATGCTCATCGAACCCCATTTAAGATTGATCCAAAAAGAAAAACACCAAGACATATTATCATCAAACTCGCCAAAACCAAAGATAAAGAGAAAATTTTAAAAGCAGCCAGGGAGAAAAGAAAGGTTTCCTTCAAGGGAGAATCAATAAGTTCAGACTACTCAGCAGAAACCATGCAGGCAAGAAGGGAATGGGACGACATATACAGAGCACTGAAGGAGAAAAACTGCCAGCCAAGGATCATATATCCAGCAAAACTCTCTGAAATATGAAGGTGAAATTAAGATATTTACAGATAAACACAAGTTTAGAGAATTTGCAAAAACCAAACCAAAGCTACAAGAAATACTAAAGAATATTGTTTGGTCAGAAAACCAATAATATCAGATACCAGCACAACACGAGGTCACAAAACAGAACATCCTGATATCAACTCAAATAGGGAAATCACAAAAACAAATTAAGATTAATTAAAAAAAAATACTCATAACAGGGAATCACGGAAGTCAATATGTAAAAGATCACAATAATCAAAAAGAGGGACTAAACACAGGAGGCATAGAACTGCCATATGGAGAGTGATACAAGGCGATATAGAACAATACAAGTTAGGTTTTTACTTAGAAAAATAGGGGTAAATAATAAGGTAACCACAAAAAGGTATAACAACCCCATAACTCAGGATAAAAGCCAAGAAAAACGTAACGACTCAACAAAAATAAAGTCAAACACTACGAAAATGAGGATCTCACAATTTACTAAGAAAAACGTCTCAGCACAAAAAAGTAAGTGGAAAAATGAAATTGTCAACAACACACATAAAAAGGCATCAAAATGACAACACTAAACACTTATTTATCTATAATTACGCTGAATGTAAATGGACTAAACGCACCAATAAAGAGACAGAGAGTCTCAGACTGGATAAAGAAACACGATGCGTCTATATGCTGCCTACAAGAGACACACCTTAGACTTAGAGACACAAACAAACTAAAACTCAAAGGATGGAAAAAATATATCAAGCAAACAACAAGCAAAAAAGGAGTCACAATATTAATTTCTGACAAAATAGACTTTAGACTTAAATCCACCACAAAGGATAAAGAAGGACACTACATAATGATAAAAGGGACAATTGATCAGGAAGACATAACCATATTAAATATTTATGCACCCAATGACAGGGCTGCAAGATACATAAATCAAATTTTAACAGAACTGAAAAGTGAGATAGACACCTCCACAATTATAGTAGGAGACTTCAACACACCACTTTCGGAGAAAGACAGGACATCCAGTAAGAAGCTCAATAGAGACACGGAAGACCTACTTACAACAATCAACCAACTTGACCTCATTGACTTATACAGAACTCTCCACCCAACTGCTGCAAAGTATACTTTTTTTTCTAGCGCACATGGAACATTCTCTAGAATAGACCACATATTAGGTCATAAAACAAACCTTTCCAGAATCCAAAACATCTAAATATTACAAAGCATCATCTCAGACCACAAGGCAATAAAACTAGAAATCAATAACAGAAAAACTAGGGAACAGAAATCAAAATACTTGGAAACTGAACAATACCCTCCTGAAAAAAAACTGGGTTATAGAAGACATCAAGGAGGGAATAAGGAAATTCATAGAATGCATCGAGGATGAAAATACTTCCTATCAAAACCTCTGGGACACAGCAAAAGCAGTGCTCAGAGGCCAATTTATATCAATAAATGCACACATACAAAAAGAAGAAAGAGCCAAAATCAGAGAACTGTCCCTACAACTTGAACAAATAGAAAGTGAGCAACAAAAGAATCCATGAGGCACCAGAAGAAAACAAATAATAAAAATTAGAGCTGAACTAAATGAATTAGAGAACAGAAAAACAATTGAAAGAATTAACAAAGCCAAAAGCTGGTTCTTTGAAAAAATTAACAAAATTGATAAACCATTGGCCAGACTGACTAAAGAAATACAGGAAAGGAAGCAAATAACCCGAATAAGAAACGAAAAGGACCACATCACAACAGAACCAACTGAAATTAAAAGAATCATATCAGATTATTACGAAAAATTGTACTCTAACAAATTTGCAAACCTAGAAGAAATGGATGAATTCCTGGAAAAACACTACCTACCTAAACTAACACATTCAGAAGTAGAACAACTAAATAGACCCATAACAAAAAAAGAGATTGAAACGGTAATCAAAAAACTCCCAACAAAAAAAAGCCCTGGCCTGGACGGTTTCACTGCAGAGTTCTACCAAACTTTCAGAGAAGAGTTAACCCCACTACTACTGAAGGTATTTCAAAGCATAGAAAATGACAGAATACTACCCAACTCATTCTATGAAGCTACCATCTCCCTGATACCAAAACCAGGTAAACACATTACAAAAAAAGAAAATTACAGACCTATATCCCTCATGAACATAGATGCAAAAATCCTTGACAAAATTCTAGCCAATAGACTACAACAACATATCAAAAAAATAATTCACCACGATCAAGTGGGATTTATACCAGGTATGCAAGGCTGGTTTAATATTAGAAAAACCATTAATGTAATCCATCACATAAATAAAACAAAAGACAAAAACCACATGATCTTATCAATTGATGCAGAAAAGGCATTTGACAAAGTCCAACACCCATTTATGATAAAAACTCTCACCAAAATAGGAATTGAAGGAAAATTCCTCAACATAATAAAGGGCATCTATGCAAAGCCAACAGCCAATATCACTCTAAATGGAGAGAACCTGAAAGCATTTCCCTTGAGAACGGGAACCAACCAAGGATGCCCTTTATCACCACTCCTATTCAACATCGTGCTAGAAGTCCTAGCCAGGGCAATTAGGCTAGACAAAGAAATAAAAGACATCTGGATTGGCAAGGAGGAAGTAAAATTATCTCTATTTGCAGGTGACATGATCTTATACACAGAAAACCCTAAGGAATCCTCCAGAAAACTACTGAAACTAATAGAAGAGTTTGGCAGAGTCTCAGGTTATAAAATAAACATACAAAAATCACTTGGATTCCTCTACATCAACAAAAAGAACATTGAAGAGGAAATCACCAAATCAATACCATTCACAGTGGCCCCCAAGAAGATAAAATACTTAGGAATAAATCTTACCGAAGATGTAAAAGACCTATACAAAGAAAACTACAAAGCTCTACTACAAGAAATTCAAAAGGACCTACTTAAGTGGAAAAACATACCTTGCTCATGGATAGGAAGACTTAACATAGTAAAAATGTCTATTCTACCAAAAGCCATCTATACATACAATGCACTTCCAATCCAAATTCCAATGTCATTTTTTAAGGTGATAGAGAAACAAATCACCAATTTCATATGGAAGGGAAAGAATCCTCGGATAAGCAAAGCATTACTGAAAAAGAAGAAGAAAGTGGGAGGCCTCACTCTACCTGATTTCAGAACCTATCATACAGCCACAGTAGTCAAAACAGCCTGGTATTGGTACAACAACAGACACATAGACCAGTGGAACAGAATTGAGAACCCAGATATAAATACATCCACATACGAGCAGCTGATATTTGACAAAGGCCCAGTGTCAGTTAATTGGGGAAAAGATAGCCTTTTTAACAAATGGTGCTGGCATAACTGGATATCCATTTGCAAAAAAATGAAACAGGACCCATACCTCACACCATGCACAAAAACTAACTCCAAGTGGATCAAAGACCTAAACATAAAGACTAAAACGATAAAGATCATGGAAGAAAAAATAGGGACAATGTTAGGATCCCTAATACATGGCATAAACAGAATACAAAACATTACCAAAAATGACAAAGAGAAACCAGATAACTGGGAGCTCCTAAAAATCAAACACCTATGCTCATCTAAAGACTTCACCAAAAGAGTAAAAAGACCACCTACAGACTGGGAAAGAATTTTCAGCTATGACATCTCCAACCAGCGCCTGATCTCTAAAATCTACATGATTCTGTCAAAACTCAACCACAAAAAGACAAACAACCCAATCAAGAAGTGGGCAAAGGATATGAACACACACTTCACTAAAGAAGATATTCAGGCAGCTAACAGATACATGAGAAAATGCTCTCGATCATTAGCCATTAGAGAAATGCAAATTAAAACTACGATGAGATTCCATCTCACTCCAACAAGGCTGGCATTAATCCAAAAAACACAAAACAATAAATGTTGGAGAGGCTGAGGAGAGATTGGAACTCTTATACACTGCTGGTGGGAATGTCAAATGGTACAACCACTTTGGAAATCTATCTGGCGTTATCTTAAACAGTTAGAAATAGAACCACCATACAACCCAGAAATCCCACTCCTCGGAATATACCCTAGAGAAACAAGAGCCTTCACACAAACAGATATATGCACACCAATGTTTACTGCAGCTCTGTTTACAATAGCAAAAAGCTGGAAGCAACCAAGGTGTCCATCAACGGATGAATGGTTAAATAAATTGTGGTATATTCACACAATGGAATACTACGCATCAGTAAAGAACAGTGACGAATCTGTGAAACATTTCATAACATGGAGGAACCTGGAAGGCATTATGCTGAGCGAAATCAGTCAGAGGCAAAAGGACAAATATTGTATAAGACCACTATTATAAGATCTTGAGAAATAGTATAAACTGAGAAGAACACATACTTTTGTGGTTACGAGGGGGGGAGGGAGGGAGAGGGTTTTTTATTGATTAATTAGTAGATAAGAACGCTTTAGGTGAAGGGAAAGACAACACTCAATACATGGAAGGTCAGCTCAATTGGACTGGACCAAAAGCAAAGAAGTTTCCGGGATAAAATGAATGCTTCAAAGGTCAGCGGAGCAAGGGCGGGGGTTTGGGGACCATGGTTTAAGGGAACTTCTAAGTCAATTGGCAAAATAATTCTATTATGAAAACATTCTGCATCCCACTTTGAAATGTGGCGTCTGGGGTCTTAAATGCTAACAAGCGGCCATCTAAGATGCATCAATTGGTCTCAACCCACCTGGAGCAAAGGAGAATGAAGAACACCAAGGTCACACAACAACTAAGAGCCCAAGAGACAGAAAGGGCCACATGAACCAGAGACCTACATCATCCTGAGACCAGAAGAACTAGTTGGTGCCCGGCCACAATGGATGACTGCCCTGACAGGGAGCACAACAGAGAACCCCTGAGGGAGCAGGAAATCAGTGGAATGCAGACCCCAAATTCTCATAAAAAGACCAGACTTAATGGTCTGACTGAGACTAGAGAAATCCTGGCGGCCAGGGTCCCCAGACCTTCTGTTGGCACAGGACAGGAACCATCCCCGAGGACAAGTCATCAGACATGAAAGGAACTGGACAGTGGGTGGGAGAGAGATGCTGATGAAGAGTGAGCTAATTATATTAAGTGGTCACTTGAGACTGTGTTGGCATCTCCTGTCTGGAGGGGAGATGGGAGGATAGAGAGAGTGGGAAGCTGGCAGAACTGTCACGAAAGGAGAGACTGGAAGGGCTGACTCATTAGGGGGAGAGCAAGTGGGAGTAAGGAGTGAGATGTATGTAAACTTATATGTGACAGACTGATTGGATTTGTAAATGTTCACTTAAAGCTCAATAAAAGTTAATAAAAAAAAATAGGAATCAACCTTATGGAACACAACTACCAATTAAAATGAAAATCAGCTATACCGACAGTCATACACATAAAAAGAATGTAAGAAAATATACAGTGAAACCTGGGAGAGCCAGAACTCGACTGCCTTGTTTTTCTGGATCTTGCAAGTTTTCCATTTTTGATAGGGTGCAGTCTTACCACTTTTCTATCACTAATTTTAGTGGAAAATACTTGAGTTTTCCTTCTCTGACAGGTTTCCACCTCATACGGGTTCAGGCTTTCCCAGGTTTTACTGTGCATATTTTCTATAGTCACTGTCCATCCTATGTTTTACTGCACATACTTTCTATAGTCACTATCCATCCTGTGTTCCCTTTGTCCTCACACAAGAAGACTGCAGCTGATTGGGGTCCTCTACCTGATCCAGGGACTCACACCTTCATTTCTAATCCTCGGTTGCCCTGCTTTATTTGGTCGCAGTCACCTTCCATTCGCTTTTACTACTGGTCATTCAAGTACTAAAGGACAGCCCAGAGAATCCCCTGCATTCCAGAGGGTCAGTGAAAAACAGGAAGACCCTCAACAAGATGGATTGACACAGTGGCTGAAACAATGGGCTCAAGCATAGCAACTATTGTAGGGATGGTGCAGGACTGGGCAGTGTTTCATTCTGGTGTACATAAGGTCACTGTGAGTCAGAGCCAACTTGACAGCGCTCAACAACAGCAACAACTTTGTTACACGTTTTTCACACTTTTTTTTTTTTGTTGGTGACTTTGCTCTTTAAAATGACCCCCAAGCCTAGTACTGAAGTGCTATCTAGTCTTCCCTTACCTCATTGTGAGCAACAACCACATTTCCCCCTGGTATCGGAATAATCCACCCCAGCCTGTGGAGTAACCCCTTCTTTTCCTTTTGGTTCAGTGGAACGAGGAGCCCCAAGTGGTCAGATGGCAGTCTCAACCTCCAATTCAATGGAGCCACTATTGTGTCCTATAGTTGAAGCATCTCCTCTTACAAAACAATGTCTTCTAACCAGCAAAGCCTAGAGTTGTGGCAACAGGAAGCCAACGTTCCAGAAGTGTGTTTTGTGTAATAGTGAGATCCCTGACCCATGAATCCTGGCTAAGGGAGAAACAGCACTATTTGATGAAATTTAATGAACAAGCAAGACCACAGCCACTAACTGGGGAAGGTGAATCCAATTCATTTTATTTCTTTTTCTCCCCAGCTACAAAGGCATTCCCACAGCTGTTAAATCAGTCTCCCTTAGTGAGGTGTGCTAATAATCCACATGTTCTAATAATAGCTCTCCAGTCCTGAGGGAGTTCCAGTCTCCGTATCTCTGAATTTCTTAACCTCTCCTGAAAACTCACAGCCGTGTAATTGTCCTCTCTCCTCAGCCAACCGCACAGTTCTCTCGAGTGAGAGGACGTCCCATTGCACGTGGTACCCAACTTCTGCGGATAAGAGAGTGTCTCCCTAGAATAGCAACATAGTATTTTCCAAGAGCATACGAAGGCTTTCCTCCTGACCCTCCAAGCCACCTATCGGCTGAAGATAATATACATCATATTGAGCAAACTCCACGCTGTTTCATCACTGTCTTCAAGTGAGGCAAGAAGTCAGGCACTTCAGAAAGACATGTGCTCTCACCACGCCCCAGTCACATGAGCCCTTTTCCGGGAAAGGCCCTCTCTCTGCCCATTGACTCAGTCAGTTAACTCTGACTAATAGTGTCCCAGTGTGTGTCAGAGTAGAACTGTGCGCCATAGGGTTTTCAATGGCTCCTTTTTCAGAAGTAGGTCACCAGGCCTTTATTCCTAGACACCTCTGGGTAGACTCAAACTGCCAACCTCTCAGTTGGTTAATGTACTCAGTTGAGTACATTAACCATTTGCAACATTCAGGGACTCCATGTTTCAGTGACCACATCTGAACCCATGTCACTACTTTATAATATTTCACAGCTTATGTTTTTATCCTCTGTCTTGGCTAAGATAAAAACAAAAAGAGGTAAGACCCCTGAACACCCTTTTAGCTCAGTAATGAAGTCTCTCCTGAGGTTCATCTTTCAGCCAAAGATTGTTGTTGTTGTTTTTAGGTGCCGTCGGTTAGGTCCCAACTCATAGCGACCCTATGTACCACAGAACAAAATGCTGCCCAGTTCTTTGCCATGCTCACAATCGTTGTTATGCTTGAGCCCATTGTTGCAGCCACTGTGTCAATCCATCTCACTGAGGGTCTTCCTCTTTTCTGCAGACCCTGTACTTTACCAAGCATGATGTCCTTCTCCAGGGACTGATCCCTCCTGACAACATGTCCAAAGTAGGTAAGATGCAGTCTCGCCATCCTTGCTTCTAAGGAGCATCCTGGTTGTACTTCTTCCAAGACAGATTTGTTCATTCTTTTGGCAGTCCATGGTATATTCAATATTCTTTGCCAACTCCACAATTCAAAGTCGTCAATTCTTCAGTCTTCCTTATTCATTGTCCAGCTTTCACATGCATATGATGCAATTGACAGGCCCATAAAACAAAACTAGACTAAAGGGGCACACCAGCCCAGGCGAAAGGACTAGAAGATAGGAGGGGGCAGGAAAGGTGGTGATTGGGAAACCAAGATGCAGAAGAGAGACTGTTGACATGTTGCAGGGTTGGTAACGAATGTTACAAAACAATATGTGTACTGATTGTTTAGTGAGAAGCTAGTTTGTTATGTAAACCTTCATCTAAAGTACAATTAAAAAAAAAAAAAAAAAGAGGTAAGAGCTGATTTGGGGATAAACACTCCACCCTACCTTCCAGGAGAGAAAACATTGACCATTTCTTGATTTTTCTTTTCTTTTTCTTTTTCTGATGAACAAAACACATGGCATCTTGCCGGGTTGAGGTGTCATCTTATCCTGCTTCTTCCCGCATTTATAGAAAAGGGGGAAATCGTGTATTAGGCTGTGTAGTTTTCACAGCCACCAAGAGACAAACTAAAATAACACTCCCTAACTCAGGCTGCAGCTCCCCTTGAGAAGTCGAGTGGGTAAAAATCCTAAGTGATCACAAACCACAGTGGAATGGAATACAGGGTGGAGTAGGAGAAGGGAGAGCCACTGTTGAGCATTGAGACCTTTTTTTTTATTTTAAAAATTTGGAAAGATGGAGCTGCCTCTGAAGTTTAAGTTTAAAAACACCCTGCAGCTCTTACTGCTTTTAACAGGCCACATGCAGTGAAGGAGAGACACGTTACTTACAAAGGGTGCACCATGCCAAAATGCATCCACCCCTTTGGAATAAAAATGTGTAAGAAGAGAAGGAACTGAAGATGGTCATTCGAGCAACGTCTGGGTCTTTGAGGCTCCATCTCTCACAAAAATAAATTATGGAAAAGGACTTAGATTTCTGTTTTCTCCCAAAGCACATTCTGTGATGGTCCAGTGTGGGTGACATCTTTAAGGAGAATGGATTTACACAAAGATGAAAATTGTAGAAAGAGACTTGCCAATTTCTACTCTGGCTCCTAAAAATGGGGTGCCTCTGGCCATTTGCCCCAAATCTTGGCAGTCTAAATAATCTGAGGTGTCATGGGGGCAATCTGAGAGATGAGAACTAAATACAACCATATTTCTTGTTTACTATTTCAAGCAAAATAATTGTTGCAAATATATATATTCAAGACTGAACAGGTCAGCCTGCCTTCTGGCTTTTTCCAGAGGGCCAATGGAATCCCCTTTTTTTTAACCTTTGGAGAAATCAGAGAATTGCTACAATGACCTACCCCTACCCCCTCCTCTCCAGTCACCCCACCCCACCCAAAACCAACCAGAAGTTCTGCTGGCATCATCAAAGTTTACTGTTTTGTGTTAGAGTTGCCATGTGCATTTGGGATAGTTGAGATGCTTTGAAAACAGACTGAGGCTAAAAGATATTTATAGGTCCTTGCTTTGCACTCTCTGTTTATTCCATTCCTCTTACTCAGTTCAAATCTACCCATCAAGATAAGGGATCCTCCCCTCCTAAATCAGGGGCGATAAGCACTATGCTCACCTTTGACTCTCAACTTCTTCACTCCCTGCCGCAATTAACATTTTGAATGGAAGCCAGAACGTCATAGAAAAAACAACTTGGTAAGAACCCAAAAGTCAAGAAATAATGTTGCATCTGGGGGAATTTTCCCTGCATGTTCAGAATTTGTTTCTCTCCCTTACTATAAATATGGTACACGGTGTCGGCTGTTAAGATCGAAAGAAATTCTTTCGTGTTTATCCTTGTCAAGAAGGAACGTTTCAACCCTTCTCCTTACCGACTAGTCCTTGTTCATCCTTCAAAGCTCCTGATAAGTTCTGGTTCTTGGGGAAATTCTTTCTTTTCATTATTAAGTGCCTACTATTTGGCTGGCATGATGCTTTTCGTTTGATCTAGCATATTACACTTTTTATTTATATCTACATCAAAGCCAATAAACTACTAAATACAGGGTAGGAGAAAGGGGAATGTCTTTTTACTGGCTTTTGATGCTTCCAGAAAAAAAGTAATGGAGAAGGTAATAACCCTCATCTATTATTTTATTGCTTTTATTATCAGTAAAAATACATGTGGCCACTGGGTATAGTAGTGCATAATCTGACTCCTGGAGGTGGGTGGTCTCTTGTGGCTCTATAAGGAGCCACTCGGTACTTAGCACCTGATGGAAACCCCAGGTCACTGGTGCCAGTGCACGCCACACCGAATCAAACCCATGCAATGGCTTCTGCCTTAGCTTCCTCACACATGCAGACCCAGAACTAACTGCTGGTGCTGATCCTTTGTTTCTAGATGCTGTTCGAAAACTGAATAGATGGCTAATCCAGTGATTTTCTACCCAAACTATGGACAGGAAAGAAGGCAAGAGGAAGACCAAGTTTCCAAATTTGCACTGCTTGGGGGTCTTTTGAGGTGGCTGGCTGAACTTGGAGCATTTCTATTACACTTCAGAGTGAAATGGAGAATACAAAATTTTTCATTTTTCCTTTTTCAGGCCTGCCAAGATTGCAGTATAAAGGAGAAATTGCATCCCTCAGATTTGCGAGTCATCCGGTGGTTAAGAGTTCAGCTGCTAACCAAAAGGTCGGCAGTTCAAATCTACCCGCTGCTCCTTAGAAACTTTATGGGGCAGTTCTACTCTGTCCTGTAGAGTCTCTATGAGTTGGAATTGACTTGATGGCAATCTGTTTTTTTGTTTGTTTGTTTTTTGGTCCTCTGATGCAGAGGAGAAGCATGAGGATGAAGACCAAGATCTTCTTATCGACCGAAAAAATTCTCTCATCTTCATCATGGCCTCTGAGCTTTGTGTCACCGAGTTTTCATGAGTACCACCAATTTCAATTGCAGCTTAACAATGCTAGGATCTTCAGAAGCACCTGGTTTTTTAATTAACACACAACTGTCACTGCAGGCCATGTGAAAATGTCTCCTAGAGAGTTGACCAAGGAGCGTCTGCATTAGTGTTAGCAGATGGCGACCTCATCATCTATTTTTGCTTTTTCCTGAATTTCATTGAGAAGAGTTGCTAGCAAAGAAAAATAAGAAGTAGGTTGTGGACAAAGATAAGAAAGGAAGAGAAAGAGTTGACTTTTGGTAATTCACCACTGATTCCAGGACTCAGGCTAGCAATTAGTTTTATTCCCCTATAAAGGTCTGTTACACAGACGATGGCATTTTTCTTTAAAGCACGTTTGTGACCACTTAACCCAATGAGTGACTCTTGCTGAGGAAGTTCGGTACAGGGACGAGGGCTGCTACTTATACCAATTTCTCATGAGACCACTCGTAGCAACCTTAAAAACACCAAAAACATGTTGCTGTCGAGTCAACGCTGACTCATTGTGACCCTATGTGTGTCACAGTGGAACTGCTCCAGAGGGTTTCCAATGGCTCAACTTTCAGAAGTAGATCACTAGGCCTTTCTTCCAAAGCACCTCCGGGTGGACTCGAACCTTCAGTCTTTCAGTTAACAGCCAAGCACGTTAACCGTTTGCCTCACCCAGGGTCTCCAAAGCAACCCTAGGCTTCTACTTAGAGCAGGGTTTAGATTAGATGTGTGTTTCTTCATTACACATTCTGTCTCTAGAAGCCCCTTGACAGCCCGTTATGTATGTAGAAGCACTGCAAAGATGATAATGTGCACACAGGTGCCATTGTTATTCCTTCTTTGCTTTGGAGATGGCTATCCATGTCAGCTGTGTCAAAAGGACAAAAACCTCAACAAGTTCCATATTTGTCCCTTCAATATGGGACAACATTTCTTTGCCCCCATGACCCTCACAACTCACATTGAGCACTGGGGCTTGTTCTATCTTCTTTCTGCACAGAACCACATTGAAGTGAATTGAGCTTTCCTGCTCTTTTCTGACAATTTCCCTGAAGATTTCTCCCTCTCCTTCCCCATACAAACGCACCTGTGCCCTTGGTTAGCCAGCAGGAGCCAGATTGATTTCCGGACCCACATCAGCAGTGCTCTTGTGATGTCCCTTGTGACCTTGCACCTGGGACCTCCTTGGGTTACTTCATCAATGGGGTCCTTCTCTGCCTGGCCACTCCACCCTGACTCAGGTTCTCCCAGACTGGGAAAAGCTCTGTGGGGATTTGGAGACGACGTGGCATCTCAGGCCAAGAAAAGCTACATGGGAATCCTGGATTTGTCTTTGCTTGCATGTTTGCCCTTGCAAAGTCCCCAACATTTCTGAGCCTTAGTTTCCTTATCTTCATAAAGGAAATAACTACTTCCCCTGCACAGAGTTTTGAGGAGGGATACATGAGAAGGTACCTGTGAATGTGACCTTTTTTAGAAATAGGGTCTTTGAAGGTGTTATCAGTTAACATGAGGTCATACTGGCGTAAGGTAGGCACTATCCAATATGAGTGGTGTTCTTATGAAGGAGAAGAGGCACAAGCAAAGACTCAGAGAGAAGATGGTCATATGATGATAGAAGCAGAAATCAGACTGGTGTATCTACAAGCCAAGGAACGCCAAGGATTGCCTGCAGCAACCAGAAACTAGGAGAGAGGCAGGAACAGATCCTCCCTCAAAGCCTCCAGAAGGAACCAACCCTCCTAATAAATTTCCACACATCCTTTGTGGATTTAGAAATAAAAACCTAGTGCAGCTTAAATGAAAGCTACTAACACAGAATTCCTAGCACTTAACAGGTCCTTGGAGCCCAGATGACACAGTGTTTAAGTGTTCAGCTCCTAACCAAAAGATTGGCAGTTCGAATCCAACAGCCACCCCTTGGGAACTTTATGGGGCAGTCCTACCCTGTCCTGTAGGATCACTGTGAGTTGGAATCAACTTGGTAACAAGGAGTTTGGGCTTTTTTTTTTTTTTTTTTGGTTTAGCAGGTGCTTGATACTAATGTTGGCTGCTGATTTATGTTTTCTTGGTGGGGACAATCCAGGTCAGTGAAGATAGTCTTCACTGTCAGCATGATTGATAAGGTTAGAATCATCCCTCAAAGTCTCTGATCTCAATTAGGCTCTGACGGGTGGCTTTACAGAACTTTGAACTTGCTTCAAACTGTTCTGGCAAACTGCTGCACTGCAAAGTGTGGAGAATGGCTGGTGGTGGAGAGCAGATACATACAACTGCAAAGAAGGGACCCAAGGGGGTGCGCTTTCTGTCCATGGAGAGACCAGACCCGTAACTAAGAAGTTTGGAGTCACAAGGAAGACCCGAGGTGCTCACCGAACATCAGCATAATCTGGAGACTCGACCCTGCCAAGGTTGGGGTACGGCAGGAAGTGGCTGGTGTTGTGTCAGCTTCCTCTGCTCACTGCAGCCTTCTAGAAAAATAGCTTTTCTTCTGTCCTTGTAGTAGATGGTTGTGGTCCTATTGACTTCACAGGATCAGCTCACCGTCTACAAGATAGAAATTAAAATGAATGTGATACACTCTTTTGTCAGAGGAGTCTGAGAATAATAAGAATGATGATGATGATGACAAAATAGCCCAGAGTCGTGTATGCTTACTATGTGCCAGACACGGCTCTCAGCACTTCACTCATAAGAAGTCATCCACTTCCTTTCTGACCCAGATTCCCTGGTGTCATGTGAGGTAAGAGGCTTTCAAATTGGGTGTCAGAAATGGATTTTCTGTTTCCAGAGGGTTCACCCCGAGTTACAAAAACTTGTTTTTCATACTAACAGGGGAAGTCCCACCCCGGCAATATCAGGTGATCAAGAGGTCCTCTGACATCTCCATTCATGCTGACCAGAGTATGTGGCCCAAGGCTGGCCAGGTCCTTTGACTACTTCCTCCTACTGCAGTCACAGTCACTGGGATATCATGAAGCCATGTACATAACTGCCGTTTTTGGCTCACCCAGGTGATTTGGCTTATGATAGCAATAGGCAGACCAGCAAATGCCACAGCTCTTGTTATGAAAAGGAACATCCAGGCGCCATGTTGCTGTGAGGACTGAGTTAGATGGTGCTAGTCAAGCTCTGGCACAGGGTCTGTGCCTTCAGGAAAGGGGGCTTTTCACACCAGTGATGTGGAAGGACATTCCAGGCAGAAGACACAGCCTGTGCAGGGCTCAGAGGAGGGTGGGCAGTCTGCAAGTTGGCCTAACAGCAGTTAAGTATCACTGGGTGGCAGTGTGAGAGTAGGGGGTGGAGGAGGACAGGGTGAACAGATAACATAATATGAGCCTGACAAGCTAGATGGAGAATACTATGAGTTGAATTGTGTCCCCCAAAATATAGGTTGAAGTTCTAACCCCTGTACCTGTGATCATGACCTCATTTGGAAACAGGGTCTTCGAAGATGTTATCAATTGGGTTAATATGAGGTTATACTGGAGTAGGGTAGTGTCTTAGGCTGGGTTCCCTAGAGAAGCAAAACCAGTGAAGTGTATAAATATAGAGAAAGAAAGATTTATATCAAGGAAACGGCTCATGAGATTGTAAAGGCTGAAATGTCCCAAGTCCATGGATCAGAATAGAGGCTTCTTTTGATTCACATAGCCACAGGGGCTGGCAAACCCAAGATCGGCAGGTCAGAGAGCAGGGCTCTTGCTCAATGGCTATGAAGATCAAGAAATCTCAAAGTCGGCAGATAAGCTGATAGCTCAAGTCCCAAGAACTAGAGGTCAGACAAACAGGAGACAGCTGCAGGATCCAGAGTAAGCAAAATAGCCAGAATGTCTGCTGATATTTGGATACAGGCCACATACCCAAGGAAGGCCATTGCATCATTCTGTTAAGCCAGCTGCTTCAGGATGATGGGGAACATGGTAAGACCAGTGAATTCCATGAGCATGGGGTCATTGCCACACTTCATCTGCTGTGAAGTGAGTCTCTTGATCCAAGGCAATGCTGTATGGGATACCATGAAGGTGAATAAGGCATTCTGTAAGTCCATGGATGGTAGTTTTGGCAGAAGTATCGCATGCAGGACGGCAAATCCATATCTAGAGTAAGCGTCTGTTCCAGTAAGGACAAAAAGCTGTCTTTTCCATGACGGAAATGGTCCAATGTAATCAACTTGCCACCAAGTTGCTGGCTGATCACCTCGAGGGATGGTGCCATATCAGGAACTCAGTGTTGGTCTCTGCTGCTGGCAGATTGGGCACTCAGCAGTGGCTGTAGCCAAGTCAGCCTTGGTGAGTGAAAGTCCATGTTGCTGGGCCCATGCTTAACCTCCATCCCTGCCACCACGGCCGCTTTGTTCATGAGCTCATTGAGCAATGACAGGAGCAGGTGGGGGAAAAAGATGACTGGTTTCCACAGAATGCATCATTCTATCCACTTGATTGTTAAAATCATCCCCTGCTGAGGTCACCCATTGGTAAGGATTCACATGAGACACGAATATCTTCACTTCTTTGGCCCATTCAGAGAGGCCTATCCACATGCCTTTTCCCCATAAGTCTTTGTCTCCAATTTTCCACTTATGTTCCTTCCATGTCCCTGACCATCCAGCCAAACCATTGGCCACAGCCCATGAATCAGTATATAATCACACATCTGGCCATTTCTCCTTCCAAGCAAAGTGAACAACCAGGTGTACTGCTCAAAATTCTGTCCATTGAAAGGAATTCCCTTCACCACTGTCCTTGAGGAAGGTCCCAGAAAAGGACTGTAGTGCTGCCACTGTCCACTTTTAAGTCATGTCAACATATCACACAGAACCATCTGTAAACCAGGCACAAGTTTTCTTTTCTTCAGTCAACTGATCATAAGGAACTCCCCATGAGGCCATAGGTGCAGACTGGGAGATGAAATGTAATGTGACAGGAGTGGAGACCATGGGCATTTGGGCCACTTCCTCACGCAACTTACTTGTACCTTCAGTTCCTGCTCCGGCCCAATCTTGTATATATCACTTCCGTATAATGATGGAGTGCTGCTGTGCACATCCAACATTATGACTCTGTGAGTCGACAACACCCAGATCATGTTGGGCAGCTCAGGCCACATGGTGACTTGGTGTCCCATGGTAAGAGTTCACTCTCTACTAAGGCCCAGTAGTAAGCCAAAAGCTGTTTCTCAAAAGGAGAATAGTTAGATGCAGAGAATGGCAGGGCTTTGCTCCAAAATTCTAAGGGTCTGTACTGTGATTCACTAGTAAGGACCTGCCAAAGACTTCAAACAGCATCTCTATCTGCCACTGACACTTCAAGCACCATCAGATTAGCTGGATCATGTGGCCCAAGTGGCAGAATGGCTTGCACAGCAGCCTGAACCTGTTGCAGAGCCTTCTCTTGTTCTGGGCCCCATTCAAAACTAGCAGCTTTTCGAGTCACTTGATAAATAGGAGGGAGTAGCACACCCAGATGAGGAATACGTTGCCTCCAAAATCCAAAGAAGCCCACTAGGTGTTGTGCCTCCTTTTTAGTGGTGGGAGGGGCCAGAAACAATAACTTACCCTTCACTTTAGAAGGAATATCTTGACATGCCCCATATCACTGGGCCTCTAGAAATTTCCCTGAGTTAGAAGGTGCCTGAAATTTCTCACCTTCTAGCAATCAGATGTTTTACCAGTAAGTCCAGAGTCATTGACACTTCTTCCTTACTTGGTTCAATCAGCATAATGTCATCAATGTAATGGACCAATGTGACATCTTGTGGAAGGGAAAGTTGATTGAATGCAGCCACTTGGCCCCTACTACCACAGGGTCCAATCAGCCCCACTGTAGTTAGCTGTCTTAATTCAGTTAGGGCAGTTCCCACTGTCATATCTGATTTACATAAAATAGCAATCACAGCAGTCTTCAAGGATCCTGGAGCTCCCTTCACAAATTTGTTCCTCACAGTTGTGGTAAAAGGTGTGTCCTCTGGGCATTCCATGTGTGGATCTGTGGGTCTAACCTGATAAAATCATTCTAGCTTGCCAATTTCCCTAAGCTTTTGGATACAGTCTTCTAAAGTACACCAAGGCAGGTCTGGTACTTCAACTTGATTTAGTGTAGGCCACCTCATAACCCATGCTTCAGCAACCCAACTAAATAAACTATTAGATCCTTTCCTAACTTCTCGAGCTGAAACATTAAATAAAGAATCTGTGCTTATGGACCCATATCAATAAACTCAGATTGACCCATCTTTATGGTCCTTGCACAATTATCCCACACCCTTAATAGCCATTCCCACACATATTCCCCAGGTTTCTGTTTGTACATATTAGAAAATCAAGCAATTCTTCTGGAGTGTAGTCTGCCTCCTCCTGAGTCACACTTGCTGGGACTTAAGTCTAGTTATAGGTCTGGAAGCCAGAATCAGTAGTGTGGACTTGTTTTGAGAACATTCAGCACTGTCTTGTAAAGCATCTGCTTCAGGCAATGTCGCAGGCAATGGCTCAGGCAAGGGCTCTTTAGGGGCAGCTGGGCTAGAGCTAATCTCATTAGTTGGGAGTAGGGGGGCTAATGGTTTTTCTGGGCAGGGTGGTTTAGCAAACAAACATGAAGTAATCTCTTCAGAAGAAAGTGGTTCTGCTGGCAGGAGTGATTCAAAAGAATTTAGGGGCTCAGTGTTCCCAGCTTCCTGATTATCTTCCCACATGTCCCCATCCCAAGTTTCAGGGTTCCATTTCTTCTGAATCAATGCCCTTATTTTAACCAGACACCTCTCAAGGTTGGCAATTGAGCTGGCATTTGAATACAGTCACTCTTACTATAAAACTCTGGGTTTGGTTTTTGGCAATATCAGCTCTGTTACTATAAGAAATAAGGCTTTCTTTCAAAGTACAAGTAGAAGCCTTGAGGTCATTTATGTGACACTTGAGCTTTGACTCTGAAGCCCTGAGTGCATCTATTTCTTTCACCCAACCAACCAGCTTCCTTATACTTCTCATTCTGACAAAACTGTTGAAAGATATCAGACATGTGTTCTTCCAGAGCCTTGTCTTTCACCAATACCTGACCTATTGGTGGTGATATTTTGTGTATTTGTATCACCACCTCACACCACGGATTAATAGTGCCCTCTTTACTCCTGGAACCAGAGTTATCAACATCTTTATGACTAACCAGACTTGAGAACAAATTTAGAAAACTCACCCTTACAATTTTGTTTCTCTAGAACCACTCTTGGTACCAAATGTCTTAGGCTGGGTTCTCTAGAGAAGCAAAGCCAGTAAAGCGTATAAATACAGAGAGAGATTTATATCAAGGAAACAGCTCACGTGATTTTAGAGGCTGGAATGTCCCAAGTCCGTGGATCAGGACAGAGGCTTCTGTTGATTCATGTAGCCAAGGGGGCTTGCAAACCCAAGATCCACAGGTTGGAGAGCAGGGCTCTTGCTCACAGGCAGTGAAGATCGACGAATCCCAAAGTCAGCAGATAAGCTGATAGCTCAAGTCCCAAGAACTGGAGGTCAGACAAACAGGAGACAGCTGCAGGATCCAGAGTAAACAAAAAAGCTAGAACGTCTGCTTATATTTGGATATAGGCCACACCCCCAAGGAAACTCCCTTTCAACTGACTGGCTACTCACAGCAGATTCAATCATGGAAGCGATCACATATAAACACTAAGAATCATGGCCCAGGCAGTTTGACATACAATCTTAACCATCACAAGTGGGTCCTAATCCTATATGACTGGTATCCTATAAAAGAGAAGAGTCACAGACAAAGACACAGAGGGAAGACAGCCACATGATGACAGAGGCCATAGATTGTCTCACAGGTCAGGAGGCCAGAAGTCCAAAAGCAGGGCTGATTTCCTTTGGAGGCTCTGAGGGAGAAATTGTTCCATTCCTCTCTCCTAGCTTCTGGTGGCTCCTGGCAATCCTTGGCATCCCTTGGCTTGAAGATGCATCACTCCAATCTCTGCCTCCACGTTCACATGGCCTTCCCTGTGTCTCTTCTCCTTTTATGACTCTTTTAAGAACACCTGTCATTGAATTTAGAGAAGGATTGACACAGCGGCTGCAGCAATGGCTCTAACATAGCAACGATTGTGAGGATGCTACAGGACCAGGCAGGATTTCCTTCCGTTGCACATAAGGTTGCTATGAATTGGAATGAATCTGATGGCATCTGTCTTAATTAGCTGGTACTGCTGTAACAGAAATACCACAAGTGGATGGCTCCAACAAACAGAAGTTTATTCTCACACAATCTAGGAGGCCAGAAGTCCAAATTCCAGGTGCTAGCTCCAGGGGAAGTTTTTCTCTCTGTGTCGGCTCTGGGGAAACGTCCTCACCATCAATCTTCTCTTGGTCTAGGAGCTTCTCAGCACAGGGGCCCCAGGTCCAAAGGACACACTCTGCTTCTGGCTCTGCTTTCTTGGTAGTATGAGGTCCCCCTATTTCTCTGCTCGCTTCTCTCTTTTATATCTCAAAAGAGATTGACCCAAAACACTGCCTAATCTTATGGATTGAGTCCTGCCTCATTAACATAACTGCCTCTAATTCTGCCTCATTAATATCATAGAGGTAGGATTTACAACACATAGGAAAATCACTTCAGATGACAAAATGGTGGACAATCACACAGTACTTGGAATCATGGCCTAGCCAATTTGACACACATCTTGGGGAACAAAATTGAATCCCTAATATCTCCTAACAACAGCAATGTAATCCAGGACAATCTCATTTTGAGAGCCTTACCTTGATTACACCTGCAAAGACCCTATTTCCAAATAAGGTCATATTCACAGGTACCAGGAGTCAGGACTAGACATATTTTTGGGGAGGATGCAATTCAACTCATTACAGGCCGTTAACTCCAGGTTGAGGGGAGCTGTGGGTGGCATCTGAGCTGGGCCTTGTGGGGGGCAAGATTGGACCTTCAGAGAGGAGTGGAAGGGACATCCAGTACAGAGATGAGAGGGGCAAAGATCCAGAGACATGAAAGCACCACTCACATAGAGAAGCCAAGAGCATATCAGCAGAGGCAGGTGAACCAGATTGCCTGATGGGTGCCTAAGGTCTCTACCCTCCGCCCTCACTTTCCCACATGTGGCTTCTATCATGCTCACTGTCATTGCCACAGCTAAACACAGGGTTAAGCGATGTAACAGAAATGCTGAACAAAAAATGCCCATCTCCACCACTCCCACAGATCAAGTTCACTTGGCCTAGCTCCGAGTTGTTCTGCTCCAAGTCACTTACAAATGCTTGCACTCAGCCAAAAGTATCTCAATAGCCAATGCTGCTCAAAGACAGGCTGCTCCACTGTGTGGCCCCATGAATAAGCATGTTTCTGCACCTCAACTTTACGAGATACTTTGAGAGAGAAAAGCATTATTTTTAGTATGAAAATAAACTCTAACACATTAGGGCATAGACTACAAAAGTTGCATGAGTTTTTAATACTGTTTTTGTTGTTGTTATGTGCCATCGAGTGGGTTCTGACTCATAGCAACCCTATGCACGCTGAACAAAACACTTCCCTGTCCTATACTATCCTCACAACTGTTGCTATGCTTGAGCACATTGTTGTAGCCACTGTGTCAATCCATCTCATTGAGGGTCTTCCTCTTTTTCGCTGACCCCCTACTTTACCAAGCATGATGTCCTTCGCTGGGGACTGATCCGTCCCGATAACATGATGAAAGTATGTGAGACATAGTCTCACCATCCTTGCTTCTAAGGAGCATTCTGGTTGTACTTCTTCCAAGACAGATTTTTCGCTCTTTTGGCAGTCCATGGTATATTCGATATTCTTCGCCAGCACCACAGTTCAAAGGTGTCAATTCTCCTTCGGTCTTCCTTATTCATCATCCAGCTTTCGCATGCATATGAGGTAATTGTAAACACCATGGCTTGGGTCAGGCACACCTTAGCCCTCAAGGTGACATCTTTGCTTTTTAATACTTTAAAGAGATCTCTTGCAGTCAATTTGGCCAATGCAATGCATCTTTTGATTTCTTGACTGCTGTGTCCATGGGTGTCGATTGTGGATCCAAGTAAAATAGACTGCAGAAACGTAAAATAAAAATTAATCAGTGATAGATGTTAAAAAAAAAATCAGTGCCTAGAAATACAAATGATATCTAAGTGATCCAAGGAAAAGGAAATCCTTGACAACCTCAACCTTTTCTCCATTTATCTTGATGTTGCTCATTGGTCCAGTTGTGAGGATTTTTGTTTTCTTTATGTTGAGATGTAATCCGTACTGAAGGCTGTGGTCTTTGATCTTCATCAGTAAGTGCTTCATGCAAGTCCTCATCACTTTCAGCAAGGAAAGTTGTGTTATCTGCATAACGCAGGTTGTTAATGAGTCTTCCTCCAATCCTGATGTTCTGTTCTTCTTCATGTAGTTCAGTTTCTGGAATTATTTGCTCAGCATACAGATTGAGTAGGTATGGTGAAAGGATACAACCCTGACACATACCTTTCCTGACTTTAAACTACGCAGAATCCCCTTGTTCTGTTTAAACAACTGCCTCTTGATCCATGTACAGGTTCATCATGAGCACAATCAAGTGTTCTGGAATTTCCATAATTTGTTATGATCCACACAGTCAAATGCCTTAGCATCGTCAATAAAACACAAGTAAATATCTTTCTGTTTTTCTCTGCTTTCAGCCAGGATCCATCTGATATCAGCAATGGTAAGCTTTTAAGACAGAAGGGAATAATAATTCTCTCCTTTCCAGCCTGCGTTAAAGGTCAGATAAGAAAGTCTGTAAAAAGTTCAGCAGAGAGAGCAGCGTATAGGAAGGACCTGCAGTAGTGGAAAAGCAAAAACCAGAAGACTTCAGGAGACTACTTTGAACTCTTATTTGTCATTGTTTCCTCAGTAGAAAGGTTTTAGGAATACTGGCTTTAAAAAAAGAGGCTGGGTAGAAGCCGTTGTTGTTGTAGTTGTTAGCTGCCATCAAGTCGGTCCCAACTCATAGCAACCCCATACATAGCAGGATATAATACTGCCCAGTCCTGGACCGGCCATCCAGTGGTTCAATTCAACAGTTGTGGATTGAACCGTTGAGATCTATAGGCTTTTCCTTGGCTGATGTTTAGAATTAGATCATCACACCTTTCTTCCTAGCCCGTCTTAGTCTGGAAGCTCTGCTGCAACCCGTTCAGCATCACAGCAATACACAAGCCTCCACGGACAGACAGGTGGTGGCTATGCATGAGGTGCATCGGCCAAGAACAAGACCCGGATCTCCCACATGGAAGAGGAGAATTCTACCACTCAACCACCCCTGCCTGGAGTATAAGGATGGAAAAACAGGGTGTGATCTCATCATGAAAGGTCTTAAATGTCACCCTGAGGAATTTGTACTTTCTCCAATAGCTAATGGGAAACTGTTGCCATAAAAATCAGCTAGGTCAATGATTTGTGCCAGATTAATAACCCTGGTGGTGCAATGGTTAAGTGCTTGGCTGCTAACCGAAAGGTTGGTGGTTCAAACCCACCAGCTGCACCTGGCAATCTGCTCCCTTAAAGATTACGGCCTAAGAAACCCTATGAGGCAATTCTCCTCCTATAGGGTGACTATGAGTCAGAATCTACTCAACAGCACACTACGACAACGAAATAAAGCAAAAGGCGAACGTTCAAGCAATGTCAATTCAGAAATATTGAATGCTACCTTTTTAGAGTAATTCAGGACTACACAGAATGGAATATTATCTAACTAATTGAAGACGTTCATTTCTTTTGCCACCAAAAGACAGGGTCATTACAGTCTTTAGAAAGTTGTGTTTGCAAGGTGAGCCATCAGTCCGAGCTACAAGGCAATCTTTTTCAACTAGTCATTTAGCCACCTGCTTATGCTCTGACTGTTAAGAATTTGCTAATTTCTTCTTTAAAACCCACATGAGTCAGACCGAGTTAGCCTGCTGTGGGCATTTCCATTACCCGGTACTGAGTGTCTTAGCAATAGCTGGAGGTGGGACTTTTTGGCAAATGCTGTTTATGTATCTTTGAAATGAAACACTGCAAGAAAACTTAAAATAAAATTCCTGTAAAAGCATTTTTTAATAATAGTGTTTTGTTTTTTTTCTTTTTTACTAGCCCAAAACTTTCTGGAAAATTCGACTTTCTACTGAATTTTCTTATAATTGTTTTTAGTACAAATTTGTTGTGTTTTTTGTTTTGTTTTGTTTTGTTTTGTTTTCTAATGGAAATTTCAGGGGGCAAAAATCCCTTTGGTAGCTTTTTGAGTTATGAGAATATAAAAAAAAAAATTACATTTTTTTCCCAATTAAACAGAAACTTTTTTTTTTTTTTTTTCTAGAAACCTTTGCATTTGAGGCCTCCAGTAGACTCTAAGCAGTGGTTCTCAGCATTGGCTTAACATCAGAGCCCCCTGAGAGCTTAAAAAGTACTGCTGCCAAAGTCCAAGGATTCTGAGGAAATTGGTCTGATGTCCAGCCAGGGCCTGGGGTCATTAAAGGTTCCCATGTTGATGCTAAAGTTAGCTGCACTGAGAACTACTGCCTTAGGTCACAAGGAGCCCTGGTGGCACGTGGTTATGCATTCAGTTGCTAATTGAAATGTTGGCAGTTTGAACCCACCAGCTACTCTGAGGGAGAAAGATGTGGCAGTTGCTTCCATAAAGATCACAGCCTTGGAAACCCTATGGGGCAGCTCTATTCTGTCCTCTAGGGTCACTATAGTTGAAAATTGACTCAACGGCAATGGGTTATGAGTCCTAGGTCACAACCACTGCCACCACCAAACACAAATCGTACAGAGGTCTAGATTTCAGAAGGGAAAATTAATTCTTACTGGGGATACTTTTCTTCCTGTTAAGAGAAATTTAGTTATACTCGTTACCATGTGAAGCATACAGCTCTAAGAAAGATGTGAAGGAAATTCAACATCAAGCCTTTACGTACTCCACCCTCACTCATTAAGTATTACGGAGTAACCATGAGCTCATTAATTCCTGATCATTAGAGAGAGATTACGGAACCCAGGTGGCACAGTTTGCACTTAGGTGCTAACAGAAAGGGTGGTGGTTCAAACCCACCCAGCAATGCCATGGAAGAAAGATCTGGCAACCTGCTTATGTAAAGTTACAGCCAAGAAAACCCCATAAAGCAGTTCTACTCTGTAACTCAGGAGGTCGCCATGAGTTGGAGACCAACTCGATGGCAGCTAACGACATCAACAACTGAGATTGGCTCTCCACTAACATGGACTGCGAGGAACTCCCCTGCTTATGGTCCTCCGACATCAGACAAGGTGTTTCTCTCAGTGCTTGCACCAGTCAAAGACCTGGAGGGTGACTTGAGAAGAAGCATTGTCCAGGCCCTGTGGCCACCTTATCCTGTCATTCAAGGCATGTTCCTGAGTTCTTTACAAGTCTCCGAAGAAGCTCTTCTGCTGATGGCAGCTGAGACGGACCCTTCTCCTGGATCACACTGAGAAGTGTGGCTTCCAAATTAGACCACAAGGAAATCGAGACTCGTTACCATGTAGGAAATATGGTTTTCCCTCCTCATGTGGGTAGGATCTAGCAGCAGAAATTTCTAGAAACGGGAAGATGATCCCACCTGCTCTTCCATCCTGAGTCAAACCGATGAATCAAATGCTTTGAAAGATATTTTTATCACCATTAGCTGCAAAACGCTAGCTAGCCAAGTTTGCTTTATGCTCACCTATGGCCCCTACAGGAATTCATTTATTCAACAAGACTTCCCGGAATGCCAAGTACGTGCCAAGTACTCTGGAGAGGACATCAACTTTAATAAGACAGAGATCTTTAATAGGACACAGAAAGAGACAGACACAGAATGCAACCCACTGCATGAGACATCCCAGAATGTTCATTCACAATTTGGTGTAAATGTCACAGGGCCTGAAGGCCATGGGGCAGTGTTTCGATCACCATGAACGGTCAATACGTTGGTGGTAAAATTTTGTACCCAGTTAAATAACATCACAATAAAAAAAAATAGATTCTAGTAATATGCTGTTCTTGTTGTTTGGTGCCCTCAAGTTTGTTCTGACTCACAGCGACATTATGTAAAACAAAATGAAACACTGCCCTGTCCTGCACCATTCTCATAATCGTTGCTGTGCTTGAGGCCATTGTTGCAGGCACCTTGTCAATTCATCTTCGTGGAGGGTCATTGAGGGTCTTCCTCTTTTTCTCTGACCCTCCACTTTATCAAACATGCTGTTCTTCTCCAGGGACTGGTCCCTTCTTATAACAAGTACAAAGTACTTGAGACAAAGTCTCACCATCCTCTCTTCTAAGGAGCATTCTGGTTGTACTTCTTCAAAGACAGGTTTGTTCATTCTTCTGGCAGTCCATGGTATATTCAAAATTCTTCATCAACACTATAATTTGAAGGCATTAGTTCTTCTTTGGTCTTCCTTATTCATTGTGCATATGAAGCAATTGAAAATACCATGGCTTGGGTCAGGCACATGTTAGTCCTCAAAGTGATATCTTTGCCTTTTAACACTTTAAAGAAGTCTTTTGCAGCAGCTTTGACAATGCAATACGTCATTTGATTTCTTGACTGCTGCTTCCATGAACACTAATTGTGGATACAAGTAAAAAGAAATCCTTGACAACTTAAATATTTCCAATATTATCATGATGTTGCTTATTGGTCCAGTTGTGAGGATTTTTGTTTTCTCTATGTTGAAGTGTAGTCCATAAGGAAGGCTGTGGTCTTTGATCTTCATCAGTAAGAACTTTAAGTCCTCACTTCCAGCAAGCAAGTTTGTGTCATCTGCATAACGCAGGTTGTTAATGGGTCTTCCTCCAATCCTGATACCTCGTTCTTTTTCATGTAGTTCAGCTTCTCAGATTATTTGTTCAGCACACAGATTGAATAAGTATGATGAAATGATACAACCCTGATGCACACCTTTTCTGATTTTAAACCACGTGATTTTATCCCCTTGTTCTGTTCAAACGACTGCCTCTTGGTCTATGTACAGGTTCATCATGAGCACAATTAAGTGTCCTGGAACTCCCGTTCTTCACAACGTTATCCATAATTTGTCATGATCCACACAGTCGAATGCCTTTGTATAGTCAATTAAACACAGGTAAACATCTTTCTGGCATTCTCTGCTTTCAGGCCAGATCCATCTGCTATCAGCAATGATATCCCTCGTTCCATGTCTTCTTTTGAATCTGGCTTGAATTTCTTCTGGCAGTTCCTTGTCAATATACTGCTGCAACAACTTTTGAATCATCTTCAGCAAAATTTTACTTGTGTGTGATATTGATGATATTGTTTGATGATTTCCACATTCTGTTGGATTGCCTTTTTTTGGAATGAGCACAAATATGGATCTCTTCCAGTCAGTTGGCCAGGAAGCTGTCTTCAAAATTTCTTGGCATAGACATGGGAAAGCTGGGCAATGGATAAGGAAGGCCGGAGAAGAATTGAAGCCTTTGAATTGTGTTGGTGAAGAATATTGAATATACCATGCACTGCCAAAAGAACAAACAAATCTGTCTTGGAAGAAGTACAACCAGAATGCTCCTTAGAAGCAAGATGGCGAGGCTACATCTCACATACTTTGGACATGTTATCAGGAGGGATCGGTCCCTGGAGAAGGACGTCATGCTTGGTAAAGTGGAGGGTTGTCGAATAAAGAGGAAGACCCTCGAAGAGATGGATTGACACAGTGTCTGCAACAATGGGCTCAAGCTTAAGAACGGTCATGAGCTTGGTGCAGAACTGGCCAGTGTTTCTCTCTGCTGTACACAGACTAGCTATGAATCAAAATTGACTTGATAGCACCCGGCAACAACAACATACCCAAGGTCATATTTTGGCTGTTGTAGACTTGTCTTAATTTTCTTCAGCTTCAGCGTGAACTTGATTTTAATATAGATAGGTGTTAGTGGTCAATTTGTAATAATATGAGGGAAATATTAAGAGTAAGCAGGTTATTGCTCTCAACTTGAAATGGTCTGTGAGTTAAGACAAGATCACTATTCTTCTGTTTAATAACAAAATACTGCAGACCAGCTGGGGAACAGCAGGCAGGGCTCCCTGGGAGAACATGGGACCCTCTGCTCTTCGACAATCACAGCCACATCCAGCAAGTCCCTTCATTGCCAGAGAAGAAACTCAAGGCCAGTGTGATGGGTGCCCCAGACATAGTATTCTTTCTGGGGGGGAAAGTGGCTTCCTGTTTAGAAAAATCCCCGTTGAGAAAAAGCAGTACTGAAAATTCTTACACATTTTACTCATTAATGAACTCTGAAATCTATAAATCTTTATGTCCAGCAATCACTGCTGAAATATTATGCAAGCTTTTTGATTGTTTTTTAATCTTTTTTTTAATCACAGTATGACTAAAACAAAACAAAAGCTAACTCTGAAATTTTGACACTGCAGGAGGAAGATGTCCTCTTTGGGGCCTTCGCTGGGACGTCGTGGCATCCACCCAATCGCATTGTGTTGATTTCTGCCTGTAGAACTGAACATCTGCCAAATGTGACATTTTCATCTGGCCATTTTTGTTGACAATTCTAATTTTAGGAGTGTGATATTAGCATCTTCTCACTGTCTCTTCCTGTTTTTCCCTTTTGAACTTTTGTGTTTCCTTTTGAATTCCTGTTTTCTCTCCTCCTCCAGCCAGCACGAGAGCAGCCCCTCCTGCAGGGAAGGCTCCAGGCCCTTCTGGGGGAAGGCTGTGGGGAGCCCTCGCTCTGGCTGGCTTCAAAAGCTCTGAGCCACAGAAGCTGAGCCAAGGTCTATTAGACTGTCTTGAAAAAAGACTCCTCAGACACAGTGTTGCATAGACTCTGTAACAAAACCTGTTGCATTTGTAAATTAAAACATGTTTTTGGACTTACACAAACATCCTCCATCTCTGCTCTCAGATTTCCCAGATATCTGCGAAATTCCCCTTTAGTTAGAAGGGTGTGTGTGTGTGTGTGTAACGTGCCTGTCTGACAATCCAGCTTCTTATTTGAAATATCTCCAATTAGAGAAAACAGGAACTAAGTGACTTTCATTTAAGGAAACAAAACTCCTATCTGCTTATCACATTAAGAGTTTAAAAATGAGAAGGAAGAAAGGAGCCGCCAAAAAATGTAATTTCCTCTTTGACCATTATTTCTGAATAGGAACTTGAGCAACGGCACTCAAGAAAGTGGGGTTTTTGCCCCAGCTAACTTCCTTAGAAGTGCACTCACGGATCCTCTCCCAGTACGTATGAGGGCTTGCTCATAGAAGCCCACCACTTTGTTAGAACATGCTGAGTTTGTACGGCCTGCCCAGAGAAGGACGGAGGCTGTCTGCCTAAATCCAACAATACGTATTCATTTACAAGCCCAGCAGATGATGTCAGAGTCTGCTCATTACCGAGGCCTGACTCAATGCTGCTGTCCCCAGCTCAGGGCTTTGAATCAGTTTAAACTGGTTCGGTCACGGCCGAAGAAGCAAAATCGGAACAGACCCTAATTTTTTAAAATTTCAGCAAAGCGGAATGACCACTGGAATGTGAAAAATTTTGGGTGGAAGCCCTGGAACGGACGACTAAGAAGAGGCAGTGACTGGATTTCAGGAGCCCGAGGCATGTGACTGGATTGTTGCCAGGACTATGAAGCACGACGCATCTTCGAAGCGGCGCTGTCGGCCACCATCTTTGAACCTGGCACGGCTGTTTCCGACTCTGCTCACAGTCCTACGTGCAAGAGATTTGGTTGCTATGCAACGAGTATTCTACCCTTGTTTTCTAACACGGGTATTAGGTTTGTAGCAGGGCTACAACTTTTAATTTTTCCCATTCTAGTTGCCGTCCCGTTCCACTCCACAGAGCGTTTATGGGATGCTGGCTTCCAGCTATGCACGAAAACTGAAATGACAATCTAGAAGCAGGACATACGCTCCTTGAGTTAAGAACCATGCCTTTTTTCCATCCCTCTTAATACCAAGCAAAGCACCTTACACATTGTAGGGGTACCAAAGAAAAAAAACGCCAATAACATCAGAACTAAACTTACAAAAGTATTCTAGTTCAACCCTCCTTGAACCTCCAGAGAAAAATCATTCTTTTCTGGAATTTGTGAAAGCCCTACTTAAAGTTTTGGCTATTCCACCCTTCAGTTTTATATCCTGAAAATCTCCTTAGATATAGTTTGTATTCCTAGGCACTAATTTTTTTTTAGCATCTACCACTGACTTGTATTTTACATTTCTACAGTCTATTTTAAACTTTATTATCATGTACGCACTAGAAAAATTGCATCAGGTGTTCACTGGTGGAAATACTATGTCAATAGCTCAATAAGCTGGTTTAAAATACAGCCAGATTACTCTTATGAAAAAGATTAAATCAAGGCTTTGGTACATAGGCACTTGACATTCAGTGCAAGGCTGTCCTGACAGGAATTATGTGCCCTTGTGGCACATGCGGAAAGTTGGGCTAATGATTTATGGAGTCATTATTTGTTTTAGGCATCTATTGCTGAGTAACAACCACCCCAACACTCAGTCTCTTGAAACAACAGCAATTTATTAGTTTTCACTGTGGCTTGGCTGGGCAGTTCTTCTCTTGGTTTCATGTGGGCTCACTCATATGACAACATTGAACTGGAGAGTCGCTGGGTAGAAGGTCCAAGATGGCCTGACACCATGTCTGACAGTGGGAGCTGGCTGCTACCTGGACCCAGCACCTCTCCTCCTCCAGGAGACTGGGCTGGCTTCCCATCATGGTCATCTCAAGTCTGCCTTCCAAGAGTGCGAAGGTGGAACCTGCCAGGCCTTCGGAGGCCCAGGCTCCAGAACTCACACAGTACCCTTTATGCCATGTCATATGGGTCAAAACAAGTCATAACCAGTCCAGGTTCTAAGGGTGGGGAAGCCCTGAAAAATGTGTGCCCCAAAACTTCCCAGGGAATCCTGATGTGCAGCAAACTTTGAGATGCACTGGTGTTAAACAAACTTTAAACCACCCTTTCTTCTTTGGCAAGAGAGATTCAACAACTGCCTTATTTACTTTACTTACCTGGACATTAGTGTTGTGGTAAACAGGTAGGGAGAGGATAATGTTATGCACACACACACACACATGCACACGCACACGCACATACGCACAGAGGATGTTCTGGTAGTTGTTAATAAAGGAATCTTGCCTTCAAGTGTTTAGGAGCACTTGGAAGGGTCGCTTGTGGGGAGGTCAGCGCTCTTAACGAGGAATAGGCATCCTGCGTGCATCTAGCAGGCTCTTATGCTCAGTAAGAAGCGAGTAAAACTTGTGGTTCTATTTGGTTTCCTTACCTCAGGGCCACTGAAAGTGAGTCATCAACAGAGGAACACCACATTGATTTGAAAAATAGAATAAAATTAGCAAAAGCTTCTTCCTGGGCTCTACATAAGTTAAACGAGCAGTAGACACCTCGTCTCTCCTTGGCCATCCAGTAAAGGTTTTTGGGCTCCTTGTTAACAGGAGAGGTCAAACAATTCCTCTGGAGCAGCCCCAGTGTTTTATCTGGGAAAGCAGGATTGAGCACAGAATCAGGAGCAGCAATGTGGGACGATACCAGCTAAAAGCAGAAGCACTACTTCTGGCTGGGCAACGTGTCATTTGACTCATTCTTAAGAATGAACATTTGTACACTCCGTGCTGTGTCCCCACAGCTACCACCGGCGTGAGGATGAATTTCTCTATGTGAAGGGCCTGCAGGCTAATCTCAGGGTCAAGATGATTGTGCGAACAGCCCCAAAGTGTTGGGATTGTGAGATAACCCAGTGATTGTAAGAAGGTCAGTAGTTTGTCAAAAATGCCAAGCTACTCAGATACCACAGTATCTGACTATAAAAGTATCAGAGCACCAGACTCCAAAAGAACAAACAAAGCAGTTTTAGAGGAAATGCAACTAGAGTATTCCTTAGAAGGTAGACTTCAACTCCTTTACTTTGGACACATCATCAAGAAAGACCAGTTGCTAGAAAAGGACATCATGTTTGGTAGAGGGTCAGTGGAAACAAGGGAAACCTTCCGTGAGATAGATTGACACAACACCCCACAACAATGGACTTAAACATACCAAGGGTCATGAAGATGGAACAGGACTGGGCAACGTTTTGATCTGTTACTCATCAGATCGCCATGAATTGGAGCCAACTCAATGGCGACTGATAATTCTGATACCCAGGGTGCAGTGGAAAGATGTATTTACTTTGTACTTTTTCATGATACTACAACTATGGTCTTTCAAAGTGTAGTCCTCAGACCAGCAGGATCAGCGTCACCTGGGAGCTTGTTGAAAAAGCGCATTCTCAGGCCTCTCCCCAGACCTCCTGAGCCACAGACTCTGGGGCAAAGCCCAGCATCCTGTGTCTGAATAAGCCCTCCTGGTGATTCTGATACACAAGTTTGAGTACCAGTGCTCTACACATTTGAAAAATGGTCACCCTTTGAGATTTACTGATGATTTCACAAAGGATGCATCTCAGAGAAATGGCATTTGAGCTCAACGTTCCAATCAACATATGTAAATTTTAGGAAAGACACAAGAGTTCTTCAAAATGTGTCTCACAATTTCTAGTATTTCTTATAACGTTTCCTGACTCGAAATTTAAACAGGGAGGTAAAAGCCCTGGATAATTTTTTTTTTCAATGACAATTGGGAAAAAAATCTTGTGACTTTTTTTTTTTTTTTTTCCTGTAGGAAGATCCCAGAAGTAATGGGTTACAAAGAACACCATAGGGGCCCGGCCCCTGACAACCCAGAGGGACCCCAGGAAGGAGAAGGCAGAGCAGTGATGAGTCTAGAAGACGGAACTTCCATTGCCTGGCATGACTTTGCTCACATGCTCTCAGCTCATTCTACTCATGCACTTTTCTCTATGGGAGGTTGTGTGAGTCTCACCAAAATCATGGTGGCTTTACCTTGCTCCCCTGTTACGGGTTGAATTCTGTCCCCCAAGAAGATATGTTGAAGTCCTAACCCCCATTACCTGTGAACAGGACTTTGTTTAGAAATAGGATCTTTGAAAATGTTACTAGTTAACACAAGATCATACTGGAGTAGGGTGGGTCCTAGTCGAATATGACTATTATCCTTATAAAAAGAAGAGGCACAGAGAGTAAACAGTCATGTGTACATAGGCAGAGATTGGAGTGACACATTTACAAGCCAAGGATTACCAGAACCACCAGAAGCTAGGAAGAGACAAGGAACGATCTTCTTCTAGAGCCTTTGGAGAAAGTATGGCCCTGACAACACCCTGAATTCAAACTCCCAACCTCCAGAACTGTGAGGCAGTAAATATCTGTTCTTACAAGCCACCCAGTTTGTGGTACTTTGTTTCAGCAGCCCTACTAAACTAATTGTCTTGGAAGAAGTACAACCAGAATGCTCCTTAGAAGCAAGGATGGAGAGACTGCTTTGGACATATTATCCAGAGGGATCAGTCCCTGGAGAAGGACATCATGCTTGGTAGAGGGTCAGCAAAAAAGTGGAAGACCCTCAAAGAGATGGATTGGCACAGTGGCTGCAACAATGGGTTTGAGCATAGCAACAATTGAGGATGGCCCAGGACCAGGCAGTGTTTAGTTCTGTTGTGCAGAGTCGCTATGAGTTGGAACTGACTCGATGGCACCTAACAACAACAACTAAACTAATACATCCCCAAAGTCATTTCACACATAGAAGGTTACACTGGCTTTACACAACACCCCAAATTGGTCCTAGAGTCTAAATCAGAACCGGTTGAACTAGCCATCAGAAAGGCTACCATCACTGAAAAAAGAAAGCACTGGAAAGTTTCAGTCTAAGGATTAATTCACTTGCTTTGACCGTCAGTAGCTGAACCTGAGCTGAAGAGCGAAGATTAGAAGATGAAGCCACCCAATGAGTGTGTCTACGTGTATGTCGTTAAATCGATTCTGACTCATAGCAACCCTGTAGGACAGAGTAGAACTGCCCCATAGGGTTTCCAAGGCTGTAATCTTTATGGAAGCAGACTGCCATATCTTTCTCCCTCGGAGCAGCTGATGGGTTTGAACTGCCGACCTTTTGGTTCGCTTCTGAGCACTTAACCACTGCGTCACCAGGGTTCCTTTCCCAATGAGTACAGTGCCCTTATCCTTGACAAGCCTGCTCAGGCCGTGTTGAAGTTTGGATGGGGACCCCTTGCCCTTCTCCCTGAGCCGGGAGCTGCGTGGATGTGGCCACATTGCTCTGACCCAGGAGTGGAATCCACCTTCTGAGACCGCTACTTAAGAGATTTTCTCGGGAAACACCAAATAAAGCACAGTATCTGAGAAAGGGACCACACACGCTCAAAATAACAAAGACTTTTCTTTTTAAAATTTAAACAGGGAAATAAAAGCCCTAGACCATTTTTTTCATATGACAAATGAAAAAAGTGCTGTGTAAAAAAATCAAAGTAAGCTAGATTAAAAACATCTTCGATAGGCATTTTACCAGCATGGGGCTAACTCAACATTTTTCCATAGTTTCTACTTTTTGTTGTCGTTGTTCAGATTTTTACAAACGCAGCATGTGGATTTTGTAGACTACTAACAAGGGACCTCAGTCTTCATACTTTTCTTCTTTTATTTATTTATTTATTTCCTTCAAAAAACAATCTATTGAATAATGTCCAAGCTGACTGATGTCCAGGGCCACTGACATGTACTTTTTGACATAGTGTCTTCTTTGTGCAATTTTTCAGGACAAAATATCATCAGAAAGGAGGAATACTTTAGTGTTTAAAATGTTGCATGCTTCTGAGTTAGAGTCTGGCTTGTGGCACCGTGGCAATTTTTATCATCATCAATTTACAGATTATAATCACCTCATCGCAGGAAGTTTTCTTTTTAATTCTTCATTTTGATCTCAGTAAGTGGGGGAGGCACTTCTAAAAGAACATTTTATTCTAGCCTTTCTTATTTTTCAAGCTGGCTTTCTGAAAACACAGAGATCTTCAAATACTGTTTTATGCTGAGTTAATTTTATATTCCAACATGACAATAAATTAATGATCACAAAGATCTGGGAGGCAAATTTAAAAGATCTGTGGCCATCACAGAAATGCCGATGATCTTGAGGATGACCAGGCACTGTTTTGTTCTGTTGTACGTAAGTTCACCATGAATCAGAGTCAACTTGACGGCAGCTGTCTATCTATCTATCTTCTAGGTAACCAGGCACTATGGGTGATATAGAAACCCACAAGAAAATTGTAAACCCTTTGGAAAGATAATCATATATGCAGGAAAGAGTTGACACCTGATTAAGGAACACAGAGCTCTGAGTCACTGAGTGGGCCAATGAAGAGAAAGGAAAAGTGAACTTGGAATTAAGCGAAAGATCCTCAAGTTGGTATTTCCACAGCCAGACTGGGTATCTCCATAGTCCAACTAGAAAATGTGGGAATAAATGGTTCCTAAGGTTTTGTTCATGGAGCTCTGGTGGCACAGTGGTTAAACTATTCGGCTGCTAACTGATAGGTCAATGGTATGAACGCACCAGCTGCTCCAGGGGAGAAAGATGTAGTAGTCTGCTCCTGTAAAGATTCTAGTAGCCCTGGAAATCCAACAGAACAGTTCTCCTCTAATCTGTAGGGTCACTATGAATCAAAATGGACTTGACAGCAACTGGCTGGTTTTGGTTTTTGAGGTCTTGTTCAAGGAACCCTGGTGGCACAGTAGTTAAGCTCTTGACTTTTAACCTAAAGGTCAGTGGTCTGAACCCACCAGCTGCTCAGCAGGATGAAGATGTGGCAGTCTGCTTAGGTAAAGATGATAGCCTTGGATACCCTATGGGGCGGTTCTACTCTGTCCTACAGGGTTGCTATCAGTTGAAATCAACTCGACTATAATGTCTGTCCAGAACACTGAAGGTAAAGTAGGAACTCCTTCATGAAGGGGGTGTCTGCAGCTGGCCTTGAAGTGGGCGAAGGAGCATAAGTGAGATTCAATGTCAGTGAAAGTCTCTAGAGAATTCCATAGTTCAGTTTCCAGAAATGAAAAAAAAAAAGAAGGTGGAAAAGTGGAAGGCATTAGATTAGAAGGAGAATTTTTTACTCAGTGTAAGTTATAGCATTTGCATTTCTAATCATTTCTTCATTTTAAAAAGTCCAAATTTACCACAATGTTGTTAACAAACATACGGCCATTTATTCCGCTTTACAAAGTTGTTGTTCCAGAAAAGCACATATTTATACAATGTCTATTTCTTATTGTATTCATAATAATTTTAAAGACATGAGCCTCTACATGAGAAAAAATATATATAACCCCTATCAACAATCAAATCTCGTTTAAAAATTCAAGAAGTTTTAGAATTACATATTCAAAAGGAAATGGCCATTTTCTTATACCCCACTTTCTCCTTTGCTTTATTGCCATATGTCAATGACTGAGCTTGCAGGGAGAGACATTTTGTCATTAGAGGAACTGAGATGTGAAGTAACCTGACCACAGAAAAGATCCCAAAACTCAGAAGAGGAGAAAAGGGGTGAGGAGCCCTGGGGTAGCCGCAGTTACACAACTGTCGTGTAAAAGGTGGGAAGTCAGTGCAGCAGATGTAAATGACCAGAGGACTCTTTCTCAGCTACAAGACTTGTCAACATAATTATATTAAAATAATTAGAAGTGTGGGAGCTGCAGCATCAGACACACACCTGAACAAGAATTTTGACTGAAAATGATTACGTAGATAAGGGAGAAGATACAAGGAAATGGTGCATGACCAGTATGTAGAGTTTTCTCACAAGCAAAGGCATGATGTTGCATGATGTAGATCAGCAGCTCGTATGCATTTCCATCTCAGGAGCCCTTTACACTCTTAAATATTGCCATAAAGAGCTTTACTTTGCTAAGTTATGTTATTGTTGTTGTTGTTGTTAGGGCCCATCCAGTCGATTCCGACTCATAGCAACCCCATGTACAACAGAAAGAAACACTGCCCGGTCCAACATTCCTCACAATTGTTGCTATGCTTGTGCCCATTGTTGTAGCCACTGTGTCAATCCGTCTCATTGAGGGTCTTCCTCTTTTCCCTGACCCCTACTCTACCAAGCATGATGTCCTTCTTCATGGACTGATCCTTTCTGATAACATGTCCAAAGTATGTGAGATGTAGTGTCACCATCCTTCCTTCTAAGGAGCATTCTGGCTGTACTTCTTCCAAGACAGATTTGTTCATCCTTTTGGCAGTCCATGGTATATTCAATATTCTTCACCAACACCACAATTCAGAGGCATCGATTCTTGTTCTTCGGTCTTCCTTATTCACTGTCCAGCTTTTGCATACATACGAGGCGATTGAAAACACCATGGCTTGGGTCAGGCACACTTAGTCCTTAAGGTGACATCTTTGCTTTTAAACACTTTCAAGGGGTCTTTTTCACCTGATTTGCCCAATGCAATATGTCTTTTGATTTTTTCTCTGCTGCTTCCATGAGTGTTGATTGTGGATCCAAGTAAAATGAAATCCTTGACAATGTCAATCTTTTCTCGGTTCATCATGATGTTGCTCATTAGTCCAGTTGTGAGGATTTTTGTTTTCTTTATGTTATGGTATAATCCATACAGGAGGCTGTGGTCTTTGATCTTCATTAGTAAGTGCTTCAAGTCCTCTTCACTTCCAGTAAGCAAGATTGTGTCATCTCCATAACACAGGTTGTTAATGAGTCTTCCTCCAATCCTGATGCCCCATTCTTCTTCATATAGTCCAGCTTCTCGGATTATTTGCTCAGCATACAGATTGAAGAGGTATAGAGAAAGGATACAACCCTGACACACATCTTTCCTGACTTTAAACCATGCAGTATCCCCTTGTTCTGTTCAAACAACTGCCTCTTGATCCATGTGCAGATTCTTCATGAGCACAGTTAAGTGTTCTGAAATTCCCATTCTCCTCAATGTAATCCATAATTTGTTATGATCTACACGTTGAATGCCTTAGCATAGCCAATAAAATACACGTAAGCGTCTTTCTGATATTCTCTGCTTTCAACCAGGATCTCTCTGATGTCAGCAATGATATCCTTGGTTCTACGTCTTCTTCTAAATCCAGCTTGAGTTTCTGGCAGTTCCCTTTTGATATGTTGCTGCAGCTGCTTTTAAATGATCTTCAGCAAAATTTTGCTTGCATGTGATATTAATGATATTGTTTGATAATTTCTGCATTCGGTTGGATCCCCATTCTTAGGAGTAGGCATCAATATGGATCTCTTCCAGTCGGTTGGCCAGGCAGTTATCTTTCAAATTCCTTGGCATACACGTGTGAGCACTTCCAGCACTGCATCCAATTGTTGAAACATCTCTGTTGGTATTCAGTCAATCCCCAGAGCCTTGTTTTTCACCAATGCCTTCAGTGCAACTTGGACTTTTTTCCTTTTGTACCATCAGTTCCTGCTCAAATGGTACCTCCTGAAATGGCTGAACATTGACCAGTTCTTTTCGGTATAGTGACTCTGTGTATTCCTTTCATCTTCTTTTGATGCTTCTTGTGTCGTTTAATATTTTCCCTGAAGAATCCTTCAGTATTGCAACTGGAGGCTTGAATTTCTTCTTTAGTTCTTTCAGCTTGAGAAATGATGAGTGTGTTCTTTCCTTTTGGTTTTCTATCTCTAGCTCTTTGCACAAGTCATCATAATACTTCGTCTTTTCAAGACGCCCTTTGAAATCTTCTTTCAGCTCTTTTACTTTATCATTTCTTCCTTTTGTTTTAGCTATTCAACATTCAAGAACAAGTTTCACAGTCTCTTCTTACATCCATTTAGGTCTTTTCTTTCTCTCCTGTCTTTTTAATGACCTCTTGCTTTCTTCACGTGTGATCGTTCCACAACTTGTCTGGTTGTCAGTCATTAGTGTTTAACATGTCAAATCTATTCTTGAAATGGTCTCTAAATTCAGGCAGGATGTGCTCCAAGTCATACCTCGATGCTCATTGACTTGTTCTATTTTCTTCAGTTTCAACTTGAACTTGTATATAAGCAATTGATGGTCTGATTCGCAGTCGGCTCCTGGCCTTGTTCTGACTGACGATATTGAGCTTTTGTATTGTCTCTTTCCACATACTTAGTCGATTTGATTCCATCGGGTGAGGTCCATGTGTATAGTCACCATTTATGTTGTTGAAAAAAAAGGTATTTGCAATGAATAAGTCATTGGTCTTGCAAAATTCTGTCATGCGATCTCCGGCATCTTTTCTATCACCAACGCCGTATTTTCCAACTACTAATCCCTCTTTGTTTCCAACTTTTGCATTCCAATCACCATTAATTATCAGTGCATCCTGATTGCATGTTTGATCAATTTCAGTCTGCAGAAGTTGGTAAAAACCTTCTATTTCTTCATCTTGAGCCTTAGTGGTTGGTGAGTAAATTTGAATAATAGTTGTAATAACTGGCCTTCCTTGTAGGCATATGGATATTATCCTGCCACTGACAGCACTGTACCTCAGGATGGATCTTGAAATGCTTTTTTTGAAGATGAATGCAACACCATTCCTCTTCAAGTTATCATTCCGGGCATAGTAGACTGTATGATTGTTTGATTCAAAATGACCAATACCAGTCCATTTCAGCTCACTAATGCCTATGATATCAATCTTTATGCATTCCATTTTTTATGCTTTCCGCTTTTCCTAGATTCATACCTCTTACATTCCTGGTTCCTATTATTAATGGATGTTTGCAGCTGTTTCTTCTCACTTTGAGTAGTGCCACATCAGCAAATGAAGATCCCGAAAGCTTGATTCCATCCACATCATTAAGGTCAACTCTTCTTTGAGGAGGCAGCTCTTCCCCAGTTGCATTTGGAGAGTCTTCCAACCTGAGGGGCTCGTTTTCCAGCACTGTATCAGACAACGTTCTGCTGTTAGTTATAAGGTTTTCACTGGCTAATTCTTTCCAGAAGTATTAGGGTCCTCCTTCCTTGTCTGTTTTAGTCTGGAAGCTCAGCCGAAACCTGTCTGCCATGGGTGACCTGCTGGTATTTGAATAGTGGTGGCATAGCTTCCAGCATCACAGCAACACACAAGTCCTCACAGTATGACAAACTGATAGATGCACGGGGTTGCTAAGTTATAGCTATTGATATTTACCACGTGAGAAATTAAAACTGAGAAATTTTTCAAGCACAAGAATACACAAGCCACAATTCATTAGCCATCAGAGCATCATGTGGACTCTGGAAAACTCCATTGTACACTGTTGAGAGAATAAAGAGTTAAAAAGGCTCTGACTCATGGTGACCCTACGTACAAGAGAATGAAATGTTACCTGGTCCTACACCATCTTCATGATCATTGCTATCTTCGAGTGCACTGTTTCAGCCACTATATTTTGAGTGGCTTCCAACCTAAAAGTTCATCTTTCCAGCACTGTATCCAACAATATTCTGTTGCGATCCATACAGTTTTCAATGGCTGATTTTCAGGGGTAGATCACTAGACCTTTCTTCCTAGCCTGTCTTAGTCTGGAAGTTCCACTGAAATCTGTCCACCCTGGATGATCCTGCTGGTATTTGAAATACCACTGGCATAGCTTCCAGCATCACAGCAACACACAAGCCACCACAGCACAGCAACTGAAAAACAGGTGGTGGAGAAAGGCAAACAGCATCTTAGCATTATGACAAAAGATGTTTTGACCTCATAGACCCCCTGGAAGTGTCTCAGGGACTCCCGGGGAACCTGAGCACACTTCGAGAACTGCTGATATAAGCCAAACTATGAGCTTATAAGTCTCCCCAAGAACCACTCAGCTTGGGCTTGTCAGGAGAAGAGGCAGAATGGAGGTGCCCGTGATTTCTCCATCCTTCTTCTACCACAGAAACATACTTAAATAAATTTTTTTTTTTTTACATTTTTAATACTAGGGTTCTGAATTTATGTTCCTTTGCATATAGAATTCCATAGGGAAGAGAAAATTGCTTTTAAATCACCGGTATACTGTGTATTGTGTGGTATAATGTATAATAGAGAGAAGAAAACTTAAGGATTAGAAAAATTATAGCCTTCATTAAAAAAAAAAGGTGAATTTTCAGTTGAGAATTGATACCTTAGTTGTAAGAACAGTGAACACAGTAAGTTTCTAAGAAGAACCCAAAAAGTAAGTTTGTCACGTGAATAATATTATAAAATACATTCTAGCAAAAAAATGTATACTATAGTAACATCCTATTGTGACTATTTTATAATATAAAACCAGAAAACCTGTTCCTGTCTAGTTGATTCTGACTCATATAGACCCTAGAGCACAGACTAGAACTGCCCCCATAAGGTTTCTAAGGAGTGACTGGTGGATTCGAACTGCCAAACTTTTGGCAAGCTGTTGGTTAGCAGCCAAATGCTGCTCCACCAGGGCTCTGTAAGTAAATATAATTATCCAGAAATGATGTATTGAGCACCTACGACATGCCTGGTACTATGCCAGGTACAATATAAATACCCTTTTTAATTAAAAAAAAAAATCTATAAGTTAGCTTTTGGAGATTTGTAAAGGCAGGAGTTCCCCCATTGTGCTGGAGGAGGAAAGGGTGAGAGAATCTACAGATGCAGTGAAGAGGCTGGGGAGACCCCAGCGCTGTCTCAGGTTTAAGAGAAGGAGCCTTCCAATGGAAGGCTGAAAGCTAGGGTCTGTCCTCGGCTTGTCCACTGACACACTGAATTACAGGGAAATCTCACTGCCGTGCGCCTCAGTTTCCCAAAGTATCTCTAATAATTACCTCTTTCAGTATAAAGACAAGAGAGGTATCGGTATGAGAAAGCCTTAGAATTAAAGGTGCTGAATTAATGAATTAAGTCCAAATATTTTTTATCTTTTTATTGAAGAAGAACTTACTTACAGAATTGTGCAGTTGAGTACAGCAGCACCCAGATCAAGAAGTGGACAATCGCAAACACCCTAACATCCCACCATTGCTCTTTGAGGTCACCAACCATCCCCCTAGGGAAACCACTCACTATGTTGGCTTCTAACAGCATAGGTTACGTTTGTTGTTTTTGTGTCATTGATGTTGTTGTTGTCTGCCGGCTGTCGACTCTTGGTAACCCCCTAAACAATAAAGTCGACAAGCTGCCCAGTCCTGTGCCATCCCCATGATCACTTGGGTATTGGACCATTATGATGCATAGAGTTTTCACTGACTGATTTTTGGAAGTAGATGGCCAGGCCTTTCTTCCTGGTCCATCTTAGTCTGGGTGCTCCACCAAAACCTGTCCAGCATCGCAGCAACATAAAAGCCTCCACTGAGAGACAGGTGCCGACTGTGCTTGAGCTGTGTTGGCTGGGAATCGAACCCGGGTCTCCCACACAGCAGGTGAGAATTCTACCACTGTCTCCTTGCTGTTTTTGTACTTTATATTAATGATTGAATCATGCAGGATGTACTGTTTTGTGTCTGGCTTCTTTTACTCAATATTACACTGTGAGATGCAACCACCTTGCTGAATGTAGATACGGACTGCTCATTCTGGATGCTACGTAACGCTCCGGCGTTTGAATGTATCACAACGTATTTATCCGTTCTACAATTTGGATGACAAAGTATTTAGGCCATTTCATACATAGCCTTTCAGCCTCAGGGAAGAGCAGAAGATTCTCACTGAGAAGGATGAATGTCGCAGATGAAATCCACCATCTCTTTTCTACTTTAAATTTGTCTGATCAAAGAAGTCTTTTGTTGTTTTCCTTTCATATTTGAATTACAGCCAATCTAACTATAAATTAGGTATTGATACTTTTGGCTGAGAGTTCGGGAAGACGAGAAGGGGGTTAATATGTCATCAAAACTGACCTGGCTTTTGATGGTGACGGTTTCTAAAAGGAAGGGTTGTGTCTGATGTTTCTCCTTGGTTCTGTGAGTGTCCTGCACAGAGGATACCCATCAAAGTCCGGGGTGGCTGATGGACAGAGTAGCTGGTGGGTCGGCGAGGAAACACCACCCAAACAGGATACAAAAAAATTACCACTGTAGAAAATAAAATGATGTTTACCTACAAAATAACACAATTTCTTATTCACACATCCCACCTATGACATTAATCCGAGCCTTCGCCTGTGGCTATATGTCATCTTTTCCATCCCTAGTAATTCACAGATATCTGACTTTGAAGTAGAAGAAAAGAACCATAGCTGCCCTAAAAGGAATGAGGAAGTGAGTACTCTCGGTCCACAGGCTGGGCCTGGGAGACAGCCCATGACGCCGCGCCTTCCGGTCTGTGACAGTCTGCATTTCCACCTGCCCCCCTCTGGTTTATAACGTCGTCCACGTGAAGTCAGAGAGGCTCTGGCTCCTTCTCTCACCAGTGGATTAGTCGCAGCCCAGGGTCATGCTGCTTCGCCCCTTCTCCACAGTTCCCTGGAGGTAAAAGAACTCTGGCTCCAGGCCCTCCAAGGGTAAGTACTATAAATTAACGAGAATAGAAAATAGACTGCCTAGCAGATGGCAGGCCGTCAAGCTCCTGTCAACAGAAAACATCTATACGATGAAACAAGTATGCGACAGGGTCACAAAGGCTGTGAACGCTGAGGGCTTTGCTTCCCTATCAAGTCTGCACTTCTCTGGGGTAGGAACCCTGGAAATGTTGTCTTTGTTTTATGCTCATGCTAAGGAGCATCCTGGAAATAAGCTTTTTCCTTTTTTGGATTAGACGGGAAAAATCCATGCAAAGGACTGACTACAGTGCTTGACGCATGCATAGTGAGCGCTGAAAAAAAAAAAAGTTATCGTAATTGCTATTCGGATTATCTCTTGATGGCATGTAATAAATGAATAACACATTTTGCAACAATAAAGGAATCAGGTTTAAATAATTTAGAAATAAGGGTGTTCAGATACTGTTCTTAGTAGCTTAAGACATCTGGTAACCTATAAGTCACTTTAACCGGGACGTTTTCTAATAGTTTGAAGTTGTGTGCTTTGGCAAAGCGGCCCTGAAATGGACCAACTTCTTCTGTGTGTGCAGCCTAACTCTTTTCCCTGGTGATTGTTTACAGGCAGAGCCACAGCCCCAGGAACTCAGTGCATCCCTGGACAGTCAGCCCAGCCCCTGATGAGGGTGACAAGCAACCACAATGCTGTACGTACACCTGGACATTGATTAATTCACATTTTCTAAAAAGAAGAGTCAAAGATGTTTTACCTAATTTTTTTCTCTCTCTTAGTCGAAAACACTAAATGCTGATAATATGGAGACATTAATCGAGTGCCAGTCAGAGGTAAGAAAGCAATTTTTAAAACCTTTCCATCTGCACTGTGAGAACTTAGTATCTGTACTGAGAAACTCCTTTCTGTTCTAATTCAGTCTCATTTGGATTGTTTAATTATCAGAGTATAAGTTAGCATCCTAAATATAGTAGATTAAACATGTTAATTGGGATCTTATAGGATGACAGTCAAGACTTACTATTAACTCTAGAGGCTAGAAAAAAAATCAATGCATTGTACCGACTCAGTCTTTCATATGAATAAAATGTTACTGGTGTATTCTGTGGGGAAAGACTATAGGTTCCTCCTGCCATTGTTTCCAAGTGAAATAAATCTATTTTCAGGGTGATATCAAGGAACTTCCTCAGTTGGCATCATGTGAGAGTGAAGACAGTATCTGCCAGCTAATTGGTAAGTTTTAAAAACATACCAGTCTTTTATGTAAGTGCTAACAACCAGTATTTTGGTTTGCAAACCGCAGTACTTTACCAGGAATTTTTTTTTTATAAGTGTTCTTTTAAAGACCGCAGAACATTAACTCTTAAATAGCAGGCATACTCCAGCTTGCTAGACTAGTGGAATGCCCTCATCAGGCAGGCATACTCCAAAGTGCTAGAGTAGTGGAGCGCCCGGGTAGGGAAGATGCTATCCGTAGCCAACTCGCCAGTTCTCCAAAGGGTTTTTAGTGGGATAAACAAATCTCTTAAAGTGTGCATACATATGAAAAAGACACAGTGCCTTTCCTGTGTGCACCCTTCTTTAATTTACGAAGAATGAGTCTATGAGACCCTGAAGCAATTGTTGTTCATATCAAAGCTCAGAGAACCCACCCTCCACCCTTAATTTTTTTTTTCATAATGCATTTCATTAAAATGTAACCCTGACCCAGGTCTCCTGAAGTACAAGGATAGGGCACTCCTCTCTCTGTCCTCCTTTCATTTGCCACTATGAAATGTATAGGACATATGACAAGCATTTAGAAAATATAGCTTTTGTAATTAGAAAAAAGAAAGAAGGAAACTTGTGAGATGCCACACCCATTGCCCACAAGCTGGCTTTTGGAAGGACAGAATATCTTGGTAACGTTTTCCTAAAAATTCCCCATGGCCAGGTCTCAGGTTAAGCTTTCTTGTAGCAGTTTGTGCTTGCTGTCGATGTTGTTGTTAGTTGCCGTTGGGTTCATTCCAACTCATAGTGACCCTGGGTGGCGCAAATGGTTAAGTGCTCCACTATTAGCCAAAGGGCTGGCAATTCGAACCCACCCAGAGGCTCCTTGGAAGATAAGCCTGGCGATCTGCTTCCGAAAGGTCACAGCCTTGAAAACCCTATGGAGAATTTCTACTCTGACATCTGGGGTCGCCATGAGTTAGTGCTTGCCCTGGCCTAAAAGCAGCCCCGTCTGGGAAAGCCACCCCAGATGACTACAGATGGAGGGAATGGTGTAGTGCTCCCTCTAGTGGCTGGTTAGTGCTAGCGTGGCTACAGAGAGCTACGGGCTGCTAAGTGCCTTCAAAGTGATCTTGAGCGAGTCACTTCCTCTCGTGCTGACAGGTTTCATTCTTTTTCACCAATTGAAGGGGGAAATTAAAATCTCGCATCAAAAATATCCACTATAGTTATAAAGGCCAATACGTGAAGCTGGTTGTTTGCAAGCTGCACAGCTAGGTTTGGCTCATTTTCTGCAGCAAACAGCTGAGGAAGAGTAAAAACAGGAAAGGTGGAGGCCTTGAGGAACCTTGGTGTTGGTGTTTAGAGGCTGGTTGCTCTGGTAACAATGTGGTTGTTTTTCAATTTGGTTTTTCTAGAGTAAGTTTCACGCCCTTTGCTTTCTCAGTTTTTCAATTTTTTCTCCTGCACAGCATACTATAGATGACATTATGTGGCTGACAATATCCATTTTCTTACCATTAATAAGGATCATTCCTTATTAATATCGTAATCTCATTTCTGTCTTTGCCTTGTTTCCTTGGCTGTAGAAATCAAGAAGAGAAAGAAGGTGTTGCCCTGGCCTTTTCTCCCGAGAAGGCTTTCCTCTTCATCAGATTTTCCCGGGACTTTGGAGCCAGGATTGAAAGCTTCCCTGTTTGACCAGCCCTTGTCCACTATCTGTGGTGAGGATGGTACGCTCCCCAGACCCATTCAGGTAGGTGAGCACTTACTCAGAAACCAACTTCCGTTTTCTGTCGGATGTGAAAACTCTTGAAAATTTTTAGTATCACTCCCATCCTTAGCTTGTTGGGGTTGATCTTTGTTTTTTTCCACTTTCGGAAAGGGTGTGTCCACTTATGAGTGCATGTTAGGAGAATATGTGGCTTTTATGGCCTAAAAATTACTTGTATTTACCACTGAACCCAGAATGAGGGTCTCTCCATAGTGCTCCAACTTTTCTGGCTTCAAGGAGTTAAGAATGCTGAAAATGAACAACAACAAAAAAAAAAAAATAGCTTCTGAAAAACAAACAGACAGAGAGTAGAGAGTATGTTATTAGAAATTCAATGTTTTCATGGAATGACTTAAAGGAAGGGAGGCCTAAAGAACAAGAATTTTAGAACTGTTCAAGATGAGAGCTTTCACAGTTTTCCTCCTCTTAGAAAAATGGTGGGTTGAGAGACAGTTGATAGCAATCTGATGAAAGGAAAGCTTGGCATGAATAGTTTCTTGTTGGTACTATCTTAATAGAACTGAGAACAGAGCTAACATTTATGGCCAGGGTACTTCATGACAGGTAAAGTTGGGTACTGTTCATGTCCATTATTTTAATTCACTCTCTCCAACCTAAACATAAATGTATTAGTAGCAGCAAAGTGTATGTCTTCACACCAAGGATAACCATTTCCTATCTCTATACCTGTTTCCTATAGGATATCCTTACTATTCTATGCATGAAAGGCCCTTCGACTGAAGGAATATTCCGGAAAGCAGCCAATGAGAAAGCCCGAAAAGAGCTTAAGGAAGAGCTCAACTCAGGAGGCATGGTGGACCTGGAAAGCCGCCCCGTGCACCTTCTGGCTGTGGTTTTTAAGGTGAGTTCACAGCATTCCTGTCAAAATAGCTTGTCAGTGGGCTCAGATACCTTTGTTCTTAGAAAATGAGAAATGGACTTCTCTCCCTAAAAGTCCAAGTAAACTCATCTTGGAGTTTAACTTTTTTAGTTAAGCCATTTATGTTTTCATTCATAATAAATTATGTATGCATATATACATGTATACATGTTATTTATAGTAAATTATATATATATAATCTATTTGTTTATAATAAATAACATTTCTATTTCTATGATCTGCGATTCCAACAGAAAGTGATCCCTTAAGTTCCCCCCAAAATTTGATGAGAACAAGTGATTCGATTGTCCTGTGACTAAGTCTGTGTCACTAAACCTGGTGTTCCCTCAGAATTCACCCTCTGGGGACAGTGCCCCCTCTGTGCCTGTCATTAGGAAGTTGCTGACAGACAGGTGATGAGACAGGTTCCCAGGTGAACAGGTGCAGGAATGAAGGGGCACAGGCTGTGATAAGACGATCACTGAGTTCCCGGGGGTGGGACAAACCCAAGGGGAAATGAAGACACCAGTGCTTTATGTCATACAAACAGGCCAAGCAGTACTGCTTCCTCCCACAGGACTTCCTCCGGAGCATCCCACTGAAGCTGCTGTCCAGTGAACTGTTTGAGGAGTGGATGGGTGCCTTGGACAAGCAGAGTGAGGAGGACAGAATCGATGCCCTCAAACAGTAAGTCATCCCAAAGTGATTCCCGGAGGCGTGGCCGGAGCAGCCATCTTCTGATTCTCTACCTAACTGTTGAAGCATGTCACAATCTATGCCACTTCAAAATTGTGAAATGGAGAATCTGAGTGGAATTGCTCATCCAATCCCAGAATAAAAGCCAGGTGGTACCCAAAAGCTTAAAATAAGTGGTTTTAGCCAAATAGAAGGAAGTCCAACTCCAAAAACCAAAAGTGAACCTCAGAACTCATAAATCCCAAGAGGTTTGGAAGTCTAGAAATATGAGTAGTTCAGGAAGACAAAATCATGGAAATGGGCCAACCAGCAAAGTGTAGGCATTTGGGGGTGTCCTTGACCCACATAGATTGGTATCGTGCAGAGCATCAATTCTCCCACAGAACACCTCATAAAGCCTAGTAGGTATGTCTGGAGGAGACTGTTTGGGTTTTGGTTTCTTTGTTTGCTTTTGTTTTTCATAAAATTCCATAGCACAATCCATATTCTCAGAATTAACCAAAATGAAAATTATATAAAAACAAATTCCAGTGACAGTAAAAATAATTATATCTGTAAATGGAAAGTGTAACTTCTTAGTGGTTAGAGAATCCTAAATACCCAATTTTAGAATATCAGCACTTTTACCGGCTACTGTGTGTCTTAGTTTCCTACTCTGCTGTAACACAAATACACAAATGTGAGTCTTTAAAGAACAGAAATTTATTGTCTCACAGCTCTGGAAGCCAAAAGTCCAAATCGGGGTCTCATCATGTCAATCCCTCCTTGTCAGTAGTCCCAGACATTCCTTGTTCCTGGGCTTGATGATGCTCAGATAGTCTCTGTCTCCCCTGTGTGTGTCTCTGTGTCTAATCTGCTCTTTCTATAACTCAAAAGTGATTAGATTTAGAACCCACCCTATCCTGGTGAAAACAAACAAAACAAACCCAGTGCCACTGAGTCGATTCCGAGTCATAGCGACCCTATAGGACAGAGTAGAACTGCCCCGTAGAGTTTCCAAGGAGCGCCTGGCGGATTCAAACTGCCGACCCTTTGGTTACCAGCTGTAGCACTTAACCACTACGCCACCAGGGTAGTTAAGAGTTTAGTGGCTAACCAAAAGGTTTGCAGTCCAAATCCACCAGCCACTCTTCGGAAACCCTGTGGGGCAATTGTACTCTGTCCTATAGAGTTGCTATGATTCAGAGCTGACTCGATGACACCCAATACCACCAACAACTACTTGGGTTTGATCTAATTAACGTAACAAAGAAAACCGTATTTCCAAACAGAATCACATCCATGTGAATAGGGGTTAGGATTCCAACATATATTTTGGGCCACACAGTTCAATCCATAACCCTATGAAAGCCTATCTGTATATTATGATTGCCCCATAGGGCTAAATATTTTCAACCAAATATTTAGAGAATTGAAGACATTAGAGTATCTATCCCAAAAAGAAATCCTAAGATTGTCACAATAAATTTCTGCCTAAAGACACAGAAGCTCTTTTATAACAGTAACTTCTTATAAGAAGTGAAAATGATCTCTGTATTACAGTCACCAACTTCATTTTTTTTTTAAAGTATGGGTTGGAAAGTCACATTTATTATTGTTAGTTACAATGTTACTGTTCAAATATTGCCTCAGCCAGATTTATGAACATGTCCTTATAAACTGACTTATTCTCCATAAAAGAGTCCCAGAATGGTATAAAAATATGTCATCTTCATTTGGTGGCCACGGTTCAAAAAAAGGCAAATGACTGTAATCCAAAAAAAGTAGTTTTGCTGTGTGAGATGACAGAAAGACACCCACCTGGCTGAAAGATCACTCAACAAAATGATTTTAAATTTTAAAGACAAACCATGAGGCTGAATGCAGGTTTTGATTCATAATGTAAGATCTATGTGAATAACAAAGGGCTGTGTTATTGGTGTTGTAATTGCAAAGACCCATCTCTTAGGTCTTCAAAACTTTGTGGTTAACTAGTTCTGTTTTGTGTCAGTTGCCACTGGAACCATCTGAATGAATATTTCACAATGTCACTTGTGAAAAAGTACCTTCCTCATTTTAAAGGAAGTCTGGCTTAGGCAGAAACTTTCAACTGCCTGAACTAGAGCTGCGTGAGACCACTGGCCTCCTCTGAAGCCCGTCTTCCTCCCTTTACTCCAGGGTGGCAGATAAACTCCCTCCGCCAAATCTCATGCTGCTGAAGCACTTGGTCTACGTGCTCTACCTAATCAGCAAGAACTCCGACACCAACAAGATGGACTCGAGCAATCTAGCCATCTGCATCGGACCTAACATGCTGACCCTAGACAATGACCGAAACCTGTCATTCGAAGCCCAGAAAGACTTGAACAATAAGGTTTGTTCTAGCTTATTTACGAGACTCTCTCAACTTAGAATCTTGCCATCAGTTTGCAAAAGCCGAGCAATGAAAGGCTTCTGAATTTCTCCAACTGGATCAGAATCACAGAGAAAATGTAAACGTGCAGAAATGCCTTTGTCAGATTCCTGTGGTCTTACCATGTTGTGGTCGTTAGCTGCCGTGGAGTCCGCCCCCAACTCATGGCCACCCCACGCGCAACAGAATGAAATACTGCCTGGCCCTGCCCCATTCCCGTGATTGGTTGCAGATCAGACCCTTGTGATCCATTGGCTGATTTTCAGAAGTAGGTCCCCAGGCCTTTCTTCCTTGTCTGACTTAGTCTGGAAGCTCTACTGAAACCTACTCAGTATCATAAAAACCATAAAACCCATTGCCGTCGAGTCGATACCGACTCATACTCAGTATCATAGCAACACGAAAGCATCCACTGACAGATGGGTCATGGCTTTGCATGAGGTGTATTGGCTAGAAATCGAATGCAAGGCTCCCACATGAAAGATGAGAATGCCACCACTGAGCCACCAATGCCCCCTCTTATCATACATACACGCATTTGATGAAATTTATTAAACCTAATCCCATGTCCTCTGTCAACCTCTGAAGAGAATACATAGACTACGGCTTTATCAAATAGATCACTCTATCTTCCGGGATAGAAAAGATTTTTTGTTCTGTGCGTCGCACTGAAACTATTTCTCTAAATGAAAACCGTACTTACTTTAAAATAAACCTTTAAAAATTCTTGGAAAAAAAATGCAAAAACAGCAAATAATAATTAAAATACCTAACTATAATATACATATATTTGCTAGCAAATTTCTGTATGTTTCAAAAACATAAAAGTCTCCCAGTCTCTTTTTGGCCCTTTCTTAATTGCTGACCCCCACTATAGTCCCATCCTTCATCTCCCCCCCACCCCCCCAAAAAGAAATATGTCCTCAGTCTGACGGCCCTTGTTTTCCCTCACAGGTTAAGACGCTGGTGGAATTCCTCATTGATAATTGCCTTGAGGTCTTTGGGGAGAACATGCCCGCACCTTCCAGTGTCACTTCCGATGACTCCCTGGAGCACACGGACAGTTCAGGTACAGAATATACCATCTACGATTATGATCTTTGTAGAAAGGTCCTGGCAGTTATGTAAAATAGCCCTGGTATGCAAACCAGAAATTGCCTTCACAAATCATGACTCGACTCCACAGGGCAGTCCTTAAATATGAAAAGCTTGCTCAGCTTTTGCTGCAACGCCTCCTTCCTCCTTTAACTTCAAACTGGACCTTCTTTAAATCGTGAATAGCTGCTTTGAAAAAAAAAACAAACTCGTTGCCTTTGAGTTGATTCCTACTCACAGCGACCCTATAGGAGAGAGTAGAGCTGCCCACAGAGTTTCCAAGGCTGTTATCTTTACAAGGAGCAGATTGCCAGGTGTAGTCTCCCTCGGAGCAGCTGTGGGTTTAAACCACTGACCTTCCGGTTAGCAGCTGAGTGCTTAACCACTGTGCCACCAGGGCTTCTTGAACAACTGCTAAACTTACTAAATAACCTTTAGCTATAGGGTTAGGGTAAGAAATTTTTGTTCCCACGTAATGAAATATAGGTCTAAAAAAGAGCCATCCAAGGATCAACTGTAAAATTTAAGATCAATAAATTTTTAGTGAAGTGCTCTTTTCCCCCTTTTCTTATTCTCTCTCTGTCTCTCATCTTCCCTTTTCATACTTCTCCATCTCAAAAGAGTAGATTTGGAAATAAACCCATTTTAATGTGGTAAACTTCTTATCATATCAAGCCCAAGGTGATTCCACCAAATTGTCTAGTGCCATTTTATCATTGGTATATGAGTAGGGTCAATTGTACTAAAGTTTATTTCTAAAAGAACCTGAACAAAAAGTTCACCTCTTCCTTAACTTCCCCCAGACATGTCAATCCTGCTGAACGACTCCGCCTACGACAGCACAGACCCTGATGTCGACAGCAACAGTGTCAGTTCTCAGAGCAGGCAGCCCCCGGGGCCCACCAAGATGGCTGTCAGCGTGGACAATAGGGGGCCACAGTACCCATGTGAGTCAGGCCCGAAGCCCATTGTCAGCGCTGTTGCCAGGCTGAAAGGCTCTCTCAGTCAACCAGACAGGAGGTATTCAGAACCCAACATGTCGTCCTCACAAGAGTACCTTGAGAATCGGATAACAAGCCAAAAGCTAACCAAGAGTGAGGATAATTTCACCGTGCCCCAGGCAGGCTGTAGTTTTGAAAGCGAGGACACTGAAGACCCATTTCCAGAGGAGGTTTTCCCTGCAGTAGAAGGCAAACCCAAAAGACCACTGGACTTGAGGGCAAAGAGTATGACTCAGGGCCAGGTGTTCCCACGGGGACTGTTACCTAAGGCCTTCTCCAGTGGCTCCCTGGATGGATCCTCTGACAGCTCCCCCATGGTTTCTCCTTCCAGTCCCAAAAGAAATTTCTTCACCAGACACCCGTCCTTCAGCACAAAGACTGACAAAGGTAAGCTCAACAGAGAAATAAAAAAGCACTCCTTGTCATTCTCCTTTGCCTCTCACAAAAGAGTGCAGACCAAAACCACCAGCTGTGGGTCTGAGAAGTACAGAGACCAAGTGAAGAAGAGTTTTAAGAAAGAAAGCCAGCTTGCTGGCCGCATCATCCAGGAAAGCTGGTCTGAAACCCACAGCCAAACAGCTCTGGACTTCAGCTCAAGAGCCTATACCTTCTCAGTTGATGATGTGTTTCAACAAGTGGATCAGAGACTTCCTGGAAGTCCGCCATCTTACGAAGAGGCTGTTCAGTGCCAGGCATTCAAACTCACTGCCTATGGGAGCCAAACAGTCCGAAGTATGAGGGCAAGAATGCTCAGTCAAGACTCCATACCATTGCCTCTCCTACCTTCTCACCATGGTGGGGATTCAAGAAACACATGCAGTGAAGAGCCACTAAGCGGGCACAGACTCTCTCCCGTGACTGAGGGTTGGAAACAGAGCAGGACTGTGTGTACTTCTGTGGAGACTAAAGAGGAAGTGACCGTGCCAGGGAGATCTGCCCTTCATCAACTGAGAACCATGTCTGAGTCCATACAAAAGAACAAGCAGGACTATCTCATAAGGCGATGTAGTCAGCCAGTCTTTGACGCTGACCGATTCCAGTATGCTAGAGAGTCCTACATTTAGGAAGGTAGACCATCCATCATGACACGGCTTATGGTATTTCTGTAAATATGTGACTGTGTAAAGAACTGCTTGTAGATTCTGTTTTTCAAAAATGTCAAGAATAAGCTCCTTTTAGAAAAGTTGTGTGGAACCCTCCTCAGAGAGGATAACTGTACAACAGCACTCAGCTAGAGTCTGCGTGTATCCGAACTTGTGCAATATGTACCAAGTGTATAAAATGTGTTCTCTGCAAGGTGTCTATGTGGACATAAACATGTATATATATTTGTTTGTGTACTTGAGGTCAACTGCATTGCAGTCCTTGGCCTCTTGGGGCACTTTCTTATTGTTTAGTGTTTTAAAAATAACCTTTTCTTCTCTTTATGTTGCCTCTAATGTCACTGCCAATTTTTACATTTTCCATAAACTCCATTCAGGGAAAAATGTTTAAATCTCTGATAGAAGTGGACTCTAATAAGCAGCTTCCTGAGAACTAACCACCACAGTACAAGAAAGAAACAGACAGCAAGAAATTAGAGTTTTTGTTTGAAGTCTTCAACGGCATGGCAAATGCCGGTGAAAGAAAAGGCCATAATTAAAATTATGAAAAATACTCAGAAAGGTCTTTTAATCTTCAAATTAAATTTGGGTAGATTAATGAAAATGCATTACATTACTATTCACCCATTTATAGCACTTTGAGTTTCTTCGTAGTTGAATGATAGCCAGTAGTGTGAAGGTAAACATTATATATGCATTGAGGGTCGAGTAGAACTTCAATGTAATTTCACTACAATAAATCGCCTTCTTTATTTGAAAGTGCAAATGTTTGTTGTTCATTGACGTCTTGCCATCCCCTCAGTTAATATAAATGCACGAAGAACGTCATTCGCACGTTCCTTCATTCCACAGCCATTTCTGGAATCTGTGTTCCTTGTTTCAGGTATCTAGTAAGATTGGGGATCTTGAAGTTTGGAAGACAATCCCTGTTCTCCAGAAATTTGCAAAACCACTGGAAAAAAATACCAACTTTGAGCCATTTTTTCAGTAAGCAATCACTCTGGAGGCTAGGAAAATTTAGTATGCAAATACGGGGTAATATAGTAAATAAATACATTGGAATTTTTAGTGAATTCAACTTCTCAATGCTTTCACACATATCTCATTTTTATGATGCCTCAGTTTGTTTGGTTATTAGCAAGCTTAATGGTAAAAGGTAAGTTATTTTATATATTTACATTAGAACTTCAATGTTCAATGACTGAGGTATTTATCCAGTATCTTAGAGACTTCTATCTTCCTTACTTTATCAACTTTTTTCATAAAATTATGTATATGCTATTGATTTGTTATAGAAATTTTTTGTCCTGGCCAGTTACCAGATGGTGAAGACCTATTCTTTCCAGAGGTCACCCATTAATAATGTTGTACAAAGTTAATAGTGTTGTAAATCAAATTGTTCAATGCAGCACAATCAAGTCTAATAATATCAATAAAAATACCTTATTAAGCACTAAAAATATTAACATTCAAAGGGGCAGACTTTCCCCCATTAGACCGCTTATTTAAGAAGAGCGAACCCTTTCCACAGTTGGATACACATGGTAATACAAGGGTAATTTTTGGCATCTGTCTTGTGCCAGCCCCTATGCTTAGCATTTCGGGGTTGTAAAAAAAAAGAAAGAAATCCTCCACCATGTTCTTAGCCACTTATTACTGAGAATCAGAGAATTCTCATCAGTAGACTACTAAAACTATAGCTGTAAGAATGGCATGGGGGCGGAACCTGCCTGCCTTTAACTTACGAAGAGGAAGGAGAATCAAGGTCAACAGCCCAAGGCTGATTCCGATGAGGCGAAGGTCAGACTTGCCTCCTCTCTCCGCCAACTTTACCAATTCTGACACCAACCGTTCCTCCCACGGCACTCACTACTTCTCTGCTGGGTTCAATAATTCATTGCAACGGCCACGTAGAACTCACAGACAATGCTCACGATTGTGGGGTTTATTAGGGAAGAGGTTACAATCCAGATTGAGGAACACTCCTTCCATCAGGACAGCCTCTTCTCAGCCATGCCTGCAGGCACGCCTCTCTCTAGCCCCTCGGCCTCTGCCCTGCTTGGGCAAGTGTTACAAAGCTTTCCAATAAGTGCTCAAAAGCATCCCACTCCACCAGTAAGCCTCAGTCAAAGGGGCTCAGCTCTAACTCCAAAGGTCGGCAAACCTAGCTCCACCAAGTGCCCAAAGGCGCCCCACTCCACCAACAAGCCTCCTACCCAGAGGCACTCAGTTGTCTCACTCTCCGGGCTGGGGAGCCCCCTGCACCGTCTCCTGCCTGTCTCCTGCTGCCATTTCTCCAGCACGGCTTCTCACCATCTTCAGTGTTAACAGCTCTCTCGTTCTCTCTCTGTCTCCTGGTTCCAGGAGGGTCTCATCGCAGGGATCCCAGGACCAAAGGGCTTGCTCTACTTCTCGTTCTCTTTCCTTCATGGTGGTGAGATCCTCTGTTGCTCTGGAATTGGCTCTCCTTTAAGCTTAAAAAAAAATAAGCTTAGAGGATGGCAAAACTGACCAACCCCCTTGGTGGGCCACAATTACTCTATCTTCACAGTCCTACCCAATCGCTTGGATGGTGAGAAAGACCACACAAAAGCTATTCACTGTACTGTAATAGCTAAACTAAAAACCAAACCAAACCCTTTGGCTTTGAGTCAACTCCGACTCACGGCGACCCCATATGTTTACAGAGTAGAACTGAGTTCCAAGGGTTTTTAATGCTAATTTTTCGGAAGTAGATTACCAGGTCTTTCTTCCAAGGCACCTCTGGATGGTCTCGAACCATCAACCATTCAGTTAGCAGCCAAGCACCTGACCATTTGTGCCACCCAGAAATTCCAGACTACAGCCAGGAAGCCACAAGTCTATTCCCACTTCACTACTAACCTGATCTCCATATGACCCTGATCAAGTCAGGAAACCTAACTCCAATTTCCTTATTTTTGAAGAGTAGGGAAGAGACTGAACAGCCTCTACCTGTCACTTGTGAGGAACAGTTTGCTGACCAACATTTATGAGCTTCTTGACATCAAGCAAATGTCATTATTGTTACTGTTTCTGAAGTGGAAAAAGGCATGGTGAACATTTCAAATATGGCACAGTGTTATAGTCCTACTTGTATCCACACAGGCCTTCAAAAAAATAGGATTCCTCAACCCAGTTCCCACATTTCGCAAAACAGGGCTTAATGATTCCTAAATTATGCCAACAACGTTTAATACTTCACCATAGCCTGAGGACGAAGACTACAGTGAGGTTTGCATGGTATTAGAGTGAGACTTTAGTTAACGACCAGGCACACCAGAGCCCCGTTCTCTGAGAGTTTCCTGAGGGGCTGCGTGATGACAATCACAAATGTGCCTCCCACCTGAGTGCAAGGTGTATGGTAAAACCAGGCGGGAAGCCAAGGTCTAAGTAGGGACTTGAGCCTAAACCCAGGCCTCATTCCAGCCTCAGAGCCAGTGAGCTCTGCCCCCCACCTAGCATCCTATATTACTAGGCCTGGGTCAAACCTTAAGTGGCCTGGACCTCTCACCAACCCAGAGACAGGGAAGAAGAATCTGAAGACAGGGCTACAACCTCATACAAGTCAATGAGCCCATCAGTGAACATTCAGCCACCCCTGCCCTGGAACCTGACTGAGCAGATGAGAATTTCTTCCTCTTGAAAGGTGGGAAATTTTCTCTCCTCCTTTTCAATTGCATCATATGAATGTGAAAGCTTGACAGTGAATAAGGAAGACCAAAGAATTGACGCCAAATCGTGGTGCTGGTGAAGAATATTGAATATACCATGAACTGCCAAAAGAACGAACAAATCTGTCTTGGAAGAAGTATAACCAGAATGCTCCTTAGAAGCAAGGATGGTGGGACTGCGTCTTACATACTTTGGACATGTTGTCAGGAGGGATCAGTCCCTGGAGAAGGACATCATGCCTGGCAAAGTACAGGGTCAGCGGAGAACAGGAAGACCCTCAATGAGGTGGATTGACACAGTGGCTGCAACAACGGGCTCAAGCATAACGATTCTAAGGATAGTGCAGAACCAGGCAGTGTTTCGTTCTGCGGTATGTAGGGTCGCTATGAGTTGGAACCAACTCGACGGCATCTAACAACAAAAATAAAGAAGGGGAAGAAGGTATTGACATATCCCATTGCCAACTTGTCACATAGTCTACTGTGATTATCTGCCATGACACACTGCCCCACCCCAAACACTTGTTGTTAGCTTCTGTTGAGTTGATTCTAACTTCTGGCGACTCCATGTGTGCACAGAGTAGAAAACCCTGCTCCACAGGGTTTTCAAGGCTGAGACCTTTTGGAAGCAGCTTGCCAGGATTTTCTTCCAAAGCACCTCTTGGTGGGTTTGAACTGCCAGCCTTTCAGTTAGTAGTCCAATGCTTAAACATCTGCACCACCCAGGGACTCTCTATCCCAAGCACAACTAGGGCCAAAAGAAATGAAAACTCGGTCTAGAAGTTTTGACTTGAGTTAACTGAGGTTGGATGCTTTTTCTAGAACTGAACAAAACTGCAATCTCCAGAGAGCTGAAACACAACGAATACAATGGCTTTGTTAGCTGGGGCCCCTAAGCAGTTGAAGTGGCAGCTCTGGTTTCCAGCACTAAAAAAACAAGTAATAGCTTATGGCCACAGTGCTTCCCATGAGCCCTAGATGAGAATTTCCAAAGAGCGGTAAACACTAACTGTTGATCCCAGTGCACTTGTGAAAGAATGAATTTATAGGTGGATTTTCCGGCTGCAACCTCGCACAAAGGATCACCAGGTACATGCCGTCCTCTTGAAGGGCTGAGAACATGGAGACCCACATCATGAGGGACCTCATAGTTTGAGTTTGTCATTTTTTGTTTTAATTGAGTTATGTAAGATCTCAACTCTTCATCTGCAAGGAGAGAATGCTGAGTCAGAAGTATAAACATTTTTCTAGAGAAGGAAGTGAATCACCTTTTAGCAATATTTCCAATGTGGGCTGAGACCTTGCTTTCTGTCTGAGGCTCAGAGCTCCGCAGGTGTCTCGAGTACAAATTACACCTAAGTGAGGAAACACCAATGGGATGAAGAGCTACAAAGAGTGGACGCTGTAAGAAAGCAAGCATGCAAAATACAGAAATCGTGCCAGAAAAAGGAAACACAGAACCATAACATGTCTGTAGGGAGGGAAATCCAGCGTGTTGACATGGAAAGCGTGCATGCCTTAAATTCATAGGAGCTGAGTTCATGCCTTAAATGTGTCACCACAGACAAGGTACTAGCCCCGTGAGCACCAGTTTGTCTGTCTATAAAGTGAGAGTGATGGTGACAGTGTGTCAATTGCAGAATGTATGTATCTGAAAACCCAAATGGCAGAGGCTTCAACAAGAAAGGGGGTTGAGCTAGTAAAAGAAGAACAGGTAGCAAGTCAGGGTGAGGGGAGAGGTTCCACGACACCCTGGGGTCCCACGCTCCTTCCCTGTCGTGGGTGAGCCACCTGTGTGTTCACAGTGGATCCTGCACTGAGAAGGGCCCATATTGGGTTCAATGTTCTACTGCTGCCGCCTTAAATTCTTAGCACTTTTTGAATGACAATTTTTGAATAACATTTTCACTTTGCACTTGGCCCTGCAAATGATGTTCACACTTTCTAGTTTTCTACTGTATCATCCTTTCTTGGAGTGGAGCCCTGGGTGGTGCAAATGGTTAACACGCTCAGCTACTAACTGAAAGGTTGGAGGTTCAAGTCCACCCAGAGGTGCCTTGGAAAAAGGCCTGATGATCTACTTCTGAAAAGTCAGCCACTGAAAACCCTACGGAGCACAGCTCTACTCTGACACATATGGGGTCGCCGTGAGTGGCGCTGACTTGATGACAACTGGTTTCTTCGACCATGATCCTCTTCCTCTACCCCAGGTAGAACGTCTAAGGATCTTTCTTTCAATAACATCTACCCTACATCCCAGTGGCCAGGACTTAGTCACAGGGCCACTCTTATCTCAGAGGCACCTAATACAATACAGCACTTTCATAGGCACCTGACCTCTCCCAAAGGAGCCCTAGTGGTGCAGTGGTTAAGCACTCAGCTACTAACTAAAAGATCAGCAGTTCGAACCCACCAGCCACTCTGAGGGAGAAAAATTAACAGTTTGCTTCCGTAAAGATTACAGCCTTGGAAACCCTATGAGACAGTTCTACCATGCCCTGTGGGTTCACAATGTGTCAGAATCGACTCAACAGCAATGGATTCGGTTTTGTTTTGTTTTTTTGGTTTGGCCTCCCCCAACAAAATTAGTTAATAGGAAAGAAGGGCACAATGGATATTGAATAAGTAACTATTAGTCCTTTACACAAAAATGCAATAAAGATTGTGGATACAGTAAAATGTATACAAATTTAGGTGCTATAATAATACAAATGCAGGATAAAACATAGACTACTATACCCTGGGTGGTACAAATAGCTACCCTGGCTCGGTTGCTAACTGAAAAGTTGGAGGTTCAAGTCTACAGAGAGGTGCCTCAGAAGAAGGCCCTGGTGATCTAATTTCAAAAAATCAGCCATTGAAGACCCTGTGGAGCACAGCTCTGCTCTGGCAAACGTGGGTCAGCACGAGTCAGAGTCACCTCAAGGCGAGCTGTTTGTTACCTATCCAGTATCACGAGACAACTGAAAATGTGCAAAATGATTAGGGATAATATAAAGATAAAGCAGATAGAAACTTCAGAATATTTCAATTATTCATATGCACATTTCGAGAATATTGTAATTATGCAAGAGTAATTTTTAAGTAAAATAACCTAATAACAAATACTAAGTAACCTCCCACAAGATGAAAGATACTACACTATAAGGAATTTACACTCTAGTAGAGAAATAAGACACTCTTGAAGGAAAAAAAGAATTCCAAATGAGCGATAAAACATAAAATGCTATAGTAGAAAGGAATGAGTAGGTCAATTAACTCTAGAATGTACCTCAAATTTCAAGGAACTTCATGCATGAAATTCCAAGGTCAGTAATGAAAGATTTCAGCCAAGTGTGAAACATCTGAAGCAATCCTAAGAGATTTCAGCTAGGTGCAGGAGCCCTGGTGGCTCAGTGGTTAAGAGCTTGGCTTCGACTCCACCAGCCTCTCTTGGAAACCCTATGCGGCCATTCTACTCTGTCCTATAGGGTCACCATGAGCCGGAGTCAACTGGATGGCAACAGGTTTGGTTTGGTTTGGTTATTCATTTATGTTATTTGACCATAGTAAGACTCCCTTTTCTCCATCTTTGCTGAAAAGAGCATTTCCTATCCATAACTGGCTTTGGAAAAAGACAAGGTACTAAATAAGATACCTGCTAAGACGTGAAATGTTCATCTTTCTAAAACAGCACTTAAATCTTGTTGCTTTCCTAACCAAGGATCTTCAATGTCTTCTTAATGCTATCTTTATCAAGTCTAAAATTCTCTGACTACTGCCTATCTTACTCTAGCCCTCCTTAACCTAGCCTCGTCCTACCTAAACTTACTTCTTTTCTTAACTCTTCAGTGGCTTTCTATCATAAATAATAAAAAACAACAGTTAGTATTAGAAATTTATACAGACACAACCTTTCAGAACCTATAGGATATAGCTAAAGCAGTGTTCAGATGAAAATCCATGGCCTTACATAATTATATTAATAAATAAAAATGAATTCTGCATACCACTCATGAAGTTAGAAAAGGAATAATAAAAATACGGTTGAAATTAATCCTGTAAGAAAAAATAAATAAATAAATAAAATCAAAGCTAGCTCTCTGAAAAATAAAGCAAACTTCTGTCTAATCCAAGCAAGGAAAACAAAAAAAATACATACAATGTGAGAAATGAAAATGGGAAAATGGCTACAGAAACAGAATATTAAAAGAATCAAACCAAATAAATTTGAAAATCTGAGTGAAATGAACATTTTTCTAGGAAAACCTAATGTTTCTACTTTATTGCAGGAGAAGCAGAAGGTCTAAACAGATGTATTTCATATAAGAAACAGAGAAAGTTGTCAGACTTTCCTCCCTCCCTAAATTACCAGGTCTAGGTGGTTTCACAGGAATTTCTCCAAAACCTAAAGAACAGATAATTCAAACGCTACTTAAACTATCTAAACCACAGAAAAAGAAGGAAATGTTGAAATTATTTTTATAAAGCAAATATAACACTGTTACCAAAACCTGGCAACAATTTCATAAAAAAAGGAAAATTAAAGATCGGTCTTATGCATGTCGATGCACAAATCATGAGTAAAACATTAACATATGGAAGCCATGAAGACCAAGTGGAGTTTATTTCAAGGATACAAGTATAATTCAATGTAGGAAACCTACTAATATAATCCATCTATTAATAAATAAATATTTAGTTACAGGAAAAGTAATATAATCAGCTCCATAGATATTGAAATAGCATCTGTCAAAATTTAATCTCCATGATTGAATTTAGACAAATGTTTTGAATTCAGACATATTTTTTAAAAGGTTGTATTCATTGATCTCTGTTTTATTGAATTTAGGCAAATTCAATAAAAGAGAGATCAATGAATATGACCTTTTATTTAGACATTTTTTTTTTAAGGTCATATTTGTTGCTTTCTGTTTTATTGAATTTGCCTAAATTCAGGCCAAAAGGAAGTATCAGGCTTAATGGAAACACTAGAAACACTATTTTCATTATTATCTACCACTATTTTGGAGTAAACACTATCTAAAGCAACCAAATAAGAGAAAGAAACCAGAGAATAAAAACGTTAAAGGAGGCAGTAAGGTTATTACTATTTGCAGATTATATGATTGGATACCTGGAAGATCTAAAGAATCAACCAAATAAATAAATGAACTACTAGAAAAATAAGGAAATGTATTAAAATACCAAGTTATAATATTAATATACAGAAATAAAAAAGCGTACGTGTATACTACCAGTAGTTAGAAAATACAATAAAAGAAAACGTCTCGTGTATATTAGCAGCAAATAAACTATCTAGGAATAAACGTAACAAAATGGATTTGACAAAAACTTTTCAATGTTCCTGCAGAGCAGAGTTGGACAAATAGACTTACCATGGTCTTCAATAGTAAGATTCAGAATAATAAAATACGTTAAGTTTCCTAAGTTAATTTATAAATATAATGAGATCTCGATAAAAGAACCAACAGGAGGTATTTTTTGTCTGTTTGTTTCTTACTGGAACTAAACAAACTGACTCTGAAGATTGTATTTAAATATATATATACACATATATATTTAATATATATATTATATGTATATTAAATACTACTAGGAAAAAGAACTCCAGAAAAGTAGAGCAGTGAAGGAGAACTGATGTTGCTGTGTGCCATCAAGTTGCTTCTGACTCATGGTGGCCCCATGTGACAGAGTACAACTGCCCCACAGGGTTTTCTTGTCTGTAATCTTTATGGGAGAAGAGGACCAGGTCTTTTCTCCCTTGGAGCCACTGGGTAGGTTTGAACCGCCAACCTTTCAGTTAGCAGCAGAGCAGCCACTGTGCCAATCCATCTCATTGAGGGTCTTCCTCTTTTTCACTAACCCTGTCCTTTACCAAGTATGATGTCCTTCTCCAGGAACTGGTCCCCCCTGATAACATGTCCAAAGTACGTGAGATGAAGTCTTGCCATCTTCACTTCCAAGTAGCACTCTGGCTATACTTCTTCCAAGACAGACTTGTTCATTCTTCTGCCGTGGTATATTCAATATTCTTCGCTAATACCATAATTCAAAGGTATCAATTCTTCAGTCTTCCTTATTCTTTGGGAAATTAGTAGGCCAATTTTAAAACTCAACACATTCTGTGCATTTTCTGATTCTTCCTAAATTCATTACATAATTTGAATCTACCTACCATAATTTCCAAAGAAACACTGACTTGTGAACTATGAGAAGCTGTGTTCAAAGTTCTTTACACATGTCCCCTAAATGGGATATGGTGTGAGTGACTTGAACTATTTCAATACGTACCTAATATATTCTTTGTACGTACAGTCTGCCCTCCACATCTGTGGATTCTGCATCTGCCCATTCAACCAACCACAGGTTGAAAATACTCAGAAAAAAAAATTCCAAAAAGCAAAACTTGAGAAAGAATGCTCTAAAAAGCAAAACTTGACTTTTCCACACTCCAGTTTGTGCTAAATGCATGCTAATGAAGTGACGCTTGGCATCTCTGCTGCAGCCCCCCACCATTGCACAGATCCTCACTCTCCAGCACTGGGTGTTTCAGCAGGGTTTGTCCCTAGGCTTGTCATTATACAGGATAACAACTATTTACATGTACATATTCGCATATTTACAACTATTTGCCTATATAATTGTCATGGATTGAATTACATCCCCCCAAAAATGTGTCAGTTTGGCTGGGCCATGATTCCCGGTATTGTGTGATTTTCCTAAACCAAAAAACCCACTGCTGTGGAGTTGATTCCGACTCATAGCAACGCTATAGGACAGAGTAGAACTGCCCAATAGAGTTTCCAAGGAGCTCCTGGCGGATTTGTACTGCCGGATTGGTACTGCCGACCTCTTGGGTAGCAGCTAGCACTTAACCACTACACCACCAGGGTTTCGGTGATTTTCCTGTATGTTGTAAATTCTGCCTCTATGATGTTAATGAGGGAGGATGGGCGGCAGTTGTGTTAGTGAGGCAGGACTCAGTCTACAAGACTGGATTGTGTCTTGAGGCAATCTCTTGAGGTATAAAAAAGAAAAGCAAGTAGACAGACTGCGAGACCTCATGCCACCAAGAAAGCAGTGGCAGCAGCAGAGCACGTCATTTGGACCCCGGGTTCCTGCTCAGAGAAACTCCTAGTCTGGGGGAAGGTTGACGAGAAGGTCAACAGAGACAGAAAGCCTTCCTCTGGAGCTGATGCCCTGAATTTGGACTCAGCCTACTTTACTGTGAAGAAATAAATTTCTCTTTGTTAAAGCCATCCACTCATGGTATTTCTGTTATAGCAGCACTAGATGACTAAGACGATAATGTATTTGCGTAGATTATATGCAAATACTATGACATTTTATATAAGGGACTTGAGGATACGTGGGTTTTTGTATCCTTGAGCGGACCTGGAACCAATTCCCTGTGGATACCAGGGTACCACTATACTTCAAATTTACCTGTCTACAAATAGGGAAGGGAAAGGAAAATGAAGAAATTATTTTAAAAGATTAGAACTTCTCACAGTTAAAAAGTAAGACATGTCTTAACTACTCTGGGGAAGTGTTTTGATGTGTACTAATTTTTTTTTTTTTAAAGGGTAGATGGTATAAGTCGCTTGAACTTTCTATTTCAATATGTATCTATCTCACTCTTTGTATATAATTCAAACCAACCCTGTCTACAATTAGGGAAGGGAAAGAAAAATGAGGAAATTATTCTAAAAGACTAAAAATCTTCATTGTTAAAAGCAAAACCAGCCTTTACTATTCTGGGGAAGTGTTTTGATGTCACTATGTGGGAAGCTAAGGATTTGGGTTACAACAGGTCAATTCTCAAGACATTTATTTCCCTTCTGGTTTCTTCCTCTCCTTAATTCCTGCATTCTGTGCACAGTAGCAAGATCTAGCTAGAAGAGGAAATCGCCTGAGAACTGAAGTCTGATCCTAGCTCCACTTACTAGGTGAATATTACCTTAGCAAGTATCTAAGCATCTTTACATTTTTGCCTTTTATGGGGCCAATAAGTTACTTTAGTCTTCCATAGACTTACTTTTTAATCAACTTTACCGAGGTGTAACATACATAGAATGAACTGCATCCATTCCAAGTGTACAGTTTGATGAATTTTGGCCAACATACACGCTCGTGAAAACACTACCAAAGTCAAAATACGGAACCCTGCTATCAACTCCAAAAATTTCCTTGTGCCCTTTTGCAGTCTGTCCCTCCTTCTGTCCATGTTCTAGACAACTTTGGATCACCTTGTTGTCACTGTATATTAGTATGTATTTTCTAGAATATGATAAAAATGGAATCATACAGTGTGTCTCTTCCAAATCTGACTCTTTAACTCAGTATAATAATTATGTTGAGATTAATTCCCATTGCAGTGTACATTAGTGGTTCATCCCTTTTTTATGGCTGAGTAGTAGTATTCTGTCCTAAGGAGCCCTGATGGCACAGTGGCTAAGTGCTCAGTTGCTAACCTGAATGTTGGCAGTTCAAACCCACCAGCAGCTCTGTGGGAGAAAGATGTGGCAGTCTGCTTCCATAAAGATTACAGCCCTGGAAACCCTATGGGGCAGTTCTACTCTGTCTTGTGGGGTTGCTGAATCAGAATGAACTCCACAGCAACAGGTTTGTAGCATTCAGTCATAAAGATACATCATAGTGTGTTTACCCACTCCCCTGTTGATGGACATTTTGAGTGTTTCAAGCTCTCGGCTGTTTCAAAAGCTGCTATGGGCTTTCTGTACAAGCCATTGCGTGGACATATGTTTTCATTTCTTTTGGCTAAATACCTAGGAATGGTGCAGTTGGGTCATATAGTAAGTATAGTTTTAACTTTGGAAGATATTGTCAAAAGGATACTTTCCAAAGTGATTCTACCATTTTACAGCAGTGAATGAGATTTCCACTTGCCCCACATTGTTGATAACACTTAGTAGTCTCAAGTTTATTTTGTTTTAGCCATTCTAATAGGTATGTGGTGCAGTGGTTAAGAGCTCAGCTGCTAACCAAGAAGACGGCAATTCAAATCCACCAGTGCTCCTTGGAAACCCTATGGGGCAGTTCTACTCTGTCTTATAGGGTCGCTATGAGTCAGAATCGACTCGACGGCAACAGGTTTGGTGTTTTTTGTTTTTTAATCTGTATGGAGTAGCATTTCATTGTGGTTTAAGTTTTCATTACCCATTAACTAGTAGTATTGAGGACAGGAGCCCTGGTGGCGCAGTTGTTAAAAGCTACTGCTGCAAATCAAAAGGTGGGCAGTTTGAATCCACCAGCCACTCCTTGGAAACCCTAGGGGGCAGTTCTCCACTGTCCTATAGGGTCACTATGAGTCGGAATCAACTTGACGGCAGCAGGTGTGCTTTCGTGGCGTTGACAATCTTGTGAAGTATCCAATCTCTTGCCCAAATTTTTAACTGGTTTGTCTGTCTTCTAAATATTGTGCTTGAAGACTATTTTATATATTCTATATATAAATCTTTTGACAGATATATATTTTTTAAATGTTTTCTCCCAATCTGTGGCTTGTCTTTTTGTTTTCTTACCTATGTCCTTTGAAAAGAAGATGCTTTTTATTTCTGTTCTTTATGTTCGTTGTGTTCTGTCTAATAAGTCTGTGCCTAACCCAGTGTCATATGTTTTCTTGTAGAAGTTTTATAGTTTGAGATTTTACATTTATGTCCATGATCCATTACAAGTTAATTTCTGTGTAGGATGTGATGTAAGGGTCAGTGTACATTTTTTTCCCTACGGACATTCAGTTGTTTCTAGACCACTTCTTGAAAAGACTTTCCTTTTCAATGAGTTGTCTTGGGGCCTCTGTCAAAATCAGCTCACTGTATATGTGCAGGCCTGTTTTTGGACTCTCTATTCTGTTTCCTTGATCTATATCTCCATCATTTTATTGTTTTTTCTTGCCTTATTGCAATGGCTTGGACCACAATACAATGTTGAATAGATGTAGTGAGAGGGCACATTTGCCTTGTTCCTGATTTTACTAGGAAAGCATTCAATATTTTACCACTAAGTATGATCTTAGCTGTAGGTTTTTCATAGATGCTCTTCATGATATCGAAGAAGTAATCTTATATTTTCAGTTTGGTAAGAATTTTTATTATGAACGTATGTTGATTTTAGTATTTTTTCTGTATGTAACACAAATAATCTTAAAGGTTTTTCTCCTTTATTTGTCAATATGGTGAATTAATTGATTGATTTTCTAATGTTAAACCAAATTTGAATTCCTAGGATAAACTCTACTTGATCATGATCTATTATCTTTAAAAATTTTATTTTACTTATTGCTGGGGTTGATTTGCTAATATTTTCTTAAGAATCTTTGCATCTGAGTTCCTGAGGAATATTAATCTGTCATTTTCTTCTTTGTAAAGCCTGTGTCTTTACATAGAGAAGGACACCATGCTTGGTAAGGTACAGGGTCAGTGAAAAAGAAGAAGATCCTCGACAAGATGGATCGATACAGTGGCTACAACAATGGAAACAGATATAGCAACAATTGTGAGAATGGTGCAGGACTCAGCAGTGTTTCATTCTCTTGTACATAGGGTCTCTATGAGGCAGAGATGACTCAGCACCACCCAACAACAACAACAGAGCTGTGTCGGGTTTTGATATTAGGGTTTTGCTGTTGTTATGAAGTGAATTAGGAAGTATTGCCTTAAAAGCCCTGGCCCAGACGGCTTCACTGAAGGGTTCTACCAAGCTTTCAGAGAAGAGCTAACACCGCTACTCCTAAAGGTATTTCAAAGCATAGGAAAGGATGGAGTACTCCCTAACTCATTCTATGAAGCCAGCATATCCCTGATACCAAAACCAGGTAAAGACACCACAAAAAAAAGAAAATTACAGACCTATATCCCAAAAAACCTCGACAAAATTCTAGCCAATAGAATTCAACAATATATAAAAAAAATAATTCACCATGACCAAGTGAGATTTATACCAGGTAAGCAACGTTGGGTCAATATTAGGAAAACCATTAATGTAATCCACCACATAAATAAAACAAAAGTCAAAAACCACATGATCTTATCAACTGATGCAGAAAAGGCATTTGACAAAGCCTAACACCCATTCATGATAAAAACTCTCAGCAAAATAGGAATACAAGGAAAATTCCTCAGCATAATAAAGGGCATATATACAAAGCCAACAGCCAACATCATCCTAAATGGAGAGAGCCTGAAAGCATTTCCCGTGAGAATGGGAACCAGACAAGGATGCCCTTTATCACCACTTTTATTCAACATTGTGCTGGAAGTCCTAGCCAGAGCAATTAGGCTAAACAAAGAAATAAAGGGCATACAGATTGGCAAGGAAGAAGTAAAAGTATCTCTATTTGCAACGACATGATTTCATACACAGAAAACCCTAAGGAATCCTCCAGAAAACTACTGAAACTAATGGAAGAGTTCAGCAGAGTATCAGGACACAAGATAAACATACAAAAATCAGTTGGATTCCTCTACATCAGCAAAAAAGAACATCAAAGAGGAAATCACCAAATCAGTACCGTTCACAGTAGCCCCCAAGAAGATAAAATACTTAGGAATAAATCTTACCAGAGACGTAAAAGACTTATACAAAGAAAACTACAAGGTACTACTGTAAGAAACCAAAAGGGACCTACATAAGTGGAAAAACATTCCTTGCTCATGGATAGGAAGACTTAACATTGTAAAAATGTCTATTCTACCAAAAGCCATCTGTATATACAATGCACTTCTGATCCAAATTCCAAAGACATTTTTTAATGTGATGGAGAAACAAATCACCAACTTCATATGGAAGGGAAAGAAGCCCTAGATAAGTAAAGCATTACTGAAAAAGAACAAAGTGGGAGACCTCACTCTACCTTATTTTAGAACCTATTATACAGCCACAGTAGTCAAAACAAGCTGGTACTGGTACAAAAACAGGCACATAGACCAATGGAACAGAATTGAGAATCCAGATATAAATTCATCCACATATGAGCAGCTGATATTTAACAAAGGCCCAGTGTCAGTTAATTGGGGAAAAGATAGTCTTTTTAACAAATGGTGCTGGCATAACTGGATATCCATCTACAAAAAAATGAAACAGGACCCATACCTCACACCATGCACAAAAACTAACTCCAAATGGATCGAAGGCCTAAACATAAAGTCTAAAACGATAAAGATCATGGAAGAAAAATAGGGACAATGTTAGGAGCCCCAATACAAGGCATAAACAGAATACAAAACATTACCAAAAATGCCAAAGAGAAACCAGATAACTAGGAGCTCCTAAAAATCAAACACCTATGCTCATCTAAAGACTTCACCAAAAGAGTAAAAAGACCACCTACAGACTGGGAAAAAATTTTCAGCTACAACATCTCCAACCAGCTCCTGATCTCTAAAATCTACATGATTCTGCTAAAAGTCAACCACAAAAAGACAAACAACCAAATTAAAAAATGGGCAAAGGATATGAACAGGCACTTCACTAAAGAAGACATTCAGGCGGCTAACAGATACATAAGGAAGTGCTCTCGATCATTAGCCATTAGAGAAATGCAAATCAAAACTACAGTGAGATTCCATCTCATCCAACAAGGCTGGCATTAATCCAAAAAACACAAAATAATAAATGTTGGAGAGGCTGTGGAGAGATTGGACCACTTATACACTGCTGGTGGGAATGTCAAATGGTACAAACACTTTGGAAATTGATTTGGTGCTTCCTTAAAAAGCTAGAAATAGAACTACCATACGATCCAGCAATCCCACTCCTTGGAATATATCCTAGAGAAATAAGAGCCTTTACACGAACAGATATATGCACACCCATGTTTATTGCAGCACTGTTGACAATAGCAAAAAGATGGAAGCAGCCAAGGTGCTCATCAACAGATGAATGGATAAATAAACTATGGTATATTCACACAATGGAATACTACGCATCGATAAAGAACAGTGACGAATCTGTGAAACATTTCGTAACATGGAGGAACCTGGAAGGCATTATGCTGAGTGAAATTAGTCAGTTGCAAAAGGACAAATATTGTATAAGACCACTATTATAAGATCTTGAGAAATAGTTTAAACTGAGAAGAACACATTCTTTTGTGGTCATGACGGGGGGAGGGAGGGAGAGCGGGAAAGGGGTATTTATTAATTAGATAGCAGATAAGAATTACTTTAAGTGAAGGGAAGGACAACACTCAATATAGGGGAGGTCAGCACAACTGGACAAAACCAAAAGCAAAGAAGTTTCCTGAATAAACTGAATGCTTGGAACGCCAGCGAAGCAGGGGCAGGGGTTTGGGAACCACGGTTTCAGGGGACATATAATTCAATTGGCATAATAAAATCTATTAAGAAAACATTCTGTATCCCACTTTGAAGAGTGGCGTCTGGGGTCTTAAACGCTAGCAAGCAGCCATCTAAGATGCATCAGTGAGTCTCAACCCACCTGGATGAGAGAAGAATGTAGAACACCAAGGACACAAGGTAATTATGAGCCCAAGAGACAGAAAGGGCTACATGAACCGGAGACTACATCATCCTGAGACCAGAAGAACTAGATGGTGCCCAGCCACAACCAATGACTTCCATGACAGGGAACACAACAGAGAACCCCTGAGGGAGCAGGAGATCAGTGGGACGCAGACCCCAAATTCTCATGAAAAGACTAGACTTAATAGTCTAGCTGAGACTAGAAGGACCCTGGCAGTCATGGTCCCCAAACCTTCTGTTGGCCCAGGACAGGAACCATTCCCGAAGCCAACTTGTCAGACGTGGATTGGACTGGACAATGGGTTGGAGAGAGATGCTGATGGGGAGCGAGCTACCTGCATCAGGTGGACACTTGAGACTATGTTGGCATCTCCTGTCTGGAGGGGAGATGAGAAGGTAGAGGGGATTAGAAGTGGGCAAAATGGTCATGAAAAGAGAGACTGGAAGGAGGGGGGGGGCTGTCTCATTGGGGGGAGAGTAATTGGGAGTATGTAGTAAGGTGTATATAAGTTTTTATGTGAGAGACTGGCTTGATTTGTAAACTTTCACTTAAAGCACAACAAAAATTATTTTAAAAAAGAAAGAAATAGTGTTGCCTTGTCTTCTATTTTCTAAAAAAAAGTTTATCTAAGAATGGTGTTATTTCTTCCTTGTATGTTTGATAGAATTCAGCAGTGAAACCATCTAGGTTTGTAGTTTTCTCTGTGGGAAAGTTTTTTATAGTTATAGAGTTAACTAGAGTTTACTAGTTATAGAGCTATTCAGGTTTTCTACTTCCTCTTTGGCCAATTCCAGAAGGTTGTGTGTTTTCCAAAGAATTTGTCCAATTTATCAAACTCACCGTGTTTGTTAGCATCTAGTTGTTTATGAAATTCTCTTATTATCCTTGTAATATATTGAGGGTTTGTACTGATAACTCCCCCACATATCTGTCGACTTGTTGAGGGCTTGTGGAGTGCTTGCATGTTGTTGTGATGCTGGAATCTATGCCATCAGTATTCAAATACCAACAGGGTCACCCATGGTGAACAGGTTTCAGCTGAGCTTCCAGACTAAGACGGACTAGGAAGAAAGAATTGGCGATCTGCTTCTGAGAAGAATTAGCCAGTGAAAACCTTATGAATAGCAGCAGGACGTTGTCTGATATAGTACTGGAAGATGAGCCCCTCAGGTTGGAAGTCATTCAAAAGATGACTGGGGAAGAGCTTCCTCATCAAAATAGAGTCGACCTGAATGGTGTGGATGGAATCAAGCTTTCAGGACCTTCATTTGCTGATGTGGCATGACTCATAGTAAGGAGAAACAGCTGCAAACATCCATTAGTAATCAAAATGTGAAATGTACAAAGTATGAATCTAGGAAAATTGGAAATCATCGAAAAGGAAACGGAATGCATAAACATCAATATCCTAGATATTAGTGAGCCAAAATGGACTAGTATTGGCCATTTTGAATCAGAGAATCATATGGTCTACTATGCCAAGAATAACGACTTGAAGAAAAATGGCATTGTATTCATCTTCAAAAAGAACACTTCATATCTATTTTGAAGTACAACACTGCCAGTGATAGAATAACATCCATACTCCTACAAAGAAGATCAGTTAATATAACTATTGCTCAAATTTATGCACCAACCACTAAGGCCCAAGATGAGGAAATAGAAGATTTTTACCAATTTCTGCAGTTGGGAAATTAAGCAAGCAAGCAATCAGGATGCATTGATAATTACTGGTAACTGGAATGCAGACATTGGAAACAAAGAAGAAGGATCGGTAGTTGGAAAACATAGCCTTGGTGTTGGAAATGAAGCCAGGGATTGCATGACAGAATTCGCAAGACCAATGACTTCTTCATTACAAATATCTTTTTCAACAACATAAACGGCGACTATGTAGGTGGACCTTACCAGATGGAATACACAGGCATCAAATTGATTACATCTGTGGAAAGAGATGATGGAAAAAACTCGATATCATCAGTCAGAACAAGGCTAGGGGCCGACAGCGGAATAGATCATCAATTGCTCATATGCAAGTTCAAGTTGAAACTGAAGAAAATCAGAACAAGCCCATGACAGCCAAAGTACCACCTTGAGTATATCCCACCTGAATTTAGAGACCATCTCAAGAATAGATTTGATATGTTGAACACTAATAACTGAAGACCAGACAAGCTGTGCAATGTCATCAAAAATATCATACATGACGAAAGCAAGAGGTCATTAAAAAGAAAAGAAAGAAAAGACCTAAATGGATGTCAGAAGAGATGCAGAAAATTGCTCTTGAAAGTCGAGTAGCTAAAGCGAAAGGAAGAAATGATGAAGTAAAAGAGCTGAACACAAGATTTCAAAGGGCAATTCGACGTGACAAAGTAAAGTATTATAATGACATGTGCAAAGACCTGGAGTTAGAAAACCAAAGGGAAGAACTTGCTCGGCATTTCTCAAGCTGAAAGAACTAAAGAAAAAATTCAAGCCTCGAGCTGCAATACTGAAGGATTCTATAGGGAAAATACTAAACGATGCAGGAAATATCAAAAGAAGATGGAAGGAATACACAGAGTCACTGTACCAAAAATAATTGGTTGACGTTCAGCCGTTTCAGGGGGTAGCATATGATCAGGAACCGGTGGTACTGAAGGAAGAGATCCAAGCTGCACTGAAGGCATTGGTGAAAAATGAGCCTCCAGAAATTGACATAGTAACAATGGAGATGTTTAAAGAAATGGATGCAGCACTGGAAGTGCTCACTCATTTATGCCAAAAAATCCGGAAGACAGCTACCTGGCCAAACGACTGGAGGAAAGCCATATTTACGCCTATTCCAAAGAAAAGTAATTCAACTGAATGTGAAAATTATCCAACAATATCATTAATATCACACGCAAATAAAATTTTTGCTAAAGATCATTCAAAAGTGGCTGCAGTGGTACATCAGCAGGGAACTGTCAGAAATTCAGGCCGGATTCAGAACAGGATGTGGAACGAGGGATATCATTGCTGATATCAGATGGATCCTGTCCAAAAGCAGAAAATACCAGAAAGATATTTACCTGTGTTTTATTGACTATGCAAAGGCATTCGTCTGTGTGGATGGTAACAAATTATGGACAACATTGCGAAGAAATGGGAATTCCAGGACACTCAATTGTGCTCATGAGGAACCTGTGCATAGATCAAGAGGCAGTCATTCAAACAGAACAAGGGACTACTTCGTGTTTTAAAGACAGGAAGGGCGTGCATCAGGGTTGAATCTTTTCACCATACTTATTCAATCTGTATGCTGAGCTAATCTGAGAAGCTGGACTATATGAAGAAGAACGGGCCAACAGGATTGGAGGAAGACTAATTAACAACCTGTGTTATACAGATGACACAACCTTGCTTGCTGAAAGTGAAGAGAACTTGAAGCACTTGCTAATGAAGATGAAAGACCACAGCCTTCAGTATGGATTACACTTCGACAAAAAACATAAATCCTCACAACTGGACCAACAAGCAACACCCAGATGAACAGAGAAAATACTGAAGTTGTCAAGGATTTCATTTTACCCGAATCCACAATAAACACCCATGGAAGCAGCAGTCAAGAAATCAGAAGACGCATTGCATTCTATAAATCAGTTGCAAAAGACCTCTTTAAAGTGTTAAAAAGCAAAGATGTCGCCTTGAAAACTAAGGTGCACCTGACCCAAGCCATGGTGTTTTCAATTGCCTCATATGCATGTGAAAGCTGGAAAATAAATAAGAAAAAGGGAAGAAGGATTTGAAATATGGTGTTGGTGAAGAGTACTAAATATAACATGGACTGCCAGAAAAACAAACATATCCGTCTTGGAAGAAGTATAGCCAGAATGTTCCTTAGAAGCAAGGATGGCGAGGCTATGTCTCACATACTTTGGACATGTTATCAGGAGGGACCAGTTCCTGGAGAAGGACATCATCCTTGGTAAGTGGGGGGTCAATGAAAGAGGAAGATCCTCAAGGAGATGGATTGACACAGTGGCTGCAACAATGGGCTCACGCATAATGTCAATCATGAGGATGGCACAGGACCGGGCAGTGTTTCGGTCTGTTGTACATAGGGTCACTATGAGTTGGAACCAAATGAAGGGCACCTAACAACAACAGTGATAACTACTCTTTCAATCCTGATATTGATGATTTGTGTTCTATTTTTTGTTTTGTTTTGTTTTGTGTTTGTTTATTAGTCCTACTAGGGGCTCATCAGTTTTGTTGAACTTTTCAAAGAAGCAATATTCCACTTTGTTAATTTCCTCTGTTGGTTGTCTTTTATTTCATTGATTTCTGCTCCTATTTCTTTTCTCCTATATACTTTTGCCTTACTTTGTTTTTCTTTTTCTAGATCCTCGGTGAGAACTTAGGTGATTAAATTAGGCTTTTCTTCTTTTCTAATGTAAGCATTTAAAGCTACATTCCATAAATTTTGGTATGTTTTATTTTCATTATTATTCAACAGAAAATGTTTTCTAATTTCTCTTGTGGCTTCTTCTTTGGCCCATGGAAACACACTTAGTGTGATTACAATCCTTTTAGATTTATTGAGACTTGTTTTTATATTGGTGAAAGTATCATGTGTACTTGAAAAAAAAATGTGTATTCTGCCGTTTGGGGTGTAGTGTTCCATAAAAATCAATTAGGTCAAGGTGACTGATAGTGTCGTGAGGATCGCCTGTCTTTACTAGTATATCGTCTAGTTGTTCTGTCAATTGTTGAGTGAAGGATATTAAAATCTTCTACTAAGATTGTGACATTATCTATTTCTCTTTTAATTCTATCCTTTTTTTCCATTTATTTTGAGGCTGTCTTTTAGGCACACGCACATTTATGATTTTTATATCTTCCTGATAAATTGTTCCCATCAGTTGGAATCAAATAGACGGCAACAGGTTTGGGTTGTTTTGTTTTGTTTTTTAATGTCTCTGGTGGTAGGACACTCATCTGGTCATTTCACTGAAGAGCCCCAAGTATTTTTATCTGTGGATCTATAGCAAAAAAGCATAGGATTTTTCATTGTGATTGGAAATTAGAAAAAGTGTAGCTCTGGTTTCTGGCAAATGTATAGGCAGTATGACATGTGATTGCATAGATTTGGTCCCTAAGAAAGGTCAATTAAATTTCGTATAACAAGACTTACACATATAAATCCTTCAAGGGACAGCAAACATTCACAGTCCTCGAAGTATGCTGAGATGCTTATAACCTAAATTCATTATTTTCAGAATTTTTAATTAAAAGCAAGTTCAATAACTCCTATAAAGATAGTATTTATTTGTCTACTCAACAAACATTACAGCATATCCGACCAGCAAAACAATCTGCAAAATTGGGCATTTAACCTCAAAAGAGATAGCCTCCCAAACTGCTAAACTGATGTTGAACTGCTCAACTGATGTTGAACTGCTAAACTGATGTTGAACTGCTAAACTGATGTTGCTCAATCTAGAAGTTCTTGCCTCAGAATTTTCACAGGTGTTAATTTGCATGTATGGAATTCCTCCTGTTAAATTAGTTGTGGAACAAGTTGTCTGAGTCTGGTTTCAAGTCTAATTTGTGAATCTTGATATCTGACCATCCCCATATCTGCGACAGTAATTTTTCAAAATTTCCAGTCCATTCCTAGAATTAAAGGGTTAGAAAATAGAAAGGCAAAATTGAAAGTACAGTCTACGGGTCCATGTCCACGTCATCAAATGCCCAGACTGATAAAATATCTTCTAATTTAACATCCCGGCCTCAAGTGTCTTCCCTAGGCAATGTATACAGCATACAACCATTAGAAGGCTTACCCTCAAAACCCCACTTCCATCATGTTTCCCCAAACCTTATGTTTCCTCTTGGCTGATCCCTAGGTAGCGTAACTGTCTTGTGAGCAACTTCTAACCTAAAAGTTGCTGACTCAAACCCATCCAGTAGTGCCACGAAAGAAAGGCCTGGAGATCTGCTTCTGTAAAGATTAGAGCCAAGAAAACCCTATAGGGTAGTTCTACTCTGTCACACATGGGGACTCCACGAGTCAGAACTGGCTTGACGGCAATGGGTGTGGTGCTTGGTTTTGGCCTGGCCTTTCAGGCCCTCTGCTAGAAAGCATCTACTTGCTCTTGTAGTCACCTCAGCAGCTGTTCTTGTCACTTCCTGATCTGTACTCCCCCACCCCCAAACCTTCACACTGACATCGGTAGGGCAAGTCCTTCATCCTTAGACCCTGCCTACGTCTCCAACCTCTTGGTGCCCCCCCCACATGCTGCCACTCTACCAAGCTACTGAGAGTCCACACACTCATGCAAAGCCAATTCACACCTGTGCCTTTGTTAATTCCATTCCTCTCCCTTGTGTTTCCATGGTTCACACTCCCACCTTCCCTGCCAGGTGGGCACCTTCACATCTCCAGAATCACCTCTTCCATAAAGCACTTGCTGACCCCACCTCCTAACTGATGTAGAACTGACCCCAGATTTCTCTTTCGTACCCCACATTTTAATCTTAGCTTTGTCATGTTTCTCTCCCCCTTCTTTGAGGGTTAGAAATAGATCTCATTTCTCTTTGTATTCCCTTGGCACATCTTAGGTGTTCATTACCCAACCCAGTGCCGTCGAGTCGATTCCAACTCATAGCGACCCTACAAGACAGAGTAGAGCTGCCCCACAGAGTTTCCAAGGAGCGTCTGGCAGATTTGAACTGCTACCCTTTGGTTAGCAGCCATAGCATTAGATGTTTGAATTAATGAAAGAACAAATAAATGAACACGTACTCTCTAATTTGATCAAGAAAATATGAAAGTGGTTCCCTAGACACAATTCATCTGCTTACACTTCAGCTTCACATACAACTTTTTCCAAACTAGCATTTCTCCATCACTTATCTTTTTGCTCCTTCCTACAAGATTCACCAGCTTCAAAGACTTCATGATTTAACTCATTGCCTTGGATCCTTCTTTTCTGCTATATTCTACCTTGTAGACTCCTCGGAACTAGGTTTAAACCATTATCTTTCTTTTACTTTGAGTATTTACTTAGCTCTTTCTTGTGCCAGGTGCTGGACGTATTGGGAATTTTTTTTTTTTTTTTAATTTACTGCTATCTCATCTAATTCTAGAGACAACTTTGTGAGGTGAATATTAATATTCATGTTTTTATAGGTGAGAAAATTGAGTAACTTGTAGAAAGCTACCAAGAGCTGGAGCTGGTATTTGAACACAGGGTTACCATATCTGAAGTCATGCTTCTTCTCCATCCAAGCATGGAAGTTAGGGGGCAAATGTCTAGACTGGATACTGTTTTTATGTTCTTTCTGTAATAATTCAGTATATTTCACAGACTTGAATTTTTTTTCCTTTTTTTTCGCACTTTAAGTGAAAGTTTACAGTTCAAGTTAGTTTCTCATACAAAAATCTATATACACATTGTTATGTGACCCTAGTTGCTTTCTCTATAATGTGACAGTATACTCCTCCTTCCCACCCCAGATTTCCCATGTCCATTCAGCCAGCTTCTGTCCCTTTCTGCCTTCTCATCTCACCGCCGGACAGGAGCTGCCCATTTAGTCTCATGTATCTACTTGAGCTAAGATGCACAGTCCTCAAGAGTATCATTTTATATCTTATAGTCCAGTCTAATCTTTGTCTGAAGCATTGGCTTCAGGAATGGTTTTAGTTTTGGGCTAATAGAGTCCTGGGGCTGTGTCTTCTGGGGTCCCGCCAGTCTCAGCCAGACCATTAAGTCTGGCCTTTTTAGGCTCCATGAGGGGCTCTCTGTTGTGTTCCCTGTCAGGGCAGTCATTGGTGGTAGCCGGGCACCATGTAGTTCTCCTGGTCTCAGGCTGTTGGAGTCCCTGGTTTATATGGCCCTTTTTTGTCTCTTGGGCTCTTATTTTCCTTGTGTCTTTGTTGTTCTTCTTTCTCCTTTGCTCCAGGTGGATTGGGACCAATTGATGTTGAATTTTTTTTTTTTTTTTTAACTGCAGAATAGTTTCATCAAAATGGGTGAAGTTAGGCACGTGGTTAAGCACTCGGCTAAAAGGCAAAGTGTTGGCCATTCAAATCCACCCAGAGATGCCTCAGAAGACGGGCCTGGTGATCAGCTTCCAAAAGGCCACAGCCTTGAAAACCCCACGGAGCAGTTCTACTCTGCACACACGGGGTCACTGTGAGTCAAAAATAAACTAAACGGCAACTAACAACAACTACAAAATGGGCGAAGCTTATCTTTGATCAGAGATAAAGGCAAAGGAGCACCTGGCTTTAAGTTAAAACCACATAGATCCAAAAATAAGTTTATTATCTGGGACCAATCTTCCTGTGCTTGCAAACTATAATATAATACACCAAAACCATGGCGAGTCTGGAAGGAAGTTGGTTAATGCCACGAAATCACGGAATCACAGGCCTCATCACAATCTGCCAAGTTTATCTCAAAACATGTGTTCAGTCCTCCTTTGACAAAAACAACTCTTATTTTTCAGAATATGAAGGGCTAGGGGGATTTTATATTTTCTTACAAGAAATTTCCATCCTTTGGCCTTAACATTTTACTTTTTATTCAGAAGCACAGCGTGTTTTTATGTAGAAAGCTTCCCAGGAAGATTGCCGCCGTCTCGGATTTTCTCAGATTCTGAGTCACGGTCTGACTCTGACTAGTTTAACAGCACAGGCCCTCAAACTCTTACTAGAGAGAACCAGCCATCGAAACCTTCTAGATCAAAAGGAAACGAGCGGTAAATCGCCTCTCTGATTCTGAGTTCTTCAGGAAATGGAAAAAGAGAGAAGCTATATTTCTATTTATCAGCACCAAGTGTCAAATAATGATTTTGTGGAAGAACGGGGATTGATTTGAAAGTTAGGAGCCTTTGGGTTAGATCCAGGTTTTGAAGGACCTGGCACTCACATGATTTGGTAGGCTCTTTAAAAGGAAAAGGTCCCTGGGTGGTGCAAACAATTTACACTTGACTAAAATAAAAAAAAAAAAAATTTTTTTTTTTTTTTTTTAATAACAGAAAGGAGCCCTGGTGGCACAGTGTTTAAGAGCTCAGCTGGTAACCAAAAGGCCAGCAGTTCGAATCTACCAACCACTCCTTAGAAACCCTATGGGGCAGCTTTACTCTGTCCTGTAGGGTCAATATGAGTTGGAATCGACTCAATGGCAATGGGTTTTGATAACAGAAGAGTTGGCAGCTCAAATACACCCAGCAGCACTATGGAAGAAAGACCTGGTGATCTGCTTCCATAAAGATTACAGCCAAGAAAACCCTATGGGGCAGCTCTACTCTGTCACACAGGGTCACTATGAGTCAGAATCGACATGACAGCAATGGGTTTTCTACAAGAAAAAGAATACAACTTACAAATCCAAATTTAAGAATGAGCATAAATATTTATATACGAGAAACATAGGTTATGATTCTTAGCCTTTTTCGTGAACCTTTAAAATATATCCCTTATTGAAGTGAATTATTAAAGAGTTTTTTTTTGTTAAAAGCAATCAGCCTATTTGTTAGGGTTTAGAAATTAGATATACCATATGTAACTGACAAGTGCACCTCACAATCTTACGTATATTCCTGAAGAGCTTTGTAAATATCTAAAGTTTTAAAATTAATGTATATTTCATATGAGAATGACTTTTAAAGGAATACCATTGTGAAAAGTTTTAAATGAGGAGTCCTTTTATAAAACAATTACATGTAGCTTTCTTGGGGTGAATTTTCATTTTCTTAATCTTTGATTTACTTTAAATTAGGTACATCTGTCTCTTTATCTTAACTCTTTAGAACATCAACTTACTGAAGAAAAAGATAATGGAACACTGTCCAGTTAGAAAAAAATAAAGATAAGCAGATTTGGGGTATTAGACTGTTTCAGAGCCTTTGGATATTATTGTTAAAAATATGAAGTTTAGTATCAATTGATATTGGCTTTCAAAATTCAAAATTTGTATTCTATTCACCAAAATCAGGATAATTCCATATCATCTACTTCTCCAGCCCTAGATTCTCACCTTCACAACCTATAGGATGTTGCCCTGTGAATTCCTACAATCTTCATAATGTCAAAATGTTCCCCGTTAGGGAAAGGAAGCAAGTTGGAGCCAAAGCGGATAAAGACATCAGATAGAAACAAAGAGGAGAGAAGGGGTACATGTGTTGCCATCATTCAAATCCCTGATTCCAGTGAGGCCTGAAGCCCACTGCAATCCTGCCATGCCTGAAGGCCCGTGAACTACCCCATAAATGTCAAAGACTCCCTTCTGCCAGGCAGGGTCATGTTGGGTTTCTGTCATACACAACTTGGAGTCCTGACTAATACAACTGCTTCAGGTAACACCTGTATTACTATGAAGTGGAACATAAACTATTTTTATAAAAATTTGAAAATATCTTGTATTTATATAGTACTTCATAACTTCCAAACACTGTTATACACAGTATATATTTTGATATAATGTGTATAATGTAATAAAGATAATTGGGTGATACGGGTAGAACAAGGAGCCCTGGTGTTACAACAGTTAAGCACTCAGCTGCTAACTGAAATGTTGGTGGTTCCAACCCAAATGGAAGCTCCACAGAAGAAGGACTTGGTGATCTGCTTCCGTAAAAATTACAGCCCAGAAAATCCTATGGAGCAGTTTCATGGAGGAATCTGGAAGGCATCATGCTGAATGACATTAGTCAGCTGCAAAAAGACAAATATTGTATAAGACCACTATTATAAGAACTTGAGAAATAGTTTAAACAGAGAAGAACACATTCTTTGATGGTTACGAGAGGGGGAAGGGATGGGAGGGAGGGTGGGAGAAGGGTATTCACTAATTAGATAGTAGATAAGAACTACTTCAGGTGACAGGAAAGACAAAACACAATACAGATGAGGTCAGAGCAACTGGACTAAACCAAAAGCAAAGAAGTTTCATGAATAAACTGAATGCTTCAAAGACCAGCATAGCAGGGGCAGGGGTTTGGGGACCATGATTTCAGGGGACATCTAAGTCAATTGGCATAATAAAATCTATTAAGAAAATGTTCTGCATCCCACTTTGGAGAGTGGCGTCTGCGGTCTTAAACGTTAGCAAGCGGCCGTCTAAAATCCATCAGTTGGTCTCCACCCACCTGGATCGAAGGAAAATGAAGAACACCAAGGACACACGATAACTATGAGCCTAAGAGACAGAACGGGTCACATAAACCAGAGACCACATCACCCTGAGACCAGAAGAACTAGATGGTGCCCGGCTACAAGCGGTGACTGCCCTGACAGGGAACACAACAGAGAACCCCTGAGGGAGCAGGAGATCAGTGGGATGCAGACCCCAAATTCTCATAAAAAGACTAGACTTAATGGTTTGACTGAGACTAGAAGGACACCTGTGGTGATGGCCCCCAGACCTTCTGTTGGCCCAGGACAGGAACCATTCCCGAAGCCAACTCTTCAGACAGGGATTGGACTGGACAATGGGATGGAGAGGGATGCTTGGTGAAGAGTGAGCTTCTTGGATCAGGTAGACATGAGACTATGTTGGCATCTCCTCCCTGGAGGGAAGATGAGAGGGTAGAGAGGGTTAGAAGCTGGCAAAATGGACACAAAAAGAAAGAGTGGAGGGAAGGAGCAGGCTGTCTCATTAGTGGGTGAGCAATTGGGAGTATGTAGCAAGGTGTATAAAAGTTCGTGTGTGAGAGACTGACTTGATTTGTAAACTTTCACTTATAGCACAATAAAAATTAAAAAAAAAAAACCCATGGAGCAGTTTTACACTGTTACATGGCACCTAACAACAACATAGGTAGTACAGACATTTAGAATCTCTGATTTTAAAATAGCACCCCCCCCCAAAAAAAAAGGACAGAGAATGATTTAAATTTTGTGAGGTCACACACGTAGCACGCGGAAAACTGGAATTGAATTCAAGTCTTCTAACTCTAAATCCCTAGCCCAGTCCTTGTTGCCCCACTTCACATCAATCCACATGTCAAATGGACTAAAAAGCCTGGCTTTGCAAAGGAACCTTTCCACAGTGTAAATAGCCATCTTCTAATTAGCCTATTTTGTGAATGTGATCTTAAAAATAGCATTTCCTTAATACAAGGCATACTTGCACTGTACTTACTTTACTTACTAAAACCAGTAAAGAATTGGTGACACCTTGTGGCAAAAGCTTACCAATTCGCGTGCTACTGATCAGTTGAGAGACTTGTCCGTGGGCTTTATGCACTTCACTGAGAAGTTAAGACAATAGCAGGACTTCTGGAAAAAAATAATCTGTGGTTACAGGCTCTGCTTCTCGTAACTGGATTCTCCCATCAACAGACTCTTAACTGGGCTTTAGCTTCCCGCACTTCACAGAAACTGCTATTATTGTCAAGTTCACAGATGACTTCCGTGTTTGCAAACCCAAGGGTTACTTCTCAGTTCTCATCTTACTTCACGTCTCGGTAACATCGGACCAGGTTGACCACACTGTTCCTGAGACCTTTGTTTTCAGCAAGACCACACTCTGGTTCCCTTCTACCTCACTGGCTACTCTTCTTCTGCCTGGTCTCTAATGATCTGTGATCTTCATTTCTGTGTTCTGCCCAGGTTCTCTCACCCAGTCCTAAGTCTTTAAAGCCATCTAAATGCTCATGAGAACCAAAGGATCTCTCCACCCTCGGCCTTTCCACAGAAATCAAGACTCACATCTCTAATCTGCCAACTTGACATATCCACGTTTATGTCTAAAAGCATCTCAAAACTAACATGTCTGAACCAAAACCCTTGATTTCCTACTCCTCCCAAGCTGTTGACTATATCTCAGTAATGACATGATTATCATGTCATTTTGTTCAAGCCAAAAACATAGCGGCCACCCTTTATTTTTTTCCTCACCCCCAGATCTAATCCATCAGTCAGTTCTCCTGATTTATTCTTGAAAACATCCCAAATGCACCCCTTCTCTGTTTTCCCTATTACTGTAACTCAAGCATGTCCTTTCTCTAACCTACTGTAACATTTTCCTGTCTAGTCTTACTCATTACCTCTTAAATCCATTCTTCACATAGCAATCAGAGTGATCTTTGTAAAATATAACTCCAATCATATCAGCCTCCCACTTAAAACCCTTAGATGGCTCCCCATAATCCAAACTCCTTACCCCAGCCTACAAGATCTGATGTGATCTGATGCCTAGTTAACACTAAAAACTCAAGTCCAACCACTCTTGCCATTGCTCTCAATGTCCCAGCCACACGGGCTTTCCTCCTGTCCCTTGGTCACAACAAGCTTGCTCCTACCTTGGGATCGGTGCACTAGAAGCTTCCCTCTGCCTGTACTGCTCTTCCCCCAAAACTGCATGTGTTTGGCTCCTTCTTATGTCATTCAGGTCTCAAGTCAAACACTACCTTCTCAGGCCTTTGCCACTACTTGGTCTAAAACAGCCACCCAGGCACTCCTTATCAGAACGTTCCATTTTGTTTTCATCACCGCTTTTACCGTTCCATGACTTTTGCTTCTTTCTTAATGTTTTTGGCTTATTTGCCTTTATTCTGCCTCCCTTCACTAGCATAAAAGCATCATGATACCGGAGGCCTTCTCTTTGTGGTCTGCCATTCTATCTTTGCTCTTACAATAGTGTGTGGTATAAGGAGGGTGCTTCGTAAAGGTTTGTTGAATAATGAACTGTCATGAGTTCCCTCTCGCATTCTCTTACCGACTCGAAAATATTTTGGAAACTTAGCTGTTCGCTCACTTTTCACATTCTACAAGGTGCTCCCTCTTCTTTTCCTTGGATAAACTGTTGTTGTTGTGTGCTGTTGAGTCGATTCTGAGTCATAGTTACCCTACAGGACAGAGTAGAACTGCCCAATAGGATTTCCAAGGCTGTAATGGCACTGTTTTTTTTTTTAATCTTTACGGGAGCAAATAATCAGGTCTTTTCTCCCGCAGAGCGGCTGGTGTGTTCGAACCACCAACCTTTCATTTAGCAGCTGAGCACTTAACCACTGTGCCACAGGGCTCCTTGGATAAACTGTACACCTGTGCTGATCATTCATTCATTCATTATAAGAAAGCATTAAGCTATGTGGTAGGGCTACCAATACAAATAGGACATGATTTCTGCCCTCAAGAAGCTTATGGCCTAGTTGTGGAGGCAAGTATGTTAACAAATCATTATAAATGCCAAGTGGCAGTAAAAAGATAGAAATATGGAAGAGGACCATGTGAACCCAAGTTAGAGGGATCAGATGTGTCTCCCTGGAAAAAATAACAACATGAGGCTTACAAGATGAGTAGAGAGTCAGCCAGGAGAAGGGATAAAGGAAAATACAAAGCATAGATACAGAAGTGGACAACACAATAGCATGCGTAGTTTGAGCTTTACTGAAACCAGATTTGTTACTATTGTTGTTGTTGTTAGGTGCCATCGAGTCGGTTCCGACTCATAGTGACTCTATGCACAACAGAACAAAACGCTGCCCAGTCCTGTGCTATCCTCACAATCCTTGTTACGCTTGAGCTCATCATTACGGCCACTGTGTCAACCCACCTTGTTGAGGGTCTTCCTCTTTTTTACTGACCCTCTACTTTACCAAGCACAATGTCCTTCTCTAGGTACTGATCCTTCCTGACAACATGTCCAAAGCATGTAAGACACAGTCTCGCCATCCTTGCTTCTAAGAAGCATTCTGGCTGTACTTCTTCCAAGACAGATTTGTTCATTCTTTTGGCAGTCCATGGTATATTCAATATTCTTCACCAACACCACAATTTAGAGGCATCGATTCTTCTTCTACGGTCTTCCTTATTCACTGTCCAGCTTTTCCATGGCTTGGGTCAGGCACACTTAGTCCTCAAGGTGACATCTTTGCTTTTAAACACTTTCCAGGGGTCTTTTTCAGCAGATTTGCCCAATGCAATGCGTCTTTTGATTTTTTCACAGCTGCTTCCAGAGGTGTTGAAAAATATACAATAATCAGATAGTGGGGCATTTATATCATAATTTAAGGAGCTTGAACTCTTTAGGCTATGTGGTTATAGAAATATCTCAAAATAAAACCTGCGTAACTAGATTTGCATATGAGTCAGATCCTTCTGTGACTGTACTGAAGATCCAGCTTGGGCAGCACAGAGTCAGAAGGATCAGGTCAAAGGCTGTTGTAATTGCTCAGGTCAGACTAGTAAGGATGCAAAGGCGAAGGCCCAGAATCGAGAATAGGTTTAGGAGGTAGAATGGGCAGGACTCGGTGATTATGTGGGTATGGAGAATGTGTGAGGAGTAGTTGCAGATGAAAGAGAGAGAGGGAAAGAGGAAAGCAAGACGGCAAGAGAAACTCAGCAAAAGGGGCAGGTTCGGGGTGGGAAAATAGAGAGCACCATAACCTGACACTTTAGTGCATAGGTTGTAGAGTCAGACAGAAAGGGTTTAAATCTTGGTTCTGTCCCCTAGTTTCTGTATGACCTTGGTAAGTTATTTTAACTTCTCTAGGTTTCACTTCCCTCATTAAACATTAAATGGGAATATCAGAACCTACCTCACAGGATTGTTAGAAGAACTAAATGAAATCATATATGTAAAGTTCTTGGCAGAGTGCCTGCTAGTGACCCTACAGGACAGTAGAACTGCCCCATAGGGTTTCCAAGGAGTGCCTGGTGGATTGGAACTGCTGACCTTTTGGTTAGCAGCTGAACTCTTAACCACTACGCCACCAGGGTTTCCACTGGAAATATTAATGATTAAGATATTCTAAAATTATTATTATGCTATCAATCTACTTGCACCTGTGGTCATATGCTCTATTCTTTCACAGTTACTATGGATGAACTACCCATGCTTCTAGCCAAGGCCAACTCTTCTTGTGCACAGGAGCCCACCCCTCTTGCCTATGCAGGAACATCATTCTACTAACTCTTCCCTCTCTCTCCTACCTCATCCACTCTCTTCCAGTCTTCTGGAATGTTGGTACTTCTATGCTGCCTTGTTGAGCCAACAACCAAGATGACAGAGTGGAGACAGGAAAAAAGCCCGTGTTAATGATGTGCTGAGCTCCTGAGTTAACCAACCTGGAAGGCATCCTACCTCTGCACTTAGGTGAGATATTAAATTATTTATTGTTTAAGCCACTTAGTTTTTTTTTACCTGATAAAAACGTTCCAAGTGATAAACTAGTGTTCAATATTTCTATGATATGGTGCTAACCTTCCTTTCTAGTGGTATTTCTGCTTCTACAACTCATCTACACATACCCCTTTTTTTTTTATTATTTATTATTGTGCTTTAGGTGAAAGTTTACACATCAAGTCAGTCTCTCATACAAAAAGCCATACACACCCTGCCGTGCACTACCAGCTGCTCTCCCCTTAATGAGACAGAACACTCCTCCTCTCCACCCTGGATTCCCCGTGTCCATTCAACCAGCTCCTGTCCCCCCTTCCCTCTCATCTTACCACCTGACAGAAGTCACCCACTTAGTCTCATTTGTCTGCTTGAGCCACAAATGTCACTCCTCAGCAGCATCATTGTCTATCTTATAGTCCAAGCCAATCCCTGTCTGTAGAGTTGGTTTCTGGAATGGTTCCAGTTTGAGGCTATCAAAGGGTCCGGGTATTTTGACCGTCAGAGTCCCTCCCATCTCAGTCAGACCATTAAGCCTGGTCTTTTTACAAGAATTTAAGATCTGCATCCCACTGTTCTCCTGCTCCATCAGGGATTCTCTTTTGTGTTCCCTGTCAGGGCAGTGATCGGTGGTAGTCAGGCACCATCTAGTTCTTCCAGTCTCAGGCTGTTGGAGTCTCTGGTTTATGTGATCCTTTCTGTCTCTCGGGCTAGTATTTACCTTGTGTCTTTGGTGTTCTTCATTTTCCTTTGTTTCAGGTGCTTTGTTGTTGTTGCCCTTCGAGTCAACTGCAACTCATGGGGACCTATGTATAAGGTTGTCCCATCCTGCACCATCTTCATGATCATTGGTATTTTTGAGTCCATGGCTGCGGCTACTGTGTCAATCCATATCATGGAGGGTTTCCCTCATTTTCACTAAGCCTATACTTTTTTTTTTTTTTATACTTTACCAAACGTGATATCCTTTTCTAGACATTCTTTTCACCTAATGATGTGTTCAAAGTAAGTGAGCCATTCTCATCATCCTCACTTCTAAGGTGCTTTCTGGCTGTATTTTGCCCAAGACTGATTACAGATCTTCAAATCCACGTCGGGCTTTTGAGCTTTTGATTGAACCATATCCTCCATTCTGAATGCGCTTCCCCCAAGATTTTTGCCAAAATGCTATCTATCATTATAAAGACAATCAAGTGGACAAATAAAATGTGGTATGGTTATACAATGGAATGTTATTCAGCCATAAAAAAGAATGAAATACTGATAACATACTATAATCTAAATGAGCCTTGACAACATTGTTTTTGTTGTTAAGTGCCATCAAGTTGGTTCCTACTCATAGCAACCCTATGTACAACAGAATGAAACACTGCCCAGTCCTGTGCCATCCTCACATTCGTTGTTATGCTTAAGCCCACTGTTGTAACCACTGTGTCAATCCATTTCATTGAGACTCTTCTTCTTTTCTGCTGACCCTCTACTTTACCAAGCATGATGTCCTTCTCCAGGGACTGATCCCTCCTGACAACATGTCCAAAGTATGTGAGATGCAGTCTTTCCATCCTTGCCTCCAAGGAGTATTCCAGCTGTACTCCTTACAAGACAGACCTGTTTGTTCTTTTGGCAGCCCATGGTATATTCAATATTCTTCTCCAACACCACAATTCAAAGACATCAATTCTTCTTCAGTCTTCTTTATTCATCGTCCAGCTTTCACATGCATAGGAGACAACTGAAAACACCATGGCTTGGGTCAGGTGCACCCTAGTGTTCAAGTGACATCTTTACTTTTCAACACTTTAAAGAGGTCTTTTGTAGCAGATTTTCCCAATGCAATGTGTCTTTTGATTCTTAACTGCTCCTTCCATGGGTGTTGATTGTGGATCCAAGTAAAATGAAATCTTTGATAACTTCAAACTTTTCCCCATTTATCATGATATTGCTTATTGGTCCAGTCGTGAAGATTTTTGTTTTCTTTATGTTGAGGTGTAATCTATACTGAAGACTGTGGTCTTTGATCTTTGTCAGTAAGTGCTTCAAGTCCTCCTCACTTTCAGCAACCAATGTTGTGTCATCTGCATAACACAGGTTGGTAATGAGCCTTCCTCCAATCCTGATGCCCCAATCTTCTTCATATAGTCCAGCTTCTCGGATTATTTGAGCCTGAGTAGGTATGGTGAAAGGATACAACCCTTATGCGCACCTTTCCTGACTTTAAACCACGCTGTATCCTCTTGTTCTGTTCGAATGACTGTCTCTTGGCCTATGTGCAGATTCTTCAAAAGCACAATTAAGTGTTCTGGAATTCCCATTCTTCGTAATGTTATCCATAATTTCTTATGATCCACACAGTTGAATGCCTTTGCATAGTCAATGAAACCCACGTAAACATCTTTCTGGTATTCTCTGCTTTCAGCCAGGATCCATCCGACATCAGCAATGATATCCCTGGTTCCACATCCTCTTCTGAATCCAGCTTGAATTTCTGGCAGTTCCCTGTTGATATTCTGCTGCAGCCAATTTTGAACGATCTTCAGCAAAATTTTACTTGTGTGTGATGTTAATGATATCGTTCAATAATTTCTGCATTTGGTGGGATCACCTTTCTTGGAAATAGGCATAAATATGAATCTCTTCCAGTCAGTTCGCCAGGTTATCTTCCAAATTTCTTGGCATACATGACTAAGAACTTCCAGAGCTGCATCTGTTTGTTGAAATATCTCAATTGGTATTCCATCAAGTCCTGGAGCCTTGTTTTTCACCAATGCCTTCAGAGCAGCTTGGACTTCTTCCTTCAGTGCCACTGGTTCCTGCTCATATGGTACCTCCTGAAATGGTTGAACACTGACCAATTCTTTTTGGTATAGTGACTCTGTATTCGCTCCATCTTCTTTTAATGCTTCCTGAGTTGTTTACTATTTTCCCCCATAGAATCCTAGAATATTGCAACTCAAGGCTTGAATTCTTTCTTTAGTTTCTTTCAGCTTGAGAAATGCAGAACGTGTTCTTCCCTTTTGGTTTTCCATCTCCAGGTGTTTGCACATGTCATTATAATACTTTACTTTGTCTTCTGGAGCCACCCTTTGAAATCTTCTGTTTAACTCTTTTACTTCATCATTTCTTCCTTTCGCTTTAGCTACTTGGCATTCAAGAGCAAATTTCAGAGTCTCTTCTGACATCCATTTTGGCCTGTTTTTTCTTTTCTGTCTTTTTAATGACCTCTTGCTTTCTTAATGTCCTTGATGGGATTCCACATTAGGTTCAGTGAAAGAAGCCAGATACAAAAGGCCACACATTGTATGATTCCACTACATGAAATATCCAGAATAGGCAAATTCACAGAAACAGAAAGTAGATTAGTGGTTGATTAGTAGATTAGTGGTCCTTATTTATGCCTATTCCCAAAAAAGGTGATTCAACCAAATGCAGAAATTATTGAACAATATCATTAATATCACACAGGAGTAAGATTTTGCTGAGGTTCAAAATCGACTGCAGCAGTATATCAACAGGGAACTGCCAGAAATTCAAGACAGATTCAGAAGAGGATGCGGAACCAGGGATATCATTGCTGATGTCAGATCCATCCTGGCTAAAAGCAGAGAATACCAGAAATATGTTTACCTCTGTCTTATTGACTATGCAAAGGTGGAAACCCTGGTGGGATAGTGGTTAAGAACTATGGCTGCTAACCAGAAGGTTGGCAGTTCAAATCCACCAGGTGCTCCTTGGAAATTCGACTGTGTGGATCATAAAAAATTATGTATAACATTTCAAAGAATGGGAATTCCAGAACACTTAATTGTGCTTATGAGGAACCTGTACACAGATCAAGAAGCAGTCATTCGAACAGAACAAGGGGATGCTGTATGGTTTAAAGTCAGGAAAGGTGTGTGTCAGACTTGTATACTTTCATCATATCTATTCAATCTGTATGCTGAACAAATAATCTGAGAAGCTGGACTACATATGGGGACTCAGGATTGGAGGAAGGCTTATTAACATGTGTTATGCAGATGACACAACCTTCCTTGCTGAAAGTGAAGAGGACTGGAAGCACTTACTGATAAAGATCAAAGACCACTGCCTTTAGTACGGATTACACCTCAACATAAAGAAAACAAAAGTCCTCACAAGTGGACCAATAAGCCACATCATGATAAACAGAGAAAAGACTGAAGTTGTCAAGGATTTCACTTTGCTTGGATCCACAATCAACAGCCATGGAAGCAGCAGTCAAGAAATCACACAATGCATTGCATTGAGCAAATCTGCTGCAAAGGCCTCTTTAAGGTGTTGAAAAGCAAAGATGTCATCTTGAAGACTAAGGTGGGCCTGACCCAAACCATGGTATATTCAGTGGCCTCAAATGCATGTGAAAGCTGGTTGATGAATAAGGAACACTGAAGAATTGATGCCTTTCAATTGTGGTGTTGGAGAAGAATATTGAATATATTGAATAATGGACTGCCAAAAGAACAAACATATCTGTCTTGGAAGAAGTACAACCAGAATGCTCCTTAGAAGCAAGGATGGCAAGGCTTTGCTCACATACTTTCTACATGTTATCAGGAGGGATCAGTCCCTGGAGAAGGACATAATGCTTGGTAAAGCAGAGGGTCAGCAAAAAAGAGGAATACCCTCAACAAGATGGATTGACACAGTGGCTGCAACAATGGGCTCAAGCACAACTATTGTGAGGATGGCACAGGACCAGGCAGTGTTTCATTCTACTGTACGTAAGATACAGGTATGGGGCCCTGAGGTAAAATTAACCCTCTTGTGAACAGAGGCTGTAAAAAAATTCCAAAGCAAACAAGATAATGGCATAGGGAAGACAAGAAGAAACCAGTATCTCAACCTGAGGCTAAATTTTAAACGATAAGCAACCAGATTTTCGTAAACACTTCCTCTTAGGATTGTTTTCAGGCAAACCAACTAAAACCAGAATTCTGTGCAGGTGCAGAAACGATTTGGTTGACTGCCGGACAGCCCCATCCCATAATGAGTCCTGCCTAGGAACTAGGAAACTGGTGTCAAGGAACTAAAAAAACGCCAGACACACATCACCAGATAAAAGCCAGACCCAATTTAGAAGTGAGAGGTCTGATACCCACTTCCATGCTAAGCCTCAGCCTAGCCCTTCTTTTAAATATGCATGCTATTTCCCAGGAGTTTGATGAATATGTGTAAGTTGCCTTTTACTGCACAGTATAAAACTTCTCCCAGCACTTTGCTCTGGGAGGCAGTGCTTTGAGAGTGATCTCACTGTCTCCTACTTGCACATATTAAACTATGTCTGCTTTAAAATCCACTTGACTCTAGTTATTCTTAATGGAGTACAAGTGGCAAACCCATTGTGTTCAGCAACACTTAGGGTTGGGACCAACTCTACAGCACCCAACAACAGGCACTGGAGAAGGAATGGGGAGTGGCTGCTAATGGATTTCTTTTGGTGGGCGATGAAAATGGTCTGGGATTAAAAAAGTGGTAATGGTTGCGCAGCCTTATGAATTTACTAAAAACCACTGAACAGTACACTTTAATGGTGAATTGTACGGTATGTGAATTGTATCTTAATAAAGCCATTGTTTTTTAATGTTATTACTCTCCAAACACAAAATTTATGTGCCATTTTCACATTTAGCCCTTTCATAAATTACCTTAAAATTAATCAGATCTAAATTTTTCCAGGAGCATTCTTACCTCTAGTATGTATCATGCACCTTTGTTAGCATTATTTACACAATTCCTTAAATCTACTTTAGATCATTAGCTTCAAAGCACAGGAGTGGCCAAGGAGATCTCAATGTCATGGCTTGCCATTGACCCAACACAGTCCTAAGTATTACATTTATTAATTCTCTTAATCCTTGGAACAAACCCCAAGGGATAAATTCGATTATTCCCAATTTGCAGATTAGGTAGATGATTAACTTGCTTGAGGTTATGGGGCTAGTGAATTGTCAACCTGGATTCAAATCCAGACAGCATTTAGCTGAATGGAAGTAGTAAATGAATATGCAAACGATTATCACACTTCACTTAGTCAAACTACAAGATTTTTAACATAGCCTACTATATATATATATATGTATGTATATCCTTTGCTGTAAGATTCCCGACTTAAAAAGATCCTAGAGGACAGAGAACTACCCCATAGGGTTTCCAGAGAGCGACTGCTGGATTCTAACTGCGGACCTTTTGGTTAGCGGCCAAACTCTTAACCACTGTGCTATCAGGGGCTCCACTCAACCAAATCAACTTGTGTTTCTAATCACTGACCCAGCTCAGTCAGTGTCATTCTCCAGAGGCTAGAACCTGATGGATTAAGGCATGTACTTGTTGTTGCTGTTGTTGTTGGGTGCCCTGGAGTCCATTCTGACTCGTGTCGACCCCACGTCTTACTGCTCCATAGGGCTTTCTTGGCTGTAATTTTTACGAAAGCAGATCACCAGGCTTTTCTTCCGAAGCAATACTGGGTGGATTCAAACCGCCAACCTTCAGGCTGGTAGAGGAGCACAATTTGCGCTACCCAGGGACCATGAATTAAGACACAGAGGACCTAAAAGAAAAATTCAAGTAACCACCAGACAGGCGCACCCCTTCCCAAAAGTAGACGGCTGTGGGGCGGTCCTTGTCGATCTATGCGCCCAAGGGTCCTCCAAAGTGCTGGCAAGAGAAGTAAGCAGAGAGGGAAGCTGGGACAGCACTGAGAGGTTGCCGGGGCAGCGGCCGCCGGCTCTGGACCGAGGGCAGAGCAGGGTGGGGGTGCCGGGAGCCCCGGGGAAGCCCTGCCCCGATGGCACGTAACAGAGCTGGTGCCATACGTGCGCGGCCGCAGGGGCAGCTCGGGGCTCAGCAGGGCGGCGACACTGGCGGGAAGAGAAACAGCAGAGGCCGGCGCAGCCAGCGGGAGCACGTGGGCCTGGGAGAATGACGCCGACACCTGCCCTACCGAGCCACCCTCCACCTTGGGGCTGGGGGCCACCGCCAGCCCCGCCTCCCTGGCCAGAGAGCCCCTGGCGCGCAGGCGCCTTTGCGGCGCAGGCGCGGCGGGGCGGAGCCAGGAGCCGGAAGCGCCCCGTGCCAGGAACCGGAACTTCGCGGAGGTCAGGCGAAGGGACCGAGTTCCGCGTTGCTTGGCAACCGGTGTGCGAGCAGCGGGCCGGCTTTGTGCTCCCTGGAGCGAGCCGAGCATAGCGCCCACCGCCTGCCCCGGCAGCCTCCCGCCCCGCCCGCCTCACTTCTTGCCGCCCCTGCTTGCGTCGCGGAATTCCTGCCCCTGGCATTACTTACACCTCTCCGGCTCTCACGACACCTTAGCGCCCACCTGTCTCAAGGCCAAGCTCCACCGAAAAGGAGGCGGCCCGAGGCCGGACGTGACCCTCTCGCTGACTGACCACAGCGCCGCGACCATGGGCACCTACACCTACACCAGCCGGCCCCGGGCCCTGCCCTGCCAGCGCCGCCGTTACCGGGACAGCCTGTTGCAGCCGTGAGTGCCCGAGCCGCTCTCCCACACCAACCCTGTGTGGTCTCCACCTGCACCCCATCCCGGGGCCCTGGCCCTCCACCCTGGCGAGGTCTGCCGGGCTGCTTTCCCTGTCTGCACTCTCCCGAAATAAACTTTCTTCCCGGAGAAGCTCTCCCGTGGCATGGAGGAATGAAGCCAGGAGGGGGGCGGGCGGCCGCTGTTGGACGATCAGCGTTTAGCGATACCGTGTGGAGCTGCTGGGCCTGACGCTCAGGGATCGGCTCCTTCCACAAAGTTGGAGTCAATTAATGTTTATTGGGGGCCCGCTGTATGCCAAGCACCTTGCAGGGAGCTTTTTAAGTAAGAGATGTCTACCAGTTTAAGAAGAGAAAAATAGAAAAATGTGAGAAAGGATTATGTACGTTAGAAAAGGATTCACATTAAAACTGGACTCCTTTCCAAAACACTACCTGGTGCCTTTAAATACAGTAAAACCTGTGAAAGCTGGAACCTGTGTAAGGCAGAAACTTGTCAGAGAAGGAAAATTCAAATGTTCTCCACTAATCGGGTGACAGAAAAATGGTAAGACCACACCCTGCCAAAGGTGGAAAACTTGCAAAACTTGGAAAAACAAGGCAGTCCGGTTGAGTTCTGGCTCTCACAGTTGAGTTCTGGCTCTCACAGGTTTCACGGTAGTTGCTTACAGATCATTATTATCAGTTCAGACCAACAAGTAAGATAAACGAGAATCAGTGGTAGTTCATAAGGCACAAATACTTGTGGGAAGGAAGGGAGATAGATAGAGTTAATTGATTGGACTGTGTTAAGGTAATGCTGAAGACATAGTAAAATCTAAATTTGAAGAAAATAGTTGAGACCACTTTCCACGATAACCAAAAAAAACCAAACCCACTGCTGTCGAGTCGATTCCGACTCATAGCAACCCTATAGGACAGAGTAGAACTGCCCCATGGAGTTTCCAAGGAGCGCCTGGTGGATTCAAACCACTGACCTCTTGGTTAGCAGCTGTAGCACTTAAACACTAGGCCACCAGGGTTTCCCTTTCCGTGATAAAAAAAAAAAAAATTTTTTTTTTTTTCTTTTTAATGATAGCCTTATTAATATTGAAAAGGGTCCAGGAGACTACCCATTGCCGTCAGAGACAATAGCTACCCTATAAAACAGAGTAGAATGGCCCCATAGGGTTTCCTAGGCTGTAATCTTTATGAAAAAGGGCCCTGGTGGTACAGCGGTTAAAGCACTTAGCTATTCACCGAAAGGTTGGTTCCGCCATTCTGCAGGAGAAAGATGTGACAGTCTGGTTCTGTAAAGATTTGGAAACCCTATGGGGCGGTTCTACTCTATCCTATGGGGTCACTATGAGTTGGAATCATAGTGGGTTTGGATGGGTTTGGTTTTGTTTTTGTTTTTTAATCTTCTTGGAAAGAGACTGCCACATCTTTCTCCCACATAGCCACTGGTGGATTCAAACCCCTGACATTTTGGTTAACAGCTGAGTGCTTAACCACTGAACCACCAGGGTTCCTTGTCCAGGAGAATACTATTAGCTAAACTTGCCGATGAGTGACCAGAAGACCATATGCAAAGAGAGTATGCTTTTGTGTCAATTTGGAGAAAGATCTCCTATAAAGTCCTAGACCCTGTCTTGATCAAAATTTTATAGTTCGACTGGCTAAATCTTTCAGATGACACATGGTTGGAATGGGTAGCTGGATGTGATCGAGAAGAGTCAGAGTTCCAAATTACCTTGATGGAGTGTATAAAACCCTGAAACCCATTGCATCGAGTCAATTCTGACTCATAGTGACCCTACAGGACAGAGTAGAACTGCCGTGTAGAGTTTTCAAGAAGTGCCTGGTGGATTCAAACTGCTGATATTTTGGTTAGCAGCCAAGCTCTTACCACTGTGCCACCAGGGCTCCAGTAGAGGGTGTAACTAGGCTCAAATCAGAAGATGAAATGTAATTGGATGACTAAAGTTCTGTAAGTGTGGAAAGTCAATCACAGGAGTACCTGATTGTCCATTTGGAAAGAATCTAAAAATTTAAGTTTAACACGAGCCTAATGTGGTTTAGGTGGTATAAGTCCTGGCGATTTGCTTCCAAAGATCAGCCAAGATTCCCCCTTTTCTTAGAATCATAAATCTTAAATACCAGTTTTCTCATTTTACAAGCAAAAGAATATAATACATAAAATATGATACATCTTTTATGTACTTGTTGGTAGTTAAGTGACAATAAATTCCATTAAATTCAGCTTTAACTATATCTTAGTTATCTAGTGCTGCTATAAAAGAAATACCACAAGTGGATGGCTTTAACAAACAGAAGTTTATTTTCTTAGAGTTTAACCCAAAACCCCCACTGCCGTTGAGTCGATTCCGACTTCTTACAGTTTAGGAGGCTCCCCAAAACCCAGTGTCGATTCTAGAAGTCCTAATTAGGGCACCGGCTCTGGGGGAAGGCTTTCTCTCTGTCTTCTCTGGGGGAGGGTCCCTATCTCCTCAACTTCTGTTTCCTAGCTCTTTGGAGATCTCCATGTAACTGGACATCTGTCTTCCCCCATCTCTGCTTCCTTAATCTGCTGCTTTTATGTCTTATAAGAGATTGACTCAAAACACACCCTACACTAATCCTGCCTCATTAATATAAAAAAGACAGCCCATTCCCAAATGGGATTATAACTGTAGGCATAGAAGTTAGGATTTACAACACATATTTTGAGGGGGACACAATTCAATCCATAACAAGGCACGTGGCCAAAGCAAATTGTAATAACGTCATCTTTATTTCACGAATCCTTTGGTAAAGGATTATAGCCCTTCTAATGAAATAACAATGTTCTTAAATGTAAATAAATGGACAAAATTACCTTAGAATATATTTTTTATTTGATCCTGCCCAGTTGAATCATTGTGGTAGGCAGAATAGTGGTCCCCCAAAGAATAATGGTCCTAATCCCGAGAACCTGTGAACATGTTACCCTACATGGCAAAAGGGACTTTGCAAATGTGATTAAGTCAAGGATATTGAGATGGGGTGGTTATCCTGGATTATCCAGGTGGGTCCAATGTAATCACAAGGGTCCTTATATAAGGGAGGTATGGAGTCAGAGTCAGAGGAGAAGATATGACAATGGAAGCAGAAATGGGAGTGATGCAATTACTGGAAGGGCCACAGGTCAAAAAATGCAGGCAGCTTCTAGAAGCTGGAAAGACAAGGAAACAGTTTCTCGCCTAGAGCCTCTGAAAGGAATACACAGCTTTGACGATACCTCGATTTTAGCCCAGTGAGACCCATCTGGGACTTCTGACCTGCAGACATGTAAGATAATAAGTTTATATTGTTTTAAACCACAAAGCTGGTAGTAATTTGTTACAGCAGCAGTGGGATAATACAGTCGTGGCCTTAGACAGAATAGCCTTCTTTAATGTTTATCTTTGCTTTTTCTAGATTTTCCGGTTCTCTCCACTTGTCCTACCCAATGAATGCCCTTTTTTCTTCATCCATTTCCGTATCAAAACAGGAATGGATTTGATCTCATTTAGTGATTATGAATAAGTAGGAATGAGTTAGGGAATATTGGTATATTAGTAGCCTTGTCCACTACCCATCTGTCAGTTTATCAGGCTTACGTGCTACTGTAACACTTGAAGCTATGCCTCTGGTATTTCAAATATCAGCAGGGTCACCCATGGTGGACGGGTTTCAGGGAGCTTCCAGACTAGGAAAAAAGACCTGACAATCTGCTTCTGAAGATTAGCCAACGAAAACCTTATGGATCACAACAGAACGCTGTCCAATTTGCCTGCTTTGGCCATTTTATCAGGAGGGATCAATCGCTAGAGAAGGATATCATGTTGAGTAACATAGAGGGCCAGCGAAGACAAGGGAGACCCTCTGTGAGATGGGTTGGCACATTAGCCACAACGATGGACTCAAACATGCTGGCAATCACGAGGATGATGCAGGACCAGGGAAGGTTTCGTTCTGTTCACATAAGGTCACCACGAGTCGGAGTCAACTCGACAACGGCAGCTAACAACAGTAGCCTTATAAACCATTAACATCTGATGCTTTATAAGGACTTTTAGACATGTGCAGGTAGGTAAAGAAAAGACTCAAGGAGGCTCTAAAATTATCACCTTTTAGGGAGCTTTAGAGGCAAATGTAATTTTAGGTGGTTTTAAGGAATGGCCTCTCTCCTCGCTCCGATGGCTCAGATGAACCCAGTAGAGAAGTAGAGAGTGCTGGGGGGAGATCAGCTGGTGTCAGAATGGTGAAAACGTTGTAGAGCGGAGATACGTCTGGCCTCCACCTCATAGGAATCAGCTTTGTGCTGATGGTGTTTCTGTCTCCCCCTTGTGAATTTAGATGGCTCCTGATGCCACAGAGAAATTGTGTGGAGAGTACAGAGTGCTCCCATTTACCCCTATACATTGTTTCCCCTGTTAGACCTGGCATTTCTGTGGCCATATGTACTTTTAATACGATCGGATCACTTTACCTTTCCTCCAGTGTCCTCACCAGTAATAGGTTATGGATTTTTGTTTTTTGGTAGCGTCATGGGCCCAAAATTATTCTGCATTATTAATTTAATTAGCACTGTTGTTAGATGCCGAGTCGTTTCTGAGCAATAGCGACCCCACATACAACAAAATGAAACATTGCCCACTGTTGTGCCATCCTCATTGTTGAGGGGCTCGTCTTCTGGCACTATATCAGACAATGTTCCGCTGCTATTCGTAGGTTTTCACTGGCTAATTTTTTTTTTTTTTTTGAAAGTGGATTGTCAGGTCCTTCCTCCTAGTCTGTCTTTGTCTGGAAGCTCTGCTGAAACCTGTCCACCATGGGTGACCCTGCTGGTATTTGAAATACTGGTGGCATAGCTTCCAGCATCACAGCAACATACAAGCCACCACAGCGCAGCAAACTGACAGACAGGTGGCGGTGATTAGCAGTAGGAGGCTTAAACAAGTAAGCGTCGTTTGAATTTTCCATTCCGAAAGATCGGTGGCCGCGGTGTGTGCGGCAGTTGGAATGGCCAGGCTGCTGAGAGACCGCCGCAGTAATCCAGGTAAAAGGCAGCGGCGGCCGTGGGCAGCGAGTGGGTACGAGAGAGATTGGGGGCAGAGTCGAAAGGACTTGCTGGGTGTGGGGGTGGGTAAGGGGAAAGAATCAGAGATGACAGCCAGGCTTCTGGATTGAGCCAGTGGGTGGTCAGCAGTGCCATTTGCTGAGATAGGGGACACTGAAGATGTAACGAGGTGAAGTGACAAATGATAATTAGTTGAATGGTTGAAATTTGAGGTTGCCTTGGGGACATCCTAGTGAGATGTCAGTGGGCAATTGGTATACATGCTTGGAGCTCAGAGGAGTGGTCTGAGCCAAAGATACAGTAAAATTGGGAGTTTTAGGTATCAGGATCCTAACTGCAGCCTTGGAAATGGATGAGGTCAGCTGAGGACAAGAGAAGGTGGAGCCCTGAAGAAACCCTCCTGTCTGGGAAGAAGCCAGCAAACAAAGGCCAGCCAAGCAGCAGGAAACCAATCTGAAGACTGCAGCGGAGTCAACGGGCTGGGAAAAAGCGTTTCAGGAATGAGTGGCCAGCTGAGCTGGACACTGCGCAGAGGGCCAGCAAGACGAGGGAAACCTGTCTGGGTTTTAAATAATACGGAATCAGGTCGTTCATTAGCGGCTTCAGCATGTGATAAGTAAGCAACTTACCGCCCTCTCAAAATCATTTCTGAGAGAGGACCGTTAATTCGTACACAGTTGGTGTTTGGTTTCATAGCTATAAATAGGATATCATTTGAAGAATTTTGAATGAAAATACCAGGCTGTGTTTTTCATTGTTGTTTCATTCTGATCGCTGGAATTAAAATTTTTAATATTTAAAAAACAATAACTTTTAAAAATATCATTGAGTTTAAAGAACAGTGAGAAATCTGACTTATTTTTTAAGCCAGATTGTTCTACTAATGTCACTTTCAAATCCTTGAATCAAACTTTTTTCAGTCCTTTAGGGCAGGCGCCTTTTAAGACGGGCCATTGTCACATATGTTCGTTCAGTAGTCCCAGTGGATTTACAGTCTAAATGCAGCTCCGGCACTTACTCGCTAAGTGACCTCGGGCAGATTGCTTTCTGAGTCTGTGTCCACTTCTATCAAATGGGAATCGTACTATCTAACTTGAAGACTTAGAGCAAGTAAGAAAACAATAATGTGTGTGAAGGGCCTGACTTATAATACGCTTTCCACAAATGGTAGCCGGCTGTCTTCTTATTTTTTGGATTGTGCTAAAACAAAAATCTAAGTATTTTCATCTTAGTCTAACTCTTACTGAAAATGAGTTCTGTTTACAGATACCAACACTCTAGTAAAGAAGTTATTTAAAATATGCTATAAAAAAATTTTTTTTTTTAATTTTTATTTTGCAGAGATGACGAACCTATGCATTTTGGAAACATAATGTATGACAGAAGAGTGATCCGAGGCAACACTTACGCTCTACAGACATTGCCGCTGGTTAGTATAATTTGAATGGTCTAACGTAGGGCTTCCCAGAGTATCTGGGGTGAAGGCCTGGTTTGTTTGTTTGTTGCAGACCAAAACATTTTAAAAATACAATTAAGATGAATTACTGAAAAATGAAATGGAAAAAAAGGCACGCAAAATACAAGGCTCAGTTGTTATTAGATTCAAAAAAGCCTAGTTGTCACAATTGCTCTGAAAGTTTATAAGCTTTTACTCTCAATTTCTGTACTTAAATTGTTACAGAACTGTGCCAGCAGTTCATGGATGGCACTAATCTGAGGGCCACACTTTGAGCAGTTCTGGTCTGACACATTTAGGTCACCATTAGAAGCTTGCTTAGGTTAGCTCATACTCTAATGCTATGTCATTATTTAATCAAAACCTCTGAGTTATGCTTCTTTTCCATTAATTCACTCTACAAATACTTAATGCATTTTAGGTCTTCTGCTGAGTACCTAGGATACAAAGCTGAGTAAGGCATGACATGGTACTGAATGTGATGATTTCTTAGCACAGAACTGAAATACAGTTAATTTAATCTATAAGCAGTATATAATGTATAAGTGCCTAGCACCACATGGATATACGTGGAATGTTAGCTCACCTGAAGCAGTGATTCCTAAACCTGTGTGTGCATCAGAATCACCTAGAAAATTTATTAAAAATATACATGCTTTAGTCCTACCTTAGAACTACTGTACTGAAACCTCCAAGGATTACACACAGGAACTCGCATGTTTAATAAGCTTCTGTAGGTAGTTTTGATACAGTCAGTCCAGGGACCAGCGTTTGGAATCAGCACCTCAAACTTGATATGGACATATGCCTCAGCATTTTCTTGTGATGGTACCAGAAACGCTGGCATACCTAGTACAGATATAGAAAATAGAACCATCTCTATTTTTGGTTTCTTAGTCAACTAATGGAGCCCTGGTGGCACATTGGTTAAGCGCTCACCTACCGAAAGGTCAGCAATTCGAGCCCCCTGACCACTCCATGGGAGAAAGATGTGGCAGCCTGCTTCCATTAAAATTACAGCCTTAGAAACCCTATGGGATTTCACAGTTGCCATTACGCTTGAGCCCATTGTTGGAGCCACTGTGTCAGTCCATCTTGTTGAGGGTCTTCCTCTTCTTCGCTGACCCTCTGCTTTACCAAGCATGATGTCCTTCTCCAGGGACTGATCCCTCCTGATAGCATGTCCAAACTATGTGAGATACAGTCTTGCCATCCTTGCTTCTAAGGAGGATTCTGGCAGTATTTCTTCCATAACCCATAGTATATTCAGTATTCTTCACCAATACCATAATTCAGAGGCGTCAATTCTTCTCTAGTCTTCCTTATTCATTGCCCAGCTTTCACATGCAGATGAGGTGATTGAAAACACCATGGCTTGGGTCAGGTGCACTTTAGTCTTCAAGGTGACTTCTTTGCTTTTTAACACTCTGTCCTACAAGGTCACTATGAGTGGGAATCGACTCAACGGCAACAGGTTTTAGTTAGCTAGTTAGCACCATACCTTAAAAGTCTCCACTGAGACTTTCAGACAAGGTGGGGATTCACCTATTCCTTCCTAGTTCTCGTTCTTCCTGTAAAAACCCTAGCCATAACACAAACAAACCTGGAAAGACTCTGAAAGTTAGAAAGCAGAAGGTGCAGTGGCTAGGGATTTTGGGACTTGAACACAATGGCAATGAGTTCCCTAAGTTTTTTTGTTTTGTTTTTTGATCTCCCACATATCCCATTCAGAGCACTGGAGAAGCCTCTAACCTGAAACCACCAACAGGGTCAGCCCCAAGAAAGCCTGCTTCCTCTAGTCAAAGAACTGGGAAAAGGGCAGCGTTGCAGAACAGAACACCTTTTGACAATGTTACCCCTACTTTAGCCTAACACCAACAGAAAAACTGCCCTGTCCCTCCCCTCAGTGTCACCAAGGCTGGGGTGGGAGCTGACCTTCCATCCCCACATGGCGACAAGGCAGTGTGAGTTGACCCTCCACTTCCCACATTAAAAGATTAAAAGGATAATAAGGGAATACTACAAAACTAACATAAATTCGATGACTTAGATGAAATGAACCCTTAAAACTGTCAACTGCCAAAACTCAACTTGGTATGAAATAGATAATCTGGATAGTCCTATAACTACTAAAGAAATTGAATTTCTAGTTTAAAATTTTCCAAAAAGAAAATCTCCAGGCCCGGATGGTTTCACTGGAGGATGCTACCAAACATTTAAGTAATTATTAGCACCAATTCTATACAATATTGCCCAGAAAATAAAAAATGAGGGAGTACTTCCAAACTTGGTTTATGAGACTAGCAGTGCCCCAATACCCAAACCAGACAAAGGAAGAAAAAAAAAAAACTACAGACCGATATTTTTTCATGAAGTTAGATGCAAAAATCTTCAACAAAATATTAGCAAATAGAATTTAGCGATATGTTAAAAGTAGTATACACCATGACCAAGTAGGATGTATTGCAGGTATAATCCATGCTGAAGGCTGTGATCTTCATCAGTAAGTGCTTCAAGTCCTCTTCGCTTTCAGCAAGCAACGTTGTATCTTCTGCGTAATGCAGGTTATTGAGTCTTCCTCCAATCCTGATGCCCCGTTCTTCTTCAGATAGTCAAGCTTCTTGGATTATTTGCTCAGCATACAGATTGAATAGGTATGGTGAAAGGATACAATCCTGACATACACTTTTCCTAACTTTAAACCATGCAGTATTCCCGGTTCTGTTCGAACGACCGCCTCTTGATCCATGTATAGATTCCTCATGAGCACAATTAAGTGTTTTGGAATCCCCATTATCCACAATGTAATCCCTAATTTGTTATGATCCACACAGTTGAATGACTTTGCATAGTTAGTAAAACACAGGTAAATATCTTTCTGGCATTCTCTGCTTTCAGCCAGGATCCATCGGACATCAGCAATGATATCCCAGTTTCCACGTCCTCTTCTAAATCCAGCTTGAATTCCTGGCAGTTCCCTGTCAATACACTGCTGCAGCCGCTTTTGAATGATCTTCAGCAAAATTTTGCTTGCGTGTGATACGGATATTGTTCAATAATTGCCACATTCAGCAGGATCACCTTTCTTGGGAATAGGCATAAATATGGATCTCTTCCAGTCAATCGACCAGGTAGCTATATTCCAAATTTCTTGGTATAGACAAGAGGGGGCTTCCACTACTGCATGTATTTGTTGAAACATCTCAGTTGGTATTCTGTCAATTCCTGGAGTCTTGTTTTTTGCCAGTGCCTTCAGTGCAACTTGGACTCCCTCCTTCAGTACCACCAGTTCCTGATCATATGGTACCTCCTGAAATGGCTGAACGTCAATCAGTTCTTTTTGGTATAGTGATTCCATGTATTCCTTCCATCTTCTTTTGATGCTCCCTGGGTTTAATATTTTCCCTGTAAAATCCTGCAATATTGCAACTCGAGGCTTGAATGTTTTCTTCAGTTCTTTAAGCTTGAGAAATGTGTGTTCTTCCCTTTTGGTTTTGTATCTCAAGGTCTTTGCGTATGTCGTTATAATACTTTCCTTTGTCTTCTCAAGCAGCCCTTTGAAATCTTCCATTCAACTCTTTAACTTCATCATTTCTTTTGCTTTAGCTACTCGACATTCAAGAGCAATTTTCAGAGTCTCTTATGACATCCATTTTGGTCTTTTCTTTCTTTCCTGTCTTTTAAATGCCCTCTTGCTTTCTTCATATATGATGTCCTTGGTGTCATTCCACAACTCGTCTGGTCTTTGGTCATTGGTGTTTGACGCGTCAAATCTGTTCTTGAGATGGTCTCTAAATTCAGGTGGGATTTACACAAGGTCATACTTTGGCTATCATGGACTTGTTCTGATTTTCTTCAGTTTCAACTTGAACTTGCATATGAGTAATTGATGGTCTGATCTGAAGATGGCCCCTAGCCTTGTCCTGACTGAGGATATTGAGCTTTTCCATTGTCTCTTTCCACAGATGTAGTGAATTTGATTTCTGTGTGTTCCATCTGGTGAGGTCCATGTGTGTAGTTGCCACTTACGTTGTTGAAAAAGGTATTTGCAGTGAAGAAGTCATTGGTCTTGCAAAATTCTATCATGAGATCTCCGGCATCCTTTCTTTCTCCAAGGCTATGTTTTCCAACTACCGATCCTTCTTCTTTGTTTCCACCAGTAATTATCAATGCATCCTGATTGCATGTTTGATCAATTTCAGACTGCAGAAGTTGGTAAAAATCTTCAGTTTCTTCATCTTTGGCCTTAGTGGTTGGTGTGTAAATTTGAATAATAGTCGTATTAACTGGTCTTCCAGTTGATATATACACATACACATACACATACACATACACATACACATACACATACACATACACATACACATACACATACACATACACATACACATACACATACACATACACATACACATACACATACACAACCAGAAGAACAAACAAGTCTGTCTTGGAAGAAATACAGCCAGAGTGCTCCTTGGAAGTGGCGAGACTTCATCTCATGTACTTTGGACATGTTATCAGGAGCGACCAGTCCCTAGAGAAGGACATCATGCTCGGTAAAGTAGAGGGTCAGCAAAATAAGAGGAAGACCCTTGACAAGATGGATTAACACAGTGGATGCAACAATGGGCTCAAACATAACAAGATTGTGAGGACGGCACAGGACCAGGCAGTGTTTTGTTCTTTTCTACATAGGGTCACTATGAGTTGGAACAGACTCGATGGCACCTAACAACAGTAACAATTCCTTAATCAGTTGTCTTTTTGTATACTTGGATAGGCTTCATTTGCACTGAGGATATTTTCTTTGTGAACTAAAATATTTTTTAAGGAAATTCTGTTCAAATGAAATTCAGATTTAGAAAAAAATCTAGTGCTTTTCAGTTTCTTAACTACACATTAGAATTTACTGTAACTGAATATTCATATCAGTTTTACAACACACCAGAGGAATTTATGCATTAAAATACTTGAGTAAGGAAAGATCGTTTATTAGATAGGATTCTGAACCCGTTTATCCCAGTTAACAGCCATACTTCGATGTTATTTTTATGCTGTCAGACATCTTTGTAATTACCTGACGAAGTTCCCGTAAAACTTTAATCATCCGGTCACTAATAATCTGGACGTGTTATCATGACAGATGCTTTGATACTACCTAGGAATTATTTTTGGAAGGCAGGTCTGTATGAGAAATGTAAAAGCCTTTTCCGTCACCCTTAGGGTGGGCAGCCGGATCCTGTCGAACTTCAGAGGCAGCAGCAGGCTAAAAGGAGGGCCCTCGCCAGGAAGCGAGCCCAAGAACAGCTCCGACCACGCACTCCTGAACCTGTGGAAGGCAGAAAGCACGTGGATGTGCAAACAGGTGTGTTTCCATTGCCATTGGCTTACCCAGTTTTTCTTTGCAGTTCATTTTTATTTGGCCTTTCTCTATATGATTTATGTATCTCGCATGCTTCCCCATACTTCCCCAGTCACATGGTGCGGAGCAGTATATGTTGTTATATTGGATATGGCTGGAAGTGTGGAATGGTCACGTATTCTATTCTTAAACTAGGATTATTTCTCACTTTTTCTCTTCATTCCCCAGCATGAGTCCCTGGGCTTTTCATCAGGACTTGCAGGGCAGTGTGAGATGGGGACCGAGTCTATTTTGGCATTTTACTTGCCTTCTGAGAGGAAGAGACCCACTCAGATCTGAGTCCCATCCCCCTCACCAAGGCCCCTTCCACTGTCACGTTTTGTTCAAATCCTTTCACTTTGTACATTCCGCAGGGCCACACAGCTCTCCTGAGGCCAGTGCCAGCTTCTTCCTACTTGTCTAACTATTCTAGATGCTATGGAGGCTTACCTAACCCATAGGGTCTAGCTGTGTTCTTGACAGAATCTCAGCAATCAGACAATACTTGGTGTTTTCCTTGGACCAGTGTAACTACTCAAGATCCATCTGGTACCCTGGCAAGATGGTGAGTGGAGTCATCAGGGTTCCTTCCAGGTGGTAAGGGCAAAAGGAAGAGAACCATTCTACTCTTTCTCCCCTACCTTGAGGCCAACTCTAGAATCTGTGTATGTTTGTGATTAGCCGATTTAGTTATAACTCTGTTAGGTTTCATGTTTATGTTATGCCACGAGAATAATAAATGACATAATAGCAGCCACCTTTTGTTGAATATTTCCTATATCTCAGAGACTATACTAGGTACTTTACCTATGTATCTTCTTTTATTACTATAAAGATTCCATAAGACAGATCTTATGATCCCTTTTACAGATGAAGAAACTGAGGCCCAGAGAGGATATAACTTGGCTAGGTCCTATGTTCAACATCTGACTCCAGTGCTCATGTTCTTGGCATGATACCACACTGCCCCTGCCTCATGAGTTATTTCTAAGGTGAAACTCGTTTTCATATATGTTTATAGAGTAGAGAGAACATTAAGTAACATGAAGACATAGGGCATGATTTTAAAAAATCCGAGAGTTTCCAAATTGTTACACATTATCATGTTATTAATCAGATGCACGTATTATCGTCTCTCCACTACCAGTTATACTTTGCATCTAATACACAGCCCTGGTCTTGTACTCTTTCTTAGTTCCATTTTCAAACACAAAGCTCAGTGCTTTCTCAACAGTCAATAAATGTTCTGTGGTCTTCCAAATACATAAAAACTCTTAGTTCAATATGAGATTTGAACTCCACATTTGAGCACTTTCTTTCTAAGACTTACTTTCTGATGCATTTAATTCTATCCTACAGGAGCTAAAGCTTCAAAATGCACATATACGCTTGAAGTAGACGAGAATTTCAGACTCAGTGTGTGTGTATTCTTCTTAGAACTATACCTTGAAGAAATTGCTGATCGCATAATAGAAGTTGATATGGAATGCCAGACAGATGCGTTTTTGGACAGGCCACCAACACCACTCTTTATTCCTGCCAAAACTGGCAAAGACGTGGCCACCCAAATACTGGAGGGAGAGGTGAGGTACATACTTTGCGCTTCCCTCTATCTTTTTATAAATGAATTAAAGTTAGGTTTAGTTAAAAACTTAGGATGTGCTAGAACCACTTCAAAGAGCCCCGATGGTGCAGTGATTAAAGTGCTTGGCTCCTAACCTAAAGGTCAGTTGTTCGAACCCACCAGCCACTCCATGGGAGAAAGATGTGGCAGTCGGCTTGCATAAAGGTTACAGCCTTGGAAACCCTATGGGGAAGTTCTGTTCTGTTCTTTAGGGTTGAAACAAGTTTCAGTCTACTCAACGGCTGTGGGTTTTCGGTTTTAGAACCGCTTCACAATCAAAGATTTTACTTACTAAATTTAATCAAGATGCTATCTATAAGAGTTTTTCCTGCAATACTAGAAATGTTTTAAATTATTATGTTCTCATTTCTCCTCTTTGCTGATCAGGAATGAAATCATTAGAAATGTTTTCGGAATATATAAACATTTGATTTGTTTGTGTACTGCTTTTTTTTTTTATGTATGTATATTAGGTAGACTTGTACCAAATAAGGAAAAATAACATCCTGGTATAAAATAAGATGCCCCTATTAGTTGCTTGTATAATACTGAACTTTTCTGAAGACAATCTCTCTGTGTTAAAAATAACTTTAAAATAATTACATTTTTATCAGTATGGAATGCATAAGTAGGGCAGTTTATGAAATTGAAGAACAGATGGAAATGATTATATGCACAATGACTTAAATGATTTAAGACTTAAAGAAGCTTTAAAGAACTGTCATTGAAATAAAATATCTTCAGAAACATAGGAGAGTATATTTGCCTCTAAATCCTAGAGATGAATCACCAAAATTTCCATTATTCTTGTTCCTTAGTTCATCAAACTGTTATCAAAAACAACCAGTAAATATTGAGCAGAAAAGGCAGAGAATAAGAAAGACAGAATATTTCTCTTGGGTGTCAGAGTTTGATGTTAAAATTGTCAACTATCAGGTTTCATCTTGCTGACTTTTGTGACTTCGACTTAATAGAGTTTTGCCTTTGAACAAAATACTGTCCGATGTTTCTCGAAGGGTTACTTTGAGGATTAAAGACCACTGGTAAAGCACCACCACAGTGCCTGGCACACAGAAGACACTCAGATGATATCCCACTATTGCCATTGTTCTTTTTATATTTTTTATTGGGCACTCAGTTCATGATTACAATTTTAGATTTGCTTTGTTTTGTATGTTTAAGCTCTTCGACTTTGACCTTGAAGTGACACCAATGCTAGAAGTTTTGGTAGGAAAGACCATCGAGCAGTCTCTCCTGGAGGTAATGGAAGAAGAGGAGCTGGCCAACCTGCGGGCCAATCAGTATGCATATGAAGAACTACGGAATATCGAACTTGCTGAAGTCCAGCGACTTGAAGAGCAGGAGAGACGACACCGAGAAGAAAAAGTACAGATTCTAGTTTTCTTTCTTAGATAATCTTTGGCTATTTAAAAGATCACATTCAGAATTACATGTGCTATGTCATAACCAAAGGGTCGGCAGTTCGAATCCACCAAGCGCTCCTTAGAAACTCTATGGGGCAGTTCTACTCTGTCCTGTAGGGTCGCTATAAGTCAGAATTGACTCGATGGCACTGGGTGGTATACTGGGTATGTCATAAGATCTTTGGAAACATGTTAGAAAAAGACCTATAGTATGTATCGCTCAGGTCTCTCCTCTTTTATGAATAGATCCTTCATGGACTGAATTACATGCTTTAGATTCCATCTGACATAAATTGAGTTTCCAAGAGTTCCTAAATGAAATAATTTAAATTACATATGTCTGAAGAGACTCTTAAATATGAGGAGTCCTAGAGAAAGAAATTAATTGCTTTTTCCAACTCAGTGGCAGAAAAAGTGGAAGGAAGGACAAAGCGGAATGTATTGGGGATGGGAGAGGGGTAAGAAGCAGAGGATCTAGCCAGAATCTAGGTCTTTCCCCCTGTGGCCAGACCCTTTTCTATACCCTTGAGGATACACCACCACTACCTGAGTCCTTATAGAATAATTTTCAGGTTATAGGTGTTAAGAACCTCCCATAAGCAAAGTTTTCTAATCCAGTTTTTAAAATACGCCAGTGACCTTTCAGTCAGGAAGCACTAGACTCAGACATCTTGGAGAATCTTCTAGTTCTGGCATTAACTGTCACCCTGTGTTGTTTTTTTTTGTGTGTTGTACACTGAATGAGCAAATGATAAGAGGGTGCCCCAGTACCTAAGAGTTAAAACGATTTCCCAAAGAGCCTAACCTACTGTGAAGGTTAGTCCTGGGAAATTCTACTCAATACCTAATCAAGTGAACTTTAGACTTTCCTCCAAAATAAATAATTAAATAATTGTGTAAAGAGCATGGGGTTTATGGTAAGGATTGTACAAATGCAAGACTATTGGCTTACAAATATAAATAGACAAAATAAAGTTTGTTGAAATAATCAGGGCTCTTTATCAGAGAATACTTATTTACTATTAAGAAATATATTGAAGTGAATGAAGAATATAAATCATCTAGACTTTTATTTGCTTAAACCTTGAAAATAGATTTAACTAGAAAATATACTAATTACATGGCAGCAGAGACAACCATTAGCTTTATAGATAATTGTATGGTCTACATAGAGCAACAACAAAACACAGGAGGTTCTTAAAATCTTCAGAACCATTTCAACTTCATGAATTCAAAGAATTATTACAAACAACTTGATTCATTGGCCCAAATTCTTTAATGGAAGATGTCTAAGCAACTAAAATTTTCGTGTCAGTAATACTTTGTGATGATATTGATTAAAAATGGATATAATCATCTTTATCCTTCTGATACCATCCATATAGTCAAGCATGTATTTCTTGAAATTATTTTACTCAAAAATGGATCAGAAGAGTTTTACCTCAAGCTTCATCTTTTATACCTTTCTGAATTCAATATCCATTAGTTGATGCAATTCATTACAATCTTGATTTTAAAAAATGAGCTTTTTAATAGATAGACGCCTTGCTGTCCATTTTTTAAGTACAGATACACTTCCAGAATCGTCCTCACATTAACCTCACTGGATTCATTGTTTGGAGAGGACGTAGTAGCTCAGTAACCATCTCTGATAATGCTTTTCTCTTGACAGGAACGTCGTAAGCAACAGCAGTGGGAAATAGTACACAAGCATAAGGAGACTGCACAAAAAATTGCCGCTCGGGTCTTTGCTCAGCGTTTCCTGGCGGACCTTCTTCCATCAGTGTTTGGTAGCCTCAGGGATGGTGGCTACTTCTATGATCCCATTGAAAGAGGTTTGTGGAGGTTTTTGTTAGATTCGCCGTTCTAATAAGCATCCTCTTAATGGTTCAGATTTATCTCATGCCTATTTTATTTTCAACTAGATTCTTTCAGTCTCTGAAACAAATCAAAAAGTCAACTACAGTGGCTTCAAGTACATACTAATAAGAAGTGTGTTATAGGATCTTGATTTTAGGATGTTAGCTTTTCTTTATTGAGAAGTAAAATTGGATAGTCCACAATTGGACTTGAGGTCAAAAACTTGAGTTCAGGCCCCAGCTGCATCGTTGACTAGCTCTGTAATTTTTATCTTCCTCATCTTTGAAATGAGGATTATTTGGGAGTTAAAGTCACAGTGTATGTGAAAACTTCGTGTAAGCTGTAAAGCACTATGTAAGTGTAAGCAGCTGTTGGTAAACGTGTTCTCAGCGGACTTTTTATTTCAGTCAGAAACCCGTTGGGGCCAGCTGTTGAGGTCGTTCATTCATTTAACACGCACTAAGTGGGTGCTCCGAGCCCTGGTTGCCCAGTGGTTAAGAGTTTGGCTTCTAACTAAAAGGAGACTGTGCCAGGCACTGTGTTAGGTGTCGGAGATTAAAAAAGAAGACCTGATATGAGCCTTTGTAGAGCCCATTGCCTGTCAGCTATCTCTTAGCATCTCCCCAGTGCCGCCCCTCCTAGCTAGTCTGGCCAAATGAAGGGTAAGATGTCTGCCATCTTCACACGACCACCCTCCTTCTTGAAGTTAAAAAGCACTTAAGTCCATAAGGCTTGGTTGTTCAATCCTGTTTCATTTGGCCAGTAGTATTTTGGAGCAGGTGTTAATAATGTTAATTTTCACTGATACGTATTCAGTTTTCCTAGAGATCAGAATACAGACAGTATCATTAGTTTAAATGTTTATTGTACTTTCCAACATCGCACTTTGCATGCTTAGCTGTCGGACAGATAGAGCAGTTATAATCCGCATTTTTCAAGAGGAGAAGCTAAATGTTTTGCTTCAAAATACTCAAGCTGGTCAGTAGACCTGTTTAGGTCTCAGACTCACTTGGAACTCTGACTCAGCAGGGCCAGTGTTCTTTCTTCCAGGCCTCACACTGTGAGTCATAGATGTCAGTAAGCATTTCCTATTCTGGATTGCTGACCTACAGAAAAAGTCAGTTATACATCACTTAAAAGCTTGCAAATGAAATCCATGCCCAAGATTAAAAGTATTTATAGTTGTGAAGATAATAGTCTTTTATTCTCCATTGTCACTGTGTTGAAAAATAATTAGATGCCTACCCCTCCTGCCCTCAAAAAAAAGTTCTGATCAGCTTCCATCGGGCCCTAGGCACAGGTGGGCATCTTCTTTTGACTGGCGTGGCCCAATCCCAAATTTGTGCTGTTTGGATTGGAGCTCTGCCCCCCAAGTCCACATCTTCCACCTGCCTCCTTGACTCACCTCAAAGTACAACACATGAAGTAAGCTTTGACTCCAAAGAAAGCCTCATGATTCTGAAAATAGTTTCTCTAGTGCAGTAGAAAGAAAACTGACCAGAACATATATAGCAGAAGCTCTAGTTCCGAAAAATCAGCCATGGAAAACCTGCAGAGCACAGTTCTTCTCTGACACACATGGGGGCGCCATGAGTCAGAATCAACTCGATGGCAACTCTTTTTGGTAATGGGTCTATTTAACATTTTGTATTAAGAAAACAGTGTTGATGAATCCATCACATTACGAAAAAAGCACAGATTCTTCCTATCTGTAATGATTCACATAAAAATCAAACTAATGAGCTTACTCTTTTTTTTTTTTTGTAATACAGATATTGAGATGGGATTCCTTCCATGGCTAATGAATGAAGTTGACAAAACCATGGAACACAGCATGGTGGGAAGAACAGTACTTGACAGTAAGTTCTTTTTTTTTCTTTAAAAGTCATCTCTAAAAATTTTCAGTAGAAAATTTAAATTGCACAAAGTATTAACTTCACAGTTTTAATATGTTGATTATATTAACAAAAGTTGCAGATTTTTAGCTTCAGTATTATTTTTGATCTTTCTATAATTTGATCAGTATTAATATGTGTTAACATTATTTTGTAAGTAATCTGTTAAAACAGGTAGAAAATACAATTCATATTGAATGTATTAAGTGACACAGAGGTGTGTGAAGTGTGTGAGGAAGGATAAGGCCTGGTGAATGTTTCATACTCATCTGTAAGTCAGCACTGTAACTACTATGAAATGAAAAATTGTACTGATTTCTGTCTGTGTAACTTTGCAGTGTTGATCCGAGAGGTGGTTGAGAAGAGACTGGATATGTATGAGCATAAGAAGCACAAACGCCCATCCCAGGGGCCCACAGATGGGCAGGGCAGCTCTGGGGCCATGCAAGGGTCGCTGGAGTACTATGAGCTCCAGGGACCAAGTGCCTCGCAGACTCAGAGGGCCCCTGTAGGCAAAGACTCTCTGTCCAGAACAGCTTACGAAGGAAGGTACATAGAGAGAGGGCTGTACCAAGACAAGAAAGTTTTAGAGGAAAGAGACTCCATAGGGGAGCCATGAAGCCCACCCTGGAGCCAAATCAACGATCCAAACCATCAGGTAATGATATGTGAGTCCCCTTGGCTTATGGAAATTATGTTGTGTTTAGTCAGCATGTCATATATAATGGACTGGGCAAGTCAGATATGATGAAATAATAAAACTAATAAAAAAATGAAACTTAAATAAATACTTATGAATAATAAAATATCCAGAGGCTATATTGTAACTTTAATGAAAATTATGTTTAATTATTGGCTTCCTATTGCTACCATCTATAACTTTTTTTTTATAACTAGCAAATATATTTTTCCTTAATCCTTCTGACTTTGTGGGTTCTTTTCTAGTAAATATGATATTTAATACAGTAAAACCTGCGAAAGCCGGAACCTGTATAAGGCAGAAACCTATCAGAGAAGGAAAACTCAAATATTTCCCACTAAAACAAGTTGTCTTAGTCATCTAGGGCTGCTATAACAGAAATACCGTAAGTGGATGGCTTTAACGGAGAGAAGTTTATTCCCTCATAGTCTAGCAGGCTAGAAGTCCAAACTCAGGGCGCCAGCCTCAGGGGAATGCTTTCTGTCTCTCTCAGCTCTGGAGGAAGATCCTTGTCCTCAATCTTCCCTTGGTGGAGGAGCTTCTCAGCGCAGGGACCCTGGGTCCCAAGGATGCGTTCTTCTCCTGGCTCTTGTTTTTTGGTAGTATGAGGGCCCCCCCACCTCTGTTCACTTGTCTCTTATATCTCAAAAGAGATTGGCTCAAGACACAATTCAATCCTGTAGATTGAGTCCTGCCTCATTAACATAACTGCCACTAATCACACCTCATTAACATCATAGAGGTAGGATTTACAACACATAGGAAAATCACATCAGATGACAAAATGGTGGCTAATCACACAGTACTGCAAATTGTGGCCTACCCGAGTTGTTACACATATTTTTGGGGGACACAATTCAATCCATGATGCGAGTGATAGAAAAGTGATAAGACCACCTTGTCAATGCTGGAAAACATACAAGACCTGGAAAACAAGGCAGTCCCATTGAGTTCCTGCTCTCACAGATGTCACTGTATTATCAGTGATGTCAGCCACTGAGCTTTTTCTTCTCTATGGGAAAACTGTTTCTTATCCAACAACAGAGTACCTAAACTTTGTGTTGTTGAAAGCTCTAATGCTCCCTTTCACCAATAACCAAGAAATGTGCTTTTATTTGTATAAAATTAAACAGATAGTTGCACCTCCCATCTTGAATATTCAAGTAAGGCTTAGGGATTCTACGGGTTAGTAATTTAGTCTCGTCTTTTTTCACATTTCCTGCTATAAACAAATTTCAGACAATACCAGAGAAGCAAAAGTCCCTCCTGGCCCTCCTAGTTACCAGTTTGGTTGGTACCTTCTAGACCTTGTTCCAGGTATTTACATACATAAATATTAAAACACCTAGAAATATAAAGGTTGCTTTTGCTTTATGTAAACTTAACTGGACTGTTTGTATATTTCATTTTTCACCTAACAGTCTGTCTTAAATCTCTCAGAATTAGTATGTATAAACTTCTCATATCTTTTAAAAACACTGTAAGGTATTACATATTGTGACCATGTTATAGTGTAGGGAGTTCACTTTTGAATTTTTATCTGTTCTTTTTCAGAGAATTTACCTGAACTATTGAAAATCACAGATTATTTTATTTTCAAAGCCATATTAGTTTTAAGCAATAACTCAAGTCTTCTGAGTCGTGTGGTAAATGTAGCCTATTTTTCTCAGAATATTTATAGACATTTAAACTGTAGGGATTTGAAATAACTTAAAAGTATCAACCCATTTACTTTAATTTCTTTGTAAGTTTGATACCATGAATGTATCCCCATTTTACAGATGGAGAAAGAAGACTGTTCTCCATTTGTAAAAAGTACTGTACTATATGTGCATATAATATAGCAGGATATGGTTCGCAAAGCATTCTCCCATATATCGTCATCTAATCCGCATAGCCATCTTCTGAAGCATGTGTCTCATTTCTTTTTCTTTTTCTTTTTTTTTTATATTTTAGAGAGACTTTTTTTAATTGTGCTTTAGGTAAATTTTTTTTTTTTTTTTTTAGGTAAAAGTTTACAGAGCAAATTAATTTCTCATTAAACAGTTAATACACAAATGGTTTTGTGACATTGGTTGCCAACCCTTCAACATGTCAGTACTCTCCCCTTCCTGACCTTGGGTTCCCAAATTCCATCTGTCCAGCTTTCCTGTCCCTTCCTGCCTTCCTGTCCTTCCCCTGGGCTGGTGTGCCCATTTAGTCTCATATACATGGTTGAACTGCATGTGTTACTGTTTGTCTTATAGGCCTGTGTAATCTTTGGCTGAAGGGTGACCCTCAGGAGTAACTTCAGTACTAAGTTAAAAGGGTATCAGGGGTGTGTTTCATTTCTTATTCAATCATTAGTTCAGTCAATCAGCAAACATAAACTGAGTGCCTGCTGCGGGATATTGGTAGCTCAGTGGTAGAATTCTCACTTCCATGCGGGAGACCCAGGTTTGATTCCCTGCAAATGCACTTCAAACACAGCTACCATGTGTCTTTCAGTAGCAGCTTGCACGTTGCTATGATGCTGAACAGGTTTCAGCAGAGTTTCCAGACTAAAACAGACTAGGAAGAAAGGCCTTGTGATCTACTTCTGGAAAATAGCCAATGAAAACTCTGTGGATCACAGTGGTCTGATCCCATTGTACATGGGGTTGCAATGAGTTGGGGGTCAACTCAATGGCAGCCAACAACAATAACAACGAGTACTTGCTGTGTGCCAGGCACAGTGTAGGAGCCTACAGATAGAGCAGTTAACAGATACACATAAATACTACATACATATATTTTACAGCCTAGCAGTGGGCCCAAAACCCCTTGCTGTCGGATCTGACCCTTTGTAGTGTTGGCGAGGAATGTTGAATACACCATGGACTGCCCGAAGAATGAACAAATCTGTCTTGGAAGAAGCATAGCCAGAATGCTCCTTAGAAATGAGGATGGCAAGACTTGATCTCACTTACTTTGGACATGTTATCAAGAGGGACCAATCCCTGGAGAAGGACATCATGCTTGGTAAAGGAGAGAGTCAGCAAAAAAGAGGAAGACCCTCAATGAGATGCATTGACACGGTAGCTGTGACAACGGGCTCAAACACAGCAACATTTGTGAGAATGGCACAGGACTCAGTCGGGCAGTATTTCATTCTGTTGTATACAAGGTCACTGTAAATCAGAATAGACAGGACAACAGCTAACAACAGCAGCAGTGGAGCTAAATGAAGTTAATGGAGTATATAAAGAAACTCGGAGATTTTAAGTGATTTGCCATAGGTGATAAGCCTAGTAAGTAATAGGACTAAAGCTGGAACCCTAATCTAGTGTACTTTCTTCTAAACAACCTTGAGTTCTTGTGTGCTTCAAAGGATAACTTTAAATAAAATTATTACATTAGCAGCATTTTAAGGGTCCCTGATGACACAATGGTTAAGCACTCAGCTGCTAACCAAAATGTCTGCGGTTTAAACCCACCAGTGGCTCTGCTGGAGAAAAGACTTGGTGATCTGTTCCTGTAAAGATTTCAGCCTAGAAAACCCTATGGGGTAGTTCTGTTCTGTCACACAGGGTCACTAGGAGTTGGAATCAACTCGACAGCATACAACAACATTTTAAAAATTGGAACCCCACCTGTTACCCATTGCTGGGCTAGTTCCTTCTTCTTAAGCCATCTTTATAAGCATCCTAAAATTATAAGACATTAATTTTGGTAGGAAGACCAGTAAAGGGTCATGACTTTTTTTAAAAAATTCGGGTTGTTGTTATTATTATTAAATTTAAAATATCTACAACCAAACTAAGAATCCACTCAAAATTGATTTAAGGTTGATTGTCTTCTACAGTTTGAACCTTTACAATAATCCAGCCCATTAGACACTTTGCAAATGCTTTGCTAAACAGCGAGACCTGTGCTCCTTAATTCCATTAATTAATCCAATTAATCAAAATATATGGAAATCTATGGGCCTGACACTGAAATTGGGTATTATCTTCCATCCTAGAAAGAAACAAAAATAATCAATAGGTTATGGGACGTTCCCTGTGAGAAAACGTAGACAATCTGGAGTTCTATGTTATCTGGAAAAAGGAATATTCAGTGGAAACTTTAAATTTTCTTAAAGTTTATGACGAATTTCTTCAAACGCAGGAAGGCTTTCATGGTGAATTATGGAACAATATGTTTAGGTTGGAGCCCTGCTGGCACAGTGGTTACAGCGCTTGGCTCCTAACCTAAAGGTCGGCAGTTGGAACCCACCAGTCACTGTGCCAGAGGAAGATGTGGCAGCCTGCTTCCGTAAAGATTACAGCCTTGGAAACTCTATGGGGCAGCTCTCCTCTGTCCTACAGAGTCGCCATGGGTCAGAATGGACTCGACGGCAGTGGATTTGGTGTTTGGTTTTGGATTATGTTTAGGTCCCATATGTCTAGGAGACTTTTTAACTGTAAGCTTGTTTGCAAATGGGTTGGAAGCATAAAAAAACTTCAAATTTGCATTGGATTTGCCCACATTTGGTAATGGTCTTCTCATGAATTCTAATCCTTCCAATTGTTTCCACTGTCATGAAGCTAACGGAAGCTAAATAGTAATAAAATGAATAATATACAGTCAGCCCTCTGTACCTGAGGGGTCTGTTTCGCAGATTCAACCAACCGTGGATCAAAAATATTTGGGGAAAAAAAAAAGTTCCAAAAAGCAAATCTTGAATTTGCTGAATGCCAAGTACTAGGCTGAGTCCACGTGAATGAAACGATGTGTAGGCATCCCTGCTGTAGCCTCCTGCCATGTCTCAGATCCTCAGTCTCTCCCCAGCACTTCTGGTTGGAGCGTTGTTTGCCTCTCGTCATTATTCCCCAAACAATACAGCATAATAACTATTTCCATAGCATTTACATTGTATTAGCTATTATAAGTAATCTAGAGATGACTTCAAGTATACAGGAGGATGTTATACACAAATTGCTGTTAGGTAGGACACTGCCCAGTCCTGCGCCACCCTCACAATCGTTGTTACGCTCGAGCCCGTCGTTGTAGCCACTGTGTCATTACATCTGGCTGAAGATCTTCTTTTTCGCTGACTCTGTCCTTTCCCAAGCATGCTGTCCTTCTCCAGGAACCAGTCCCCCCTAATAACAAATCGAAAGTACATGAGATGAAGTCTCACCGTTCTCGCTTCCAAGGAGCACTTCAGCTGTATTTCTTCGGAAACAGACTTGTGTGTTCCTCTGGCCCAAAAACCCATACATTCAATATTCTTAGCCAACACCATAATTCAAAGGCACAAATTCTTCTTCAGTCTTCCTTATTCATTGTCCAGCTTTCACACACACGGGACGATTGAAAATATCATGGCTTGGGTCAAGTGCACCTTCGTCCTCAAAGTGCCATCTTTGCTTTTGAACACTTCAAACAGGTCTTCTGCAGCAGATTTGCTCCATGCTATATTTCATATACAAATACTACACTATTTTATATAAGGGACTTTAGCATCCATGGATTTTGGTATCCACGGTGGTCTCAGAACCAGTCCCCACAGATACGGAGGGACAACTGTATAGTAAAGTCATAAAGATTGTCATCCCTGACAATTCCCATATCACAAAAATAGATCAGGAAGGCAGAATGTGGTTTTTCTTAGTGGAGACATGGGTGCATTTAAGCCATTCTGACTTGTGTTGAGCTGAGGGACATTGGCATAGCCTGTGAAGTCCCTCTAAGTAGCACAGGGCAGTAACTGAAATCAAAGATCACCTGGCTTGAGTTCTCATCAGCAAGATACAGTCTTCACCACCAAGACTGGTTGCCTTCCCAACGCATTGGGTTTTGTTTTTCTTTTTCTTTTCTAAATTAAGAAAAAGAATTGGTTTATAAGTCTTGTGTTTTATTTTAAAAACACATTGAGGGAAGAGCTGTGGAAAGAAAACGTATATTGGAGCTTATAATTCCTTTAAAGGTCACATTCTGGAGAGAGATGGCATGTTTGCATATCAAATTAAAACCTAGAATGTTAACGGCACCCATTTCTTTAGTCCTAGAAAAGTTTCATTTTCTTATTATGTTTTTAAAACACATCAACCACATCTGCTAATTATAATCAATTTTCATATGCTTTACTTACTATGGGTAATTTGATGCATTCTATTTTTATCTTGTTAGTAGGTGACTCACAGAAAACGTATCTGTATATACACACTATAGCTCAAATAGCCATGACCAATTGGCTCGATTTATTTGGCATAAAGTTGTAATGCATAGGCCCAAACATGGGTTTAATGTCCCCACAGACCAGTTCACACCTGTTGTTTCTCAACCATAGTGCCTAGGTCTAACCAGAACCAACCGCTCCCAGATGGTTCACAGTCAGAGATCCAAATGGTATGTTACAAACAGGATGTCACTGTCATGAAAAAGTAGTGTTAATGGTATTGGGCTAATGTCTGTAACTCTCCCTTAGAAATACAGCACATTTACCTTAGTGTTTCAGTGGCATCAAATTACGGGCAATCCTCATTATTTGCAGATTCCACATACACACCCCACATGTCTGTCAGTTTGTCGTACCGTGGTGGCTTACGCGTTGCCGTGATGCTGGAAGCTATGCTACCAGCATTTCACATATGAGCAGGGTTTCCCATGGTAGACAGGTTTCAGCTGAGCTTCCAGACTAACACAGACTAGGAAGGACCTGGCAGTCTACTTCTGAAGCAAATGGGCCAGTGAAAACCTTATGAATAGCACCAGAACATTGACATTGCGCCAGAAGAGGAGCCCCTCAGGTTGAAAGACACTCAAAATACAATTAGGGCAGAGCTGCCTCCTCAAAGTAGAGTTGACCTTAATGACACAGATGGAGTCAAGCTTTGGGGACCTTCATTTGCTAATGCAGCATGATTCAGAATGAGAAGAAACAGCTGCAAACATCCATTAATAATAGGAATGTGGAATGTATGAAGTATGAATCTAGGAAAGTTGGAAATCGTCAAAAATTAAATGGGACATATAAACACTGATATCCGAGGCATTAGTGAGCTGAAATAGACTGGTATTGACCATTTTGAATCAGACAGTCATATGGTCTACCATGCCAGGCATGATAAATTTAAGAGGAATGACATTACATTCACCGTCAAAAAGAACATTTCAAGATCTGTCCTGAAGTACAACACTGCCAGTGACAGGATAAAATCCGTATGCCTATGCCTTGTCTGTAAACAAGAATACACAAAAAACATGGTTATATATTGATGAGTTGATGAAAATGTGACCAGAGGCTCACAGGAACCTAACCCTGTATTTCCTCTAGGAGCAATGGGTTAGGAGAGTTCAGTGTTTGAGAAGGACACCATGCTTGGTAAAGTAGAGGGTCAGCAAAAATAGGAAGACCCTCAACAAGATGGACTGACACAGTGGCTGCAACAATGGGCTCAAGCATAACAACTATTGTGAGGATGGCACGGGACCGGGCAGTGTTTCATTCTGTTGTGCATATCGTCGCTATGAGTTGACTCAATGACACCTAACGACATCGTGAATAATGAGAATGGACTCTACATAACTAAAATTTAACATTGAAGTTCAATCATATTTTTATTTTTAATAAACCTTGTAAATAGAATAACTGCAATATATGAATTAAAGAATGCAGTAGTGACATTATAAATTTATAAGCAAAATGAATGAAGATATTTGAAGAGTTTGAAATTTCAGGATAAAAATATTTTACAGGTAAAATAACATTTAAATGATTTTAAATCCTTTTTGAAAATAGTGTTCAAAACATGAATACATTTTGATCACTATATGCAGTCACACTTTTTATAAGTATTAAGTGTTCTTATTTGCAATCACTGAATTGTATATATTGTATTCTAACATTTTAGATCATATTGATACCCATGTTTACCACCAGGTGTCAGTAAAAGCCTAAGGTAAAGTTCACTTGCTGTCACCTTCATACCTAATTTAACGATTTTAAGAGACTTTGGTAGGCAGAGTTCAGAAATACATTCCACTCCTTGGAGACTCTAAACCCTCACTGAAGATTTTGTCTTGCCGTACGTCATCTGCCGACTCTGTGGTGTGCCAGTGGACTCCTGTCTGTGTCTCACACCCTTAGAAATGCTAGTTTTCGAATGGGTCTTAACTGACAATTATGCCAATCTTCTCTCCAACACAGGAACCTTAACAGATGGTCACTTAATTTTTGTTAAATCATTTTAAGGATGAGACTTTCACTTTATGAGCTGCTCTAGAATAGCAATTATATCTTACTTAGTTTTGTCTCCCCAGGCCTGGACAACAGCAAATGCTTAGTCATTTCCGTTGTTGGACAGTTCTTGTTATTAGAAATTTATTTTATACTGTTTGGAAAATCTGTCTCATTACAACCTATGCTCATTGCTCATAATTGTGCCACTTGGCATGACTGTGGTAAAGGGAGACAGGATAATTTTATTACCAAATCAGCCCTATCATATGCCCCGTTAAGGTTTCCTTTCTAAGTTTATCTTTGTCCCAGTGAAATATCGTGACTCTTCCCAGTTATTCCTTATAAGGCACAGCTTCAGAACTTCCCCGTTCTAACCTGGTCACTGTTACCTTGGATCACCAGGTCCTTCTTCCTATTCTTAGTTTGGAAGCTTCTAAAAAAAATTGACCAATGAAAATTGTATGAATAGCAGTGGAACATTGTATGATGTCGTGCCAGAAGATGACCCCTTCAGGTTGGAAGGCACTCAAAATACAACTGGGGAAGAGTTGCCTCCTCAAAGTAGAGTTGACCTTAATGACGTGGATAGAGTAAAGCTTTCGGAACTTTCATTTGCTGATGTGGCATGACTCAAAATGAGAAGAGACAGCTATAAACATCCATTAATAATCATAACGTGGAATGTATCAAATATAAATCTAGGAAAATTGGAAGTCATCAAAAATGAAATGGAATGCATAAGGATCGATATCCTAGGCATTAGTGAGCTGAAATGGACTGGTATTGGGCATTTTGAATTGGACAATCATCTGGCCTACTATGCTGAGAATGATATATCAAGATCTATCCTGAAGTTCCACACTGTTAATGATAGGACAATTTACAAGGAAGACCAGTTAATATGACTATTGTTCAATTTACTGAGGCCAAAGATGAAAAAATGGAAGGTTTTTAACAACTTCTGCAGTCTGAAATTGATCAAACATGCAATCAAGATGCATTGATAATTACCAGTAATTGGAATGCGAAAGTTGGAAACAAAGAAGGTAACAAAGTTGGAAGGTATGGCCTTAGTAATAGAAATGATGGCAGAGATCACATGATAGAATTTTACAAGACCAATGACTTCTTCATTGCAAATACTTTTTTCTACGAACATAAACAGTAATGACTATACATGTGGACCTCACCAGATGGAATACATAGGAATCAAATCAACTACATCTATGGAAAGAGACGATGGAGAAGCTCAATATCATCAGTCAGAACAAGGCCAGGAGCCAGCTACAAAAAAGACCATCAATTATTGTATCTAAGATCAAGCTGAAAGTGAAGAAAATTAAATCAAGCCCGTGAGAGCCCAAATATGACCTTGACTATATCCCACCTGAATTTAGAGACCATCTCTAGATTTGACACAGTGAACACTAATGACCAAAGACCAGACAAGTTGTAGGATGACATCAAGGACATCATACATGAAGAAAGCAAAAGGTCATTAAAAAGACAAGTAGGAAGGAAAAGACCAAAATGGATGTCAAAAGAGATTCTGAAACTTTCTTTTGAACCTATAGTAGCTAAAGCAAATGGATGAAAAACAGAAGATTTCAAAGGCAACTTGAGAAGACAAAGTATTATAATGAAATGTGCAATAATGAAATGTGCAAAGACCTAGAGCTAGAAAACCAAAAGAGAAGAACACACTCAGCATTTCTGAAGCTGAAAGAATTGAAGAAAAACTCAAGCCTCGAGCTGCAATATTGAAGGAGTCTAAGGGCAAAATTGCAATGCTGGAATGGAAGTCCTGACTCGTCTATGACAAGATATTTAGAAGACAGCTACCTGGCCAGCCGACTGGAAGAGATCCATATTTGTGCCCACTCCAAAGAAAGATGATCCAGCAGAAATTGTCAAACAATATCATTAATATCACACACAAGTAAAATTATGCTGATAATTCAAAAATGATTGCAGTAGTACATCAACAGGGAACTGCCAGAAGTTCAAGCCAGATTCAGAAGAGGTCATGGAATGAGGGATATCACTGCTGATGTCAGATGGATCTTGGCTGAAAGCAGAGAATACCAGAAAGATGTTTACCTGTGTTTTATTGTCTATGCAAAGGTATTTGGTTGTGTGAATCATAACAAATTAGGGATAACACTGCAAAGAATGAGAATTCCAGAACACTTAATTGTGCTCATGCAGAACCTGTACATAGATCAAAAGGTACTCTTTTGAATAGAACAAGGAGATACTTCATGGTTTACAATCAGGAAGGGTGTATGTCAGGGTTGTATCCTTTTACCCTTCTCATTCAATGTGTATAATAATGAGCAAATAAGAAGCTGGACCATATGAGGAGGAATGCAGCATCAGGACTGTAAATAGACTCATTAACAACCTGTGATATGCAGATGACACAGCCCTGCTTGCTGAAAGCAAAGAGGACTTGAAGCACTTTACTTGCAGAACCCAAAAACCCAGAAGGCCCCTCCAAATCTATTCTAACATATTGCTGACCCATTTGGCTATTTTTTAACCCAACAGCATGTTAACCTCACAGCATATTAAAAAAGCATATTAGAGGTAGTATATTATCAAAGGGAGAGTGATAGGAAGACTTGCTGTACTTGTATCTATAAAGGAAAATGCAGTAAAAAAATGGATAATTCAAAAAGCACAGAAGTCAGGGGCCAAATTAAATATTCCTGAGCAGGTCCTGAATATAGCATTACTGAACAGTACAGAAATTAATGTTTATGGAGGAAGCACTTCTGGAATGGTGGAGTAAAACCTCCAAAAATCCACTCCTCCATAAAAGCAATGAGAACACAGGCAAAGATTGTCAAACTCAACATTTCCAGAGCTCTGGATCTTATCCAAAGCCTTACAACAATGAGGAGGATTTATTCAAGAAAAATGGCTGACTCTCATTAAAAATAAGTTTTGTAGCATTTTAACTTGCCTTATTCCCACACTCTTCCCCCCAGTCCATGGTATCCTTGAAAACCAACAGATGCAGAACCACTTTCCTGTTGCCATCAGGTCAATTCCGACTCATAGCAATCCTATAGGACAGAGTAGAACTGCCCCACAGGGTTTCCAAGGTGGATTCAGACTGCCAGCCTTTTGGTTAGCAGGCGAGCTCTTAACCACTGTGCCACCAGGGATTCTCAGAACCACAGTGGCTGAGAAAACCACTAGCCTAGAAGCCACTGGAAGGGGGCAGAACAAGTTTGGAGCACCTCCAGGAATTCCATCTCCAGAGAATTGTCACTTTTTAACCTGTCTGGCAGCTCCCTGGAAAAGTCCCACTTACAGAGCTTGTCTTTATTTGGCCTGACTCAGAGCTTGCTCAGAGAGAAAAGCCCTATCTCCAGGGCATTTGTCAAAAACAATGAGTAGCAATTATTTAGTATCATTTAATATCACAGCTGCCTGAGGCAGATAACAGTGGGAGCATACAAGAGGCTGATGAAAAACTTAAAAAGGAAAATCTAGGGAATGAGATGTTCATATGGGGCTTTGAAAACTTTGACATATTCCTGGGAATTTATACGTAGTCTGTGCACATGCCCAGGAAAGACCTATGAAGGCCTTAATCTCACACTTCTTGGTGACCTTGAGACTGCACAAGCAAAAAATTAAGGCTAAGGCAGAGTTATAAACTGCTAAAATATTGAAGGCATGCTCCCCCAACACATACAAAAAGTACCCAGGCAAAGGGTGGAAGACTTACTGTTTAAGGGCATTTAAGGAAATCTAATTATTAGCTGACAATTAAGCTCGCTGAGCAAAGACTTTGGTGGCTGCACACAACAAAGAATACAGGCTTTACAGAATTTGCCAAGGGAAGTCATTACATGAACAAACAGCAACAACAATAAACAGCATCAAAAAACCTGGAGTGGGGGTAGGAATCAGATTTCCAGAGTTGTTACATTATAATTATTTAAAATATCTAATTTTCAACTAAAATTTACATGGCAAGCAAAAAATAGGAAAGGTTGGCCCATATGCAAGGAAAAAAAAGACGTCAATACAAACCGTTCCTGAGGAAATCCAGACATTGAACTTACTAGATAAATACTTCAAATCAGCTCTTATAAACATGCTCAAAAACTAATGGAAACCATGTCTAAAGAATTAAAGTATGAGAATGATGTCTCACCAAACAGAGAATAGAATTAAGATATAGAAATCATTTTTAAAAATAGGAATTCTTGTGTTGAAAAGTACAATAACTGAAATGAAAAATTCACTACACAGTCTCAATACATATTTGAATTGACAGAAGAAAAAATTCATGAACTTGAAGTTAAGTCAACTCAGATTATTCACTCTGAGGAACTGAAGAAAAATGACCACAGCCTTAGATACCTGTGGAACACTATCAAATATACCAATATGTACATAATGGGAATCCCAGAAGGAGAAGAGAAAAAGGAGCCCATTGCTGCAGCCACTGTGTGAGTCCATCTTGTCAAGGGTCTTCCTCTTTTTTCACTGACCCTGTACTTTACCAAGCCTGATGTCCTTCTCCAGGGACAGGTCCCTCCAGATAACATGTTGAAAGTACATAAGACAAAGTCTCACCATCCTCGCTTCCAAGAAGCAGTCTGGCTGTATTTCTTCCAAGACAGACTTGTTCTTTCTTCTGGAAGTCCATGGTATATTCAATATTCTTTGCCAACACCATAATTCAAAGATGTCAATTCTTCTCCAGTCTCCCTCATTCATTATCCAGCTTTTGGATGCATATGAGGCAAATGAAAATATCAAGCGTATCTTGGTCCTCAAAGTGACATCTTTGCTTTTCAACATTTTAAAGAGGTTTTTTGTGGCACATTGGCCCAATACAATACGTTGTTTGATTTCTTGACTGCTGCTTCCATGGGCGTTAATTGTGGATCCGAGTAAAATGAAATCCTTGACAACGTCAATCTTTTCAAGAACTATCCTTATCTATCAACGTTGTACAACATTGTCAGTGATAGGATAATATCCATTTTATGAAAATATAGCCTAAATGCTAACCCCCCAGAAAAGTTATAAAATCAATCCCAAAATCTCAGGAGCTTAAACAGAATAAAAATTTGTTTTACGCAAAGCCTAATCCAGACGTTCAAGAGGACAACTCTGAGGTGCTCCCTTCGAAAAAAGAAATCAAGTATGCAGACTGTTTCTGTCTTGTGGCTCCACAATTTTGAGGCTTCCAGGTCTCTCTGACATAATCCCACCTGCAGTCATTCAACTCAACGGGGTCCCCTTCTTGCCATTTTCCTGTAGGCCATTGCAGCCACCTGCCTCCAGCCATGCCGTTCTCTCACTGCTGCTAGAGAGATCCATCGATATTTAAATTCAATTGTATCACTTTCCCCCTTGTTGTTTTGTGACATCTAGTTAATTCTGACCCATTGCAACCCTGTGGGACAGAGTAGAACCACCTCATAGGCTTTCCTAGGCTATAATCCTTATGGGAGCAGTTCACCAGGTCTTTTCTCCCTCGGAGCCGACAGTGGGTTCAAACCACTGACCTCTTGGTTAGCAGCCAAGCACTTAACGATTACGCCACCATGGCTCCTTACTGGCCTTTACTGCTTTACCGTATATGCAAAGTTGAAAGTAGAAAGCCCTCGGTTTCCCCCGGCACATGGCGTCACCACTGTCTGCCAGCTTTTACCTCTAGTCCTGGAGCTCTTTGAGGACAAAGACGTGTTCTGTTTTTGGATTTCCAGTAACCACATAGCAAGGATCAGAAAAGTTTGTTGAATGAATAAACTAAGGAAAGATTAGCTAATAATATTGACATTAATTGGACTTAGACGTTAGCAGAGCAGTTACATCAATCTCACTTTCTGTATTGTTCCCCAGTTTCCCATATTTTTCAGTCCCTTCCTTTGCAGGTGCCTGTACTTACGACTGACCTCATTTCATGCATGGACATTTTAGTTTACAGGCACTGGTTGCCCAAGCGACCAACACTTTATTTTTTTTATATAAAAAAAAAGACCAACGCTTTATTTTTTTTCATATAGTTAGTGATATTTTCTCTCCACATAGTTTTCATGGCTTTCCCATGACTTTTCCTGAATTTCTAGTGTTCAGCCACTTGTTTTTATGAAAGGAGCCCTGGTGGCACAGTGGTTAAGCACTCAGCTAGTAACCAAAAGGTGGGCAGTTGGAACCCACCAGCGGTTCCATGGGAGAGAGATACAGCAGTCAGCTTCTGTAAAGATTACAGCCTTGGAAACCTATGTCTTCATGAGATGAATTAATAAGACATTATTTCAGATGCTGTTGCCAACATCACCTAAAAAATTCCTTTCAAAATGAATTTTATCAACTTAAGTTAACCAGCACCTCATTTTTGTTAATTACCGTGGAATAAAACAAAGTTACTCAGTGTTTTAAAGGTAAACTGATAAACTGCTGTTTGGCTTAGTTGTCTTTGTTCTGTTACACTGTTCTGGAGCAGGATGTTAAAACCAGCCTCCCTTCTCAGGGGTTAAAAAAAAAAGGGGGGGGCAATGCTGTTGTAGGACATGCTGAGAGTGTGCAGAGTGGTGACATAGGCTGAGTGCTCGCCTACCCCGAGATGTGAAAGTGGGTGAAGGAGGCCTTCTGGTGACACTTGTTTGGAGTGACTTGTGTGCCGGACAGTGTCTAGATTGGAAAGAGGTGGCAAGGGGGCCACTCAGGAGTTTGACCTGTGTTCCCTGGAGTTTAATTGTTGTTGAAAGGGTTAATTGCAAAACTTACAAAGAAGCATTACCAAAGAATAAATAACAGATTGACACCATGTAATAATGTTTGCACCACGCAGGGACTGCACTGTAGCAAGGAGTGCTAGCCTCTCTCTCTGCACACCTCACCTGCCGTTCCCCGTGTTCCCCACTGAACCCACTGAGGCAGCCTGGTGACTCTGGGCGTCTCAAAGGCCAAGCATCAGCAACGGGCAGTACCACATACATCTCACAGCAGCCCTGGGCACAGAAAGGACTCGATGCCCCTTGCCACCTGTGTCTGAGCACGTCTTCTGTCAGTGAGCGAGGAGGTGCAAATCCTGTTGCAGCTGGAGAGGGTCTGAAAAGAAAGGCAGCGTGCTTAGATTTAACCACGCATTACAGGGAGCCCCCCAGTCTCTGCACCTGCATCTCACACCTTGCTAAAAGGAGAACATGGAAGAAGTTGTGAGTACAAAGCAGAGCTCTTGCAAACTCAGCCTGGTGTTCACTGCAGCTAATAAGAATGCTTAATTAAAAAATGTAAACCCTGAGACAAATGCTAATTTGGACAAGACACAGGACAGCAGGCATAAACTGGTACTGTCCCAAGGAAAATGGGGCATATGCCTCCCCACCTCACTGAGAGGTGGCTGCTCAGAGCATCTGTCTCCATCTGTGGGTAGGGGCAGAGGCATTGTTTGGAGACCAGATTGGGGCTCTGTGGGTGGGTCGCCAGGACAGAGCTGCCAGACAGGATGGGCAGCTGTCTCCTTCCAGCAGCTCCCTCCAGGGTCTTTGAGGCACCCTCCAAGTTCTCAGTGAGAAGAGCCAAGATTCCCTCTTCACCACCCAAAGGAACCAGACCACAACGGACACCTTGTCAGACTCCATTCCCAGGCTAGCCTCTGAGGGTCTGACACACAGCCTCCTCAGCAAGTCAGGGAAAACTTGGAGCAAAGAACAAGCCTGTGATTCTCACCCCGCCCCCACCCTCTTCCACCCCACTGGTTGGCTGAGTTGGGAAGGGGAGAGGGGCCAGTAAATTGAATGGGACTTGGGAGTTTTGACTATCACTCTGTATTAGAATCACTTAATCATTAGACTGAATGTTTTAGCATCTTAAGAGTGACTTGAAAAGCTATGAAATCTGCCCAAGATTCCATCCAAGAGGCAAGGAAGAAGCAAGTCCACAGAGGGGCTTAAAGATCCAGGGAGAATGAAGCTGTGGTCTGCCTACCCTTCTCCAGCCCCATCTGTTCAGCCATCCAACAACAGACCTTGTAGGAGAGGATGGATTTATTAAAGGCTGTGAGAGAGAACTTCTTATACATCGCTCTCCTGTTTAGTTTCTTTCGTTCCTTGTTTCACAGTCGTTTTTCTTTCTCTAAACATAGCACAAAGGGAACGTAAACATACACGTTGATAGAGTGTTGAGTTTCTAAACAGACAATATGTCCAGGTGGCCTTCCTGCCATAGAAAATTTTATACTCGGCACCCAGCATTACTTCAGCAGGTTCTTGAAACTGAAGCTATAGATTGCATAGAAAATGTAAGGTAAGGACTCCACATCTTTTACTCTGATTCCTTTTAGAAAGAGTCCTTAGAAATTTAAAAGCTTCCCCTAATGACAGAAATCCATAGCATTTGCACGATGCTCAGTTGAATTCAGTTAAGAGTTCTCGTACTTCATCTTTATAGAGCTTCCTCTGCTTACCTTGTTTTTAAAAATCTAACAAAGTGAAATGGGATTTTTATAAATGTAAAGTGGTGGTAACTAAAAGGCTCTCCCAGAAAGAATGATGTTATAAAACTTAGATTACTTGAAAGCTAAACATAAGAATTACATTCCTGTGTTCAAATGGGATCAAGATAGGCCATCACCAGCTGGCCGTGGCAGTAGCATCATGAGAATTCAGCATCAGGGCGCTGATGTTCCATCGAGCCACACCATGATGCTGACCTCAGGTGTCCTGCTGTTACCAGACTAATTTAACCTCAGACACTGAAAGAACAAAATGGGAGTTTTATTTCTGTGAGCGAGGTCTAAAAATTAGGCAATGTTTCCTAGTAGGCTGGCACAGGCAGATGGATCATCCAAGACAATCCTAGAACTTCTTGTGTGTTTGGTGAATATTAATTTTGAATATGAGAACAACATTGTTGTTACTTCCTGACTCATAGCTACCCTATGCACAACAGAATGAAACACCGCCTGGTCCTGCACCATCCTCGCAATCGTTGTTATGCTTGAGCCCACTGTTGCAGCCACTGTGTCAATCCATCTCCTTAAAGGTCTTCCTCTTTTTCTTTGACCCTCTACTTTACCAAGCATGATATCCTTCTCCAGGGATTGGTCACTCCTGATAACATGTCCAAAATCTCGCCATCCTTGCTTCTAAGGAGCATTCTGGCTGTACTTATTCCAAGACAGATCTGTTCGTTCTTCTGGCAGTCGACGGTGTATTCAATATTCTTCACCAACGCCCTAATCCAAAGACGTCAATTCTTCTTCGGTCTTCCTTATTCATTGCCCAGTTTTAGCATGGATATGAGCAATTGAAAATAATATGGCTTAGGTCAGGCATACCTTAGTCCCCAAAATGACATCTTTGCTTTTTAACATTTAAAGAGGTCTTTTGCAGTAGATTTTGCCAATGCAGTAACATCGTTTGATTTCTTGACTGCTGATTCCATAGGCGTTGATTATGGATCCTTGACAACTTCGTTCTTTTCTCTGTTTATCATGATGCTGCTTATTGGTCCAGTTGTAAGGATTTTTATTTTCTTTATGTTGAGGTTCAATCTGTATTGAAGGCTATAGTCTTTGATCTTCATCAGTGGGGCACAGCCAAGATGGCGGAATAGACAGACACTTCCGGTGAGCCCTCTTTACAACAAAGACCTGAAAAAGCAAGTGAAATGAGTATATTTATGACAAGCTAGGAGCCCTGAGCATCAAAGGCAAGCTTAGAAAGCAAACTGAGGAGCAGGGGGAGGAAGAGATGGTTCCGAAGCGGAGAGGAGTTACCAGACCTGAATCAGGGGGAGCCCTCAGGCACCATTCCCAGGAGCAGCGGTGACGGGCTGGTACTAGTGTTCAGGCTCAGTTTCCTCAGGGAGAAGCAGCAGCCACACAGCCTACTCACACCTCCAGGACCAGAGAAGAACGGCGCTGTCAGCAAAAGCTAAGTACTTGTGTACATTTTACCTCACCCCCCACCCCCAAGCCAGCTTCAGCGGCTGAATTCCCGGGGCCTGAAATAGGCCCTGCTGAGTGCCTAGAGCCATCCTCCCAGCCTTAGAGAAGGAATAAATTTGCAACTGGGGGAAAAGATAATTTGCCAGCTCCGCTAACCAGGGGAGCTCAGGACAGAAGCGGCTCCTGTCCAGCCATAAACGGTCCATGGACTTTGAGTACCTTTCCCCTCTGCATGGACCTGTGTGGGCCTATTTCAGGAGAATAGGCCCTTGTTGGCAAACTCCAACAGTTTCAGCTGTGCAGTGGAGAGGTGGGTGTTTGATGTTTGACATTGCTTTGCCTATTAAACAGGGTCCTCACCTACCCACATCAGGGGCCTAAGGACTGCAACAGAGATCCAAGGATGACTGGTACCTCCCAGTCCTTACAACCGAAAACATTGGGTGCCCATGGTCCGTCTGCAGAACCCATCCACCTGTACACTCTAGGGAACAGGGGCACACTTTCCTCAGAGACACATGGGGGATGATTCTAAGCCCCCTGCCTTGTTCAGAGTGTGACCCCCTGCTGCTACCAGATACTGGTACCTACACCAATCACCCCTGCCCCTCTAAGATTTACTCAATGAGATAAGTATCTTCTATTAAATGTTTATAGATTGTGTATATGTATCTTCACAGGAGACATACTTTATCCAAGATCCTTCCTCATCCTTTGCATCAAGAAGATTTTGACCACAGCATTTTGAATCACATGTTCATTTTTTGGATGGAGGAAGAAGCGATAAATGAAAACATGAAGATTTCTATTCTGTGGTGGATTCATCTGTCCAATTTATAGATCAGTCATTAAAACCCCTTTTTTATATTGTCATTTTCCTTTGTCAGTCAGAAAAAACATAAAGCACCATATACTCCTTCTAAACATAAAGCAGTATTTACTCCTTTTTACTGTATTTACAGTCTTTTTATAACTCAGAAATGATTAGGTTTAAGGTACTATGCTGGTATGGCCTTATTAACATAAGGAAAGCCCTATTTTCAAACAGGATCACACCCACATGTACAGGGGCCATGTACAGATTTTGTGGGGACACAATTCAATCCACAGCATACTAGTAGGATGGTTAGCATGAAGTCTGCTCCACACTTGAAGACCCTACAAAAAAAAAAAAAAAAAAAACCCAGTGCTATCAAGTCGATTCCAACTCATAGCAACTCTGTAAGTCAGAGTAGAACTGCCCCGTAGAGTTTCCAAGGAGCGCCTGGTAGATTTGAACTGCCAACCCTTTGGTTAGCAGCTGTGGCACTTAACCACTATGCCACCAGGGTTTCCAGAAGACCCTACAGTGCACCTCTATAACATGGGGAGAAACATAGTTTGGGCTTTATACCTGGTCACTTATTTACTCAACAAGTGTTTATTTAGTACCCACCGTGTACCAGGCCTGGTTTTCACGACTGGGAGCCAGGTGGTTGTTGCCCTGAACTTTGTATTGCCTAGAAATGTATAAACAAAGTCCTGCCTTCCTCCATTGGCAAACTCCTTCAACCCCCTTATGACCGTTACGAGGTGTACTTAAAAGCATTTGTTAAAAAACACATTTTTCAATGAATATGAATTGTGATTCAGCTCGTCTGGGATGGGCCTGGGCTAGATAGGCAGGTAGGTAGGTAGATGATAGATAGATGACAGATAGATAGATAGATGATAGATAGATAGATAGATAGATAGATAGATAGATAGATAGATAGATAGATAGATAGATAGATAGATAGATAGATAGATAGATAGATAGATAGATAGATAGATAGATAGATACACATACGCACACGCACACACACACGCACACACACACACACACACATATATGGAAACCCTGGTGGCATACTAGTTAAGAGTTCAGTTGGTAACCAAAAAGTCAGCAGTCCCAATCCACCAGGTGCTCCTTGGAAACGCTGTGGGGCAGTTCTACTCAGTCCTATAGGGTTGCTATGAGTCAGAATCAACAGCAAAGGGTTTGGGGTTTTTTTTGTTGTTGTTTATATACATACGTGTGTGTGTGTGTATATATATATATATATACATATGGAAACCCTGGTGGTGTAGTGGTTAAGTGCTACGGCTGCTAACCAAAAGGTCGGCAGTTCGAATCCGCCAGGTGCTCCTTGGAAACTCTACGGGGCAGTTCTACTCTGTACTATAGGATCGCTATGAGTTGGAATAGACTCGATGGCAGTGGGTTTGCTTTTATATATATATATATATATATATATAAAACAAAAAAATCAAACTCATTGCCATGGAGTCAATTCCGACTCATAGAAACCCTGTAAGACAGAGTAGAATTTCCAAGGAGCACCTGGTGGATCTGAACTGCCAATCTTTTGGTTACCAGCTGAACTCTTAACTACTATGCCACCAGGGTTTCCATATATATATATATGTGTGTGTGTGTGTGTATCTGTGTGTGTGTGTGTATATATGTAAATATTTATAGAACAATATCATTAATATCACACGCAAGCAAAATTCTGCCGAAGATCATTCAAAAACGGCTGCAGCAGTATATCGACAGGGAACTGCCAGAAATTCAGGCCGGTTTCAGAAGAGGACATGGAACCAGGAATATCATTGCTGATGTAAGATGGATCCCAGCTGAAAGCAGAGAATACCAGAAGGATGTTTACCTGTGTTTTATTGATTATGCAAAGGCATTCGACTGTGCAGATCATAACAAACTATGGATAACACTGTGAAGAATGGGAATTCCAGAACACTTAATTGTGCTCATGAGGAACCTTTACATAGATCAAGAGGCAGTTGTTCAGACAGAACAAGGGGATACTGATTGGTTTAAAGTCAGGGAAGGTGTGCATCAGGGTTATATTCTTTCACCATACCTATTTAATCTGTATGCTGAACAAATAATACAAGAAGCTGGACTATATGAAGAAGAACGGGGCATCAAGATTGGAGGAAGACTCATTAACAACCTGCGTTATGCAGATGACACAACCTTGCTTGCTGATAGTGAAGAGGGCTTGAAGCACTTACTGATGAAGATCAAAGACCACAGCCTTCAGTATGGATTACACCTCAACATAAAGAAAACAAAATCTTCACAACTGGACCAACAAGCAACATCATGATAAACGGAGAAAAGATTGAAGTTGTCAAGGATTTCATTTTACTTGGATCCGCAATCAACAGCCATGGAAGCAGCAGTCAAGAAATCAAAAGACGCATTGCATTGGGCAAATCTGCTGCAAAGAACCTCTTCAAAGTGTTGAAGAGCAAAGATGCCATCCTGAAGACTAAGGTGCGCCTGACCCAAGCCATGGTATTTTCAATCGCATCATATGCATGTGAAAGCTGGACAATGAATAAGGAAGACCGAAGAAGAGTTGACGCCTTTGAATTGTGGTGTTGGAGAAGAATATTGAATATACCATGGACTGCGAAAAGAGCAAACAAATCTGTCTTAGAAGTACAACCAGAATGCTCCTTAGAACCAAGGATGGCGAGACTACATCTTACATACTTTGGACATGTTGTCAGGAGGGATGAGTCCCTGGAGAAGGACATCATGCTTGGCAGAGTACAGGGTCAGCGGAAAAGAGGAAGACCCTCAATGAGGTGGACTGACACAGTGGCTGCAACAATGAGCTCAAGCATAACAACGATTGTGAGGATGGCGCAGGACCGGGCAGTGTTTCGTTCTGTTGTGCATAGGGTCGCTATGAGTTGGAACCGACTCGATGGCACCTAACAACAACATATATATATATACACACACACATACATATATATTTAGCCCATCTGAGCATTGTTTCTTCTCCAGGTTCTTTAAATGAGCTTTGGATTCTTATTCTCATTTGACCCAGAATATAGTTCCCAATGTTACAGACAATGGAAATTGGACAGTATGAATTAGGTACCGTGACCAGACCCTATCAACCCCTGTCCATCTCCCAGACCCCCAAAGAACAGAGGCTGGAGGTAGTACAGGCCATCACATGACATGAGGGGAGTATGTCATAGTGAACCCCAGCTGCCTTCTCCAGCCATTAGCTAGATAAAGTGTTTGGTTAGAAGAATGGATGAACATCCATGACCATCTGGGAAACAATACCAAAAATTTATTTGTGAAACTTACTTTGGGGAAGGTTAAAAAAAAATCCTTTTTATTCAGAAATTTGGGACATATCTGTTGCTTTGAGGTGCCGTTGAGTTGGTTCCGACTCATAGAGACCCTACCTACAACAGAATGAAACACTGCCCAGTCCTGCACCATCCTCGCAATTGTTCTTATGCTTGAGTCCACTGTTGCAGCCACTGGGTCAACCCATCTTGTTGAGGGTCTTTGTCTTTGTCATTGATCCTCTACCAGAAAACCCTGGTGGCGTAGTGGTTAAGTGCTATGACTGCTAACCAAAGGTCAGCAGTTCTAATCCACTAGGTGCTCCTTGGAAACCCTATGGGGTAGTTGTACTCTGTCCTATAGAGTCGCTATGAGTCAGAATCCACTTGACGGCAACAGGTTTGGTTTGGTTTGGTTTTCTACATTACCAAGCATGATATCCTTCTCCAGGGACTGATCCCTCCCTCCTGATAACATGTCCAAAGTATGTGAGACATAGTCTCACCAGCCTTGCTTCTAAGGAACATTCTGGTTGTAGCTCTTCCAAGACGGATTTGTTCATTCTTTTGGCAGTCAATGGTATATTCAATATTCTTCACCAACACCGCAGTTCAAAGGCATCAATTCTTCTTCAGTCTTCCTTATCCATTTTCCGGCTTTCCCATGCACATGAGGTGACTGAAAATACCACGGGTTGGATCAGGTGCAGCTTTGTCTTCAAGGTGACATCTTTGCTTTTTAACACTTTAAAGAGGCCTTTTACAGCAGATTTGCCCAATGCAACATGTCTTTTGATTTCTTGACTTCTGCTTCCATGGGCGTTGATTGTGGATGCAAGAAAAATGAAATCCTTGACAACTTCAGTATTTTCTCTGTTTGTCATGATGTTGTTTATTGGTCTAGTTGTGAAGATTTTTGTTTTCTTTATGCTGAAGTGTAATCCACACTGAAGGCTGTGCCCTTTGATCTTCATCAGCAAGTGCTTCGAGTCCTCTTGACTTTCAGCAAGCAAAGCTATGTAATCTGCATACCACAGGTTGTTAATGAGTCTTCTCCAATCCTGATGCCCCATTCTTCTTCATATAGTCCAGCTTCTCAGATTATCTGATTAGCATACAGGTTGAATAAGTATGGTGAAAGGTTACAACCCTGACACACACCTTTCCTAACTTTAAACCATGAAGTAACCCCTTGTTCTGTTGGAACAACTGCCTCTTGATCTATGTACAGGTTCCCCATGAGCATAATTAAGTGTTGTGAAATTGCTATTCTTTGCAGCGTTACCCATAATTTGTTGTGATCCATACAGTCGAATGCCTTTGCATAGTCAATAAAACACACATAAGCATCTTTCTGATATTCTCTGCTTTCAGCCAAGATCCATCCTTGTTCCACATCCTCTTCTGGATTTGGCTTGAATTTCTGGCAGTTCCCTGTCAATGTACAGCAGCAGCTGCTTTTGAATGATCTTCAGCAAAATTTTACTTGCATATGATACTGTTCAATAATTTCTGCATTCACCTTTCTTTGGAATAGGCATAAGTATGGATATCTTCCAGTTGGTTGGCCAGGTAGCTGTTTTCCAAATTTCTTGGCATAGACAAGTGAGCACTTCCAGTGCTAAATCCGTTTGTTGAAACATCTCAATTGGTATTCCATCAATTCCTGGAGCCTTGTTTATCACCAATGCCTTCGATGCAGCTTGGACCTCTTCCTTCAGTACCCTCAGTTCCTGATCATATGGTACCTCCTGAAATGGTTCAACGTCAACCAATTATTTTTGGTATAGTGACTCTGTGTATTCCTTCCATCTTGTTTTGATGCAACTTGAGGCTTGAATTTTTTCTTCAGTTCTTTCAGCTTGAGAAATGCCGAGCATGTTTTTCCCTTTTGGTTTTCTAACTCCAGATCTCTGCACATGTCATTATAATACTTTGTCTTCTCCAGCCACCCTTTGAAATCTTCTGTTCAGCTCTTTTACTTCATCATTTCTTTAATTTCTGTACCTTCTCGACTTTCAAGAGCAAGTTTCAGAGTCTCTTCTGACATTCATTTTGGTCTTTTCTTTCCTGTCTTTTTAATGACCTCTTGCTTTCTTCACATATGATGTCATTCCACAACTCATTTGGTCTTCATTCATTAGTGTTCAATGTGTTAAATCTGCTCTTGAGACGGTCTCTAAATTCAGGTGAGATACACTCAAGGCCGTACTTTGGCTCTCGTGGACTTGTTCTAATTTTCTTCAGCTTCAGATTGAACTTGCGTATGAGCAACTGATGGTCTGTTCCACAGTCGGCCCCTCGCCTTGTTCTGACAGATAATATGAAGCTTTTCCACTGTCTTTTTCCACAGATGCAGTCGATTTGATTCCTGTGTATTCCATCTGGTGAGGTCCACGTGTATAGTCACCATTTATGTTGTTGAGAAAAGGTATTTGCAATTCAATCATGCCATCTCCAGCACCTTTTCTATCACCAAGGCCATATTTTCCAGCTGCTGATACTTCTTCTTTGTTTCCAACTTTTGCGTTCCAATCATGTGTAATTATCAATGCATCCTGATTGCATGTTTGATCAATTTCAGACTGAAGAAGTTGAAAAAATCTTCAATTTCTTCAACTTTGGCATTAGTGTTTGGTGAGTAAATTTGAATAATAGTTGTATTAACTAGTCTTCCTTGTAGGTGTATAGGTATTATCCTATCACTGACAGTATTGTACTTTAGGATAGATCTTAAAATGTTCTTTTTGACGATGAATGCAACACCATTCCTCTTCAATGTGTCACTCCCAGCATAGTAGAGCATATGATTGTCTGATTCCAAATGGACAATACCAGTTCATTTCAAATCACTAATGCCTAGGATATCAATGTTTATGCATTCCATTTCATTTTTGATGATTTCCAATTTTCCTAGATTCATACTTTATACATTTCACATTCTCATTATTAATGGATGTTTGCAACTGTTTCTTCTCATTTTGAGTAATGCCATATCAGCAAATGAAGGTTGCCAAAACTTGACTCCATTCACATCATTAAGGTCAACTCTATTTTGAGGAGGCAGCTCTTCCCCAGTCATCTTTTGAGTGCCTTCCAGCCTGGGGGGCTCATCTTCCGGGACTATATCAGACAATATTCTGCTGCTACTCATAAGGTTTTCACTGGCTAATTATTTTCAGAAGCAGATCGCCAGGTTCTTCTTCCTAGTCTGTCTTACTCTGGAAGCTCAGCTGAAACCTGTCTACCATGGGTGACCCTGCTGTATTTGGTTACCAGTGGTATAGCTTCCAGCATCACAGCAACCTATCTAGATTTCAAGAATATAGTCATGAGTTTGTTTTCAGGTAATATTGAGCAAAGAAAATATTGCTATGTTAAAAACCACTGAAGCAGTAAATCTTCAACTTTAAATAAGAATTATCTATTTCAATTGATCAGTTTTCTAGTGTGATAAAAATACACATATCATTTCTAAAATGCCTTTTATGTCTAACAACTTGCTCTGTTTGAAAATGCAATTTTAATAAGGGTAGTTTATGGGCTTTTAAGTTTATACTGCACCATAAGTTGCAATGATTCTTATGTATAATAAATTTTGAGAATCACTGCTCTACTAGTGGTTCTCAGAACTGGTACCTAACCAACAGCATTAGCATTGCCTGAGAACTTGTTAGAAATGCAAATTATCAGCATGAGTTCAAACCAGAACTGAGGCCCTGGTTTTAGTTTGGAAGTGATCCCAAAGTATGTCCATCTGGAGGCAAAAAAATGGAGAGACTTTTTGTAAAATTCAAAGTATACTGTTTAAACATCTAAAACTAGCAATTAAAAAAATCACTACACTAGGAAAGAGAATTCATTCTTTGAGGTGTGGCACTATTTAGTATGTGATTTGGTCTGTGAGCATGTTCTTTATGCTGTTTAGAAATACTGTGGATGCTGATTGCATTACCCACAAACCTGATTCTCCCCTGGAGCCAAGCGTGAAGGAGGTGTTGTATTTCACTAGTGTTCTTTGTCCACTTCGGTTAGTTTACTGGTGGGAGAATCAATGTTGAGAGACATGGTAAGCCACCTGCTAAAATAATCTGATACTTAGTTAAGACAGTACCAAACCCTCCCTGGGAATGAGGCACTTAAGACAGCCCATTACCCCTTGCAGACCAAGAAGGCTTCAGCTGGGCCTGGAAGCAAACCAGTTAGGCTAACCCTGGAAGCAACGCAACCCTGACCCCTTTTACAGAGCCTCTGAGATTCTGGGAAAGAGGCCTTGGACAGTTTATTCAATTGAATTCAGTTTCATCTAGAGAGAAAGGTTAACAAAAGAACCAGTATAAGTTACCTTCTTCATCTCATAGAACACTGACATAGTACTTAGGATGTTAGCCAAATAGTCCGAGTGCACTGAAATATAGGGAACACAGACAACTGAGCATACTGCTGCTACAGTTTAAGTCTTCGGAACCAACGTTTCTGAAATTACACAATGATGATCTGATAAACACTCGGGTCTCCACAAATTTGAAAACAATAAAATCAATTTTGCTGATTACCAAGAAGTCCAATCCACAACTCCGTCTTATACTGTTTTTGTAAATGTACTGTAAAAAAAAAAAAAGAAAGAAAGAAAGAAATGTTTGAGTTCTTACTGCTTCTGTTCTGAATAAAAACAAGGTTGATAGATTTTGGTAAAGGAAGTTTTTGCCTAACATTTTCAACTAGAACCAAAAGTAAATTGTGCCCAAAATATAAATGAGCTTTTCAGTCAGCTCTTAGACTTGAGGATTGAACACTGTAAGCCTTCAGTCCTTCTCCTGTCATTAAAGGTGATATACGGTCTTGAGAAATGCCAGAAGGGGAGTGCTCTAGGACTCACACGACTTACTAAAAACATCATTTCGAGAGTTTAAGTCATTAATGCAAATTATTATTGCCCAAAATAAGTTATAACAAAGAAAAACTAAATAAGGAATAAACCGTGACCACTTTCTCCAATATATGATCAGATAATATGACAAGGCGTTTTAACTTGGAATTTCATGGAAAATCAAACTCATAGCTTTCTATATACATGACCTAAACTGCCATGCCTTTTGCACTGTAGGGACACTGTAATTCACAAACAAATGTTCAAAAAATTGAGGTTTTTTTTTTTCCTCTCCAGCATTATAACTGTTATTAATTGCCGATGAATCAATTTCAACTAAATAGTATACTGCTAAAGTTCTGTTGTTGTTAGGTGCCATCGAGTTGGTTCCAACTCATAACGACCCAATGCACAACAGAATGAAATACTTCCCAGTCCTGTACCATCCTCACAATCGTTGCTATGCTTGAGCCCATTGTTGCAGCCACTGTGTCAATCTACCTCGTTTCCTCTTTTTTGCTGACCCTCTACTTTACCATGATGTCCTTCTTCGGCGACTGATCCTTCCAGATACCATGTCCAAAGTATGTGAGTATGTGAGATGTAGTCTTGCCATCCTTGCTTCTAAGGAGCATTCTGGCTGTACTTATTCCAAGACAGACTTGTTCATTCTTTTGGCAGTCCATGGTATGTTCAATATTCTTCACCAACACCACAATTCAAAGGCGTCAATTCTTCTTCGGTCTTCCTTATTCACTGTCCAGTTTTTGCATGCATATGAGGCGACTGAAAACACCATGGCTTGGGACAGGAACACCTTCATCTTCAAGGTGACATCTGTGCTTTTCAACACTTTAAAGAGGTCTTTTGCAGCAGATTTACCCAACGTAGTGCGTCTTTTGATTTCTTGACTGCTGCTTCCATGGATGTTGATTGTGGATCCAAGTAAAATGAAATCCTTGACAACCTCAGTCTTTTCTCCATTTATCATGATGTTGCTTATTGTGAAAAGATTTTTTTTTCTTTATGTTGAGGTGTAATCCATGCTGACAGCTGTGGTCTTTGATCTTCATAAGTAGTTCATCAAAGTTCTAGGAGAAGAAAATACACTTATCTGAAAACACAGTCATTGTGGGTTTTCTGCTTTTGAGAAAGGTAAAGAAATAGTCCACACTTGTGAAATACAGTTCTAGTATGCTGATAAAACCATTGATTTTTCTAGATTTATCAACTATAGGGTATTTGTCTAAAAAAATGAACTTGCTATTCATGAAAAAGGTTTCACTTGAGGTTTATGAAACTCTGTTTTCTTCCTATTCATACATATACAGGCCAGTTTTTAATTGCTTTTGTATGCACTATTTCTTTTCTAATAACATTTGTTATATAAAGTGAACTCACCTTGGATATCTTATGCAGTCTAATTCACTCAGCATAAACAATCCAGGTGAGACCCAATAATTATTTTAAAGTAGCCATAAAGGTTACAGTTCTGGCAAAACTGAGTTGTTTTTGGACCAACGCTCCTACCAAGAACAATTAGAAAACCTCAATGAAATACAACAAACATTGTTTTGAAAATATCAGAGTTCTACCAAGGCAGTGAGAATTTGCAGGACCAAGATATGACAGAGGAGGCATTTGAAAGAGGTAGGAGTGTCGTTCATATCTTGGGGCTATTTCTACCCTTAAGGCAATTGTCAACTCAAAAGCAAAAGCAGTCAATGGCAAATTAAGAAGCTGCCAGAGCAAGCAGCCATGTAAGATGCATCAATGAGTCTCACCCCACCTGGATCAAAGGAGAATGAAGAACACCAAGGACACAATGTAATTACTAGCCCAAGAGACAGAAAGGGCCACATGAACCAGAGACTACATCATCCTGAGACCAGAAGAACTAGATGGTGCCCGGCTACAACAAATGACTGCCCTGACAGGGAACACAACAGAGAACCCCTGAGGGAGCAGGAGAGCAGTGGGATGCAGACCCCATATTCTCATAAAAAGACCAGACTTAATGGTCTGACTGAAACTAGAAGGACCCTGGTGGTCATGGTCCCCAGACCTTCTGTTGGCCCAGGACAGGAACCATTCCTGAAGCCAACTCTTCAGACATGGATTGGACTGGACAGTGTTGGAGAGGGATGCTGGTGAGGAGTGAGCTTCTTGGATCAGGGGGACACTTGAGATTATGTTGGCATCTCCTGCCTGGTGGGGAGATGAGAGGGTAGAGGGGTTAGAAGCTGGCGAAATGGATACGAAAAGAGAGAGTGGAGGGAGGGAACAGGCTATATCATTAGGGGGAGAGTAATTGGGAGTATGTAGCAAGGTATATATAAGTTTTTATGTGAGATGCTGACTTGATTTGTAAATTTTCACTTAAAGCACAATAAAAATTATAAAAAGAAGAAGAAGCTGAGCAGGACTTTTGATCATCTCAACGTTGGGGGGATAAAAATTGGACCTCTGTGTCCACTCAGGAAGAAGGGTCCCTGTAAAGACCCCAGATTTTTGGCTGGGACCCACAGTGCTGAACTTTCAGAAGAAGGGTAAACCAAAAGTAGGCCAATTCTGAGAATGATTAAAACCCATCTGTGAATCATCTCAATTGCTGACTAAAATAAGGTTTCTAGACTGACTGCCAAAAGCAAAAGCAAATCTTCTCTGGGGGAAGATAACATCATGCAAAGCCTGAAATTATCAATAAAGGTTTTTATATAAAATGTCTGGCACACATTCAAAAATAACCAAAGCATAGGAGAAATCTGGCAGATTTCATTGTAGCCATGTGTCATGGATTCAATTTTGTCCCCCCAAAATGTCTGTCAACTTGGCTAGACAATGATTCCCAGTATTGTGTGATTGCCCACCATTTTGTCATCTGATGTGGTTTTCCTGTATTGTAAATCCTATCTCTACAATGTTAATGATATGGAATTAGTGGCAGTTATGTTAATGAGGCAGGACTCAATCTACAGGATTGGGTTGCACCTTGAGCCAATCTCTTTTGAGATATAAAGGAGAGAAGTGAGCAGAGAGACATGGGGACCTCACACCGCCAAGAAAGAAGCACCAGGACCATAGCTTGTACTTTGGGCCTGGGGTCCCTGTGCTGAGAAGCTCCTCGAGGACCTTCCTCCAGAGCCAACAGAGAGAGAAAGGCTTCCCCTAGAGGTGACATCCTGAAATACTAGACTATAAGAGTATATATTTCTCTTTGTTAAAGCCACCCACTTGTGGTATTTCTGTTATAGCGGCACTAAATGACTAACACACCATCTGATCAAAGTACACATCAACTAATAACAAAATAAAATTATTTTTTATTTATTTTTTTTTTATAGCTGATATCATGTGCCTTCTGATGTGAGGCAATGAGAAGGACATAGCAACACTTACATACAGGATCCCTGCCAAAAAGCAGAACCTAATTCTATTCAAGAAGGAACACTCAAACCCATACTGAGAAACCTTCTGTAAAACAACAGATCTTCAAAATTGTCAAGGACATGAAAAACAAAAAAAAGCTGAGGAGATGTTTTGAATTAAAACTAAAAAGACATGGCAACTAAATGGAAGGTGTGATCCTGGATGGATCCAGCAGAAGAAAAAGAAAAAAGGCTGCAACAAAGGACACTAATGGAAAAATTGGTGAAATCTGAATATGGACTCTATATTGGAAAAAAGTATTATATCAGTGTCAAATTTCCTGAATTTGATCATTGTGCTGTAGTTATGCAAGACAACGTCCTTGTTCATAAGACACTCATGCTGAAGTACTTAGAAGTAAAAGATCATGATGTACTAATATATTCTCAAACCTACTATTTAAAAAAAAAATCCATTGCCATCGAGTCAGCTTCGATTCATAGCAACCCAATAGCCCCATAGGGTTTCCAAGGAGCAGCTGGTGGATTCAAACTGCCAACATTTTGGTTAGCCGATGTAGCTCTTAGCCACTGCACCACCAGGGCTAACAATACTAATGATGATAGGAAAAAGAGATGAAGAGAGAGGAAGGCGGTAAAATGCTAACAGTCAACAAAATTAAGTGAAGGGTTTATGGGTATTCACTGTGTCATTCCTGCAACTTCTGTTTAGACTTTAAATTTTCCAACATAAAAGTTACAAAGTATATTAGCTAACAATCCAACAGCACAAATTAAATATGCACTTAAATAACCCATGGATCAAAGAATAAATTACAAGAGAACTTAGAAAATATCTTAAACTGAATTAAGATGAAAACACAACATATCAAAATCTGCAGGCTAGAGCTAAGGCAGTGCATATTGGCTTGTAATAAAAAGAAAGGTCTAACATCAATGTTCTAAACTTCCATCTTAAGAAACTAGCAAAAGAGGAGTAAATTAAACTCAGAGTAGAAGAGATAATCAAGATCAGAGCAGAAATAAAAAATAAAACATAAAAACAAAAGCAATGAAATCCGAAGTTGAATCTTTGAAAACAGCAATGTTGTTGTTGCTGTTAGTTGCCATCGAGTCAATTCTGACTTGTGGTGACTGCATACGTTACAGGGTAAAACTGCTCCAGAGGGCTTTCTTGGCTGTAATCTTAATGGAAGCAGATTGCCAGGCCTTTTCTTCTGAGGTGCCGCTGAATGGGTTCGAATCACTAACCTTCAGGTTAACAGTTGTAGGCAAACCATTTGCACTGACTGATCAAGAAAAAAGAAGACACATCAGGGGAGGAAAAAAAAAAAGGAGGAATGTCACTACAGATCCTATCCTACAGACATTAAAAGAAAAATATAATATTAATGCACAACTTACAAATACATAAATTTAAATTACATTTCATGAAAGTTGATTTATAGGAAAAAAGAATGTCCTGTGACGGCAGCTAACAACAACAACAATTTGTAGCAGAGTGTACAAATTTTCTCACCTTGCTCTTTGCTCCACCGAAATAACTAAACCACAGTGACTCTCCCTGATTCCATAAAATGAAGTACAGTACAGCTATAGGTTTGTACCTTTGTGCAAATGACTTACAGGTGAAATTTTGCACTGAAAAATGGCTAAAAACTTTTAGCATTTAAACCACTTATATAGTAAGATCAGTCAAATTTTGAGCAAGATTCTTACAGTAGTAAGTTGTTGTCCAAGGTGACATTGATTTGATACAGTATTGAGTCTATCAAAACAGGAAAAATATTCATTATAATAACAATTAAAAAGTCAGTGGAACTTACAAAAATGCAAACATGATTCACTTATTTGGGAAGTGACTAAAAATCAAATTGCCTTAGAATTTTTCTGAGAAAGAGATTCAAAAAACCCTAACCCCCATCTACCACACTATTGCATTCCCATAGGAGAACGCGCCTTACCACCACCATGGAACAGCCACCACAAACTCACAGACAGCTAGCTGCCTTCTGCAATTTCTTACCCTTTGGGCAAAAACCAGGCTCAGATTTTTATGCTAAATCAGTGTCCTAGAATAGAATATCTAGTGAAACCACATTTTTTTTTTAAATCTCATTCCAAGTAAGTCTTGAAAGTAGATGCTTATTAAATTCGTTAACAATGCTGCCTTCTAATTTTTAGACAGCTTTAAGGGAAAATAGAACTTGGAAAATATTATTAATGTTTAACAACATGAGCCAAATGACCTGGTGGATCTTTCCAAAGCATACTGCAGCAAAAGCAATAGGGACAATGGCTGAATCCTAAAGTTCGGAGGAACAAAAGGTGAAAGGTTTGAATACTTTATAATAGTTGGGCATTTTACTATTCATTTATTCAACAATTATTTATTACAGTGAAACCTCTGAGAGCCAGAACTCTATGAGACTGCCTTGTTTTTCCGGGTCTCGAAAGTTTTCCCTTTTTGACAGGGTGCGGTCTTACTTACCACTTTTCTATCACTTGTTTTAGAGGAAAATATTTGAGTTTTCCTTCTCTGACAAGGTTCTGCCTTATACAGATTCCAGCTTTCCCAGGTTTTACTGTATATTTATTGTCTATCTACCTTTCCTACAATGTAAGCTCCTCAATGATAGACTTCTATTCACTGAGGTATTCCAAGCACCCAGACAGCATCTGGCACTTGAAGAGAAATTACAGTTACATACAGGTTTCACTGTATATGACATGTTAGAAGAAGAAAGCTACTAGGCAAAAAAAGCTGATGGGTCCATGTTATGGGCTGAATTATGTCCCTCGAAAAGATACATTGAGGTCCTAACCCCTGTCATCTATAAGTGTGACCTTGTTTGGAAATCGGGTCTTTGAAGATGTTATTAGTTAACACAAGGTCATACTGAAGTAGGGTAGGTCCTAATCCTCTATGAGTGGTGTACATATAAAACACACAGAGACAGAAAGACTTGGAGAGAAGATGGTCATGTGAAGACAGAGGCAGAAACTGGAGTGATCTACAAGTCACAGAACACCAAGGATCACCAGCGGTCACCAGAAATGAGGAGAAAGGCTTGGAGCAGATTCTCCCTCAGAGCTCTCAGAAGGAGTTGACAGGGCTGACACCCTCATCTCAGACTCCCAACCTCCAGAACTGTGAGACGAATTTCTGCTCTTACAAGCCACTCAATTTGTGGCACTTTATTACAGTAGCCCTGGGAAATTAACACAGTCCATAAGAGGACAAGTGACCCAAAGTAGGAAACTGGAATTTTGAAGAGAGAGAAAAAAAAACAGAGTGGCAATTTTTGATAGCAAGTCACATGAGAGGCTTATGAGAGGGCCCACAATTGTCCACATCACTAGAGTCTTCCTGGGTCCCACCCTTTTTCAAGTGTGATTGTTCAAATTTCCTTGGAAGGTGTGGAATCTCCTCCTTCCAGCAAATTCCCTTTTCATTCAAAATAGTTATAGGTGGTTTCTGATATCTGAAACCCAAATGACCTTAGCAATTACAAGCAGATTACTCCAAAGCTGACAAACATGAGATGCAATGAACGCGGAAATATACTGCAGGTGAGTGAGGTCATGGTTGGTTGTGATAATAGTTTAAATAGTTGTTTTCAATGGTCATCTCTCTATCTCAGGGCCTACCAAGGAAAACTGTGCCTACGGCAGTTAGTTTTAAATTGTGAAATGATTTCTCACACACAGCTGGCAGTGGAGACTGCCGCGGCCAGTGGAGGCCGCTTGTTAGCGCCCTATCCGCCATATCTTAGTTACAGCTCTGCTCTACTTCTTTCCAAACAGGAGTGGTTGGTGACCCACTGGGGAGGATTCTCCCACTCTGGTCAAACTTTGATTATTTGTGTGTTAACATATCTGATGACATCTGAAGAGGAATTGTTTCTCAGTGATGATAGTCTAGCTTCTATGGTTTCACGTAAATAAAAACAGGGAGATACAGCTCTTGTTTTGTTGTTCAGCTGGTCACGAAATCGTGATGCTGCGTGTCTTTCTCCACACCTGACAAAGGGGAGAGCTTCACGTGTAATTGGAATGCTCAGCGATATTTACTGGATGAGCAGCACAAACTAGAACATTTCATCCAAAATGTATGTCAGTGAAAAAGAGGAAGACCCTCGAGAGAGTTTGACACAGTGGCTGCAACAATGGGCTCAAACACAGCGACGATTGTGAGGATGTTGCAGGACCAGACAGTGTTCCATTCTGTTAGACGTAGGGTCACCATGAGTCAGAACCGACTCAGTGGGACCTAATAAAAACAGCATCCAAAACAGTTTTGATTTTGACATGTTGGATTTTCATAAATTATGGCTAAACGATTAGCACTTTATGGACTCCTACTTTTTTTTACCCACTAAATCAAATTTGTGTCAGATCAATTCTTTTGCCTAAGTCAGACATACCAAATTCTGAAACACTGCAAAACAAAACAAACACCATGTATTTTAACAGAATATTTTAAAATATATCACACCGAGAAAATACTACCTCTCTTATGTCCCAAAAGAACCACAGGTGGGCCACTCCTCACTAAATGGGATGCCAGTCCTTTCCAAACTTTCCCAGAGTGAGAACCACCCAGGTGCTTGTTAACCATTCCACGCCCCAGCATGGGGGTTTAGTGGGTATGGGATGGAGCCCAGGGACTTCTTGGGTAATTGCCAGCTTCAGAAAAGCTGAATGGCTTTTGTTGTTCCTTCTTGGTTGCCATTGATGCTGCTGATGTTTACGACTGTGGTTCTGAAGCCCTTGGATGGGTGTTCTATAAGTTAGGTCAAGTTGGTTGATAGTGTTGGCCAAATCTTCTGTAATGTTATTGACTTTTATGTCTACTTGTCCTATCAATTACTGAGAGGTGGGTGTTAAAAATCTCCCACTATGACTGTGGATTTTTCTGCTTCTCCCTTTAGTTTTGTCAGTTTTTTGCTTCGTGCATTTTAAAGCTCTTTTATTAGGTATGTACACATTTAGGAGTATTAAGTCTCCCTTGATTAAATGATCCTTTATCATTATAAAATTTCCTTTTTTTTTTTTTTAGTATTTCTCCTTGTCCTGAAGTTTTCTTTCTGTAATATCAATATAGCCACACCAACTTTCTTATACCTACTGATAGCATCATGTATCTTTTTCTATCTTTTTACTTTCAATCTGTCCTTATATTAAAACATTTCTTTTCAGCCTGACAATCCCTACCTTTTAATTGAAGTATTTAGTCCAGGGTGTTCAACCAGGTCTCTCTACTCAGGCTGAGCCAGAACTTCAACATCGCCCATGGCCCGTTGCCATCGAGTCAATTCCAGCTTCTAACAACCCTCTAGAACAAAACAGATTTGACCCCATAGGGTGTCAAGGCTGTAATCTTTACGAAAGCAGACTGCCACATCTTTCTCCCGTGGAGAAGCTGGTGAATTTGGACTGCTAACCTTTCAGTTAGCAGCCAAGTGCTTAACCGCTGTACCACCAGGGCTCCTTCCAACATCTCCCAGTAGTGTACAGCTTCTATACTGCTATTCAGCTCTTAGTCCCACAAGAAGCAACCTCTCCTAAGCCTTGTGCAGTCTTCCCTTGAACATCTCTACCTTAGTCCTTGGTTAGGGATTCACACAATGAATTGCCACACAAACGTCTGTCTCTAGCAGCCCACGCTGCTCTTTCCTTTTCTGGCACCCTGCTTTGCAAACCTCACCTGCTTCAGCCCCCCAGGAAACACCCCTGTCCCCCATCTCTGCCTCCTTTTCTCAGTAAGGTCACTGCTAGCTTGGATCCCACCTTCCAGTGTGGCTGCAGGCAGAAAGCAAGGGCAATCATGAGGCTCAGCGTGTGTTTCCCCAACAATTGAGCCATATCAGCAAGGTCACAGGTCTGCACTGCCTGTTACGCAATGACTGAGAACAGTTGCCTCACGTAGTCTACCCATTCCTACGGTTGTTCTCAGCAGAAGGACGATCCATTACCGGTTTCTCTATAACAGCCAGAAGTGGACGCCAAGCAGATGCAATGATGATTGTGATTCTGAAACACTGGCTTTCAACCATGGCTGCACACTGCAATAAGCTGGGGGCTCCATTTTTAATACTAGTACCCGGGTATTTTTTGAGCTGTCCAAGTGATCCAAAGGTGTAGCCAAGGTTGACAAGCAATCTAAGCTATGGAACAGTGTTTCTACTTTGACCTCTCACTTTCATAAATTTTATGACATTTCTTGGTTTTATTTGATGCAAAATAACCCCCTAAATCACTATGGACTCCTTGAGTCAGCCTGCTGTTGTGGTTGTTAGGTGCCATCAAGTCACTTCCAACTCGTAGTGAACCCATGTACAATAGAACGAAACACTGCCTGGTCCTGTGCCATCTTCACAGTCACTGCTATGTCTGGCCCACTGTTGCAGCCACTGTGTCAATCCATCTCATTAAGGGTCTTCCTCTTTTTTGCTGACCCTCTACTTTACCAAGCATGATGCTTTCTCCAGGAACTGGTCCCTCCTGATAACACATCCAAATTATGTGAGACAAAGTCTCACCACCCTTACTTCTAATGAACATTCGGCCTAGAAAGTGGATTTTGATAGATTGTTTTATGGCACAAGGGCAGCTGGGGACTCTGCTCTGTAACAAGATTTGCCAGGTCAGCTGCTTCCAGGGCTTGTGCTTCCCAGTCCATAACAACTGGATTAATAATTTACAGTCATCAAGAAGCTTACTCTGGTTTTTTTACGATTTTTGTTGTTGTTGTTGAGAATATACACAGCAGACACTGATTTAACTGTTTCTACATGTACATTTTTTTTTTTTTACGTGTACAGTTCAGTGGCATTGATTATATTCTTTGACTTGAGCATCCATTCTCACCCTCCTTTTCTGAGTTGTTCCTCCTCATCTGTGTAAATTCACTGCCCCTCAAGGTTCCTATGTAATCTTTTGAGTTGTTATTGTCAATTTGATCCTATATAGATAGATATAAAAGAGCATAATCCTCAAGGCGACATTTTTTACTAGTTAAGCTAGACTATTGTTTGGTTTCAAGAAGACTTCAGGGCATATTTATGCTTTAAGGTTTAAAGATTATCTCAGGGCAATAGTTTTCGGAATTCACCGAGCCTCCATGGCTCCAGACAGTCTGGAGTTGATGAGAATTTAAAATTCTGTTCTACATTTTCCTCCTCCAGTCAGGACACTGCTTTAGAATCTCTGATCAAAATGTTCAGTAATGGCCAGGCTCATTCTGTTTTTAGGGTCATTTTATTAAACGATACCATATTCACAAGGTCTAACACAACATCAGAATGTGATTCCTGGTTGCTTTGGAGATTCTGTAGACCTGAAACTGTTCCCACAGGACCAAGACAATGCACTGAATTTGCATATACTATACCCCATAACTATCTTTAGAACCGACTAGGCTCAAAGAGTGAGCCAGGCCAATTCTCATGAACTCAAGTCACTAGTTGTGGAGGGAGGGCAGCACCCAAGGAGTGGGGTGTCTAGAGAAAGGGAACATCGAAAGCACCCCTAGAGTAGAAGTCACCACATTTTTTATCTTGTATCCCAGTTAGAGGGTTTTTAAATGGGATGCTTTCTTGTATTTTATTTGTTAATGGTACCAAAAAACTTTTTACCCTCGCTAAAAGTATTAATTATGTGTATATTATTGTTTATAATAATGCTTTAGTGGGAGCAGTTTGGTTTCAAATGTTACCCAATTTTTGAAAACACTGGTTTAATACTTTATGATATAGCAATTTTAAAGTTTGGCTTTAAGTTCACTTTATCTCGCTGTTGTTAGGTGCCATCGAGTCAGCCACAACGCACAGGGACCTTATGGATACAATGTTGCCTGGTCCTGCACCGCCTTCATGATCATGTACAGCATCTCACAGTTGTTGTTAGGTGCCATCGAGTCAGCTGTGACTCACAGGGACCTTATGGATACAATGTTGCCTGGTCCTGCACCATCTTTACGATCATGTACAGTATCTCGCTACTTAGTTTTAAAATCTCACAAGGATGAGTAGATCCAAGCGGAAGAAAGCCATCATTTGACTGGGCTTATTAAATTACAATACCCTCACAAATCCTATTTACCACTTACACAGCAGTCTTCCCTTGAATTCAGCAAGCAAACTTCCATCCTCGCCGATACCAATCGGCTACGCTTGCAAACAAGCCAGAGGGCATTCCTTGTTTTTTTTTTTTATATTTATAACTTTAATAAATGGCTTGAAAGCCTGAAAATTTAGTTGGGAACTTTGTAAACAGGTTAGGAAATTGTTTGTAACTTTTTGGAGTGGGCAAAAATATGAAAAAGAGTTTAAAGTGACACACACATCACGTTCAGTGACAAAAATCGCATGATGATAGAAACATCTCCAAACATCTGTTTCTAAAATGCCCTATCTAGAGTTTCTTTTAAAAAGAAACTCAATGTTGTTAACACGCTCAACGTTAAAATACCTCCTTTAATTGTGAAGGATCAGATTATGGGTAGGATTCTTCCTTGGATTTTCAAAAATATCTACTCGGTATGGTGAGAACAACTTGCCATGTCAGAAAACATCAGCAAATTTGGAACAATGTCATTTTACATAAGAAAAATTGTGTAACTCATCTTTAAATTTGCCAGCTCTTTTTGAAGACTTTTCTATGACAACAATGAACCTCTGTATGATGCAAAAGAATTTTACGGTTCTTCCCCATCTCATTAAAAGTTATTGCAAATACATTGCAAAAAAAAAAAAAACCCGTTGCTGTTGAGTCGATTCCGAATCACAGAAACTCTATAGGACAGAGTAGAACTGCCCCGTAGGGCTTCCAAGCAGTGACTGGTGGATTCAGACTGTTGACCTTTTCGGTCAGCAGCCAAGCTCTTTACCACTGCACCACCAGGGCCCGTAAAAGTTATCGCAGATTACCCTATTTTAGACTTTTGTTTGTACAGCTTTATTAAGCTATAACTGTATACAGTAAACAACATATATTTAAACCGTACAATTTCACGTGTTTAGACCTACGTATGCACCTGTGTAACGATCACCACAATCAAGATAACGAGCAGATCCGTCACCCCCAAAAGTTTCCTTGTGCCCCTCTGTAATCTCCCCCGTCCCTCTACCCCTATCCCGAGGCAGCCATTGACCTGCTTTCTCTCCCTGTCGATGAGTTTGCATCTTCTAAAATCTTCTAGAAATTCAATCACAGAGCATGTACTCTGTTCTATTTGGCTCCTTTTTCTCAGGATGAATATTTTGAGATTCATCCATGTTGCAGGTATCAATAGCTTATTCATTTTATTGCTGAGTAGTATTCCACGTATTTAAATGAAGTTATGTGCTCAGCTGCCAGCCAAAGGTTGACGGTTCAAGCTCACTCAGCAGCTCCATGGGAGAAGACCTGATGGTGTGCTCCTGTAAAGACTACGGCCTAGAAAACCCTACGGGGCAGTCCTACTCTGGAAAGCTACTCGGCAGCCCCTGACGACAACAGTGTCCCACTGTACGGTTACACCACGCACAACAACAGTGTCCCACTGTAGGGTCACACCACGCTTTGTGGCCTCATGGTCACATTCTTACTTGAGTTGTGAACTTCTTATTCCCGTTAAATAAGTCCGTCAGGATGGGATTGGTAACTTCTCCTTAGGTCTGGCGAGAGAGTTGGGGTGGGGGGACATGTCAATACTCGGGGCTGGTGTCAAGTGTGTCGTAATATTCCTGTAGACACTTCACTTCAGAGAAAACACTGACAGGCCCAAGCAGCCTGGAGGCTCCCGTGTGAGGAGGAGCCTTCTCTGTGGAAGAAATCCATCTTTGCCTTTGTCACTGATCCCCCAAGCTTAGGTGTGAGTTCCTCTGGTCCTCCGTGAAGCTGAGCTATCATTTCTTCTACAGCATCATTATATCCTGAAGAAAGTGCTATAGATAGATAGATAGATATAGATACACATATATATCTATATATATAAACCATTCCAATCAAGTCGATCCTGACTCATAGCTACCCTGTAGGACAGAGTAGAACTGCCCCATAGAGTTTCCAAGGAACGCCTGGTGGATTCAAACTGCCGACCTCTTGGTTAGCAGCCATAGCACTCATCCACTACGCCACCAGGGTTTCCATATATATATATAGCCACAAAAAAAAAAAAAAAAAAAAAATGTGAGCTCTTGCTCTATGAGATTCTTATCAAGACAAGGCTGGCGAAGTTCATGTGAAAATATTCTTGCCCAATTTTGCATGACCCCTTAGGCAACAGCCAGTGGGTCCCACATCATGAACCAGGAACCAGCTACCGTAATACAGTTCATAATTCAGGTGGGTGAGTTGTACCACTGTCTAATGGTCTACCACAATAAAAGAGAGCTCACGACTGCTCCAAAGCTATTTCTACCTCTGATCCTGACTCATGCATGCAGCCACAGTCAGTCACACCAAAAGCCTTCCTAAGGGCCCCGGACACCCTTATAGCTCAATAATGAAGTCACTCCTAAGGGTCACCCTTCAGCCAAAGATCAGACAGGCCCATAAAAAAAAATGAGACTAAAAGGGCACACCAGCCCAGGGGCAAGGACAAGAAGGCAGGAGGGGACAGGAAAGCTGGTAATGGGGAACCCAAGGTCAAGAAGGGGAGAGTGTTGACATGTCAAGGGGTTGACAAACAATGTCACAAAACGATATGTGTATTAATTGTTTAATGAGAAACTAGTTTTGTTTTGTAAACCTTCAACTAAAGTACAATTTTAAAAAATTAAACAAAAAAAAAAAAAGAAAACCCTTCCTAAATGAAGAGCAAAATTAGAGAATGGCAACGGGTCCACTTGTTTCTCCCCGACCTTAGATCAGTCTCCTTATGCTAAGTTTGGTGGCCTACACCACAGAAGTCCTCCTTTCCCTGGGCACTACTACAGCTTCTGGGTGATGCTCACTGCCCACACCTCCCGACCGTGCTCTGCCCTGGAGCAGGGGCACCAATGGCCTCAGCGCCACTGACTCGTCCTCTGCCCCTGCTTCTTTCTTTGAATGGAGAATTTAATTCAAAAAGAACTTCAGGCCAGCTAAGCATGTATTTCCCAGCTCCTGCCATTTTGCCTACGTTAGAAGTGACTGGCGGGAGGCAACAGCAGGTAAGGAGGCGATGGCACACGCACTCATTCTGAACTGCAATTTGGGTAACGACAAAACATGTCTCCTGCCTGTGTGCACTGGATTGTATCCTAGAAGCATCTGAGGAGAAGCTTCTCCACCTGAGACCATCGTCAAGTTCCTACAAACCCATAATGGGCTTGGCTGGATGACCTCACCAGCCCCCTTCCCGCCCTCACATCCACTGTGGGGCAGGAAGGGACCTGAGGAACCAGAAAGAATTCTACGAGGACATTCTTTTAAAGGTTTTCTTCAACATTTGTTCCATTTCTATATTTAAACCCAAATATGCCATCCAACTTCATCCACAGCTTCGTAAACACACGGAGCTCAACACCTAAATGCCCGCAGCTGGTTCCCTGAGGTGAAAGGATGTCTTGCCCATCTCTGGCTCTAGTACCCAGGACAGCCCAGAATCGAGTAAGAACTCAAAAAAAGGCAACTGACTGAGTGGTTGAAAGAATCGACTGAATGGACGGAGGGCCAATGCCTGATGCAGGATGAAGAGTTGGAGTGACTCAGGAAAACTGGTCCATTTGGGACCTGGGAGAAGAAGACTCCTAGAATCCAATTAAAGGCATGTTAAATAGACTTTGGGGAAGGGACTCAAGTGCAACTCCTATGTCTCAATCATGCTAGGGTCTTGGTTTCTTGGCCCCTGACCTACTGTGTGCCAGTCTGAGAGATTTCCCTCCTGCTTCCTTCCATCTTTCAGGTTTCAAGCTAAATTCCTAAGCAGGACATAAACTCCACAAGGCAGGTCTATTTGTCTGCTTTGAGTATATGCTATGTATGTCCATATGTCTATGATGAATACCACTGGTTTTCATGCATTTAGAACACTAAAAAAAAAAAAAAATTTAGAACACTACCTGGCATATAATAAATACCTGATGCATATTTGTTGACTAAGTTAATAAATTCACAATGAGAAATTTCACTCTTTGAGTCTGAGGTGAGAGCCATTATTTTCTGACCAGTCCTATATTTTATGTGTGGTGAAATAGTTAAGAGCTACGGCTACTAACCAAAAGGTCAGCAGTTCAAATCCACCAGCCACTTCTTGGAAACCCCACAGGGCAGTTCTGCTCTGTCCTATGGGATCGCTATCAGTCAGTATCAATTTGACAGCGATAGGTTTGGTTTGGTTTTGGTTTTGGGGTGTGTGTGTGTGTGATTCAGGTGGCTGCAAATTGTGAAAGCTTACACGAGTTAATAACCATAAGAAGTCGCTACAAAGAAAAACCATTGTGTGTTCTGGAGCCGGATTGCCTGGACTCTAGGCCCAGCTTCACCCCTGATGAGCCATGTCCTCCTGGGCCAGTTACTTCACCACTGGGCGCCTCTTGTCACCTTGGCTGTGGGGGTTTTAATAGCAGGAATTTCCTCAGGGTTTTTTTGAGGATCACATAGGGTAATAGACATGAAGCACTTAGAAAAGAGTCTGGGCATAAGACTGCGTACTCACTACAGATGTGGTGTTTGTGACCGCCCTTCTTGATCCACTGAGTCTGTGAAAGCGTACGCAGTTATTAGGTGAAAGAAGACTGTTGAGCTTTCTTAGCGATACGGACCAGGCAGGTTCTTTAATGCCCTCAGTCATCGTTCAAGAGGACTCCCTGGGTGGTGCAAACGGTTAATGTGCTCGTCTGCTAACCAAAAGGTTGGCAGTTTGAGTCCACTCTGAGGCGCCTTGGAAGAAAGGCCTGGCGATGTACTTCCAAAAACTCAGCCATTAAAAGCCCTGTGGAGCACAGTTCTACTCTGACACACATGGGGTCACTGTGAGTCATGGTAGTACCGGTAATCACACAAATGGCTTCACTTCCTGATAGCACAAACAGCCGACAGGAAGTACTCGAAGAAGCCTCTGTGTGTGTGTATGTGTATATATATATTATTTTTTTTTTTGCTAGAGAAGTAAGTCTAGCACAGAGATGAATCAGATGCACGTACCAAGGGTGATTTATGCACTATGGCCAAGGATTTCCCCGAAGAAATCCTCACTGAGGAAGTAAACTCAGGTCAACTGTTGCATCTCCATCCGGCAAGAAGGTTTCCAGCTCTTTCTCTGTGCACGTGCCCCTACAGGTCTTCACTGCCCCGGGTCGCAGCCCCATCACGTCACTGGGTTGAGTTCCTGTTGTAAGACCCAGATTTGGTGTGTTCTGTGAAAGTCCATCTTTGCTCTCTGGCCGCTTCTCAGAATATGATCTCACGGCGGCAGGAACTATGTCCTCCTGAGCACAGGAGTCTGTCCTGGTCTTGCACAAGGTGATCACCACCCAGGCCCGACATGTTCACACAGGAAACTGGGCTTGACGGCACCAGAAACCAGCTGAGGTCCAGTCGACCCTGACTCACTGTGACCCCGTCTGTCGCAGAGTGGAGCTGTGCTCCACAGGGCCATCAGTGGCTGGTTTGAAGGAAGCTGTCACCGGGCCTTTCCTCCTAAGCACCTCTGGGTGGAATGGAACCGCCAACCTTTGTTAGCAGCTGAGCACGTGAACCTTTGCACCACCCAGGGACTGTGCTTAACGGCCACCTTAGAAGGGCAGTGGAAGGATGGGACACAAAGCAGAGCAGGTATCTTGAGCAGCCAGCACTGAGCACAGGAGTAGGAGGGCCTCATCTTGTCTTTTTAGCCCCAGAGGGCTGGAGAAAAGGATGTCAGAGGTTGCCAGGCCTTTGACCACATGGGACTGGTGTGCTACCTCCCCACGAATACTTAGTGTATTCTAACAAAATAATTCAGGCTGTATGAGAAAGATTTAACGACGAGGGCATTCACCCAAGCACAAAGCTGGAAACTCTCCCGACAATTCATTTATTTAAACACATTTCTACAGGTCCATATAATGATGGTATAAACTGACATTCACTGAAGAGGAAACATGTTCACTACATAAGTAAAAAAAGTAGTGAAAATGTGTTTGCTGTAGAATATTTTTTTTATGAAATAAACCTTGTGTGTGTATAACTCAAATATAAATAGTAACTATAAATATTATCTATGTCTGCTATTTTAATGGTTTATTGCCTCTCCAAAATAAAAAAATTTTTCTGCAATGAATATATAACACTTTTGAAGAAAGAAAGAATGGTTTTAAAAAAAAAAACACCCCAAAGAAATCTGTTTCTAATAGCGGAATTTCAAGGCAGAAGTTCTTTTTTGGGGGGGGGGGTCTTCTTTGACTCCCTCCCCATGGCATCACACCTCCCTCCTGGTCCTGATCCCCACCCCATTTATAAGGTTAGGGCTCCAGGTGCCATCTTGGTGACCTGTCCCTGCCATGTCCCAGCCTAGAGCTGTAGGGGGCATCCTCTTCACCACGTGAGGGTGTTGGGTGCGTTACTGCATCACCTGCTGTATGCAGCAGCCAGCCTGGGGCTTGGACACAAAGGAAGAAGACGCAATCCATTTGGGTGACATATGATACAGGCACTCAGCCAGAGGCAACAGCGTTCCCAAAAGGAACAGGGCTCTACCTGGCACATCAGCGTCCACTGGGTAAAAAGTGCTGACCCTGAGCTGTTAAAAGCATCATGCAAGAAGAGCAGCTCAGAGGGCACAGCACAGCTTTAATTAATAGCTATTCATTCCATACTGGAGCCGATTTTCCTCCTTTAGCGGAATTTTCCATTAGTCCTGCTAACAATATTTTATGTCAAGTTATAAATTGAACTGGAATGGCAAGGCTGTGATGGCACAGTCAAGAGATGAAGGCCAAATGGAAGTGCAGAGGGCACACGACCTAATACAATGTTAGCATCCCCGGCATCATTTTTGTGTCAGTAAACATAAAGACACCAATGGAACTCTTCACAAGGTCACTCATGGAACCTTTGATACTCATAATTCAAGAAATGGAGGGCCCTCTTGGCCCTTGTATAACTGCTCCATCCAGGCAACCAAAGCAAACCACTAGGAGCCAACGCCAGTCAATTCTCCTCCATGGGACCCTTTCCAGGGCCTCACATTTAAACAGCTGGGATTATCATTCAAGAACCGTCTGCTCCACCCTTGGAAAGAAGAGCTCTGGTTCCTCATGGGAAATGGGCATTCCATTTCACTGACGGGCCTCCACATAAACAGCTGTTTCTGAGTGTTTCGTACATGCTGAGGGCACAGGTCTCAGGTCACAGCAGATTCATTTCAGTTGTGAAAGGTTTCCAGGAAGCAAAGGAAGTAAAGCAGAATAAAAGCATCGTAATGACACCATCCCTGCTTCTAAAGACCAAACAAGGGAAACCTAGGGGCAATAACATCATTAAATTCCTTTTAAAACATTAGAAGTTCATAAGGAGAGACTGAGTCACGGAAGAAGGAAGTATTAAAATAAATGAGAGGAATAACAACTTAGTGGCTCAGGTCTTGGCAGTCAAATGAGTCAGCGGCGCATTTGTCCAGGGAAGCTGGGCACCTGCTCAATGTCCTAACTCGGGCCTCAGGTGGAGAAAGCCAGTGGATCGGAAATACAGGAAAACCTGCCAAAGCTGGAACCTGTGTAAGACAGAAACCTGTCAGAGAAGGAAAACTCAAATATTTCCACTGAAACTAGCAATAAAAAAGTGGTAAGACCGCACCGTCAAAGGCGGAAAGCTTGGAAGACCAGGAAAAACGAGGCAGTCCTGTTGAGTTCCAGCTCTGACAGGTTTCTCTGTACCTAGAACTTATGACCTCTTTAAAGTGTTAAAAAGCAAAAATGTCACCTTGAAGACTCAGGTGCGCCTGACCCAAGCCATGATATTTTCAATAGCATAATAGGCATGGGAAAGCTGGACAATGAATAAGGAAGAGAGAACTGACACCTTTGAACTGCAGTGTTGGTAAAGAATTTGAATATACCATGGACTGCCAAAAGAAAGAACAAATCTGTCTTGGAAAAAGTACAACCAGAATGCTCCTTAAAAGCAAGGATGGCGAGATTACGTCTTACATACTTTGGACACATTGTCAGGAAAGATCAGTCCCTGGAGAAGGACATCACGCTTAGTAAAGTACAGGATCAACAAAAAAGAGGAAGATCCTCAAAAAGACGGACTGACACAGTGGCTGCAACAATGGGTTCAAGCATAACGACGACTGTGGGCATGGCGCAGGACCAGGCAGTGTTTTGTTCTGTTGTCCATAAAGTTGCTATGAGTCGAAACTGACTCAACTACAACTAACAACAAGACTTACGATGACTTCAAGGCATGTTAAGAGGACAAAACTGGGTAGTGAAGCCCTTAGGCTTCCAAGCTGGGTCCCAACCAGGAAACATATAGTACACACGTATATACTGACGCACAAAGATCCCAGACTAGATTTGCATTTCTTTAATTTCTAAATAAGTAGCCCTTGGCTGCTAACTGAGCGATTGGTGGTTCAGACCCACCCAGCAGCTCCAAGGAAGAAAGTCCTGGCAATCTGCTCCCGTAAAGATTACAGCCTAGGAAACCCTATGGGGCAGTTCTACCCTGTCATTTGGGGTCACTATGTGTTGAAAATTAACTCAAGGCACCCAATAACAACTATTTCTAAATCATTTAAATCTGGCTTGACTCTGAGTCGCCAATCTGGAAAACGCAGTTGGAGGCGTGTGTTTGGGGCTCCCTTTTCTGCACCCCTTTGGCTCATGTGGGAACTCCTAGGCTTAAGCAGGCAGGAGAACTGGAGGAAGGGCTGTTGATGTGGGGCTCCCACCCCTGAGCCTGTGGGCCTCACAAAGGCAGAAGCCCCCAGTTTCTCCCAGCCGAGTCCGGGCATGAAGATCCAAACCTGCATCCCCTCTGAGGGCACGGCTATTGCAAGGAAGCAGGTACTTCTTCCCCATGGGGGCAACCCCACAGGCTAAGCTCTAGCTGCTCACCCACTCTCCAGGCTGCACCTGTCCCCCCCTTACATCCCACTGGGACTGGTGGGTGGAGGTGTGGGGACAGATCCAATCTAGTAGCTGCTCTCCCCAACTCCAGCTGAACTATTCGATTCTAGTTCATGGCGACCCCACGTGTGTCTGCGTAGACCTGTTCTCTACAGGGTTTTCCGTGGGCTGATGTTTCAGAAGTAGATCGCCAAGTCTTTCTTCTGAGGGTGGATCTGACCTGCCAACCTTTCAGTAACCGTACACAGTAACTGCGCCACTCTGAAACTCCCTCCCCCACCTCTGCCAACCACAGGAGGGTAACAAGAATCTAGCCAAGATATGACAAACCAGATGCCTGAGTGAAAAACTCTTGAGTTGTTTAGGCCCCACTTTGTTTCCTTTTATTACTTGGAGCTGATTGTAGCTGGCTTTAGATGGGTGTATATTCTTGGCTTTGCCCCAGTCTCCACTGCTCCCTGATGTGCCTAGGGGCTACTGCACAAACTCCCATCACCTTCTTGACCCTTGTAAGAACTGAATCCGTTTGGCTGCCAGAGAACAAGGCAAAAGTTAACATTTCAATGGATTATGCCATCATTTGCACGCATATACAACTTGTCAAAAGAAACTGAGTCAATAATAAAATGTGTCTATTAGATGGGGTTTATCAGGACAGAACATTCAAGAGTCAGGTAGTGCCAAACCACATGTGGAAAAGTACTCCACTGATTATCAGCAGTGACTGGCTTTTCATTGACAAAAAACGAGGAAGCAAAGAAGCTTATTTCTGATTGGCTTATATAATATACTATTGAAACGCTGTCAGAATCTCAGTGGTCAACGAGGGTGGCCTGATTTACAGGAAAGCTAGGCTTAAGTTTTGGTGAAGACAAGCCTTAGGGGCATTGACCACTCAACCGCCTAAGTCCTTTTGTCAACCACATGATTCCATTTTGATTTAACAACCCCCCACCCCCACCCCTGCCGCCACCATGGCTAGGAAACAGTTTTAATTCTCCTGGAATATAAATTCCTGGAGTCCATGGAATTGGGGTGACTCAGCCAGGCCACTGCCCTGAGATCCTTCTTTTGAACCTTGAGCCTTGAGCACATTGGTCTCCTAAGAGTTGACTTTAAGTCAAACAATAGTCTTGCTAATTAGTGAAGACTGTTCTGCCTTGGGCATTGCGCTCTTTTGATGAAGATCGCAGTCAGATTCAGGAAACAGAAACTCCAAGGTCCAGCCGGAAGCTGTGTGTTAGGGTGAATTGTTATTATGAAAACACTGTGGCAGCTCATTTCCATGGCAGTGTCAATAAGACGGGATATACAAAAAAAAAAAAAAAAAAATTTTTTTTTTTTTTTTTATAAGAATCTTTGGATATTCTCTCATCTTTGGAATACTGGCTCTCTAGTCAGAAGCGTTGCCGAAATGCAAGTCATATATTAAACTTCTGTCAAAAGAAACTGAGTCAATAATAAAATTAATTTATTAGATGAAGTTTATTCAGGCAGAAGCTTCGTGAATCATGTAGCACTAAACACACGTGGAAAGGTACTCCAGGTATCAGCAGAGATTGGCTTATGCTGACAAAATGCGGAAGCAAAAGCTTATTGCTGATTGGCTTATACCATTTACTACTGAAACACTGTCAGAACCTCATTGGTCAACGGGGTGGCCTGATTTACAAGAAAGCTGGGCTTAAGCTTCGGTAAAGACAAGGCTTAGGAGCCTTGTCAACTCAACCACCAACGCCATTTTGTCAATCATGGGGCTCCATTTTCATTTAACACTTCAAATCAGTGTATATTATTGGCTTAATATGATTTTGGTTTTAACATGGCAAACACAGGGGGCGCTGAACCCCAGCAACCACAAACTCTCCACTTACACCCACAAGCAGCTACTAATGGGTTCATACATCCTCTCCTCCCAGACAGCCCTCTCCCCAGAAGACCAGCAGGACTGAGGCTGGCTGGCAATGTCTGTAAATCACCTGCCTTTCCCCCAACTATCCAAGGAGCTATGACTGAGGAGGAGGCAGGCAAGTGTAAAAGCAGGACAAACCCTAAGAAGAGCAGGACTGCAAAGGAGTGGCCAGTGAGCCTCAGGAGAAGCTGTGATGGGTGGCCTGTCCCAACAGGGGGATGGAGCAAGCCAGCCTTCAAGCAGTGAGCCTCAGGAGAAGCTGTGATGGGTGGCCTGTCCCAACAGGGGGAAGGAGCAAGCCAGCCTTCAAGTGACACCAGAGGGGAACATGGTGACTGTCACCCGAGGGCACAGGCCAGCTGACCAGCTGGGTGGCAATTACAGTACAAATCCAATCCCCCAGACCCTTGGCCTGAAGCTTGTTTGCTTATTTGTTTGCTTGTTCTTAGAAAGCTGCCACACTTGATAAAACGTGCACACACCGACATCCACCTACCCTCCGGAGTCCCCAACCCTCACCCTAGCTCCCCCACTCCTGAAGCAGGATGTAGCCTTGTCCACTTGTTTTCAGCGTCCTTACAGAGACCCACGATCTATAGCAAAGCCAGGGAAAGGAGAAACAGGGTTTACCCTCCTTTTTTCCCATTGGGCTACCTGAGTGTTTAAGTTTCTTATCAACTTAAAGAAACAGGAAACTTGCTAATCAGAAGTCACGGCAATGACAAATCACTGAAGAAGAGCCTTTCTTCTTTCCTCAGTCCTCAGAGCCCTCTTCCTCTCAATGGAGTCCACAGAGCTTGGAAAGACAAAAAAAAAAAGATAGAGGAGGCAAAAGAGAAAAAGAAAAATCTGGGGTAAAAAGAAAAAGTGCAAAGCTTCCCAGCAGGGCTCACAAATGCAAAGCCAAGTCCTAGTTAATGAAATGCTCGGAATGTGATTCCTAAAGCCAATCTTTTCATTCAGAGAAAAAGGCCTATGGTCTCACATTTTATAGAACAAGGGTGAAATAGAATTGAAAATGTAAATTCCGCAGTATTTGACACCTAACTGAAGAGATCAAAAGTTTAGAGAAGCGAAAGCAGCTAAAATAGGCTTCCCGGATTCTTAAACGTGGCAAGCTAGCACTGAGGTAGAGAAAGGATTAAGCACAAAAAGGGAAGGGAGGCTTTGCTCTGTACTCAGCTATCTGCCTTCAGTGAGATCTGGGGGTCCCTTAGGGGACAGAGAAGGAAGAGGTGAGGGTCTGGGGCACAGGCCAGGAATATTACTGCCCCTGCCCAGGTACAGCCACTCCCAGGGGCTGCTCTTTACCCCACCTGCAAAGTCCCTCCCTTATCAAACTGCTCCGAGCAAGGTCAAGGACAGTGTTGCAGGTCAAATACCCCCAGCTTTCCCAGTTCAGTTGCTGCTATGTCTTTTTTAGATGTTAATTTTATGATTCACTCAAAGGCTTTCCAAAGAGACTTTTAAGAAAGGAAAGAATTAAAAGGGTTTTAAAGCCCGGACAAGCTGATTCAGATCTGCCCCTGCAGAGGTACAAAAGCATGCTGTCAGACCGGTCTGCCTGGGGACTGAAACCGCACGGAGAAGAACGTGGGTGCCACCTAGGGAGGAGTCACTTCCAGAAAGGAGCTTAGCAGGGGGCCCACTTCCCAGGATGGCTTATCTCGGGAGGCTCCCCCCGTCCATGGAGTATTATTACAGGAGGCTGAGCAGAGTCTCCCGATGAAAACGCCTCCAGCCAAACATGTAAGATGAATATCAAAGCAATACAATTTTCCTATGGTTGAACTGAATATATCCCGTTTCTGTGTAACCAGGCTTGTCCCAAACTCAGAATTTTGGAAGACTTTTAGGCTTAACTTTACCATGGAGTTTTTTTCCATTTGCGAGATTGAAGTGTTTGACAAGTATTTGCCGGTGAAAGGACAAACAAAAGCACTGGTGAGTCACAAAGAATCCGTTCACACATGAAACTGCTGGGAAGGGCAGAGGAGGGGAACTTCTCAGGGAAAAAAGCCACAGGCTGGGATGCCTGGCGACCCCTGCCTGCCCCCAACCACCACTGGAGGCCACTTATCTCCCCGCACCCAAACCTACTTTAAAATTATCAAAATTCAAAGAAACTGAAACGTAAGTTTGTTCTGAGCAGTTATTCTATATGCATACAGGGAGACCATTCTGATTCGCAAAAAAAGCACATGGCTCCAAGTAGGCTAGCTACAATGTGTTTCAGGGGAAAAAATCACAAAGTTGAGTAAAGCAAAAAGTTTTATTCGGCATATATTCAAAAAGGCAAAAGTGGGAAGCAGACAAGCACGCTGCTAGAGCCATGTCTGCCCAAATCCAAGGAAATATTACAGAATAACCAAGAATGGGGAAACAGACAAGCACGCTGCCACAGCCACGTCTGGCCGAGTCTAGGGAACATTACAGAATAGACAAGAATGGGAAAGCGGACAAGCACGCTGCCATAGCCATGCAGGCCCGAGTCTAGGGAATATTACAGAATAACCAAGAATGGGGAAATGGACAAGCATGTTCCACAGCCATGGAGGTCCGAGTTTAGGGAACATTACAGAACAGACAAGAATGGGAAAGCGGACAAGCATGTTCCACAGCCAGGGAGGCCCGAGTCTGGGGAACATTACAGAATAGACAAGAATGGGAAAGTGGACAAGCATGTTCCACAGCCAGGGAGGCCTGAGTCTAGGGAACATTACAGAATAATAGACAAGAATGGGAAAATGGACAAGCACACTGCCACAACCACATCTGCCCAAATCCAAGGAATGTTACAGGGTCATCGGTATATATTAACATTATAAATGCACAAAACCATTGAAAGGTTCACCTTTTCACAGATTGGCTGGAAACTGTGATCTTACATTTTGAATTGTCTTTCTTAACATTGGTGCAGGTTTCATTTCTTATCATTGGTGCAGGTTTCAGTAACTGACAATCAGGAGGGTCGTCACTGGTTCAACAAATTTTCTATTCACTAAATGCTAATAGAAAATGCTAAGAATGGAAAGTCTTTTGTGTTCTGTTTGGTTGCCTTCATGTGAAAATTTCCTTATAAGATATTTTTCTTCCCTAAAAGATGATTTGCAACATTGTCCCACCTATTGTCTTTATCTCAGGGCTCAGTTGATGTGTCCTTGTGAGCCCTTGTGAGTCCAGCTCCAGCTGGGTCACATTCTCTGTGCTCAAGGACAGAGAATAACGACTTCGATATTATTTTCCTAAATCAAATGAAGCTTATAAAAGAGGAGGGAGAATAGAAGATCAACCACTGGCTAATCTGAACGTGATTGACTGAACCCAGCCCTCCCCCTTTTACTGAAATCAAGGGATACCAGGTCACAAAGGGTCTCTGGCCCTCTACCCACCAGCAGCCATGACATCTTTTTGAAATTTAAATTAACTAACCCCAGCCTCTAACAGGAAAAAGATTAGCAATTTCGGGTGAAAAAAAGCTGCTGCAGGATTTTGGGTCAGGAATTTTTTTATGGCTAATATTTGGTTTTGTAAGAGAAACCTTAAAATCAAAGTAAGATGTCTGTTATTAATTTTTCTCTCTGACACTACAGAGACTGACATCTCCCCCTTCTCGATCATTATTCAGTTAGAATCTTTGATGAACTAAATGTTGGTTGGGCACCATCCAGGTTTCTTCGAGTCTCATGTTGTTTTTGTTGTTGTTAGATGCTGTCAAGTCAGTTCCAACTCATAGCAACCTTATGCACAACAAAACAAAACACTGCCTGATCCTGCACCATCCTCACAATCATTGCTATGCTTCAGCCCATTGTTGCAGCCACTGTGTTAACCCATCTCATTGACTTTCTTCCTCTTTTTCGCTGATCCTCTACTTTACCAAGCATGATGTCCTTCTCCAGGGACTGATCCCTTCTGATAACATGTCCAAAGTATGAGACAAAGCCTCACCATCCTTGCTTCTAAGGAGCATTCTGGTTGTACTTCTTCCAAGACAGGTTTGTTCTTTTGGCAGTCCATGGTATGGCCAATAGTCTTTGACAACACTATAATTCAAAGGCATCAATTCTTCAGTCTTCTTTATTCACTGTCCAGCTTTCACATGCATTTGAGATGATTGAAAACACCATGGCTTGGGTCAGGTGCACCTTAGTCTTCAAGGCGACATCTTTGCTTTTGAGCACTTTAAAGAGGTCTTTTGCAGCAGATTTGCCCAATGCAATTGGTCTTTTGATTTCTTGACTGCTGTGTCATGGGTGTTGATTGTGGATCCAAGTAAAATGAAATCCTTGACAACTTCAATCTTTTCTCCATTTATCATAATGTTGCTTATTGGTCCAGTAGTAAGGAGTGTTTTTTTTTTTTTTTTTTTAACGAGAACAAAATTTGAGTCACACAGATACTTCTTTATGGGGTACCTTTTTGTGAAACATACGTTATTTTGGTTGGTTTCTTAGCTTCTTTTCTTTGTTGTTTCTCCTGTTGGATGGAGACCATTTGCTGTACCTTAGATAGCCGCTCCCAAGCTTTTAAGACTAGAGATGACAAATAGCTTAGTGGTCTGATAATAATATAAAAGATGAGAAAGAGGAAAATGCACAAGCCAGTGGTCTGAAATGATTGCCTGGCCCACAAACTCAGATTTCCTAACCACGACCCCAAATCCCACGACGACGAGACAGGGGCATCAGCAGCCTGCACTGCATGGTTAGCGTGAGCCTCCGCTGACACTGCGCTCACCGTGCTTCCGCTCCGGTGTCATTAACACACACAGCAATGTCCTTCTGCCAAAGTACGAGCTCCTCCTTGGGAAGCAGGTAAATAATCAAGAACTAATCTAATTTATGATGTAATTATCTTTATCTCTGCTATCTCAGAGAGAGTACAGCATTGTCTAGATTACTAACAGAGCCATCTTGTCTAACATCATTCATAACCTTAAATATGTATGTATGTATATTTATTTAAAAAAAAAAAAAAAACCTATTGCTGTTCAGTCGATTCTGACTCATAGCGACCTTACAGGACAGAGCAGAACTGCCCCCCTAGAGCGCCCGGTGGATTCTAAGTGCCAACCTTTTGGTTAGCAGTCTGAGCTCTTAACCACTGCGCCACCAGGGCTCTCTATATATTTTTTTTTTACACAGTTTAAACCAATTTCAGAAACTAAGGACCATGGCTGTTACAGAACAGCCAATTACTGTCCCTTTGCCGACGGACCCTGATTTGACAGTTTGGCCAACTGCTTGCTGTCCTTCAGCCTTAATCTCTCCCCCACTTCCAGTTTTCTTTCTGGGTAGCTGATTACGCACAGAGACACAGAGAACAGCAGAGACCATGCAACAAGAACAAGTCCAACCTGTCAGCAGAAAACAAACTCATTAGTTATCTGTGGTTTCTCAAAGACAATGAACAAAAAACAGAATCTGACAGCCCATAAATGCCGGCCAGAATTTCCTGTTGAAACGGAAAATTTCTCTCTACAGTCACCCTTCTCTCAACCAAAAGACAATCTCAAAGTAAAGTTCTTCTTGACCTACAATACGGCTGTTCATTGTGACTTAAATAGGTACCGTAAGAAGGATAACTTATCCTAGAGCCTTTTAAAGCTGCTTTGCTGGAAACTTTACAAGAAACTTCTGATTAAACTGTAAAGCCTCTCGAGGCCAGGAGGCCAAGCTGAGAACTTGCCACCAGATCTCAGCTACACTAGCCACAGGTTGGGGTGAGTTCCTCTTTTCTCCGGGTCCCAAAATATCACCAGGTTTCCTGGGCCTGTCAGGAAGTGCCCTTCCCTACTCCCCTGTAAGGCTGGGAGCTTCGTAAGTCAGGTACCAGGTCAGATTTCCCGGGGCGGCTTTGTAAGCACGGGCTCCCTGAAGTCAGTCTTAGCTCCTTAGAAGTGTGTGGCCATACGTGATTCTCTGAGCAGCATTCTCAAATGTGACATTCCTGTCAACGCTTGGTTACATAACTGAGATATTTGATTAGGCCCTGTGAACAAGGTGGACTGGGAAAAAGATTTGGCACTCTGCTTCTGGAAAGATTCCAACCTTGGAAGCCCTATGTGGCAGTTCTACTCTGTCCTGTAGGGTCACTATGAGTCAGAATCAACTCAGTGGCAGTGGGGTTGGTTTCAGTCATCTAGTGTCTAGTCATTTAGTGCTGCTGCAACAGAAATACACAATTCAATCCACGGCAAAGGGGGACAGACTCCTACTGAACTTACACAAATAATTAAATTGCCATAAAAAATAAAAACACTTGAGAGTTTTCTAACTCTGAAGAGATTAGGGAGAGAGAAGTGATAAATCATTCATCTTTGTTGGCACTGACATAGTCTATTAAATAATTATAAGTTATAGATCATTTAGGAGAAAAGAGAGAATGGTTTCTGATGCCCAGAAAACAGAACATTAAAACATCAGTAATATCCCCCACATAAAATCCATCACAAATTTTTTGTATACTAAGTCCTCTGTAGTTAAGTCCTGTTCCACGTGATCCTGAATAAGCAGCAGTCTGTAAACCCATCAGCTTCTACACAAAACCCAAAAAAAAACCCTGCTGTCGAGACGATTCTGACTCATAGCGACCCTATAGGACAGAGTAGAACTGCCCGATAGAGTGTCCAAGGAGCACCTGGCAGATTCGAATCGCCGACCTCTTGGTTAGCAGCCGTAGCACTTAACCACTACACCACCAGGGTTTCTGCTTTTACACAAGAGACATGGAAATCTTGATTCAGTCCAGTGGTATCAGCAGTGCTATTTAGAAGTCCAAGTCCAAATATCTAGGACAGTCCTTTTCAAAGATCCATTCTGGCAAAAGGCATTGGCCTGTGGTTTATCGCAAGCACCTCCGGGACATCATCAAAGTAAGAACTATCGGTAGATGATAAGACTTTTAAAAAAAAAGGTTAACTTACTAGTAATAATAATTTATACAAGCGAAAGACTCGATGAGAATTCATTACAAAAGTCATTGTTCCAAAAGCGACCCGCCTGACTCACAGCAGAATGATCAGCCGAGGTCTGAGCCCGGACTCCATCTCAGATTTTGCTTATTGCCCCTGTTACTGTCAAACTCTCAGTCAGAATTAAGTACATGACAAAGGATTTGTCCTGCAACCATCAAACCCTTGGTGGCGGTGGTGGTGGTGTTGTCAGGTGCCTTCCAGTCAGTTCTGACTCACAGCAGCCCTCCGTACAATAGAACAATACACTGCCTGGCCCTGCCCCATCCTCACAATCATTGCTATGCTTGAGCCCATTGTTGCAGCCACTGTGTCAATCCATCTTATTGAGGGTCTTCCTCTTTTTCACTGACCCTGCACTTGATGAAGCATGATGCCCTGCTCCAAGGACTAGTCCCTCCTGATAACATGTCCAAAGAACTTGAGACAAAGTCTCACCATCTTCACTTCTAAGGAGCATTCTGGCTGTACTTCTTCTAAGACATATTTGTTCATTCTTCTGGCAGTTCATGGTATAGTCAATATTCTTCACCAACACCACAATTCAAAGATGTTACTTCTTTAGTCTTCCTTATTGATTGTCCAGCTTTCACATGCATATGAGGCGATTAAAAATACCATGGCTCGGGTTAGGTACACCTTAGTCCTCAAAGTGACATCTTTGTGCTTTTCAACACTTTTAGGAGGTCTTTTGCAGCAGATTTGCCCAATGCAATGTGTCTTTTGATTGCGTTTTTTCTTATTGTACTTTAGATGAAGGTTTACAGAACTAGTTTCTCATCAAATAGTTAGTATACACATTGTTCTACGACACTGGTTAACAACCCCATGACACGTCAACACTCTCCCTTCTCAGCCCTGGATTCCCTATTACCAGCTTTCCTGTTCCCTCCTACCTTCCAGTTCTGTCCTAGGGCTGGTGCGCCCCTTTAGTCCTGTTTTGTTCCATGGGCCTGTTCAATCTTTGGCTGAAGGGTGAACCTCAGGAGTGACCTCATTACTGAGCTGAAACAGTGTCTGGGGGCCATACTCTCAGGGTTTCTCCAGTCTCTGTCAGGCCAGCAAGTCTGGTCTTTCTTTTTAAGTTAGAATTTTGTTCTGTGTTTCTCTCCAGCTCTGTCTGGGACCCTCTATTGTGATCCCTGTCAGAGCAGTCAGTGGTGGTAGCCAGGCACCATCTAGTTGTACTAGATTCAGTCTGGTTGAGGCCATGGTAGATGTAGTCCATTAGTCCTCTTTTGATTTCCTGACTGCTGCTTCCATGGACATGGACTGTGGATCCAAGTAAAAGAAAATCTCTGACAAGCACAATCTTTTCTCCATTTATCATGATGTTGCTTATTGGTCCAGTTGTGGGGACTTTTGTTTTCTTTATGTTAAGGCGAAATCCATTCTGAAGGCTATAGTCTTTGATTTTCATCAGTAAGTGCTTCAAGTCTTCCTCACTTTCAGCAAGCAACGTTGTATCATCTGCACATCATAGGTTGTTAATGAGTCTTCCTTCAATCCTGTGGCATGCTCTTCTTCATACAGTCCACCTTCTCGTATTATTTGTTCAGCATACAGGTGGAATAAGCATGGTGAAAAGATACAGCCCTGACACACACCCTTCCTGACTTTAAACCATGCAGTATCCCCTTGTTCTATTTAAACCACTGCCTCTTGGACTATGCACAGGTTTCTCATGAGCACAATTAAGTGTTCTGGAATTCCCATTCTTCTCAATTTTGTCCGTAGTTAGTTATCATCCACACAGTCAAATGTATTTGCATAGTCAATGAAACACAGGAAAACATCTTTCTGGTATTCTCTGCTTTTAGCCAAAAACCATCTGACATCAGCAATGATACCCCTTGTTCCACATCCTCTTCTCAATCCAGCTTGAATTTCTCGCAGTTCCCTGTTGATGTACTGCTGTGACTAATTTTGAATTATCTTCAGCAAAATTTTACTTGTGTGTGATATTAATGATATTGTTTTACTTTTGGGTGATACTAATGATATTGCATTCTGTTGGATGACCTTCCTTTGGAATGGGCACAAATGTGGATCTCTTCCAGTCGGTTGGTCAGGTATCTGTCTTCCAAATTTCTTGGCATAGATAAATGAGCATTTCATGCTGCATCCCTTTGTTGAAACATCTCAGTGGGTATTCCATCAATTCCCGGAGCCTTGTTTTTAGCTTGTGCCTTCAGTACAGCTTGGACTTCTTCCTTCAATACCACTGGTTCTTGATCATATGCTGCCTCCTGTCAATGATTGAACATTGACCAATTCTTTTTTGCATAGTGACTCTATGTATTCCATAAGAGAGAAATTTCCAGTAAATCTTTGATCAAAGTAAAGTATAAAAATCCACGTTCCTACTACTTTTAGCAGAACTAAAACTGAAATTAGCAATACTGTTTTTTAGGCTTTTTATCTGGCATAGCAACCTTGGGTAGTTAGGGAGGTAGCTTGTCTGTAGACAAGTCAAAATGTGGAAGGAATACACCCAAGGAGGGAGATTTTGACACAGCTACATTTGTGCAAAATGGCCTTAAGAAATATTCTTTTCATGATAGGGATGTAGAAACAATATTTCAGAAAAAATCTTGGGTGCCAACCTACTAAGTTCCCCAGGCTACCTGAAAGGTTTAGCTTGAGCAAGCAGGGGCATAGGCAAAAAATTTTATCGCCAGCCTCAGGCACCTGACACTCCAAGGATATATTTTATGTTAAACTAAACAGTTTTACAAGGCATCCATTGTGAACATCTCATTACTATGACTGTAAATCTCTATGCCAAAGTGTACTTTGTAATTAGAATTATAATCAATTTTTGTAGCCTACCTAAACATACCTAAGTGTATGTGTCCAATGGAGACCTCTTCTTGATTTGCTTGGCTCTCCCTCTTCTGATCTCAATGAATGTTTAACCAATCAACGGTTTTTGTTGTAATTGCTTTTTCAGTCCTATAACTGCCTCACTCTTCCCCCACTGCTAGAGACTCTCTCTCTGAAATCACCAAGTTTCCACTAATGTGGGCTGGTGGTTTCCTCTATTCAAATAGATCTTTTAAAACCAAATAAATCCTCTGAATTTTCATATAAGTTCTGAGTGATTTCTCTCTACAACAATTCCTTCCATCTTCTTCTGATGCTTCCTGTGTAATTCAATATTTTGCCCATAGAAACCCTTAATATACAAAAGTAATGCAAAGCAAAATAAAGTTAATCCCCTCCAAAAAAAAAAAAAAAAACTTAGACAAAGTATCTCTAAGCATGATTAACCCGATTTTCAAAGAAGAGTGGAGACAAAGTATCTCTAAGCATGATTAACCCTATTTTCAAAGAAGAGTGGATAATACATCTTAATTTTTCAAAACAGATGATCATAATCTTTAGTGAGAAAAGAACTTTAGACACGATAATCCTGAGATATAACTATAAAGCATATAGTTAGGATATATCAAGAATATACAAAGATTATTGAACTTATAAACATGTATTAATAAAACTCTATAGGAAAGCAGAGTAAATCCTCAGTTGGAACTCACTGACATCAATGTTGCTCGACTTAAAGACCAAAGTTGCAATCAAGTTAGCAAATAAAACATGAGGATTGGCTTTCTTAGTCCAGGGCATATAAATTAACATAAACTTAGTTTATTTTAATGAGACACAGGACCTCTTCCTCCGAGACAGATTACACAGAAGAAAGAACAACTTCATTTTACAGGTGAAGGCAATTGTGTGAGAGTTCCAAAACTGACACACCTGACTCACATGAGAACGATGGGCTCCAGTCTGAGCCCCAACTCTAAAAAAAAAAAAAAAATCCAACTCTAGCTCCACTTTATCACGATGCTGCTCATTGGACCGCTTGTGAGGATTTTTGTTTTCTTTATGCTGAGGTGAAATCCATACTGAAGGCTGTGGTCTTTGATCTTCATCAGTAAGTACTTCAAGTCCTCTTCACTTTGAGCAAGCAGGGTTGTGTCATCTGCATAACGCAGGTTGTTAATGAGTCTTCCTCCAATCCTGATGCCCTGTTCTTCTTCACAGAGTCCAGCTTCTTGGATTATCTGCTCAGCATACAGATTGAATAGGTATGGTGGAAGGATACAACCCTGACCCACATCTTTCCTGACTTTAAACCATGCAGTATTCCCTTATTCTGTTCGAACAACTGCCTCTTGATCTACGTACAGATTCCTCATGAGTCCCATTAAGTGTTCTGGAATTCCCGTTTTCCACAATGTTATGATCCACACAGTCAAATGCCTTAGCAGAGTCAATCAAACACAGGTAAACAACTTTCTGGTATTCTCTGCTTTCAGCCAGGATCCACCTGACACCAGCAATAACATCCCTGATTCCACATCCTCTTCTAAATCGGGCTTGAATTTCCGGCCGTTCTTTGTCGATATACTGCTGCAGCCGCTTTTGAGTGATCTTCAGCAAAATTTTGCTTTCATTTGATATTAATGATTTGTTTGATAATTTCCACAATCGGTGGGATCACCTTTCTTGGGAATAGGCATAAATATGGATCTCTTCCAGTCAGTTGGCCAGGTACCTGTCTTCCAAATTTCTTGACATAGACCAGTAGGCACTTTCAGCCCTGCATCTGTTTGCTGAAACAACTCAATTTGTATTCCGTCAATTCCTGGAGCCTTGTTTTTTGCCAATGCCTTCAGAGCAGCTTGGACTTCTTCCTTTAGTACCATCGGTTCCTGATCATATGTTATCTCCTGAAATACTTGAATATGACTTTTTTTTTTTTTTGGTATAGGGACTCTGTGTATTCCTTCCATCTTCTTTTGATGCTTCCTGCATCGTTTAATTTCCCTGTAGAATTCTTCAGTATTGCAACTCGAGACTTGAATTTTTTCTTCAGTTCATTCAGCTTCAGAAATGCTGAACATGTTCTTCCCTTTCAGTTTTCTATCTCCAGGTTATTGCACATGCCATCATAACACTTTGCTTTGTCTTCTTGAGATGCCCTTTGACATCTTCTGTTCAGCCTTTTACTTCATCATTTTTTCCTTTTACTTTAGCTATTCAACTTTCAAGAGCAAGTTTCAGAGTCACTTCTGACATCCAGTTAGGTCTTTTCTTTCTTGTCTTTTTAATGGCCTCTTGATTTCTTCATGTCTGATATCTTCGATGTTATTCTACAACTCATCTGGTCTTCGATCATTTCTGTTCAACCTGTCAAATCTATTCTTGAGATGGTCTCTAAACTTAGGTGGGATATACTCAAGGTGGTACATTGGCTCTCGTGGACTTCTAATTTTCTTCATTTCAACTTGAACTTCCATATGAGTAATTGATGGTCTGATCCGCAGTTGGCTGCTGGCCTTGTTCTGACTGATGATACTGAACTTTTCCATCGTCTCTTTCCACAGATGTAGTCAATTTGATTCCTGTGTATTCCATCTGGCGAGGTCCATGTGTATAGTTGATGTTTATGTTGGTTAAAAAAAGGTATTTGCAATGAAGAAGTCATTGGTCTTGCAGAATTCAAGCATGCGATCTCCGGCATCATTTCTATTACCAAGGTCATATTTTCCAATTACTGATCACTTCTTTGTTTCCAACTTTTGTATTCCAATCACCAGGAATTATCACTGCATCCTAATTGCATGTTCAATCAATTTCAGACTACAGAAGTTGGCAAAAATCTTCAATTTCTCCATCTTTGGTCTGAGTGGTTGGTGCGTAAATTTGAATAATGCCTATTAACTGATCTTCCTTGTAGGAGTATGGATATTATCCTACTACTGGCAGCACTGTACTTCAGGATAGATCTTGTTCTTTTCGATGACAAATGCAATGCCATTCCTCTTCAAGCTGTCATTCCCAACATAATAGACCATATGACTGTCTGATTCAAAATGACCAATACCAGTCCATTTTAGCTCACTAATGTCTAGGATATTGATCTTTATGCATTCCATTTAATTTTTGACAATTTCCAATATTCTGGCTATACTTCTGCCAAAACAGATTTGTTTGTTCTTCTGGCAGTCCATGGTATATTCAATATTCTTTGCCAGCACCATATCTCAAATGCATTATTTCTTCTTCGGCCTTCCTTATTCATTGTCCAGCTTTCGAATGCACATGAGATGATTGAAAACATCCTGGCTTGGGTCAGGCGTACCTTAGTCCTCAAGTGACATCTTTGCTTTTTAACACTTAAAGAGGCCTTTTCAGCACATCTGCCCAATGCAATACATTGTTTGATTTCTTGGCTGCTGCTTCCACAGGTGTTGATAGTGGATCCAAATAAAATAAAATCCTTGACATCTTCAATCTTTTCTCCATTTATCATGATATTGCTTATTGGCCCATTATGAGGATTTTTGTTTTCTCTATGTTGAGGTGAAATCCATACTGAAGGCTGTGGTCTTTCATCTTCATCAGTAAGTACCTCAAGTCCTCTTCACTTTCAGCAAGCAAGGTTGTGTCATCTACATAACAGGGGTTGTAAATGAGCCTTTCTCCAATGCTGATGTCCTGTTCTTCTTCATAGAGTCCAACTTCTCGGATTATCTGCTCAGCATGCAGATTAAGTATGGTGAACGGATACAACCCTGACGCACAACTTTCCAGACTTAAACCATGCACTTTCCCCTTGCTCTGTTTGAACAACTGCCTCTTGCTCTATGTACAGGTTCCTCATGAGCATGATTAAGAGTTATCCATAATTTGTTATGATCCACACAAATCCTTTGCATAGTCAGTAAAACATCTTTGTGGTATTCTCTGCTTTCATTCAAGAGTCATCTGACTGACCCCAGGGCTATAGCAACTGCCTCTTCTTTAGGAGTTCAGTGACAGCTGTCTGTAGGCCATTGGCCATGTCCACCTTCACACTGAGGCTTTACTTGGTTTCTGTCCCACCTGCCCTAAGTGGATAACCGCACTTTAAGTCATCCTAGGGCATGAGTCGGAAACGACTCAATGGCACTGGGTAGGGCATGACAAAGGCAGAAAGAAGGAGGAGCACACCCTAGGAGAGGAGGGGGGTGGAGTGGGAGCTGGGAGAGCACAGATACTTAAAGTATCCAGTTCAAGGAACCTCTAAGCAGAGACAGTAGCTAAAATATCCCCTCTCCCCCCTTACAAAGGTAGAAAGGAAGCAGGCAGGCAGGCAGGCAAGCAGGTAGGAAGGATGGCAGGGAGGCAGGCAGTAAGGCAGGCAGGCAAGAAGGCTGGCAAGGAGGCAGGAAGGAAGGCAATAAGGCAGGCAGGGAGGCAGGAATGTTACCAGGGGTCTCAGGCCTCACTCAGCGTGGCCATAAAAAAAAAAAAAAAAAAAATTGGCCATAGAGACACAAAATGGGTAAAAGTGAAAGAAGCAGCTTTATTTGGTTGGCCAAGCAAAGGAGCACACTGGGACTTACATCACCTAGATGGTTCCCTGAACGATAGCTGAAACAGCTTTTATTAGGGGCAAAAACTGAGGAAGGGCCCTGGCAAGAAGGAGCAAGGTCATTGATTGGTCTGGCCCAAAAAAGCATTCCCAGGGCAATTCTGTCGTTGGCACTTGTTCAGTCCAAAAGGGGCCTCTCAAACTGGATCTTAGGCTCGGACCCTTTGCTTCTGAACGTCTTCCTCCAATCTCGGACAGCTAAAGTTTGGTTGTGTAAGACGGGAGAAAATTTCCAGGGTCACCCAGAGGACGGGGTTGATGGTTCTGTGCTTGTCAGGCAGGCCAGATTTGGTATTAACTGGTTCTGTAGTCTGTGACCCCAGCCTCCTGTTTTTCTTCACCTTAGGCAGGAAGTTGGCCAACTGCCTAAAAAACATCTGGAGAAACCAGTTAGAAGGGGAGGTGGCTCATGCTAACCTACTTACCAGGAGGTTGGGGGCTAGTAGTGGTGACCGGAAGCTGCTGGTAGAAGGAAGGAAGGAAAGCAGGCAAAAGACTTAAAAGGTGCACGCTAAGATCTAGCGAGACTGCGGATGATTTTATTTTTTGCTTCCTTGTGTTTTCTAAAATTTTTACAGCAGATGTGTATTACTTTTGCAGAAAGAAAAAGAGGCTGTTTGGTTTGTGTTTCACTCATACCGATCCTATGGGACAGAGTAGAACTACTGCCCCCTTGCAAGGAGTGGCTGGTGGATTTGAACTGCCGACCTTTTTGGTTAGCAGGTGGGCTCTTAACTACTGCACCACCAGGGCTGTGACAAGGTGCTACCATAGGAAGTGCACAGCAATCAACAGTTCTGTCACCTCCTGCTCAGTTCTGATCCTGGGTCAACCCACCCTGGTCTTAGGTGACGTCAGGTCAACCTGTCCTAGATGGTGATGACCTTGGGTAATTTATCACCTTTAGGACCATGCGTGGTAGAACATCTGGAAGCGTGATTTATGAGGGCTAACTTACACCAGCACAGCAGGGCTGGTCTGGGTGTTGGGGCGTGGACGGGATGTTTGATTACCCCTGGCACCTGGCACCTCCCATTCCCCTCCTCCCTTTCACCACCTGTCCCCAGGAAAGGCTCTGTAGACGCTTTCATATCGAGTTGAAAGCATGGAGGGAGGGACTAGACCCTTGGCTCCAAGGACAGATTCTCTCCGTGCCGATTCTGCAAAGAGAACCAGCTCCTGCAGGCAGTCTGTGATAGGCTGGGAAGCCCATTTAGTAACTTTCAAAATCAGTCCACATAAGCTCCCGCCTACTTTGCCCACTCAGGTGCTGTGGCCCCCTCCCAGGCCCAGTCCCCACCCCAAGTCACGGTTCTTATTTCTCTGTTCCTGCTGATGGGCCCATGGTTGTTGCCACAGTTTACATCGGCATTGACTGGACGCTGCTCCAAGCGGAATGGGAAAGGTGGACAGGGCCTGGGATGATTGGGAGGTGTGCTAAACAAGTCCTGGAGAGATATGAAGTGGTGGGACCGGAGAGGAGAAAGGGCCCACCAGCAGGCAGATGGCTGCGGAAGGGCTCAGAGACAGGAGGACGACAAAGCCAATCTGCTAGAGCAGAGACCTCCAGATGGAGCTCCAGCGGCGAGCGCAGAAGCATTAATTGACGGGACGCCTAGAAAGGTAGGGTACAGAGGAGACTTGAAAGCTGAGCTGATGAATTTGGATTGAGGCTTACTAGAGGTGGAGAGCCAAAGAAATGCTCCCGAGCAGCCAGCAACCAGATGAAGACGTACTTTAGGAAGATGCATCTGTGCAGGGCGGGTAAGGAAGGGGGCGGCTAGTCATGAGGACGCCTGGCTGTAGGCCACTGCCCGGGAGCAAAACGGTGACTGCCTGGATGAGGGAAGCCACCGTGAAGACACATATTGAGAATCAAGAGTCTCTGGTTTTAGTGCTCATTGGAGGGATGTGTTCAGATGAGGAGTGAGTCAGAGGTGGTCCTGACGTGATAAACCCCGGGAACTCTGATTCATTCCCCTGCCCGATTCCGTTCATTCATTCCCTAAACGTTGACTGGGCTTTTACTATGAGGCAGCCCTGTGCTAAGAGCCAGGGAGTAAAAAGATGAGTGAGAGAGACAGGGCCTGCAGGGGCCCACCACCTGGTGGGAGAGAAGGCAGAATCAACAGGCAGTTGTAAGTGTGAGGTGGCAATGCAGTAGCGGCACTGCTATTGTTCTGGGCTGCTGTCCAGTAGCCCCAGCTCACGGCAGCCCAAGTACGACAGGACGGAACGTTGCCCGGTCGTGCAACATCTTCACGCTTGCTGGTATGTTTGAGTCCATTGTTGCAGCTCTTATGTCAGTCCACCTCACTGAAGGTTTCCCGCTTTTCAATGACACTCTACAGATAGGATATCCTTTTCTAATGATGGGACTGCCACTAACCGTTGCCCTCGAGTAGATTCTGACTCATGGTTGACTCTATGTGCTACAGGCTATAATTTTTACAGAAGGAGCCCTGGTGGCGCAATGGTTAAGCACTAGGCTGCTAATCAAAAGGTCAGTGTTTCGAACTAACCAGCCACTTTGTGAGAGAAAAGACCTGGCCATCCGCTCCCATAGAGATTTTAGCCTAGGAGAAACCCTATGGGGCAGTTCTGCTCTATCCTATAGGGTCACTAGGAGTTGGAATCGACTCAACAGCACACAATGACAATAATCTTTACAGAAGCAGATCACCAGGCCTTTCTTCCATGGGCCCCTGGGTTGGCTTGAACCTCCAATCTTTCAATTAGTAGTCAAATGCAAACCGTTTGTGTCACCCAGAGACCTGGACTGGCACTAAAAAAACTTTGTTGCCATGGAGTCGATTCCAATTCATTGTGACCCTATAGGACACAGCAGAACTGCCCCACAGGGTTTCCAAGGAGCAGCAGGTGGATTCAAACTGCTGACCTTTTGGTTAGCAGCCGAGCTCTTAACCACTGCACCACCAGGGACTGGCACTAGAGCCATGGTATCTCTGGAGCCTGGAGGAGGCCCTTCAATTGGCCTCCCGGCACAGCGCTAGTCATCTCCATAGCATGTCCTCTGCACTTGCTCTCTTGCCATGGCTTAGAGATCTGCAAGAATGGGCCAAAAGGCCCTGGACACTTCCCGGGGGTTGGGAGTGAAGTCCTGGGACCTGTGAGAAAAAGAACACTGTGGATGGAAGGAAACCCCAAGAACCTGTTTCCCTTTCTGGAGCACAGGGCGTGGTGGGTGGAGCCACAAGGTACCAAGCTACAGGTCATCAAACCACATACTTGACCAGCCAGCTCCCTTCTCCCCCACCTCCCCTCCCACTAAACTGCAGATAATGCTGAGAATGCGAGATGTCTCTGAGCTGGGTAAGATAATGTAGTACACACTCCCTAGTTCTGGAGATGAAGAAACTCCCCTGGCAAGGTTCCTCCTTCTCCATACCTCTCCACCTGCTCTCCCCAACAAATGTAACTCTGCTGGGTCATTAGAAAGGCAAGCGATAAGTAAACACACCTGTTAAAACCTGTTGCTTTCTAGTAGAACTGCCCCATAGGGTTCCCAAGGCTGTAAATCTTTACCGAAGCAGACTGCCCCAGCTTCCAAGGCTCCTGAACTCGAACCACCGACCTTTCAGTTAGCAGCCCACCACTTAACCGCTGTACCACCAGGGCTCCAAACTGTGGTGATGGCTTCACAGCACAGAGAGGTGCCAACAGCTGGTAATGGTTTAGTGTGTGTGACCTTCTAGCGTCATTCGAGTTTTACAGCAAAGTCCTTCATAACAGGAGGAAGAAATGCACCCCCCTCCCCCACCAGGTGGAGCGGCCAGGTAGGAGCAGAGAGGGCAGATGGTCTCTGTGGGGGAGGGGAGCTTCTCAGTTACTCCCTCTAATCCGGGCTGCTGCCCTTCCCCCTCACCTACCCCCCCCCCCGCCATGTTCACGGTCTTCTCACACAGACCAAGCCCATGGGCTTGTGATCTAATTAGAATAAAGGACAGGCAGATAATCCCCCACTCCTCTGCCCAAGATTTTAAAGTCTTTAAAACCTTAAAAAGCAAAGATGTCACTTCAGTGACTAAGGTACATCTGACCCCAAAGCGAAACCATGGTATTTTCAATATGCATACAAAAGCTAGACAACGAAAAGGGAAGCCTAACGAAGAACGGACATACTTACATTAAGGTGTTGGCATAGAATATTGAATATACCACGGGCTGCCAGAAGAACGGAGCCCTGGATGGCACAGTGGTTAAGAGCTTGGCTGCTAACCAAAAAGTCAGCAGTTCAAATCCACCAGCCACTCCTGGCAAACCCAATGGGGCAGTTCTACTCTGTCCTATAGGGTCACTGTGAGTCGGAATCGACATGACAGCAACCGGTTTTAGCCAGAAACAAACAAATCTGTCTTGGAGGAAGGACAGCCAGAATGCTCCTTAGAAGCAAGGATGGCAGGACTTCGCCTCATGTACTTTGAACGCATATCAGGAAGGACATCATGCTTGGTAAAGCCGGGGGGCAGTAAAAAGAGGAAGACTCTCAGCAAGATGGATTGACACAGCAGCTGCAACAATGGGCTCAAACACAGCAACGATGGAGAGGATGGCACAGGACAGTACATTTCTTTCTGCCGTACTCAGGGTCGCTATGAGATGGCACCTAACCAGCACCTCTGTCCAAATGCTGGGACTTGAAATTATTTCACAAGCAACGTGAAGTATGCAGTGTCAGCTGCATATCAGAGATTTACATTAATGACTTGGGGTCAGAAATCCTGAGAAGCATCAGAAAGACTGGTTCTGTGCTCCCGAGGCTGACACTGCTGAATTCTTGCACACCCTAAGGGCAGGGTGTCTGTGTCCTCTGGCGGGGACTTCCTCCCTTCCAGGGCCTCAGCACGGCCTCCCCAATGTACAAAGCATGCACCACACAAGGGCCCTACCAACAAGAGCAAAACCAAAACCAAATCCACTGCCGCTGAGCCAATTCTGACTCATGGCAACCCCATGCGTGTCTGAGTAGAACTATGCTCCGCTGGGTTTTCAATGGATTTTATTCAAAAGTATATTGCCAAGCCTTTCTTCTGAGGCACCTCTGGGTGGACTCAGACAACCTTTCAGTTAGCAGCCAAGCACTTAACCATTTTCACCACACAGGGACATGATATGTTGCTGTTGTTTGGTATTGAGTCAATTCCAATTGATGGTGACCCCACATGTTACAGAGTGGAACTTCCCCTTGGGGTTTTCTAGGCTGTAGTTTTTACAGGAACAGATCTCTAGGTCTTTTCTCTCACAGAGCCACTAGTGGGTTCCAACTGCCGACCTTTCAGTTAGCAGCTGAGTGCTTAACCATTACTCCACCAGGGCTCCTTGTGATGTAAGCAGATAAAAATAAAAGGAGGGAAACAATAAACTACACAAACATGAACCAAAAGAAAGCTCGAGTGCTTACATTAATATCAGACAAAGTAGACTTTAGAACAAGGAAAATTACCAGGGATAAAGAGGGGCATTATTGTTGAAAGACAACTCTCCAAAAGTCTCACGTTTCTGCACATTTTGTGGGCAGAGGCAACGATGCCTTTGATCTGGAATGTCCTTTCAGGGATGTTTGTATACTAAGCAGCACTGGAAAGAGAAATAGTGCTTCTCTGCAGAGCAAAGGGCAGGTTTGTTTTCAGTCCACTGGATAATGTCTCCCTGTGGGGTAAAGGTCAGAAAGGCTGACTGCCCACTGTAAAAGACTCGGGCTCTCTCATCTCAGGGATCCTTTCCTGTGACTCACCACACTGCGTGTGTACGTGACACCCAGCTCTCTTTGCATCACCCCGTGGAAATGGGTTTCAAGGAACTGATACACATGCTGGTTCTCTGGCTACCGCTATTTCTGTGAGTAAACTGCCCTTCGTTTTTCATCCAGGAGTCCTGTGCCAGGCTAACTGGTTAGCTTGCAAGGAAAGGAAAATGTCTGAAACGTCACAGTTCTTGCAAATGATAAAAGGGTCACCACAATCACATGGCCATCCTAAATGTAGACATACCCAACAAAAGAACTTCAAAATACCTGAAGCAAAAACTGATAGAACTGAAAGGAGAAACGAACAAATCCACAATGACAGGTAAAGAGTCCAACACTCCACTCAGTAATCAACAGAACAGACACCAGATCAGCAAGGATGCAGAACTATAAACCACAATCAACCAATTAATCTAACTGATATTTGTATAATACTTCACCCTGTACATTCTTCCCAAAGAACGGTCATCAAGACAGACCACATCCTGAATCCTAATACAAACCGTGATAATTTAAATGAATTGAAACCATGCAAAGGACGTTCTCTGACCACAATGGGAATCAGAAATCTGTAAGAAAAAGATATCTGGAAAATCTCTAAACTTAAAAATTAAACAACAGGACTTCCAATTTCAGCTCCAACATATAAAGAGCTTGGAAGTCATCACCCCATTCTCACAAGAAAAAACGCCAAACGAACTGAAAATCAATGACTTTTTTTAGATTCATCAGAACACTGTGGCCGCAGGGCAAACCACCAACCCCAAAATCTGAAGAGGTAGAAGAATACAGAAACTCGCAGCCAAGATCAACTACCTGAAGCAGAAGCCCCTGGGGCCAGTAACTGGTTGAAATAGTGACAAGATCATTTCAATGAATTGCTGAAGCCTACGTGAGGGTTGTTTGTTTCAGCGAGGCTGAGAGTTAAAAACCTCACTAGTTGCGAGGTGCCATCAAGTGGGCTCTGACTCATGGCAACCTTATACACAATAGAACAAAACATTGCTCAGTCATGTACCATCCTCACAACAGTAGGTATGTCTGAGCCCATTGTTGCAGCCACTGTGTCAATCTATCTCACTGAAGTTCTTCCTCTTCTTCACTGACTTTCTACGTTGCCAAGCATGATGTCCTTCTCCGGCAACTGATCCCTCCTGATAACATGTCCAAAGTAAGCAAGACAAAGTCCTGCTGCTCTCACTTCTAAGGAGCATTCTGGCTGTACTTCTTCCAAGACAGATTTGTTCTTCTGGCAGTCTATGGTATTTATATTCAATATTCTTCACCAACACCATAATTCAAAGGCATCAATTCTTCAGTCTTCGATTTTCATTGTTCAGCTTTCACATGCATATGAGGCAACTGAAAATACCATGTCTTGGGTCAGCCACGCCTTAGCTCTCAAAGTGACATCTCTGCTTTTTAACACTTTAAAAAGGTGTTTTGCAGCAGATTTGCCCAATGCAATTCGTTGTTTGATTTCTTAACTGCTGCTTCCAGGGATGTTGACCGTTGATCCAAGTAAAACGAAATCCTTGACAACGTCAATATTTTCTCCATTTATTCTGATGTTGCGTATTGGTGCAGTTGGGAGGATTTTTGTTTTCTTTATGTAGGTTACACATACTTATACAAGTGTTAAAACAAGAAGTCAATTAAGTTTATTGTGTGTTAATTTAAAAAACAAAATGAAGACTTCACTGAAAAATTCAACATGCAAAGCAGATTGGGAGAATAATTTCACAACACACATACTTAACAAAAGACTTGTAGACAAAATATATAAAGTGTTCCTACGAATCATAAGGAAGACAGACGAGCAGATTAAAAAGTGGGCAGAAGACTTGAATGGCAGTTTCACAAAAAAAGATTGTGCAAATGGCTAACAAGTTATTAAAAGGACAAAACACCATTATTCGTTAGGGAAATGAACACTGAAACCCTAACAGACTATTGCTGCATACACATATGTATACCCATGAGTGGAATTTTTGTGTCATAGGGTAGGTGTCTGTTTAGTTCTAATAGATACTGCCTAGCAGGTTTCCCAAGAGGTTGTATCACTTTAGGGAAGTTTTAGTGACTTGACATCCTTGCCAACTTTGGTATTAAGTGTTTTTTTTTCTCATGCAAAAATTTATACACAAATTGTTTTGACATTGGTTGCAATCCCCACAATGTGTCAGCACTCTCCCCCTTTCCCTTTATACCCCAGGGTCCCCGTGTCCATTTATCCAGTTTTCCTGTCCCTTCCTGCCTTCTCATCTTTGCTTTTGGGCAGGTGTTGCCCATTTGGTCTCCTATACTTGATGGAACTAAGCAGCACATTCCTTGCATGTGGTGGTGTTTGTTTTATAGGCCTGTCTAAAGCGTTTTTAATTTTTGCCCTTCTGGTGAGAATGTAGTATACTCATACAACAGAATACTACCCAGCAATAAAGAACAAACTACTGGTATATGTAATAACATGGATGAATCTTGTAGACATTTGTTCAGTGAAAAAAAAACAGACCAAAGACACATCGCAGGGTTCTACTCATATGAAGTTCAAGAACAGGCAACACTAACGTATGGGATAAAAGTCCGGGGAGTGGTCACCTCTGGGGTGAAATGGTTAGACTGGGGAGGAGCAGGGCGGAACCTTCTGAGGTGACAGAAACGTTCTACACCTTGATCCGGAGGCTGAATACACGCACATTAAACCAAACCAGTTGCCGCTGAGCCGATTCCAACTCACAGTGACCTCACATGTGTCAGAGAAGTACGCAACATGGGCTTTCAAGGCCTATTTTTTGGAAGCAGACTGCCAGGCCTTTCTTGCAAGGCACCTCTGAGTGGACTTAAACCTCCAACCTTTCTGTCAGCCCAGCACTTAACCACTTGTACCACCCGGGGACAACCACACCTGCATACATTTGTAAAAATTCACCCAGCTATACTCTTAAGATCTGTGCGGTTTATTTAAAGTTATACCACAATGAGAAAAAATAAACGGAAAGAAAAAGAACCTGAGGAAAAGAATGAAGTCGAGAATGAGAGAGGCGAAGGAAGGAAATAAGGGAAGAAATAGGGGGCGAGAGAGAGAGAAGGAATTTAAGTGAAGGAGAAACGGTGGTCACCCAGTGGGGCAGAGATCTTCAAAGCTATGCAGACACATTTGGTTATCTGCGTTACAAAGATGGGAAACCTCCGAGTTCGCCGATGGGTTGGCAGTAAGCGACCTGAGCTGAGGCCAGAACCCGGGGCTGCAGATGGCGAAGCCTTTGCTTTTCCACCTACCAGCTCAAGGGTCACCTTCTTCTGGAAATCTCTGCTCCCCACACCCACCGTCCTAAATTGACCTCTTACTCCTGGGAAGGCTGTCTCTCAACAGAGTCGGCCTTCGCTAGACAGGCCCTTCTGTCTCCCACCCCAAATCGTGAGCCGGTTCCCGGAGGGCAGAGCACGTTCGTTCACTGCCGTGCTTCTCCAAGGGCCTGCTGGCACCCACTGTTGGCACCACTGACAAACACGTGTCTACGCGGCCGCGGGGTCACCGCTGCAGCTGGCTTGCGGCCTGCTCTCTGAATACGTTCGTGGCTCAGGCGAGTCCGCTTGTGGGGCGCTGCGCTCCTTCCCCAGAGGACGCCCGTGGAGAGGCCGCGACGGTGAGCGACACCGACCCGCCGAGCGGCCGCGTCCCGCTTACTCACTTAGAGACGCACCGTCAGGCCAGTGTTTGGGCAGCGGCCGCCAAGCCGCAGGCTGTGCGCGCCCCGCCCGCCGACGTCAGGCGGAAGAAGGTGCGAGAGGCCGGCGGCCCGCAGGTGGCGCAGACCCGCCCTCACCTGCGCTCCCGCCCGCGGCGCCCGCGGCTGGGAGGCAGGCGCGCCGCCCGCCCGCTTTTATACCGCGCTATTTTGGTCGCGCCTGCTGATTGGCCGGCCGGCAGGCAACGACACGCTCGCGCGCCGCGGGCGCTCGGGCGTCCGGGGGGAGGGGCGCTGCCGGCCGCTCCGCGGGGCGGGGCTCCTGACCGCGGCCTCGGAAGCTGGGGGTGGGGACGGCGGGGGTCGGCGGCTGCGGACGCAGGCCGGGACTTCTCCGGGGCGCCCCGGGGTTTCTGAGCCTACTCCGGGATCTGTTGGCTGGGTTATAGTTTAATAAAAGATAGTGTTACCGTGAAAACCAAACTCTTTCTGGAGGGACTAGCCAGATGGCGCTACGCTCCTCACAGGCCACAGAGCCGGAAACAGACGACACAGGCTTTACGGCGGAGCGAGAAACTGCTCGAGGGCCACTTCCTGTCTGGAAGCGCTGGGCCGCCCACCTCTGCACGCTCCACTTCCTGCCAGCCTTGCCTCGCCTCTGCCTGCCAAGTCTGAGATCTGCCGGCGCTGCGCGTCTAACTGTCGCTGGGGCCTCCTTTCCTTTCTCCCCTAGTGCTGCCATCTGCCCTTCTCTGAACCCAGAGGAACAAAACACCCTGTAGACGTCTCAAAAGGGTCTCATTCTACCACATTCCTACCTGGGTCTCAAGCCACTGGAGTCTTTCCCGGGATCCTGGGAGCCTTACTTCTGAGTCTCAAAGTTCTAGAATTTCTTTTGGAAGCAGATTTGTTTTGAGCTTCTTTGATAAGTTACCAAAAATCTTTATTCTTTAAGAGAGAAGAAAAAGGACCATGTAAAGCTATCACTCCATACTGAATTCAGCTTGAAAAGGGGTTCTGGTAAGGGGTTCTGTTTCCTCTGAATCATAAATATTGCCTCTGGTTGCAAAGCACATAAAGGCATCTTAAGAAAGAAAATGTTTTACATCCTACTTTGGTGACTAGTGTCTGAGGTCTTGAAAGCTTTTGAGCAGCTATCTAAGATACATCTATTTTTCCCATCCCATCCAGAGCAAAGGAGAATGAAGAAAATCAAAGACAAGGCAGATATTAGTCCAAAGGACTACTGGCCCACATGAACCATAGGGTCTGTCGACCTAAGCCCAGAACAACTAGATTGTGTCCAGTTACCACCACTGACTGCTCTGACAGGAATCACAATAGAGGATCTGGGACAGAGCAGGAGAAAAATGTAGAACAAAAGTCAAATTCACCAAAAAGACCAGGCTTACTGACCTGACAGAGGCTATAGCCCCCAGACACCCTTCTAACAGAACTGAAAAAAAAAAAAAGCCACTCCCAAAGCTCACCTTTCAGTAAAAGATTAGACAGGCCTATGAAACAAACAATAAAACACTAGAGGAACGTGCTGCTTAGATCAGTCAAGTATAGGAGTCCAAGTGGGCAACACCTGCCCAAAAGCAAAGACAAGAAAGCAGGAAGGGTCAGGAAAACTGGATGAATGGAAACAGAAAACCTGGACTGGAAAGAGGGAGAGTGCTGACACATTGCAGGGATTGCAGCCAATGTCAGGAAACAATTTGTGTATGATTTTTGTTTTAGAAACTAATTTGCCCTATAATCTTTCACCTAAAGCACACACGGATGCACACACGCAAAAAGGCCTTTGAGCTCATTTGCAGTCGGATGTAGAAAGAACATATCTTAGTAACTGTTGGGTGTGAACAACATCAATAAGAGTCAACATTTATCGGGTCCTGTCAATGGACCACCAGAAACTCCGTGGAAACCCTATAGGGCAGTTCTACTCTGTCCTGTAGGGTCGCCATGAGTCAGAATTGACAGCAATGGGTTTGGGTTTTTTGGTTTCAGTGGAATACCAATTGAGATGTTTCAACAAACAGATGCAGTGCTGGAGATGCTCACTCTTCAATGCCAAGAAATTTGGAAAAGAGATACCTGGTCAACCAACTGTACCTATTCCAAAGAAAGGTGATCTAAAAGAATGTGGAAATTATAAAACAATATCATTAATTTCACATACAAGTAAAATTTTGCTGGAAATCATTAAAAAGCGGTTGCGGCAGTACATCCACAAGGAACTGCCAGAAATTCAAGCCAGATTCAGAAGAGGACGTGGAACAAGGGATATCATTGCTGATTTCAGATGGATCTTGACTGAAAGCAGAGAATACCAGAAAGATGTTTACCTGTGTGTTACTGACTGTGCAAAGGCATTTGACTGTATGGATCATAACAAATTATGGATAGCATTGCAAAGAATGGGAATTCCAGAACACTTAATTGTGCTCATGAGGAACCTGTACATAGGCCAAGAGGCAGTCGTTCAAACAGAACAAGGGATACTGCATGGTTTAAAGTCAAGAAGATGTGTCAGGGTTGCATCATTTCACCACAGATATTCAATCTCTATGTTAAGCAAATAATTCAAGAAGCTGGACTGTATGAAGAAGAATGCAGCATCATGATTGGAGGAAGACTCATTAACAACCTGTGATGTGCAGATGACACAACCTTGCTTGCTAAAAGTGAAGAGAACCAGAAGCACTGACTGATGAAGATCAAAGACCACAGCCTTCGGTATGGATTACACCTCAACATAAAGAAAACAAAAATCCTCACAACTGGACCAATAAGCAACATCATGATAAATGGAGAAAAGATTGTAGTTGTTAAAGATTGTGTTTTACTTGGAGCCACAATCAACATCCATGGAAGCAGCAGTCAAGAAATACAAAGACGCATTGCACTGGGCAAATCTGCTGCAAGAGACCTCTTTAACGTGTTGAAAAGCAAAGATGTCACTTTGAGAACTAAGGTGTGCCTGACCCAAGCCATGATGTTTTCAATTGCCTCATATGCATGTGAAAGCTAGACAATGTATAAGGAAGATTGAAGAAGAATTGATGCCTTTGAATTGTGGTGTTGACAAAGAATATTGAATATTCCATGGACAGACAGAGGAAGAAGTATAGCCAGAATTCTCCTTAGAAACAGAATGGCAAGACTACATCTCACATATTTTGGACTCGTTATCAGGAGGGACTAGTCCCTGGAGAAGCACATCATGCTTGGTAAATTAGAAAAAAAAAAAATTAGAGGGTCAGCAAAAAAGAGGAAGACCCTCAACGAGATGGATTGACACAGTGACTGCAACAATGGGCTCACATATAACGAGGATTGTGAGGATGGCACAGGATGGGGCAGTGTTTCGTTGTGTGATACATAGGGTCGCTGCGGGTTGGAACCAACTCAACAGCACCTAACAACAACACAACAGGCATTGTAAGTACATAACAGTCCTCACAAAATCTTCATGATTTAGATTCCATTATTAACCATTTCATGGAAAGGAAAAGTAAAGCCCAGGGAGCTTAAATAACTTAACCTTGAAGTCACACACTAGTGTGATGACAGTGTCAGGATTCACACCAAAGCTTGTCTGATTCCAACATTCGAGCCCTTAACCGCTGAGCTCTGTAGTTTCTTATGTGCTTTTCCTATTGGAAATTCAGTCTCAGGCTGGCATGAAAGGAGTTGAGATCAGTCAGCAAGTTATAAATCCTCAGGGAGATGTTTGCCCGGCTGCTGGCTTAAGAAAAGGATTGCCACCAGAGAAAGTAATGGTGCCAGGGGTCTTAACAATCTCCGCTCCCTCTGAACAACAGACCATATTAAACCTGCAATACAGTTTTTGAAAAGGTTTTGGGTTCTGCTGTGCTCATTGCTGTAGACTGGACTGTTTAGCAAGTGGCCTCACTTAGCTCCACTTGGTTAGTTAGAAACAGGAAGCAAACTGGTCATAAGAATGACTGTCAAACTTTTTTCTACACTTTCCCCTAAAGAGCTATCAGAACTGCCTGATAGAAGTTTCAAATACAATAGACCCTATAGAGGAAAGAGCCTTGGAACCAGGCAGGCGTGGGTTCAGTCGCGAGCCCATCTCTCTCTCTCCTATCTGTCTCTGTTTGACTTTGGGTGAAGTTTCCTTACCTGTAACCTACTTTACTGCGAGGAGTAAGAGTTGTTATTAGGTGCCATCAAGTCAGTTCTGATTCACGATGACACTATGTACAACAGAACAAAATTCTGCCCTGTCCGCCATCTTCACAAATAGTTGCTGTTTTTGAGCCCATTCTTGCAGCCACTGTGTCAGTCCATCTGATCAAGGGTCTTCCTCTTTTTCGCTAACCCTCTACTTTACCAAGCATGATGTCTTTCTCCAGGGACTGGTCCCTCCTGATAACATGTTGAAGTACGAAGTACGTGAGACGAAGTCTCACTATCCTTGTTTCTAGGGAGCATTATGGCTATACTCCTTCCGAGAAAGATTTGTTTATTCTTTTGACAGTAGTGGTATATTCGATATTCTTTGACAACACTGTAATTCAAAGGCATCAATTCTTCATCAGTCTTCCTTATTCATTGTCCAGTTTTCACATGCATATGAGGTAATTGAAAATACCCTGGCTTGGGTCAGGCACACATTCGTCCTCCAGAATTAAGAGAGATACGCGAAATGCCTGGATTAGTGTGGGAAGCATATAAGTAACTCAGAAATGTTAGTTGTCTTTCTTACCCTTTCACCTGAATGATTAAGAATAACACCTACCCATGGAGATTATACCTTTATGGTTCCTTTTACAGAGCTACGGTGACTGTGTTCAGTTTCATGGTGCTAGTAATTTATGGTAAGACTATTGTCAGTCATGACTTTAATATCGTTATTGAAACTTCAACAACATCATTTCCAAGTATCAACTTTAGCTTTAATTTTGTCTGTCATTCCTTTAGGAAATAGTTATTGAAAATATATTAGGCATAAGTCATTGGGTTATCTTTTAATAGAGCTTTCTGAAAACATTTCGGCTAAATAACCTGTTTCATAAACATGTGTTAAGAAAATGAACTGTACTTTTATGGTAATAACATGTTTTTTCTTATGGTCCCCAAGCTCCAACTCTGACCATACTCTTAATGAAAATAATTTGGTCTGGCAAGACAAAAAAAGAAAGAAGAAGAAGAAAAAAAGCTTTATTGAAAAACAATATCCAAAAACATAGAAACAGAAAGTAGGAATTTAACAAATATTTAAGGTACTTCTTTTTAAAGTATAATTCAAAGACTGTTCTTGCCTCTTGAAGCTGCTCATTTTTTGCTAACTGCTTTTGCAGGTAAAGATTGTTTTCATCACTGCTAGTCAAAGGGAGACTTTTCAGTCTTCTTCTCAAGTATAAAGTTATCAAATGTGCATTGTGTGTGTGTGTGTGTGTGTGTGTGTGTCGTACAGCGAGGTGGTGGTGGATAATACTTAAAAATGCAAACTTTGCAAACCATGGCACATCTAAATATGTTTTAACTGAATTTGAGTTTTCAGAAACTGGCAAAGTATTGAGTTTAACTACATGGTTTGGATCAAAGCAGAACTATTTTTCGCCATTCAAAAGCATATGACTTAGGTGGCACGGAGCTGACATCTGATACCTGTTCAGTTTATTTGATCCATTCAACCGAGCAGCCAACTCAATAGCAAAGAAATCCAGACAAAACCACTTTTTTAAAACCACATTAGGCTATACTTTCAAATTTAGCAGTCTTTCATAGAACTTGGCTTCTTAAGTGATGAGAAATTAGTATAAAATAATATGGAAGATATAAAATAAGAAATTAATATATATTTATAATATATAGTATACCGGATCGGCTGTTGCAAATAACTGGTAAATTATGAACTACAACGATAGTAATAACCGAAAGTGTAGTCTAATCTATGTCAGATGCCAGCATGGGTCAATATACAGGCATCCCCCAGTTTATAAAAGTTTGCTTGATGCCACTTCACTTTTACAAAAGATCTGCATTAGTACCTGTTTTCGCTAACCGAAAGAGATCCAAAGAGGATTTTCACTTACGAAAAAAACCGAAACACAGAACTAGCATTCAGAGTTTGTTTCTCAGCAAGCCAGTAAAGAGGCAGCACGCGCCCCAAGCAGCGAGTGTGGTGTCGCCAAGCTCCTGGCCTGGGAACCACACTCGGCATCTTAGCACTGAGCCCCCATTGCGTCTAGGCTTCAGGGCCTCCGTTAGCAAGGTGTGTCCTAAGGATCAGAAAAGCCTAAGAGAGCTCACGAGCGTTTTATGTGTTATTGGGTATGGCTTGGTAGGTTATTTTTGGGTCTGGGAACACTCAAAAGTTTTTCGCACATAAATTGATGGTAGTTGCTTCTTTGATTTACGGTATGTCGGCTTACAAAAGGTTTCATAGGAACGCTCTACTTTCGGATCATGGGGAAACCGCTAAAGGTTTTTCTTCATCCTTTTAACTTGCGTGATAGCCAGCAAGAATGATTTACAGTATGGTTGGCTCACATTATTTTTTGCTCGAATAAAGGGCTGCTTCTGAAAACCTGCCTGTCCCCTGACTCTTTACTGTTGCTGCAATACGTCTTCTGTTGACAAAACTGGAAAACCAGACAGCAGCAGCTAAAAGCCCTGTCTACCATCGACAGTCAGTGCACACAGCCTCCGCCCTGGAACCTGAGCAAAGGAGACTATTTTTTAATTTTTTTTATTGAACTTTAGATGAAGGTTTACAAAACAAACTAGTTTCTCATCAAACAGTTAGTATACACATTGTTGTATGACTTTGGTTAACAACCCCCGACATGTCAACACTCTCCCTTCTCAACCCTGGATTCCATATTACCAGCTTTCCCGTTCCCTTCTACCTTCCAGTCCACCGCGCCCCCCCACCAGGGCTGGTACGCCCCTTTAGTCTTGTTTTGTTCCATGGACCTGTTCTATCTTTGGCTGAAGGGTGAACCTCAGGAGTGGCCTCATTACTGAGCTGAAAGGGTGTCCTGGGGCCATACTCCCAGGGTTTCTTCAGTCTCTGTCAGGCCAGCAAGTCTGGTCTTTCTTTTTGAGTTAGAATTTTGTTCTACGTTTTTCTCCAGCCCTGTCGGAGACCCTCTATTGTGATCCCTGAGGAGACTATTGTATATGGCCCCCTTGGAGCATTAATTCATGTATTTATTCATTCATTGATTTGAGAAATAATTCTTGATTTCCTTCTATACCCCTGGCATATATGAATACATATGAATAGGTGGTGGTTCCTGCTACAGAAAGACTTAAAGTCTAGTGGGGGTGAGAGATGAGTAAGCAAATAATGCAGCCGAGAACTAATCACTAAAATAGAGAGATTTACTAGGCAAGCTGAGACGTAACTGACGGCTGGGGAAAGGAGAAGAGTGTCAGAACACTGAGCTGAGTTTTGAAGGATAAGCATGAGAGCAAAATAGGAATGGCACCCCCAGGGGAAGAGATGAAGTGTGAGGGCGTGGGGATGGACAGGACCATGGAGGGGTAGGCGGCTCCAGACGAAGGGCTGGGACGTGGGAGTGCGGGGAGATTCGGGCGGTCAGGACACAAATGAGCTCGGTCTACACTAAAGCACTGACCACCGGCCTGCAGGCAATGGGAGCTTAAAGCGAGTTAACAGGGTATCAGAAAAGCAACTTCCCGGAGTGGGCTGGGGAGTCCCTGGTTGTTGCAAATGGTTAATGAGTTTGGCTGCTAACCGAAAGGTTGGAGGTTTGAATCTACCCAGAGGTGCCCCAGAAGAAAGGCCTGGCGATCTCCCTCCAAAGGATCAGGGGTTGAAAACTCCACGGAGCACGGTTCTGCTCTGACACAAGGGGGTCACCAGGAGCCAGAGCTGACTTGACCTACTGCCTTTCCATGCTGCAGTAAGGAAGCAAAGGGAGGCGCCTGCCCTGGCGTGCCACTCTCCCAAGTAGTGGCATTGCCCCCCCTGCTTGCCACAGAAGGTCTCTTACTGTCTCTGTTTTACCCGAGACTAGAACTTTTGGTGAACCTGTCAGGCATCGTCAGTCCTTGTTCTCTGACAGTAAACCAATAGCTCCTGCAGCCTGGGAGCTAAAGACCACCTTTAATATGGGCAGTAACACAGTACATCTCGACCTGGCATTCTGTCTAGAAATTGCAAGTGGGAAGATTTCTCAGCGCTCACTTCTTAGCTGTAAAAACTCCTGATGAGGCTCTCCGCTGGCACTGATTGGGGAGGTTATCATGGCCCATTAAAAGCCTAGCCAGGGAGGATGCATTACAGTATGCCACAATCCCTGAAGGACACGTTCCAAGGTAAACACTGTCGAGAATGCGAAGGCATGTTCCGGCCAGAAGGACCAGCACAGCAGAATAAATGCACTTGTGAGAGGGGCTCTGAGAATCGCTGGGAAGTGCATCTGAGCCCAGAAAGGGGCCTGATACGCCTTCTGCGAGCATAGCTGTCTCCAAGGAATATGTGAGTCAAGATCCCTCCAAATGAAGTCCAGAATATTCATGGCCATTCACCAGGCCTGGTACTGGGGACCTTGGTGATGGCCTTCACGGTGACACTAAGGAATTGTACCTCCTCAGGCTCAGCTGGGCAGGATGGCAGCCGCAGTAGCATTTTATAGCAGGAATCCTGAAAATGTCAGGAATGTAAGATAAAGTGTTTCTGGCTGAAATCAGGAGTCTTTAGATACACTTGCGTAGTCCTTGGTCACAGGCCCTGCTCCAAAGCTATTGAGACCACTGTGCCCGCTTCAAGATAGTAGCAGCCAGTAGCTGAAACTCTGGGGTGACAGCTGTGGGCTCCTTGGCTGAGCAACTTCATAGAGCTGATCCAAGCCACTAGAAATAGGTGTCAAGGTGGGTAGACTTTCATAGCAGCACTATTCACAAAAGTCAAAAGGTGGAAACGACCTCTGATGGTTAAGATGGTGTATCAACTTGGCTTGGCCATGATTCTCAGTAGTTTGTCAGTCATACGATGTTGTGATCAAGTCGTATGATGTTGTATGCTGAGCAAATAATCCGAGAAACGACTATATGAAGGGCATGGCGTCAGGATTGGAGGAAGAGTCATTGACAGCCTTCATTGTGCAGATGACACCACCTTGCTGGCTAAGTGAAGAGGACTTAAAGCACTTACTGATGAAGATCAAAGACTATAGCTTTCAGTATGGCTTACACCTCAACATAAAGAAAACGAAATCTTCACAACTGGACAAATAAACAACATCATGATAAACGGAGAAAAGACTGAGGTTGTCAAGGATTTCATTTTACTTGGATTCACAATCACCATCTATGGAAGCAGCAGTTAAGAAATCAAAAGACACATTGCTTGGCAAAGTATTTGTTGTTGTTGTTTGGTGCCGTCGAGTTGGTTCCAACTCATAGTGACCCTATGCACAACAGAACAAAACACTGCCCAGTCCTGAGCCATCCTTACAATCATTGTTATGCTTGAGCTTATTGTTGCAGCCACTGTGTCAATCCACGTCATTGAGGGTCTTCCTCTTTTCCGCTGACCCTGTACTCTGCCAAGCATGATGTCCTTCTCCAGGGACTGATCCCTCCTGACAACACGTCCAAAGTATGTAAGATGCAGTCTCGCCATTCTTGCCTCTAAGGAGCATTCTGGCCACACTTCTTCCAAGACAGATTTGTTCATTCTTTTGGCAGTCCATGGTATATTCAATATTCTTCGCCAACCCCACAATTCAAAGGCATCAACTCTTCTTCAGTCTTCCTTATTCATTGTCCAGCTTTCACGTGCATGTGATGCGATTGAAAATACCATGGCTTGGGTCAGGCGCACCTTAGTCTTCAGGGTGACATCTTTGCTCTTCAACACTTTGAAGAGGTCCTTTGCAGCAGATTTGCCCAATGCGATGCATCTTTTGATTTCTTGACTGCTGCTTCCAAGAAAAATGAAATCCTTGACAACTTCAATCTTTTCTCCATTTATCATGATGTTGCTCATTGGTCCAGTTGTGAGGATTTTTGTTTTCTTTATGTTGAGGTGCAGTCCATACTGAAGGCTGTGGTCTTTGATCTTCATTAGTAAGTGCTTCAAGTCCTCTTCACTTTCAGCAAGCAAGGTTGTGTCATCTGCATAACACAGGTTGTTATTGAGTCTTCCTCCAATCCTGATGCCCCGTTCTTCTTCATATGGTCCAGCTTCTTGGATTAATTGTTCAGCATACAGATTAAATTAAAAAAAAATTTTTTTTAAATAGGTGTGGTGAAAGAATACAACCCTGTCGCACACCTTCCCTGACTTTAAACCACACAGTATCCCCTTGTTCTGTCCGAACAACTGCCTCTTGATCTATGTAAAGGTTCCTCATGAGCACAATTAAGTGGAAGAATGGAATTCCCATTCTTCACAATGTTATCCATAGTTTGTTATGATCCACACAGTCAAATGCCTTTGCGTAGTCAATAAAACACAGCCAAACACCCTTCTGGTATTCTCTGCTTTCAGCCAGGATTCATCTGACATCAGCAATGATATCCCTGGTTCCATGTCCTCTTCTGAAACTGGCCTGAATTTCTGGCAGTTCCCTGTTGATACACTGCTGCAGCCATTTTTGAATGATCTTCAGCAAAATTTTGCTTGTCTGTGGTATTAATGCTATAATTTCCACATTCGGTTGAATCACCTTTCTTGGGAATAGGCATAAATATGGTAAGGTATAGGGTCAGTGAAAAAGCAAACCCTCAGTAAGATGGATTGACACAGTGACTGCAACATTGGCCCAAGCATAGCAACAATTGTGAAGATGGTGCAGGACCAGACAGTGTTTTGTTCTGTTGTACATAGGGTCGCTATGAGCCAGAACTGACTCTATAGCACCTAACAACAACAACAATTATGTTGTGATCACCCCCATGATGGGATCTGCTGTTAGCAGCCAGTCAGTTGAAAGGGGATTTCCTTGGGCATGTGGACTACATCGAATTTAAATGGACATTCTGGCAAGGCTCAGGGGCTTTTTGCTCACCCTGGATCCTGCAGCTGGCTTCTGTTCATCTGACCTCCCCGTTCTTGGGACTTGAGCTAACAGCTTACCTTCGGTCTTGACTGCCGATCTTGGGATTCATCGATCCTCGCAGCCTGTGAGCAAGGGCCCTGCTGTCTGACCTGCCTATCTTGGGTTCTCCAGCCGCTTCGACTACGTGAGCTAGAGGAAGTCTCTATCCTGCCCCACAGCCTTGGGACTGTCCACCCTTTACAACTGCCTGAGCCATTTCCTTGATATCAATCCCTCTATATGTATATTTATTTGCTTTACTGGTTTTGTTTCTCTAGAGAAAACAACCTATAGCACAACTCAAGTATCCATCAACAGATGAATGGATAAACATTTGTGGCACATACATACAATGGAATGTAATTCAGCCATAAAGAGAAATGAACTCCTGATACATGATACGACGTGGATGAACCTTGAAAACATTATGCTCAATGAAATTAGTCGGACACAAAAGGACAAATATTGTGTAATCCCACTTATATAAAATGCTTAGAATAGGCAAATGCACGTGTTGTTGTTAGATGCCGTGGAGTCAGTTCTGACTCATAGTAACCCCATGTACAACAGAACAAAACACTGCCCACTCCTGTGCCATCGTCACAATTGTTGCTATATTTTAACACATTGTTGCAGCCACTGTGTCAATCTATCTCATTGAAGGGCTTCCTCTTTTTCACTGGTCCTCTACTTTACCAAGTGCAATTCCTTCTCCAGGGACTGGTCCTTCCTGATAACATGTCCAAAGTACTTGAGACACAGTCTTGCCATCCTCGCTTCTAAGGAGCATTCTGGCTATACTTCTAAGACAGGTTTGTTCGTTCTCCTGGAAGTCCATGGTATATTCAGTATTCTTCACCAATACCACAATTCAAAGGCATCAATTCTTTTTCCATCTTTCTGAGTCATTGTCCAGCTTTCGCAGGCATAGGAGGCAATTGAAAATATGGCTTGGGTTAGACACACTTTAGTCCTCAAAGTGACATCTCTGCTTTTCATCACTTTAAAGAGGTCTTTTGCAGCAGGTTTGCCCAGCGCAATATGTTGTTTGATTTTTTGACTGCTTCCATGAGTTGATTGTGGATCCAAGTAAAATGAAATCCTTGACAGCTTCAACATTTTCTCCATTTTATTAGTGATTATTGAGGCTAGAGGGAGGGAGGAATGGGAAGTTATTGCAAAAGAAGTACTGAGTTTCTGTTTGAGGTGATGAAAAACCTTTGGAAATAGTGGTATGGTTGGGTAACAGGGCACAAGTAGTTAATGCCACTCAACTGTACACTTAAAAATGGTTAAAATGGCAAATATTTTAAGATATTTTACCATAATAAAAATAATTATTTAAAAAAGGATGGACAGAACATGAAAAAGCTGGATGCCTGGCTGTTATCTAGATGTTTCCCATGCATTCTTCAAGCACTAGAGGTTGACAAATGGTGGGGCGGGGGGGAGTAGTGGCATCCATCCTAAACCTGGCCACATACCAGTTCACTTGTAAGTAGAAGTGTATCTTTCAGAGAAATTACTCAACTAAGGTATTTTCAAACTAGGTGTTTAGGACTGAAATTTCTGTTAATGAGGTGAACGATCCAAGTTGAAAACACTCCCACTACAAAGCACTTAAAAATGCTGGATAAAATATGACAAACTTCCCTTTAAATGCATATCTAAACTAGTGAGACCTGACCATCTCAGTAACCTGGGGCTGAACGGCCTTAGCGAGCCTGGAAGTGAGGTGTTGGACTTAGAAAACGTGGGAAGCTGAAACTGTGAAAGTGTCCCCACTCCTGCCACCAACACACATACATACCCAGGGCTTTCAAACAATTACTGTCAAAAAAACAAAACAAAAGTTCCCATCAAGTTAATTCCTGGTGAACCCACATGTGTCAGAGTAGAACTGTGCTCCACAGGATTTTCAGTGGCTGATTTTTCAGAAGTAGATCACCAGACCATTCTTCCAAGGTGCCTCAGGGTGGATTTGAACCTCCAACCTTTTGGCTAGCAGCCAAGGGCTTTAATGGTTTGTATGGCCCAGAGCCCCCATCAAAGACTTAGGCTTTGAAAAAAACCTACCCATTGGCATAGTCGATGACTGGAAGTCATTATCTGTCTTGGCCTGAGCTCTGGAGAAAAGCAAAAATTTCCACTAAGAATGTGTGGCTGAGAGTCTGTCCTCACTCAGGTGAGTGGACTGATATTACCTGTGTGGCCCAGGAACCCCTACACTGAGAAATTTACATTAAAAGTAGTGGTCCTCGTACACTACTGGTGAAAATGTAAAATGGTGCAGCCACTTTGGAAAACGGTTTAGGAGTTCCTTAAAAAGTTAAACATAGGATTTGCATATGGCCTAGTAATTCTACTTTTAAATAAATACCCAAGAGAAATTTAAACATTGCTGTTGTTGTTAGGTACCATGGAGTTGGTTTCGACTCAGTGAGCGTACATACAATAGAACAAAACGCTGCCTGGTCCAGCACCATCCTCACAATCACTGTAATGCTGAGCCCATTGTTACAGCCACTGTGTCAATCCATCTGTTGAAGGTCTTCCTCTTTTTTGCTGACCCTCTACTTTACCAAGCATGATGTCCTTCTCCAGGGACTAGGCTTTTCTGATAACATGTCCAAAGTAGGTAAGATGAAGTCTCACCATCCTTGCTTCCAAGGAGCAGTCTGGCTGTACTTCTTTCAAGACAGACTTGTTTGTTCTTCTGGCAGTTCTCCATGGTAGATTCAGTACTCTTCACCAACACCACAATCCGAACACATCAGTTCTTCTTCTTTCTTTCTTATTTGTTGTCCAGCTTTTGCATGCATATGAGGCGATTAAAACACCGTGGCTTAGATCAGGCGCACCTCAGTCTTTGAACACTTTAAAGAGGTCTTTTCAACACTTTAAAGAGGTCTTTTGCAGCAGATTTGCCCAGTGCAATACATCGTTTGATTTCTTGACTGCTTATTGGTCCAGTTGTGAGAATTTTTGTTTTCTTTATGTTGAGGCGTAATCCATGCAAAAGGCTGTGTAGTCTTTCACTTCATCGGTAAGTGCTTCAAGTTCTTTTCACTTTCAACAAGCAATGTTGTGTCATCCCTACATCACGAATTGTTAATAAGTTTTCCTCCAGTCCTGATGCTGCATTCTTCTTCATATAGCCCAGCTTCTCGGATTCTTTGCTCAGCATGTTTTTGTTGTTAAGTGCCGTGGAGTCAGTTCCAACTTATAGCAACCCTATGTATCACAGAACGAAAAACTGCCCAGTCCTGTGCCATCCTCATGATTGTTGCTGTGTTTGAGCCCATCATTGCAGCCACTGTGTCAATCCATCTCCTTGAGGATATTCCTCTTTTCTGCTGACCCTGTACTTTACCAAGCATGATGTCCTTCTCCAGGGACTGATCCATCCTGATAACATGCCAAAGCATGTGAGACATAGTCTTGCCATCCTTCCTTCTAAGGATGTTTGGGGGAACACAGTTCAACCCATAACACCGCTCAAAATTAATGTTCAATCTTCAGATTGAAAATATATCCAGGCTGTATGTGGAAGTAAATCCAGATTTTATGTGTCCCCCCTTTAATAAAAATATAAAATTATTAATTTAAAAGATTGTTATAAGTGGATAAGATGTGGAGAATTTCCAACACTAGCACATTGCTGGTGGAAATGTAAAATGGTGTAGCCGCTGTGGAAAACAGCTTGGCGGTTCCTAAGAAAGTTAAACATAAAGCTACCACCTGTTGCCATCAAGTCAGTTCCGACTCATAGAGACCATATAGGACAGAGCAGAGCTGCCCTATTGGGTTTTCAAGGAACGGCTGTTGGATTCGAACTGCTGACCTTTTGGTTAGCAGCTGAGCTCTTGACCACTGCGCCACCCAGGGCTCCAGAACTACCACATGACCCAGAAATTCCGCTCCTAAGTATGTAGCCAAGAGAACCGAAAGCTGGAATGCAAACAGATGTTTGTATACCGCTGTTCATTGCAGCACTGTTCACAATAACCAAAAGGTGGAAACGACCCAAGTGCTGATCAACATATGAATGGGTAAACGAAATGTGGCACATACATGCAGTGGAATACTGTTCAGCCATAAAGAGAAATGAAATTCTGATACCACCCCACGAGTGAACCTTGAAAACACTCTGCTGAGTAAGAAAAGTCAGACATGAAAGAATAAACATTGTATGATATCACTTATTGAAATATCTAGAAAAAAGAAGATTAGGGGTTACCAGGAGATGGGGGTGGGGGTGAGAGTTAAACGGAGTTGGTAGAGGACCATGGAAGGGACCATGCAGTGAGGAGCCCCAAAACTCTGGCTGCGTTAGCATCATGGTAAATTCGCATCTGCATGTACACAAACTGGACAGAGTTACCTTGTTCTTGCAATTCAAGAACAATAATGTCTTCTGTGGTGGTGTCTTTTAAATTTATGTGAATCAAGATCCTTCTGAAACTCTCTTTCAAGATAAACCTAAGCCTTTGTTTGGGTTATCCCTTTAGGCACACTCTTGGTATCAACAGAATGACCGTACCCACGTTGAAGGGGAACGTGTTTAGTGGAATGTCAGCATTCTAATGGGTTTGTTAAACCCGTTTATTTCATATACAGAGATCATAATGACAAGGCTATAGATAGCAAGTGTGGACTTTACAGGGTAATTTGTGTAGTCACTCTGGAGAATGTTCTGAGGTTGTTAAACCCAGTAACCACCTACTGCAATAGTTTCCTTACCTATAGCATATATATGGAGCCCTGGTGATGCAGTCATTAAGAGCTTGGCTGGTAACCAAAATTTTGGCAGTTCGAATCCACCACACACTCCTTGGAAACCCTGTGGGGCAGTTCTTCTCTGTCTTATAGGGGTACTGTGAATTGGGTACTGTGAATTGGAATCAACTCAACGCGACAGGACTTTTTTTTTTTATATAGCATATCCAGAATCATTACATATAAAGTGAAAATCTATGAAGCTTGTGGGTATATGTGGTGGTACGCTAGATACTACAGACCTTGCCCTATGAGGAACCCCCAAATTTCCTCTTCACCTGATCTCGAAGAAGTCACTCTCCCCTCCTTTTCAGACCTCAAGTTCTCATTACTAGAGTCACCATGGTCACAAAAGGTCACTCTCTCAACTTAAGTGCTTATTACTCACAGGACAAGGTTCCAACTCCTAAAAAACCAAGTAGTTGCTGTCAACTCGATTCCAACTCATGGCAACCGTGACTCATGGTGACTCGGACGCATGGCAACCCTGACTCATGGCAACCCCAGCTCATGGCAACCCCATGTGTATCAGTGTAAACTGACCAAGGGGGTTTCCAACGGCTGGTTTTTCAGAAGTAGATAACCAGGCTTTTCTTCAGAGCCTCAAACCTCCAGCCTTTCAGTTAGCAGCTGAGCATGTTAACTCTTTGTGCCACCCAAGGACTCTTCTTACTCCTAGGCATGGCATTTAAGGCTCTTCACAAGCTGTCACCATTGTGCCCTTCCAGCCTCACTGCCCACTGAGCCCTCTTCCTCCTCCACTCTGGCCAAGCCAGACTGCCTCCGCTCCCCACAAGGCCAGGTTCTTTCTCATATCTCTGTGCCTGCACATACTTCTCCCACTGTCTGGTGTGTCCTTTCCTCTCTTCTCTGTCTGACAAACTTTTGCTCAGCCCTGAAGAAACCAAAAACCAACCCCACTGCCGTCAAGTCAGTTGCGACTCACAGCGACCCCGCAGAGTTTTCAAGGCTGTAAGTAGACTGCCATGTCTTTCTCCTATGGAGCTGCTGGTGGTTTCAAACCACCAACCTTTTGGTTAGCAGTCAGGGCTTTTGACCACTGGGCCACCAAGACTCCTCCAGCCCTGAAGAAACAGCTCCAGAGTCACCTCCTCTGTGAAGTCCTCTCTAGCTCTTAGAGGCAGAATCGGGCCTTCCCTTCATCTGTGCTCTTGGTGAACAGCCCACACCATTCTTGCTTCTACCATAACCTTACTCACCTTCAACATTAATAATATACTCCTGTCAACCTGCCGGCTGGGCCAGAAACACCCGGAGGCCCAGGCCCACATTGCTGTGCTCATCTCTGTAGTCTCAGCACCTAGCACTGTGCCTGGCATATGGTTGGCCAAACCAAAACCATAGCAACCCTATAGGACAGAGTAGAACTGCTCCATAGGACTTCCAAGGAGTGACTGGTAGATTTGAACTGCTGACCTTTTGGTTAGCAGCTGTAGCTCTCTGTAGCTCTTAACCACTGTGCCACCAAGGCTCAGGGTTGGCACTCAAGTGCTATTTGCTAGTGAACCAATCACTACAGCCCTTAAAATGCATATAGTATCTGCTTAGGGTGCATTGAATGTATGTTCATGGTGGTGGTGTAATTTGAAAATAGACATTGAGAATGGATGTGAAACTTGAAGAATGTAATCAATGTCACTGAATTGTGCGTGTAGAAATTGTTAAACTGCTGTGTGTTTGGTTGTGTGTATTTTCACCACAATAAATTTTTAATTTAATTTTTAATGCATATAGGACTCATGGAGATGGTGGAGAAGCCCTGGGAGGCCTCCTGCCTTCAGTAAACGTGAGTGAGGTGACTTAATTGTCATCTTAGCTGGCACAGGCCTGGGCCTTGAGGGCCTGAGACGTGGATGAGGAAGGAGGAGGGAGGGCTCCTAGCTACAGTAAACCATGGTCAGCCGGAGGCCACCGTGCAGGCCTGCGGGGAGAGTGGGGCTCCCCAGAAGAGTGAGGAGGTATGCGCAGTGGGCCAAGGAGGGCAGACCATAGGTATTGGGGAGGAGAGGGACCCAAAGGACAGTGAGCACGATGGCCTGGCTTTTTTACCTCTAAGCTGGGTGCCATCTTTGCATGTTGGCTGAATATGTAACAGAGCAGATAAAGACCTGGAGCTGCATTCATGCACTGACTACAGCCAGGTACAAAGTTCCTGGGTTCATGTCCAACTCCATCTGAGGGAATCACAGGCACTGCAAATCGGCCTTAAGCTTGTTTGCTCTGCCGTGTTGAAGGGAAGAGGGGAAAACAACCAAACCCGGGGACTGAAAATGTCAGCCTTTAGGAAATAAATCATTGCTGTTTAGATTCTTCTCATTTCAGCAGCATTTCCAGCTCTCCTCCAGAGGGCCGGCCTTGCTGGGGCTCGGCACTGCGTGGTACCTCGGGCCTGGGTTATCTCTCTAAGGAAATATTTGGGGAAAGTGAATGCCACACCCTCTTCTGCCAGTGGCTGAGTGACCACTTTCCCACAGTGCTTGGCTTTCCTGGAGGGTGGGGCATGTGGGCCAGTAGGTCCTGAAAGAGAAGATGCTAGAACACCTAGCGTTGGTCTAACCCTATGCAGAATCTAGTCGCACGTCAGGTGAGAACATGTCCTGGCTTCCTTTGGCTAACTACAGAAGGCCTGTTATGCGATGACCTTTCATTGTGATGACAAAGCTTGCTTAGAATATTTTCAGTAACTTTTCCCACCAATAAAGTAGCCTTGGGTGTCCATATTCTTCTCCCCTGTTTACACCCGGGAGTCCTTCCTGGCCCCTCTGCCTTCTTTTCTTCAGCTGTCTTGTTCTCCTGCCCATCCCAGAGGCCAACAGCTGCCCCCAAGGGCCACGAATGGGGAGAAGAGAGCTCCTACCTCAACCAGGAGCCAACTGTGGAGCTATGTTGGCCCTGGGCTCAGAAGTAAACAGAAGACCCACCACTCCATTGCTTCAGCTAATAATAGTAATAATAACATCCACAAGTATTCTGTTTACTGGTTGTTTATCCTGTGCCAGGCCCTATACTGAGTACTTTGTGTCCCATCTTATTTAATCCTCACACCAATACTATGGGATCGGTAGTACTATCTCCATTTTCTAGAGAGTACTAAATGTTAGTGAGCCTGCTTGTTCTCCCAGCTACTAAATGGCAGACTCCAGGTTCCAAGCTCTTAGCCTCTCTGCCCTTCAATTCCCCCAGCTGTGCCTGGCCAACTTTTCCTGGGCCTTGAACAAGGGCAGGGGCCCATATATGATGGAGATTCTTCAGGCCACCCATTACCTTATAAGATTGACCTAAAACCAAACCAAACCCATAGAGACTCAGAGAGACACTATAGGACAGAGTAGAACTGCCCCATAGGGTTTCCAAGGCAGTAATATTTTCAGAATGCCACATCTTTCTCCTTAACCACTATGCAACCAGGGGTCTTTAAGATAGACCTAGGTTATCTTTGTTCTCCTCCTAAGTGGAAAGATGAGGCAGTCTGCATCTAGGAAACACTATGGGGCAGTTCTACCCTGTCCTATAGGGTTGCTATGAGTAGGAATTGACTCTCAATGGTAAAGGTTTTCTTTTCTTTTCTTTTTACCCAATCATACCTTCTGGACTCAGCACAAATCCCTCCCCCAGGAAGCCTCCTCTGCCTGTACCAGGGTCCACTGATGAACCCCACCCTACCCCCACCTGAGACCTCTCTAGAACCCTCACTAGTCAAGGGTGATCCACAGACAGCAGCGTTGGCATTGTCTGGGAGAAATGCAGAATCCTGGCCAAGTGAGGTGCCCCCGGGCACTTATCGGTGGAGCTAGGCTCTCCAACCCACAGAGCAAGAGAACTAGGTGCTTTCCAGCCAAATTTTACTGGCAGATTGGGGTGCCTCCAGCCACTTACCAGTGGCACTACAGAGCTTTGGAACACTTGCCCGAGCACGACAGATGTGGGTGGTGAGACCCAAGGGACTGAGAGACCAAGGAACCAGGAAGCAGAAGCTGAAGAGACAAGAAACACAGGAAGCAGAGCTGCCTCGGTCTCAAAGGGTAGAGCCACAACTTCTGGAGTCTCAAAGGGTGGAGTCATCACTCAGATGAGCTAGCCGAATGGGGCCACCCAAATTTGAGGGAGCAGAGTTGCTGTTCCAGTGGGTCTAAAGGCAGAACTGAAGCCCAGGGCTGAGGGGTCTCCACTCAGAATTCAGAGAGTGTGGCCAATACCTAGAGTCTAGAGGGCAGGGCCCTTGTATAAATGGTCTCAGAGAACAGAGGATTACTTTCAAGCCTTGAGGGCTAATATAATGTGTTCTACTGACTTGCTTGGTGACTGTTATCCCTTCTTTCCCCCCAATTTCTCCCATTTGTATCCTGAAAGAAGATAACTTATTCTAGATTTCACAGGTGAAGAGGAATTTTTGGATTTTGGACTTGCAGTTGCTTGAAGACTTTTGCTATGATATGGTGGGGTGAATGTGTTTTATATGTGGGAAGGACATGAATTTTGGGGGGCCAAAGAGTCAAATGTTATGGATTCAATTGCGTCCCCCAACAAAAAATCTGTCAACTTGGCTAGTCCATGATTCCCAGTATTGTGTGATTGTCCACAATTTTTCATGTGATGTGATTTTCCTATGTGTTGTAAATCCTACCTCTATGATGTTAATGAAGTGGGATTAGTGGCAGTTATGGTAATGAGACATGTTAATGAGACAAGACTCAATCTACAAGATCAGGTTGTGTCTTAAGTCTATATCTTTTTTTTTTTTTTATAATTTTTTTTTAATTTTTTTTTTTTTTATAATAACTTTTATTAAGCTTCAAGTGAACGTTTACAAATCCAATCAGTCTGTCACATATAAGTTTACATACATCTCACTCCCTACTCCCACTTACTCTCCCCGTCTTGAGTCAGCACTTTCAGTCTCTCCTTTCTTGACAATTTTGCCGGCTTCCCTCTCTCTCTATCCTCCCATCCCCCCTCCAGACAAGAGTTGCCAACACAATCTCAAGTGTACACCTGATATAATTAGCTCACTCTTCATCAGCGTCTCTCTCCCACCCGCTGACCAGTCCCTTTCATGTCTGATGAGTTGTCTTCAGGGATGGTTCCTGTCCTGTGTCAACAGAAGGTCTGGAGAGCATGGCCGCCGGGATTCCTCCAGTCTCAGTCAGACCATTAAGTTTGGTCTTCTTATGAGAATTTGGGGTCTGCATCCCACTGCTCTCCTGCTCCCTCAGGGGTCCTCTGCTGAGCTCCCTGTCAGGGCAGTCATCGATTGTGGCCGGGCACCAACTAGTTCTTCTGGTCTCAGGATGATGTAGGTCTCTTGTTCATGTGGCCCTTTCTGTCTCTTGGGCTCTTAGTTGTCATGTGGGCTTGGTGTTCTTCATTTTCCTTTGCTCCAGGTGGGTTGAGACCAATTGCTGCATCTTTTAAGTCTATATCTTTTGAGACATAAAAAAGATAAGTGAACAGAGAGACACCGGGACCTCATACTACCAAGAAATAAGAGCCAGGAGAATAGCACATCCTTAGGACCTGGAGTCCCTGAGATGAGAAGCTCCTTGACCAGGGAAGATTGATGACAAAGACCTTCTTCCAGAGCCAAAAGAAAGAGAAACCTTCCCCTGGATTTGGACTGCTGGACTGTGAGACTCCTGGACTGTGAGAGAATAAATTTCTCTTTGTTAAAGCCATCCACTTGTGGTATTTCTGTTATAGCAGCATTAGATAACTAAGACAGAGCCTGTTAATAACATGTAGGTATTACCTAGATATGTGGTAACTCCAGGGAAATACTCACCAGAGGCAGCCCATATGCTTGTGAGATGTAGCTGTCTTTCACAATGAGAATCAGCCAGTTGTGTCATGTCCCTTTATTTATTGTGAGCCTGCGCCTCTTTGAAGAGGCCAGAGCCTAAGTCATAAGCCCACATCAAGAGCAGACTGTGTCCCCACCTGCCCATTCCCACTCATAAGGACATCTGTCTGCCAGAGAGTACACAGACAGATGATTATATGAAAAGTATAGTGGAAGTCTTGGTTCCAATAGGTGTGGACAATGGGATTGACAACTGAGCTGGCATGTGATAGAATAGCCATGTTCATTGCCCACTTGGGCCTATCCTTAGTTTGAACTGACTGAAAAAGAGTGATACTGTAGATGGCAAGTGCTGGTAGCCAGCAGGGAGCCAAAATTCCCACAGTCATGACTAGGGATTTGGCCGAGTGGCTCTCCCATTGAAGAGTGGTTCTTGACTGGTCCATCAGCTCAGTGTGCTGAAGCTGCTTGCAGGCCACCACAAAGATATTGATATAGATCACCAGCATTATGAGTAGGGGGGTAGAACACATCCAAAGAAATTGAAATACACCCTGTAGCTCATGGGGACCGCATTCTCAAAGAGCCACCTCACAAGGCAGTAGCTTTCACTCATGGTTCCATCCCAGGGCTCCATGCAGTTGTCGGTGGCATTGTCTTTGCTGTTCCATCCCAGGAATGGAGTCAGTCCAATGCCAGTAAGATACTAAAGGCAAGGACCTGGAGGACAGCCATGGCCCTTCTTGCCCAGATTCCAGTGACCAAACTGTTATACCTGAGTGGGAGGAGGATGGCCAAGTACCTGTCAACACCACGGCCAGGATAAGATAGAGCTCTGCATGAGCACCAGCACGAAGCAGGCAAGGAAGGGGCAGCTATGAAAGTCAGCACAGAAGCCAGGCTGATGGTGATGGCAAAGGGGATGGCGAACAGCCCCATGGCCATGCCAGCCACCGCCAAGGACGCCAGGAAGTAGTTGGTGGGTGTCTATAGCACACTCGATGTGCCCACTGCAGCACACACCAGCACACTGCCTGCCACTGACAGTGCAGCGGTGGCCAGCTCCAGTGCCAGGTACAGCAAATTCTGCACCTCCAACAGCTTGGCCGAGCCCACACCAACTTGGGCCACACTGGGCACGGCCTGGGACCCGAGTAGCACATCCACCAGCCACGTCCTCTCCACCAGGCTCTCTCCTGATTTCTTTTTTTTAATGCTCAAAATGTGAAATTCTCTCCCAGGGCTTCCTCTCTGACCTCACACTCAGGTGTCCACGTATGTGGCCCATAGCTTGTCCTCCAGGACTCCCAGCTCTGATTCAGAGGAAGCCACCTCCTGGGGTTCCAGAATGTCAGCACCTGCCATAAAACAGTTCCACTGAGGTTCTGTGGTCTCTGCCGGTGACTGTGCGTCCCAACTCACTGTCCTGCTCCAGGCCTGTCACGGCCTTTGGAACAGCACGCTCTTTTTTAATCACCTGTTTCCTATGTGCACCAGCCCTTAAAGAGAAGCTGTGTGTTTACTCTTTCACTTCCTGTGGGAAGGGCAGCCCTCTGTGCACGTGCTCGAGCAGTTGCTCTGGTCATGGGGCCTACAGGCCTTCTGAAGAGGGAGCCATTTGTGTGGACTCTGGAATGCAGGTGTGGGCGAGGCTGCCAGTGTTTGCTGAGGGAGGGGAGTTGGGCGAGGCCACTCGGCTGTCTGTGAAATCACGCTGCCTGCACCAGTGGGGTGCCAGCCTCCAGCTCTGCGGAGGAGGAGAGGCCAGGCTCTGCGCCGGGGGCCTCTGGGAGGGCTGTGATGCCAGAATGTCCTCTTGGGATGAGCATCGGTTCATCTCCTAGGGTGCAGCACGGGCTCACAGGGGGTAGAGGAGGTGTGTCCTCCTTGGTGGGTGCAGTTGGCAACAAAATGCCTTGCTGGCTTTCCGCTACAGCAGTTCCATGGGGTCAGGGTTCAGGGCTGAAGGGGCGGCCCTCAAGTGGAGTTCAGTGGGACTGGGTTCAGCCTCTGTACAGCCTGGCTCGAGGACGAGCAGGTGCCCGGGAGCTGAGCTGGGCATCTGCACCACCACAAGACCTTTGGGCCCTGGTGCACGTGAAGCATTGTCCCAGACCAGCCCAGAGCAAGGTCAAGGAGATGGGCAATTGTGGGAGGCAGTGGCTGGGCAAAGAGCTCACACCTGGTGGGGTGTAATTAGTGAGTTAGCACTTTCTTTTCCCTTTTTCCATTTGGGAGGCAGTATATAGAATGGGTAAGAACGTCAATTCTGGAGGTAGACTCTCTGGCTTTTAAACTCAGTTCTGCCACCTACTAGGTGGAGTCAGTAGGCAAGTTACTTAACCTCTCTGTGTCTCAATTTCTTACTCTATAAAATGGCTAATTGTAGCATCCACCTGATAAGGTTGTTGTAAGGATGAAAGGGGTTAAACATGTGAAGAACTTAGAAAAGTACCTGGCACACAGTAAGCACTCAATGGGCATTCATCCTTATTCTTTGGGGGAAAAAAAACAAACCCAGCGTGCTAGCGGTGGCCTAACTCAAGTTGGGTCAGGTATGCCTGGACCAAACCATGGTCTTTTCAATTGCCTCATATGCATGTGAAAGCTGGACAGTGAACAAAGAAGACAAAAGAAGAACCGATGCATTCTAATTGTGGTGTCGGGGAAGAAAATTGAATATACTGTAGACTGCAGAAGAATGAACAAATCAGTCGTAGAAGAAATACTGCCAGAATGCTGCTTAGACGTGAGGCTGATGAGTATTCATTTTGCTTACTTTGGACACATTATGAGGAAAGACCAGCCACTAGAAAAGGACGTTGTGCTTGGTAAAGCAGAGGGTCAGAGAAGAAGAGGGCACCTCTCAGTGAGATGGATTAACACAATCACCACAACAAGGGACTCAAACATTCCAACGATCGTGAAGATGATGTAAGACCAAGTAACTGTTCTGTTATACGGGAGGTCACCGTGAGTCAGAGCTGACTTGATGGCACCTAGCAATGACAGGGACAGGGAGGGAGGGATGGAGCAGAGGGAGCATTTTAATCCTCTGAAATTTAGGAGACAAAGTCCAAAGTTTTTTATATTCTATCGAAAAGAAAAGCAAAGATGAATGGCTAAATAAATCGTGAGACATCCATGCAATGGCATATTATCTAGCAATTAAAAGAAATGAGCAATCAAACTATGAAAAGACATGGAGGAACCTTAAAGGCACATTAAGTGAAAGAACGCAGTCTGAAAAGCTTCATTCTGCATGCTTCCAGCTGTATGACATTCTGAAAAAGGCAAAACTATAGAGACAGTGGTCACCAGGGATTCAGGAGGGAGGGGGAGGGATGAATAGATGGAGCACAGGGTATTTTTAGGGCAGTGAAACTATTCCCTACGATACTGTGATGGTGGACATATGACATTAGGCATCTGTCCAAACCCACAGGACTGTACAAAACAAAGAGCGAACCGTAATGTAACCATTAAAAAAAAAAACCAAGCCAGACCTGTTGCCGCCAAGTCGATTTCGACTCATAGTGACCCTATAGGACAGAGCAGAGCTGCCCCACAGGGTTTTCAAGAAGCAGCTGTAGATTCAAACTGCTAACCTTTTTGTTAGCACCCAAGCTCTTAACCACTGTGCCACCAGGTGAACTTTACTTAATAACAATGTATCAATATTGGTTTACCAGTTGTAATAAATGTATGATGCTAAAGGGAGATGTTAATAGTAGGAGAAAGGTGTGCAAGGGAGAGAGGGAACTCTGTACTTGCTGCTCAATTTTTCTGTAACCCTAAAGTTGCTCTAAAAATCTGTTGCTGTTGTTAGGTGCTGTCCAGTTGGCTCCGACTCATAGCGACCCTATATATAACAGAATTAAGCGTTGCCTGGTCCCGCACCATCCTCACAATAGTAGGTATGTTTGAGGCCATTATCGCAGCCATGGTATCAATCCATCAACTGTGTCCCCTCAAAATATGTGCTGTAACCCCTAACTCCTATACCTGCGGTTACAATCCCACTTGGGAATGGGTTTTCTTTGCTATGTCGATGGGGAGTATTCATGTAGTGTGTGTCTTAAGTCCTTTCGAGATATTAAAAAAAGCAGATTGAGCAAGCAACAAAGCAAGCAAGCGGAGATGGGAAAAATAAATGAGATCTTCAAAGAATCAAGAAACAGAAGATGAAAAGAGACAAGGACCTTCCCCCCAGAGCCAACAGAAAGAGCAAGCCTTCCCCTAGAGCCCTGAATTCAGACTTCTAGCCTCCTAAACTGTGAGAAAATTAATTTGTTTGTTAAAGCCACCCATTTATGGTATTTCTGTTAGAGCAGCACTAGATAACTAAGACGAGGATCTTCCTCTTTTTGGCTAATCCTCTACCAAGCATGCTGTCCTTCTCCAGGGCTTGGTCCCTCCTGATAACATGTCCAAAGTAAGCAAGACAAAGTCTCACCATTCTTGCTTCCAAGAAGCATTCTGGCTGTACTTCCTCCAAGACAGATTTGTTTGTTCTTTTGGCAGTCCACAGTATAAAAAATTAAGTCTGTTAAAGAAAAAGAAAAGCAAGAGCAGCCAGTGTTCTTCAGGGTACAACATACTTCTGAGTATCTTTATAGCTGATAGCTCTTCTGAAGAGTTAGCTTTGGATGGGAATTTATGTCCCAACACAGTAAGACTTGTCTGAGAGAAGGGATACAATGAGAGTCCTGAGACAGCTGCAAATATGGCGGGGAAGCGCAAAACTTATTGGTGGATTTAGGCCCATTCCCACAGGCCAATATAGTGTCTTCCAAACCCAGTCCCTCTCAGGTTCATGGCTAAAATACACCTCCCCACCGAACAATATTATATATTAATTCTTAATAAATCCACACGCATTTAATGATCAAATGCGAAGTACCTAAAACTATGCTACATGCTGTGGGGATAAGAAGAATAAAGAAATGTTTTCCAGTAGTAACTTGGTACTGTGTATTTGCTTCTCTTCTCACAGCACTTCTTTATATTTATACCTACATATATATATTTTGTTGTTGTTGAGAATATGCATAGCAGAACATACACCAATTCAACAATTACTCCATGTCCAATTCAACGACATTCATTACATGCTCAAGGCAGGCATTCTTGACTAGTTAAGCTAAACCGTTGCTTGGTTTTAAGAAGACTAAAGGGATCAGGACACTTCTTGCAAATACAACTGTGAAGTAAGTACTCCTGGTACCTAATACTATGGCTAGTAATGCATTTCATAACTGCCTTTGAGGGTAGATGTGGCTTAGCTGTAAGCATTCTCACTTAGTTAATAAGGGAAACAGAGGCAAAGGAAAGTCCAATAGTGTACTTGTAGGTAAGGTGAAATAAAATTCAAGGGAAATAAATATCCCTCATATTTATGCAAAGATGAGTAATTAGCTGATGGAAGTGACCAGAACTCTTGGTCATAGAGGACTTCTCCAGGCTGGTGAATTCACGGCTGTAGATGCTGAAGTTCAGTAATACGAAACGGAACACGAGCTACGAGCTTCATACAGACAGGAGAAACCACCGCTTAAATCACACTGTTTTGCATGGGAGGCGCCTTCATACCAAAAAGATCTGTTTATTTTGCATTTAGTAAAAAGATAGGCGTTCCTGCTTCAGTAGATTTGCTGGGCAGAATTTAAACTAAATCTACAACTGATTCATGGATTAAAGCTTGATTTCAATATTGAAATTCCCCGAAATATTTCATCTAATTTGTGTAAATATTTGAAGACTGGATTAGTGGATGGTTTTCATTTCTCTCTGCATGGTTTGTGTGCGTGTGTGTGTTTTCTTTGTACTCTTTAGTAGCATAAACATTGTTACCTGGGACGATAACAGAGCGGCATATGTCCCCCGACACAGATGTAGCAGTCCTTGAGTCTCCCTGGGTCCTGCAGAGCTTTGGGACCTCACACGTCTGCTCGGGGGTCCCACACTCCTCAAGCACCTATAGTGTTCCGGGCACCGTGGGAGGCAGTGGTGGTGCAAAGATGAATGGGACAGAGCCCAAGAGGAACCTACAGCCCAGTAAGAGAGAAAGGCCAGCCCCAATGGTTTGGGGATGCATTTTCTGATTATGAGTTTCATGGTAGCAAAACACTAACTCTGCCTTGCTGCCGTTGTCATTAGCTGCCATTGAGCTGGCACCCGACTCATGGTGACCCCATGCGCAGTGGAACGAAATGCTGCCCCATCCTGCATCATCATCCCAATGATCCAGGGGTGGATTAACCAGTAAGCAAGTGTGCATGGGCTTACTCATGCTTGCTTACTTACCTAGGATGTGGTGAAACCCCTGTGAAACTGTGCACTACAGATTAGTAAGCACAAGTAAGCCTGTGCATACCTTGCTTACTGGGTAACCAATAGTGGCATGATCGGTTGCAGATTGGACTGTCATAATCCATAGGGTTTTTATTGGCTGATTTTCAGAAGTAGATCTCCAGGCCTTTCTTCCTAGCCCATCGTAGTCTGAAAGCTCCACTGAAACCTGCTCAGCATCATAGCAACACAAAAGCCTCCAATGACAGGTGAGTGGTTGTTGCACATGAGGGGTGTTGGCCAGGAATCAAAGTGGGGTGTCCTGCACAAAAGGCGAGAATTCTACCACTGAACCAGCAACACCTCAGCTTTGCCTTAGGAGAGGACATTACCATCAGGGAAAAACACCAAACTCATGAGCTGGCACTTACACCTAAGTCCTTTTCATTTTTAGAATCAGCTCCATGGTCTCCCAAATTTAAAGAAATATCAGTGTTCTGAATCTACTTCTGTGAGTTTTCCATTGGTATTTCTGTGTAAAAATTATTTTTTTATGGAAGAAGGGCAAGTCTCTGAATTAAGTGTATTTAGGTTTCTGTCTCTTTTTATAATACCTATAATAACACCTGGAAATCCTGGTGGCATAGTGGTTAAGTGCTACAGCTGCTAACCAAAAGGTCGGCAGTTAAATCCACCAGGTGCTCCTAGGAAACTCTATGCGGCAGTTAGTTCTACTCTGACATCTAGGGTTGCTATGAGTTGGAATCAACCCGACGGCAGTGGGTTTGGTTTTGGTTTGGAATAATAATACCTATCAACTTAGTACCCAACCACCACTTCACTGCTTTCAGAGCTTGTCTTGAATTTGTTTAAAATCCATGTAATTAGAAAATGCAACAATGTATTAATCTTTGTATATCCATCCATTCATTTATTCAACCAGCATGTATTAAGCACCTACTATTTTTTTTTTTTTTATATGTCAGGTTCTGTTAGATGCCATGAAAGCTGTAAAAATGCAGTAGATATAGAGCCCTATCTCAAGGCGATTATAACCAGTACACAACATTTCATATTAGTACAGAATCAATAAAAGGAGAAGAAAATATAGAAGATGCGATACGTATGTCTATCAGGCCTTGCTAACTAGTTGGAAATTATGAAATCAAATCTCACGACACCTCTAAATATGGACATCTTCTCTGTTGAGAAGCTCAGAAGCACACTCACAACTCAACCCGGGGAATTCAGCAGCTTGGACAGAAGAGCAATCTCATACAAACCACAGCCAGACAAGCCAAACAAACAGAAATCGTCTGAGAAATGGAAAGAAGAACCATGTCTCCTTAGGCAAATAATGTCGTGAGATGGCAATGTAAAACAAACAGAATAACTCAAGACTAGAATAGCATTTCCTTTCATGAACACTGTTTACTATAATATCACAGTCCTTGTCAACTCCGCGTGTACGTCTTGTACCAAGAAAACCTACCGCTTCCATAAACAAGAAGAGCACTCCAGTTCTTTAGAGAAAAGGAATTGTTGTCCCATAAAACCTGTTGCCTAGCAACAAACACAGCAACTCGTCACACCTTTCCCCCAGCCTTAGGCTCCCACAGCCTCACCCTCTTGGCTGCTCATTCCTCAAGTTATAAATACAGGGTTCTTTTAATAGGTCCTGTGGTTGGAATAGCTGGGTTGGAAGGTTCTAGTTTAAAACACCCATCAATACAAAGTCCTGCCAATTGCTAAGGTTTTAATCACACAGTCAGGGCCTCTGAAAAAAGCCCCAACATAATAAAACAAGCAGGGTCATTGGGCTGGGTTTCGCTTTCCCCTCCTTTTTCCTCTTCTAGAAGCCTCTGGGGCAATGCAGCTCTCGCCCCTTAGCCAGGGGAACCAGGGTCGTCCTTCCCCTCTGGCTTTCTTGCTTAATGTGAAAATGGAATCATGTGACATAGCTCTTCTTTTCAGAATCTAAGCCCACTGGTAAAAACCCAAGTCCATTTCAATGCCAGATTCGTTTCATTACCTAATGCTAAGACAAAACCAACCACTCGTCTGACTTTCGAATGTTGTATATAACAGAACCGTTGGACACAGTGTTTGGAGGGGAGTTGCTAACCAACATTCTATAGAACAGAGAATGTTCAGGGCTATGACTCACAGATCAATGACTTCACCCTCATGGACCTCAAACTGGGTGTGCCATTTGCTTAAGATTGACTCAGTGCTTATCCAGTGCAGCTATGGGGACGTTTCACTTGCCTTGTCTCTCCACAAAGTCTCAAATGTTTCTGAGTGGTGTCCATGGAAGTAAGATGGCAGTAGGCTACCTAATCTCAGCTATGATTAGCTGTTTCTCAATATATGTTTCAGCTTTCAACAAGGCACTGATTAGGTGAAGTGTAAATCGTGCAAATTTCAGTAGTGTAGCAATGGAACACAAAACTAGGGATAGCCCTTTTATTTCTGGAGATGTAGGTAGTTTTACGTTTAGAAGAAGTTCCAGAGTCCATGAGATTTACACATCTCATCTCACCCCATCTCATTTATTACCCTATTTGAAACTGCTCACAGTGTGTTTTTCTTGTCAGCATTCCAAGGTCTAAAACCCATAATCCCACTTTAAGCGCCAGGCAGGGGAGAAGTCTGGATGCCCCATTCCGTGGCAGCTCTACCTAAATGTGTGTAAATGCTCCCTTGTGCAAATAAGCAGGACATCACAAAGATGTCAAGATGAATCCACTCAGGTGCGGTCGTTAAAGACATGCTGTTGTTGTGTGCAGTCAATCCTGACACATAGGGACCCTATAGGACAGAGTAGAACTGCCCCATAGGGTTTCCAAGGCTGCCATCTTTACGGGAGCAGACTGCTACATCTTTCTCCCATGGAGAGACTGTTGGGTTAGAACCACTGACCTTTCAGTTAACAGCCTAGGGCTTAACCACCGCACCACCAGGATTCCTCTATTAAGGACATGATTCCTCCCATTTCTTTGTGATCTGATGACTTGTCATTTTCTTCTCATCTTCTTTTCCTCTGCTTAAAATGTACTTCCTTAGAGTCCTATGACTTGTGATAAGAGCAAAGACAAAAGCATTGAATTTGGGCTCTGTAAAAAAATTTTGTTTTTTTAATGCTGGTATAGCCTTAATTCTGCCCATGGGGAGCTGATGGATTCATTAAGAACAAAGAACAATCTGGAGCCACAGCCCTAACTGAGAGACCAGAAAGTAGTCTGAAGGGGTAAATGAATCCTTTCATCACCTAAACACCCAGCTGTGTCAGCTGCACATCTTGACGCCAAGATCAGTGACGCCTCCCAGAATGTGCCCTCTGCCCAGAGTGGAGGGGCTCAGGATGGAAGAGCCCCACCTTGGGGTCCATCAGACAGGGTGCTGGTCCTGACTCCACACTTTTCCTCCTGGATGAGGCAAGTGACGGCCATCTCTCACTCTGCGGTTCCTTTTCTATAAAAATTACCATCCTATGCTACCTATCTCTAGGTTTGCATGAATTCAATGAGATGACGTCGATAACACTCTTAGCACAGTCATTGGCACTGGTAAGTGCTCAGGAAATGTTGTTGTTGCTAAATGCTGTCTGATGGCCTCCTGGACTCCTGGAAACCCCAGATACAATGGAATGAAATGTTGCCTGGTCCTTTGCCAGCTTCACGATCATTGTTAGGTTTGACCCAGTGGTTGCAGCCACTATATTTTGAGCTCCTTCCAGCCTTAGAGGGTCATCTTCCAGTACTACATTGAACAATATGCTGTTGTAATCCATATGGTTTTCATTGGCTAATTTTCAGAAGTAGATTGCCAGGCCTTTCTTCCTCATCTGTCTGTCTGGAAGCGCCAAAGAAATCTGTCCACCATGGGTGACCCTACTGGTATATGAAATACCAGCGGCATAGCTTCCACGATCATGGCAACACCCAAACCATGGTATGCCACACCGAAAGACGGGTGGTGGCCTGGAACAATACCTGTTACTGAAAAGAAATGAACCGTGATATGGAGTTACCAAGAGAAACGTGTTTAAGAATAGGAGTGTGCGCCAATTTGGTTTGGCAAACCTACCTTCATTGGCCTTTTTTAGGGAAATGACAGAAACTTTGAAGAGACCAGGAAAGAAATTCTCCTGCGCTGTGCTGTGCTCTGCCGATTCTGACGCTGCTCTCTGACAGGGCTTGGCAAAGGCGGTACTGTGACCTAGCAAAGGCTGCCTTGTTAAACGGATTCCTCCTACCCCAACTGACTAGCTGCCAGAATGCGAGGCCCCACACATCCTTCATTTACTTGACACTTAATTAGTTTCTGTGGTGTGCTTCCCTGAAGAGTCAATGATGAATACTACACACTCACTACACACTCCCTACCCTGAAGAAGCATGTAGGCTTTAAGAAAGAACAATTTTAAAAAATCAGTTGAGTTCAATGTGGCTAGTGACCCAGTGTTAGCCGGGAGGTAAGTTTTCAACTTGTATTTTAATTTGGTTGCAAAGCACCGACTTTTGCTAAGAAGGAGTCTTCTCCTGCAGGGAGAGATGAGGGACATGTTAGGCTTCCCTTAAACCTACTGTCCAACCGTCACAGTCGCCTACCCCCCAGCTGGTCTCCCAGTTACCAGTGAGGAGGAGGAGATTCTGACGCATGGCGACCCCGTGTGTGCCTGAGAGGAGCTCCGCAACATAGGGCTCTCAATGGCTGATTTATTGGAAGTCCAGCACCAGGTCTTTCTTCTGAGGTACCTCAGGGTGGATTTGAACCTCCAAACCTTTCAGTTAGTACTTGAGTTAATTAACTGTTTGCCCACCCAGACCTGCCCCTCACCCCCATCTTCCTTCACACAAGAGCAGAGTCTTTGTGGAAGACACATTGGATCTTGCCAGTCTAATCCACCTCCATCACTCTCTGGTTTAAAGCATTTCAGATTTCCCATTTTCTGAGAAGTCAAACTCTTCAAAGTTGCATATCCCTGACATGGCCTCTTGCTCCGGCCACACTGGTCTTACTTCCTACCACAAGGATTCTGACGTCCTGTTCCTACAGCCTGGATGGTCGTCCCTCCTCTCTTGACCTCATTAATCTACCCACTTCTGATCTTGGTTTATCCATCATTTCTTCTAGGGCTCATTGCATGAGCTCCCAGCTTAGGCTCCATCACTCACCACCCTGTACATCTATTCCTTATCACATTTTTTGTAATGTCCTTGGTGCTTGGGCATGTGGTAGGACTCTGCAGTTTTTTTGAATAAATCAATGAATAAATGAGTGAATGGGTAAATACTGACCCCTAGAATTTCCAGTTTAGGAAACAGCTATAATATCTGACAAACCAGTGAAGGATTAGCGAAGATGGACACAGTCAATAAGAACTCTAGTGTCAGTGTGGATCCAAATTTTTTGCCATGTTGCTCCTTGTTAGAAAGCTCGTCTTACATGTGAAAATTAAATTCCTCTTATTACACACTGAATGTATTTCTTGAATATTTACTTAATACCCTATTCCCTGTGAAACTTCTCATACTCCTTTAGAGAATTTTAAGTAGTTTGAATCTTCTCTTATTTCAACAGTCGGACATCAGCTGACTAATGACAAGTTCCCAGGCTTCACTGCTGGACTCTGGAACTTCCAGGCCTTTCGATTGTAGTTTAAATTAATCAAATGTTGAATGAGTTGGAAGGACTGTAGGGAAAAAGGGAATCTGTTCCACAATTTGTCTGCCAAATGTTTAATAGGCTGTCCTGGTGTAAAGAGGGTTCTGAGCGCTGAGGCTAGCCCTGGAGGGGTTCCTGGTCTACCTCCGAGCGTAAATGTAAACAGTTATTACAGGCAGCAAGATAAGCGCAATCAGAGGAATGTTCAGAATGCCGTAGGACCTCACCCAGCTCACGGACAGCCGAAGACCCACACAGTTACTCCAACGCGCCCTGTTTCCACAAGCATTATGATTGGAGAAGAAAATATACTGGATAAGACGACTTATTAGATCGCACGTTGATATTCATTCTTTCTTACCATTTAGAAAAAGTAACCTAACAGTTTCCCTTATGTTCTCAGCTTTAAGGTGAAGGTCACCTTACCTTTCCTGGTTCCTTTGCTCTCCTTCCCTGCCCTATTGCCCCAAGGGATCATCCAGTTTCCTGTTCTGGTTGCTCTTTTGTTGCTAAGCTCCCACGGGGGAGAGCAATTATTGTTCCATTATTCCCTAAGCCACCTGACTTTTGAGTGCGTCCTCCTGACTTCTGGCTGGCTTGAAAGTACCAAATAACCAATTCCCAACTTAAGTGTGTCAGAGTTGGAAGTGGGCAGGAAGGTCAGAATCCTAAGACACAGGTTCAATTCTTCACTGAAGTTTGGGGTGTGTGTAATGCAACTCTCTAAACAATGTGGAAACTGGGAGAGGAAATTAACATGTTAAACCATTCAGCGCAAATGTGCTTTTAGCTACAAGTAGCATCTACTATTAGCGGCTTCTCTTCTGAGCCCATTGGGTAAAATTGCTCAGGTGAGTTAAGATGTTTTCTGCTGATGTATTTTTTCATCTGCCAGGTCCAATTATGTTCTGAATATACAGGTGAGTAAAGCTATCATAAAGTATCTGCATTCGTAATTGATGGAAAATAAAGTTTCTCGTTAGGTAATTATTTCACAAGAGATGTCCCTTCCTAAGTTGAGAGGCGCTGGGCCAGGTGGGAAGTGCAGGAGGCACGCGTGGGTCAGGAACTTGTACTCCAGCACCAGTGTGACTGCCAGCTGGCGGGGTGCTGCCCGGGGGAGGAAAGCCCCTCGTCCTCACTAGGCCCCCGGGTGCCCAGCAACAACTCCTTAGCCAGTCCTGTACACAGTCATGTGACCAGCCAAATAGTCATTCATTCAATATTTTTTGAGTGCCCTCTGTGTAAGGAGTCCTGGTAGCACCGTGGTTAATGCACTCAGCCACTAACCGAAAGTTTAGCAGTTTCAACCCCCCAGCCACTACGTGGGAGAAAGGTGTGGCTGTCTGCTTCCATAAACATTACAGCCTTGGGAGCCCTATGGGGCAGTTCTGCTCTGGCCTACAGGGTCGCTAGGAGTCAGAGTCGACTCGACAGGAATGGATTTGGCTCGGGGTTTTTGGCCCTGTATATGCCAGGGAGATTGTTGGGGGTTCAGGGATAGAATTCTCCTCTTCCATGAGGGAGACCAGGCTTCAATTCCTGGCCAATATGCCTCAAGCATAGTCACCATCTTTCTGTCCGCGAAGGCTTGTGTGTTGCTATGATGCTCAACAGGTTTCAGCAGAGCTTCCAGGCTCATGTAGAATTCTACTTCTGAAAATCAGTGAATGAAAACAATATGGATCACAATGGCCCGACCACAACTGTGGGGAGGAGGCAGGACCCAGTAGCATTTCATTCCGTTGTGCATGGGGTCCCCATGATTGGGGCTACTCAACGGCAGCTAACAACAATGTGTGCCAGGCACTGTGCCAGGCCCTAGGGCAACAGCAGAGAACAAAGACAGCAAAGTGGCTGCCATCATAGAATATATATCGTAGTTAGGGAAACAGGTCCAGAATGTATAAACTAATAACCATGTACTGTCATGTCAGGTGGCAGTGAGGGTTATGAAGAAATTAAAGCTGAGAAAGGGATAAGAGCCGATGAGTAGTACTGCTTTGAAGAGGACGGAAAAGGAGGGCTCTCTGAGGAAGTGACATCATCTCTCAGAGACTGGAAGGAAGTGAGAGAAGGAGCCACTAGGTATCATGGGGAAAAGCAGCCCAAGCAGAGGGAACAGCAACAGCAAAGGCACTGAGGCAGTGGCATGCCCATCATCAAATGTGTAGAAACATTCTTTTCTTTTTTAATCAAACCTGGAGCAATACATTTTGAGTTCATTTCAAATGATATCAAACATTTCTTAATTTTGGAGTTGCTCCCTGACTCATTTGCTCCAGTATGAGAGTTCAGTCTATTAGATTCCTTAACTGGAAAGATTTAAAATATTTATTTTCTGCTGTTTTATACCCTCCGGCAGCTGGCGTGTGTGTCAGGGGAACTGGGGAGGGGGAGGGGGGACTTGGGACAAGTTCAGGCCAATGAGATGGAACAGAATTTGCGAGGTGGAACTTCTGGAAAAACCCTTTTACAAGGGACAAATTCACCTGGCATGTGCTTTTTGCTCTTTGCCATTGCCCCCTTCCTGCCCTGAACACAGATGGGAAGCCAGAGGATGAGTGTTTATCTTGCAACCACCTGGTGATAAGCATGAAGACAAAAGCCACATACAAAGGATTGCTAAACAGTAAGCTAGAAGAAGCCTAGCGTCTTGGTGGTCCTGCAGAGCCAGGAATCCACAGAGCTCCCCCAGTGTGAGGAAAAGAAATCCCTCGGCTCCCTGAGCCCTTGTTTGCCAGGTTTCCTGTTACTCTCAGCCACGTGAGCTGCTAATTAACACAATATTATACAAAGATGTGTTCTTTAAGGTTTGGAGATGGATTTGACTATTAACAGAAAGTGCAAGAGGAGTGACTGCAAGAATTCGGCACCTGAATCATAACTGATTTGTTGCACTTGACTGGAAAGGAAACAGTTGGCGAAAGAGAATCTAGTTCCTGGGTTTCATTTCCGAGAGGTCAGGGGAACAGTCAGTCATTCGTGTTGGGAGCCGGGGGTCCTGGCATCTGACAAGAACTCAACTGTGGCCTCTAGACTTCAATTTTACTATCTGTAGATAGAAATGATTCATGCTCAATTGTCAACTAAGTTTAGAGTATTTAATTTTAAGTATCTAAGTTTTTTTTTAAGTTACGAGTTGGAATCGACTTGATGGCACTGGGTTTTTTTTTTTTTAAGTTTAGAGGAGCCCTGCTCGCACTGCAGATAAGCGCTTAGCTGCGAACTGAAAGGCTGGCAGTTCATACCCACCCAACAGCTCTTCGGGAGAAAGACCTGGCTATCTGCTCCCATAAAAATTACAGCCTAGAAAACCCTAAGGAACAGTTCTATTCTGTCGATATGAGTTGAGAAACACCACCACCAACATCTAAGTTTAGCTTGGAGGCATTGGTGGTTCAGTGGTAAAGTTCTCATCTTCCATCCAGGAGATCGGGGTCCGATTCCTGGCCTATATACCTCATCCGCAGCCACCATCCATCTTGTCAATGGTGGCTCGCATGTGGCTGTGATGCTGAACAGGTTTCACAGAACCTCCAGACTCAGGTGCACTAGGAAGAAAGGCCAGGTGATCTACATCCAAAATTCAGCCAGTGAAAACCTTATAGGTCACAACAGTCCAATCTGCAATTGATCACCGGGATGGCGCAGGGCCTGGTGGTGCTTCCTTGTGTTGTCCTTTAGTTCTTGAAACTGACTTTGCACAGCTTTCTACAAACGGAAGGGTTAAGAAGTCGAGTCACTCCAGTTCTCAAAAGTGTAGGAGATGAAGTATTTCCTGTCAATGCCAGGATAGTCCTTCAGAGTCATGAAAACTCTTCGTAACTTATGATCAACTCAAAAGGATTTGCATCCTTTTAAAAAAGTCCCTCCGACTGCTCAGTCGTTGTTTGCGCAGGGAATTCAAAACACTTTAAACATCAGCCCCAATGTAATCTAATTAGGAAGCTGATTTGCTAGGAGGAAAAAAAAACATAATGAAGTCTAAAGTAGATCGAGAATGACCTTAGGGTATGGACTATACCCACGTTTAAATAACAGGCATAAAGTATGTCAAAAAGCCCAAAGCACCATGCCAATTTTAGGTGTATTTTTACTGTTGGCGTGGAGAATTCAAGGTCTACAATATTTTTTTTCAAAGGATGAGCTTAATTTTATCCTTAAATACCTTAGCAAAGGAATGTGTACTGGCAAAATGGGATTATTTTTAAATTGTTAATCTACTTGTTTAAATAATATAAAATCTTTTATTTTACTTTACTTTTTTAGTTATAAAAGCACTGGTATGTATTCTAAGTGTTCTTTCCTAGAACCTATAGAAGATATTACTTACATACTATAGTTTAGAAGAAATAAGGGGTTACAAAAATAAGCTATTATGTACTGATTTTTCAATGGTTGTATGATAATCCAAATTTACATTCAGATAAAGATCCATCGCAATGATCTAAAATTAGTTGAGTTTTAAAGGCATTGGACCACTTGGGATTCTTGGTTATAAATGGCAGAAAACCCAGTTTAACCCGGAAAAGGGAATTTATTAGTTTGCTTAACTGAAAAATTCAAGGGGTTGGAAAAGCTGGACCCCAGAGCTTCAATGTCATCTGGTCCCATCCTCTCTGTCTCACCTCTCGGGTCTGCTTTCCTTCGCTTTACTCAGTTGTCAACCAGGCTCTTTCTGTTGGTGTTTCTTGGCCACCCCAAGCTGACATCCTAACAGCTGTAGGTCCAGTTCTTAGTCTAAGTTTCTCAGCTGTTAAAAAAAGATCCCAGGACTGAGTGTCATAGAGGAAGTAAGGGTCACCGTGGAGAGGGATTCCACCTCTGGGTCACATGCCCAAACTTAGAGCCGGGGTCTGAGCCAGCTCACAAGAGTGGGGAGTGGGCAGACCTCCCAGGCAAATGTTGGTTCTGTTACTCGGAGAAAAGGAGAAGGAATGGTGGGTGACTGTAAACAAGAGCTGTCTGCACTGGGCTTAAATAGTACTTAATACAGTAAAACCTGCAAAAGCTGGAATCTGTGTCAGGCTGAAACCTCTCAGAGAAGGAAACACAAATATTTTCCACTAAAAGGAGTGACAGAAAAGTAGTAAGACTGTACCCTGCCGAAGGCAGAAAACTGCGAGACCCAAAAAACAAGACAGTCCTGTCGAGTTCCCGCTTTCACAGTTTTCATGGTATATCCAACACCTCTAATTATATGGTAATTTTTTTTCCATATTCCCTATTAGACTGTAAATTCTCTAAAAGAAAGAAACATTTATGTTTTGATTATGGCCACCGGATTCACTCTGGTTTGGACAGTGCCCAGCATTTAGCTGCCACTCATTGAGTGGTCTTTAAAGAACGGATAGTGGTTGATGCCATCAAGAATTGCTCCAGGTATTGTTGCAAGTAACAGTTTGATGGGTTCTATTAAAAGGTTTGCTTACTTTCAATTCATACTACTTGCAAAAGACTTGGTGTTCTTTAAGATAGACTGAGTATCTGAAGTGTGATCTTGAAATTATCTAACATATGTAAGTTACAGAATTCTGGAGTCCTTTATAGCTTTGTGGGTAGTTAACATCCCCCAAAACCCAGAACAGAATTAGATACACCAATATCTGTGCTTAGTGATAGAACAAAAGAGACAAGGACAAAAAATACAACCCCTGACATTAGGGAATGAGTTTACAAGTATCAGTTTTAAGAGTTGTTGTTGTTGTTAGTTGCCATCCACTTGGCTCTGACTTGTGGTGCCCTTATGTATAACAGAGTGAAATGGTGCCTGGTCCAACACCATCTTCGTAATCGATGGTATGTTTGAATCCATTGTTACTACTATCTATTTTAAGAGGGAAAAGTTTATCAATACTAAAAGTACTGGTACTTCAGCAATCTGTTTTTTCATTTTATTTTGTTTTTTAGTATTCATGATCTTTTCCTTTAAGCCAAGTCACTTTCAAGGTGCTTTTAGCCTCTTGCTGGTTTTTTTTTCCAGAACCTCAGGTCACACAAACCTAGTCTCTGAATTTAGCAAAGACAAGTCCCAACCTTCATGTCTTAAAAAGATCTAACAACTAAGGTCTCAAGAAAGTGTTTTCTCCTCAGCCCATTCTTCTCTTGGATCGCATACGCTAGAGGCCCATGGCGATGAACACCAAGGTCCACTTAGAGGCAATGCTTGGCTGGACCGGGCTTTTTAAGAAAGCAGAGGCCTTGGAAGCCTGATGATTTTCTATAAAGGGTCTTGATGATGTCACTTTCCAGAAATATCCTCAGCTGGGCAGTCCCTAATCTAATGCGGAACTCAAATGGGGAAACCCAACTTTCTCAAAGCATTAAAAGCGGCTATATTATATTATATTATGTACATAATGAGGGATTTAAACAGCTCTAGCTATCTCTTAGTTTATTTCAAACCAGAAAGTTATTGGTAGCAAGGTTTTTTAAAAGGAAAAGCCGTACTTGCTAAAAATGTCACTGTGGTGTTATGAATTTTACAGGTGTGGGGGCCTACCAAAGTAGTATCCATTTCCTGGCTGCCACCCCAACTACAGGTGACTTTCTTCAGGGACTTTTTACTGCTAATTAGATGCTCTCCGATGACCTTTGTCCTTGTCATATGGTTTATTGGTGGAATTATCAGGCATTTTTTTTTTGCTAATAAATACCTAGGCTTCTAAACTTAGAATTTGACATTTTTACAAAATTCTGTTAATATTAGACATAGAAAAGCTCGCAGGGTTCACTGGGCAAGAATTGCATGCTCTGTATTGAAGAGTTGCCTTTTTTCCCTAGATAAATGCACATGCCATAAATACATACGGAACCAGAGTGGGAACTGATCAGATCGACAACATACGAATTAAGACTCAGACCACTCTGGTTAGCGTTTGCTTTCCTGCCTTGGATCATCTGCTCCCAATGGTTTGTTTTCTTCTCTCTATCCTGTCCTGGTCTCTTCACATTAGGAGGACGACACCAGGTGCTTTCCTATTGCCCCAAAGGAGGTCAGCTCATTATTCTTTGACCTCCTGGTCTCACCCTGCTGCCCGCTGGTTATCTATGTGCATCTTACCCTCAGGCCTCCCTGGCTTTCAGTGAGTTTTTCTAGTTAATTGTTCATTGAGCATTGTCTCATGTAGAACCGAACGTGACATGAGGCTTAGCATCCTCTCCATTCCCACAAACACACGGATGCTCTTAGTTCATCATACCATCATCTACGATCTCCACAGGTCAGTGGTGGCACTGAGCCAGAATGAGATGACCAGAAATGATAAGCACTCAGATGACATTGTATCCCATGTCATGTCCAGGAGGTACCCCTGGGGAGACTGGTCGGGGCAGGCAGAGTGAGCCAAACCACTCTCCCTTCCAGAGTAGCTGCACCTACCTAGCATCAGTGAATGAAGACTATCTATTTTTTCACGCTGGGAGGCTACTAACATTTAATAATAAAACTACCCATGTTTTGCAATGTGGCACAGCGTTGATCAGCATACTTGCCGTCTTGTACGATAACGTGTCCTTTAGATATGTGGGTGACATCTCATCACTAACTTCTTTCCTAAAAATTTGCATCTGTGTCCTTGATCTGCTTTATTTTATATTTGATTTTTTAAAGATATTATTTTATTTGTTGTTGAGAATATAGGCAGCAAAACATGCAAGAGTTCAACAATTTTCACACATACAATTCAGTGACATTGATTACACTCTGTCAATTGTGCAACCATCCTCACCCTGCTTTTCTGACTTGTTCCTCCCTCATTAATGTAAACTCACTGTCCCCTAAGGTTCCTCTCTAATCTTTGATTCCACTTTAATATGCTTTCTTGAAATGATTTTCCTATGAAGTTCAGGAAGCTAGTGATTAATTTTTAAGTGGAAGCACTTGTCTTGTTTGAAGGCTCTTGAGGGCATATGCTGGGTCAGAGTTTTGTTCCTAAGGAAATGGAACTCCTGGAAACAGAAGCGTACAATTTTGGGTGTCAGTAGAGTGTGTGGAGGATAAGGGACTTGGAGTTTGCACCTGCAACAAATGAAGACTGAGCTTTAGACATTTTTTCTCACTTCTCACGGCAATCATAGGTTTTCACTTGTAAAAATCAAAATGAAGCAATACCTGAGACAGTGCTTTGGAAATGCTAGTGTGCTCTAGAAACGCTGGGGACAAAGGGACATAAATATTCACACCTGGCATTTGTATCATGTTCTTATTTGCTAGAGCAGATTTTATCGGCCCTACTGGATAGAAGAGAAAACTGAGGCTCATGGAGGTCAACCAGCCACTCAAAGGTAGAGTTCTATTTCAAATCTGGGTCTCTGATTCCAACTCCTTTGCTTCATCCATTTTTCCTGGAAGAGAATCTGGGGCTCCACAGAAATCAGGAAGGTCCACAGAGGTGGAGGTCAGACTCTGGGTGCTGTGATCCAGCCTGACAACCAGATTGTCTTCATTCCGGCCTGAAGTATGTCCTTTCAGAAAGACGCTTGACTCCTCTGGCCTCTCTGTCTTCCCCAGCATGCATGCACCAGGCCAACACACACACGTACACATACACGTGTATACACACACACACACACACACACACACACAGAACTAGAACAGAGACCAGGGCCGTGGAGTCCCTGCCTGCTCCACCTTCACATTCCCCGAAGAGCCTGCCCGGATTCCATGCTTCGGGGGTGGAAACCAGAATCTCCTTGCCATCCAGCAAAGTTGGACGGCATTCCCACAGTGACAGGGAAGGGTTTCCATGATTCATTAGGCACTTCTCTCCCTCATCCTGGAACAGTACCTAAGTTCCGGTATTCTGCAGGCTGGCCAGTCTAATAGATATGTGTTAGAGGGGGTGGTGACTAACACTTATTGAGTGCCTGCTGTGTTCTGTACACAACATTAATAACCATAATGACAGTTTCCTGGGCAACCACTGCATGTATGGGTTGACTCATAGCAATAGCACAATAACTCTAGGTATTGTGGATATTCTACAGATGAGAACAGACAGCTTGCTCAAGGATCTTGCTCAAGTTGATACAAGGTGTGAGTACAAAGTCTGTCTCCCTCTGGAACCATCAGGCTGTATGTAGGCAAGGAGCGTGGTTGATTGAGAAGGATATTGACCTGTATACAGCTAACTCTGACACCAAGCAACACGAAGAGCATTTTAATAGAGGCATACACCAAGTTGTAAAAAAAAAAAAAACTCCTAATCAAAAGGTTGGAGGTTTGAGTCCACCCAGAAGTGCCTTGGAAGACAGGCCTGGTTATCTATTTGTGATAAGTCAGCGACTGAAAGCCCTATGGAACACATTTCTACTCTGACACTCTTGGAGTCAAATCAACAGCAACTGGATGCATCAAGTGTTGCGGGAATTTGGAGGAAAAAGTGACTAAAACAGACTACAAAGACCTGGAAAATATCAGGTCGTTGCATTTGTGCTTAGTCTTAAAGGATAAATAAGTAGGGTTTAGGAATTGGCAAGGCGGGGTCAGAGGGGTAAGAGAACTATGGGGTGATGAGAAAGTGTAACCAAAGGCGTGGGGTGTCGGGATGTCTGGGTCAGGCCTGGGAGAAGCAGAAGCCTGTGTCTGAGCTGGAGACAGTTGGGGTAGTGCTGGCAGGTCGGAACAGATCCCGGAGAGCTTGGAAATCCCCAGAGAAGACCCCGGGGCAGGATTCTGGGGCCAGTGGGGGTCTGTGTCAGGCTGTCTGCTCCCCCAGCGCTGCACTGCCCCTTTCGCCTCAGTGAGTCACTCCCTCTCAGCCCAGGACCCCTTTCTCCCTGAAAGAGACTTCCTTCTGCCACACACAACACCAGGTAGCCACAATATACACCCTTTTCTGCCTCAATTAAAAAAAAATTTTTTTATTGTAAAACTTTTATATATAGCAAAACATTTGCCAATTCAATAATTCTTATATATACAAAATTCAGGGACATTGACTACCTTTATCATGTTCTGCGACCGTCATCACTATCCTTTTCCAAATTATTCTACCACCCTTACCAGAACCTTGGTGCCCTCTAATTCTCCCTCCTTCCCACCTCTGGTGGCCACTAATGGTTTCTGTTTCTGTATATTTACCTAGGAGCCCTGCTGGCACAACGGTTAAGCACTTGGCTGCTAACTGAAAGGTCAGTGGTTCAAGCCTACCAGTTGCTCCAAGGGAGAAAGCAATCTCCTTCCCATAAAGATATACAGCCTTGGAAACCCTGTGGGGCAGTTCTACTCTGTCCTAGAGTTGCTATGAGTTAGAATTGCCTCAACGACAATGGGTTTTGGTATATATTTGCCTATTTCATACAAGTGAGATCATACAGTATTCGTCCCTTTGTGGCTAACTTATTTCACTCAGCATGATGTTTTCAAGATTCTTCCACATTGTAGCATGTATCAGGACTTCATTTATCTTCATGGACAAATATTATTCCATTGTATGTATGTTATGTTTGATTTTACAACAGCTTCACCTGTTCCCAAGTCTCTGCTGTGTTGCGTGGTCTTGTAGCATGGTCTTCTAGGGGAAGGGCCTTCCATTCATTTTACACGTTCTGGAGCCTATCCTCCCACGTTGTCACCTTCCTCCTTTGAGCCTGCCCTAAGACTCTCCCAAGAACTATCCACTGCCTTCCTGGACCTGTGCCCTCCGGCCCCGTGTGATGACCTCTTGCTGAGGCCTCCCAACACCAGCCAGTAATGGCCCAGCCCTTTGCACTCTGTGCTCTGCCTTCTCGGCTCAGCTTCCTTGCAGTGCCTGCGGCTCTGCTGGCCTAGGCCTCTCCTGTCCCCTTGGTGGGCCTGGTTCCAGGTCCCATCTCTTTCCGACTGCTTCAGCCTGCCTGCTCCTCCTCACTGCCCCAGCAGTCCTGGCCGCACCCCAGCAGTCCTGGCCCCACCCCAGCAGTCCCGGCCTCAGCGATATCCTTGAAGTTTAAGAGCAGGAGCTGGCTGCTGACTTGATGCTGAATTGTAAAGTAAAGCACTTGGAAGCTGTGTCTGGCACACAAAACCCAAACCAAACCCACTGCTATTGACTTGATTCCAACTCATGGCACTTTCATGTGACAGAGGAGAACTGCTCCATAGGGCTTTCTTAATCTAAAGGAAACAGGTCGCCAGGCCTTTCTTCCCCGGCACTACTGAGTGGGTTTGAACCATCAACCTTTAGGTTTATAATCAAGTGCAAACTGTTTCTGCCACCCAGGGACCTGTCTAGCACAAAATAGGTGCTTAATGACTTTGATGGTTAAATGGACCATGTCATGGATTGAATTGTGTCCCCCCAAAATATCTGTCAACTTAGCTGGGCCATGAGTCCCAGTATTGTGTGATTGTCCACTATTTTATGTGATTTTCATATGCGTTGTAAACCCTACCACTATGATGTAATAAGACAGATTGGCAGCAATTATATTGATGAATTCCACAAGATTAGGTAGTGTCTTAAGCCAATCTCTTTAGAGATATAAAAGAGAAGCAAGCAGAGAGACATGGGAACCTCATACCACCAAGAAAGCAGCACCAGGAGCAGTGCACATTTGGACTGAGATTCCTGCCCTGAGATGCTCCTGGACCAAGGGAAGACTGATGACAAGGACCTGCCTCCAGAGCGGACAGAGAAAGCCTTCCCCTGCAGCCGGTGCCCTGAATTCGGACTTCTAGCTTACTGGACTGTGACAGAATAAACTTCTCTTTGCTAAAGCCATCCACTGGTGGTATTCCTGTTATAGCAGCACTAGATGACTAAGACAGATGGATACAGGGGTGACAATATGAAGATTACTGCCACAGTCCCGGACAGAGGGCCTGAGCATCTCAGCATGGCCTGGGCCCATTTAAGATACAGACAGCAGCAGGACAGGGCAGTGGGGTGGGGACACAGGTGCGGTGCCTATGATGTAACAGAGAAGGCAAAGGCATTTGGCTGTGTGGATCACAACAAATTATGGATGACATTGGGAAGAATGGGAATTCCAGAATACTTAATCATGCTCATGAAGAACCTGTACTTAGACCATGAGGCAGTGGTTCAAACAGACCAAGGGGATACTGCATGGTTTAAAGACAGGAAAGGTGTGCGTGAGGGTTGTATCCTATAACTAACCAAAAACCAAACACCAAACCAAACCCACTGCCGTTGAGTCGATTCCGACTCATAGTGACCCTACAGGACAGAGTAGAACTGCCCGATAGAGTTTCCAAGGAGCACCTGGCGGATTCGAACTGCCGACCTCTTGGTTAGCAGCAGTAGCACTTAACCATTTTTTTTTTTTAAACATAAACGCAAATATTTGGACCAAGTGAGTCTCGTCTCAAATGCTTTGAGAGTTGGTAGGGTATTTAGAGAGAATGGGGTCCAATTCATTATTTAGGGGAAGCTTGAACCCTGTCTGGGATGAGACCTTCATCTTGTAAGTTGCCTGCGTCCCCTCTTGCTCCCTGCCTGGGGCTACTCTCAGTGTGGGGTGTCACCAGGACTAGAGAGCATCTTCCTGGCTCAGGGGAGGGGCTGAGCAGTGGGGAAGACTGGAGAAGGCGCCCTGCTCTTTAGGTTTGCTAAACTGACAGCTGGCCAGACAGGACAAAGACATAAATGCCAGGTGTACAAGTTGGGCAGGGAGGGCTGGGCCCTGGCCGGGTTAATCTGGGGGTGGTCTGAAGTCTCAGCTTAAAGGAGGGAGGGGAGCAGCTGCGGGGGGAGCTTGGCAGGGAGGGGCTCTCATGGTGGGTGATACTGGGGATGGGAGCAGCTTTGAGGGACAGGCTCTGGGCTGGGGGAGCATGTGGCCTGGTCAGGGCCACCCCTCCAACGCCTTCAAGGTGCCTTCTCCTTCCTGCAGGGAGTTTAAGGACATAGCCAATGCCAGCTTCCATCTGGACATGCGGTAAGTGGGCATTCCTCACCCCAGGGATGGGAACAAAAAAGCGTAAAAGACGGGAAAGCTATGGTCTCTGAAGATGGGTGTCCAGATTAGAAAACGAAAGAAGCAGAGGAGAATGGAGACGCTTCGAGGGCCAGTGAGACATGGGCGTGAGGGTAGTAAGAGGCGTGCTTGCAGAGAACACATTGGACTCCCCCTCAGATATCGCAGCCATGAAAAACATTTAGATAAAAAGGCCTTACTGGTTGAGAGCGCCTTGACATCTTGAATACAAACACGTTTTATTTTGTCTCAGGAGGCCTTCCGAGAACATGAGCAGGAAATTTATAGCACTGAAACGACACTTGAGGACCCTCATTCTTATTGATTTGTGTGGAATAGCCTGGGAAAGAGAGATTAGAGCCACTTATTGCAGTTTAAAAGGGCCTGATAAATAATACTTCTCTTCCGGGTCTGAGTTCTGGAACAACTGGGGGAAAAAAAAAAGCCTTATTGTAGATACAGCCAGCAGTGGAGAATGTGGACAGGATCTGCAGACAAGAGGCGTCCTGAACTGAACCTCGGAGTGAGACGAATGTACCAGCGAGTCAGAGGCAGCCTTACACCACCCCACGTCTCCCACACGGGGCCAGCTTCTGTGACACCCATGGCTGGAAGGGGCAGAGCTGCTCTCACCCTCTGCAGGTAGGCTGGCTCCCAGGAGACTGGGGGGGGGAGGGGGGGAGGGGGAGGGGGGGGACTGCACACGCAGCCACATTATCCTCCAAGCTCACCAATCACGTTAAGTTTGTTCTTCTCCAGGGACTGGCAGAGAGGAGCCAGAGGGGTCACTCTGTGGCACTCCCTTCAGATGGAAGGAAAGATTGTGTCTTCACATGGAGTCTTCCTCAGTTATGGGGGCCTTGGGATAAAGGGAAGACTGTGGAGGAAGAGTCAGCAAGAACAGGTGATAGCAGAATCCTGAGCGTTGGGAGATTCACAGATCCAGTTTGTCAACGTTCTGTGTTTCATCCCCACCTGCCATTACTGCACATCCTGCCTTTAAGAAACAGAGGATGGCAATCCCCTTTGAGACTTCAAATCGCTTTGTGATTGGGGCAATCTGCTTTCATTTTTAAAAATTGTTTCAAGATGAATCAAATCTCAGGAAACCTGTGGCTAAACGTCCAGTTTTGCTCTAGACCGGTCCACGAAGAGGGACAGGTTATGAAAAGGTGAGGTGGGCCTTCCAGAGAAGAAAGCCACCCGCAATGCGGGGACACCACACCCAGCTAGCTGTTCTCAATAGTCATTCTATGTACTCTCTGAGTAGGTTTAGCAGCAATGCCAGGAACTGATTGGGTGGGAAGTAGTCAGAGGCCTTCACCAAGGACCAAGGCCATGGAACGTTGCCAGTCTAGAAGTAAAACACATCTGCTGGCAAAGAATCTGAGTGGGAGCCAGAGCTGGATTTTACAGTCGTCTTTCTTCTCCATCACCCGGCCTTCCAGGCATTCCTGAGTCACACCGTTGGGGTCACCTGAGGGTCCAATTTGAGAAGGTGGCTTGACCTTGCAGATTGGCCAAGTGACAGTTCCTGATTCATGGAAATTCATGGGAGTCAAGCAGCCAAAGACCAAGTTTTAATTAGGTGTAAACTGCATGGCTTCGTCTGTCTTGCTCCTTGAAACCCATTACCTGACACAGTGCCTGACCCCTGGCAGGAGTCGGTGAACATTTGCCCAGCGAAGTACGATGTCCACGATTCAGCCTAGTGTGAAGCACTGCTCAAAACGTCATAAAGGTGATCTCACTCCAGAGTGAGTTCTTTGGATCCTTGGTGAGATCCAATGGGCCAGGTAACATTCCTCACTTGCTACTGAAATGTGTTTTTTGGGTTATCAAGAGGCACTTTTTAAAAAAAATTAAAGCACCAGTTCTCCAGTTTAGAAGTCAAATGTGCAGGATTCAGACATCTAAACGCTCAGTAAGATGTTGTCTTCACTGCAGAGAACATACGGGGCTCTGTGTACAATTCTGGTAATAGATATTTACTGAGCCCCTATTACATGCGGGGGGGTGGGGGCAGGGCACTACGCAGGGTACATGAGATGCCCAAAGGAGCAGAAAAGCCCTTACCAGCACAAGCAGAACCATCCCAGCAGCGATAAATGCTGTGACTACGGTGAGTTAGGGTAAGTGAACAGTGGATCCCACTGCCAGGAACTCACAGTCAAGTAGACAGCGATCCAACCGGATGTTAACACCAACTGGGGCCTGCTGGGCACTCTTGGCACAGTATCAAAAGTTAGCTTTTGATAACATGAAAAGAGAAAGAGAGAGGGAGAAAAAGAAATGTGTGATGGTTTAAAAAATTTTTTTATTAAGGTAAAAGATGTATAACATAAAACTGGCTATTTTAACCATTTTGCGTGCACGATTCAGTGGCATTAATTACATTCATTGTGTTGTACAACCACCCCCACTCTCCATGTCCAGAACTTTCTTGTCACCCCTGACAGAATCTCAGTACCCATTAAGCAATAACTCCCCACCCCCTTCATGATGATTTTTAAGTGTTTCCTATTTATATCCTACAACTAAACACCTAATAACATCTCATTTATTCAGGAATTTTTTTTTTTTTTCACATAAGTGGTCCCCCTGCCATGTAAACCAAACCCATGCACAGTGGGGAAACACAGCCACTCTGGCATACAGGTTCCTCCTAGGGAGGCCAGGGAGCCTTTAGGTATCTATAGTGTTTTATTCCTTTTAAAAAATCTGAAGATAATGTGATAAAATATTACCATTTGCCAGATCAGGATGGTGAGTACACAGCTGTCTACTGAATTATTTTCTGATGATCCAAAACATTTCACGGCTTTTTAAAAACTGCAAAACAGCACTTTTTCTGATAGTGACGAGCAGACAGAAACACACTCTCACTGTTTACAGGGGTTAGCACACAGGGCTCTGGCTCGCCCCCTCCCCCGCCGACAGCCACTACGCGCATGTTCCCTGCCGCTCTGCTGTCAAGAATCACTTCTTGCCGCTGTCAGCGTGCCTGTTTCTGCTTGCACCGTCTCTCCTAGGCGGCTGTGGCTGGGAATACAGCGCGTCAAATCTGGTAGAAGTGCCATGAAAACTGGAATTAGTAAGCTTGAAGGGAAACCCAGAGGGATTCTAAATAGGCAGGCTTTTTTAAAAAACTTTTTTTTTTTAACCGTCATTTGGTTTTTAATGCTGTTTTGGGTAGCTGGGTTTGCTAAATAAAATATTTCTAGTGGCGTCCTTGAGGGGCACAAATGGTTAAACACTTGGCTACTAAATGAATGATTGGCGGTTCAAGCCCACCCAGAGGTGCCTTGGAAAAAAGGCCTGTCGGTCTGCTTCTGACAGGTCACAGCCATGAAAACCCTATGGAGCACAGCTCTACTCCGCACACACGGGGTCGCCACGAGTCAGAGCCGACCTGACGGCTCCTGAGTAGTTAAGTAACGCTTCTGTGGTGAGCAGTCCAGGCAACAGCAGTATGGTGTATTGGAAAGGCAACTAACCTGGTGGTACCCAGGCTTTGGCAGTTTGGTTCATTCATTTACTCAACAAATACATTTATCGATCACCTACTATGTGCCAGGCACTGTGTTAGCTGCTGAAGGCAGAATAGTGAGTAAGACAGACAGGCACTTCGATTCTTGTGTGGGAGACAGGAAGTAAAGAAGCGAGACCACTCCATAAGGGATGATGCTGTGACTACAGGAAGTGAGAGTAAGCGGACAGAGTGAATCAGGTGGGGGGCCCTTCAGGTGGGGGGACAGGAAGTGCTCTGTGCCAGGTGGGCAGAGACGGGAAAGCCATTGCAGCAGAGCAAGCAGTCAGGGTGAAGCCCTGAGCAGGCATGAGGTTGAGGTATCACAGACCAAAGAAATCAGACAACAAAGAAATCAGGCAGCAGGAGAAGAAGAGTAAGGAGGAGGGATCGGAGGTGCGGCAGGAGAAGCAGGCATGGACCTTGAGGGGCTTGCAGGCCAGGACAGTGTTTGAATTTATTCTAAAATCCACTGGTGGGGCTTTGCAAATGGGACTGTCATTGGATTGAAAGGACAGGGGGTGCAGGATGAAGTGGTGTTGAGCGGAAGAGGAATTACAGTAGACTTTCAGGTTTGGGGCACAGCCACATGGTGAATAGGGGGCTGCTGACTGAGAAGGGGGATACTGAGAGAAGAGATCTGAAAAATCAGGAATCCTGGAGACACTAGGTACCCGACTGTTGCTGGGGAGAGGTCAGGGCTGGAGCTGTTAGTGGAAGGCAGAGTGTGCAGACACAAGAGGCCAGGTGGGTGCTGGAGGCCGGCCCACGGAAGTGTGGGGAGAAGGGTGTGCAAGAACAGCCCAAGCTGTAGGCCGAGACCAGGAGAGCAGGGCAGAGATGAGAAAACACAGGCCCACGGAACAGAAAGTTCCCAGGGCAGTGGCCAGATGGTCAGCAGTTCAAATCCACCAGGCACTCCTTGGAAACTGTGTGCGGCAACTCTACTCTGTCCTATAGGGTTGCTATGAGTCAGAATTGACTTGATGGCACAGGGTTTGGTTTTTTGGTTGGCTGAATGGTCGAGCAATGCTTAGGAGAAGAAAAAGCAGGCAGAGAAGCTGCGCCTCCGGACTTAGCAAGATAGAGGCCACTGGCGATACAGACAAGAAAAGTTTGGCTGAGGAGTGTGAATGAGTGCGAATGCCTGTGTCCTCTGTGAAGTGAGTTGTTGCCAGTTGTCGTCAAGTCCATTCCAACTCATAGCGGCCCCATGCAATGAGTAGAACTGCCCCGTACTGTTACTTAACAGTTAAAATGCCCAGGGAGAAGAGAAATTGTAATAAAGGAAGCTATGTTATAGGGTCGCTATGAGTCGGAATCGACTCCACGGCACTGGGTTTTTTTTTTTTTAATGTTATCTGGTAGTTCCTCTGTCCAACAAGTGTGGTCATTAGTATACTTTCACATAAAAATTGTTAAGGAGTTGGAATCAACTCAACAGCACCTGGTTAGGAGTTGCTGGGTGGCACAAATAGCTAACTGCCGCGCCACTGACAGAAAGGTTGGTAGTTCAGACCCACTGAGATGCCTCGGAATAAAGTCCTGGTGATCTGCTTCCGAAAGGTCATAGCCATGAAAACCCTATGGAGTACAGCTCTATTCTGAAATAACATGGGATCGCCTTAAGTCGGGATCGGCTTGATGGTAACTGGTTACTGGTATTGTTGTTTTATACTGTCGAGTCGACTCCAACTCATAACAACCGCATGTGACAGAGTAGAACTGTTCCACAGGGTAGTCTAGGCCGTAATCTTTTCAGGAGCAGATCTCTAGGTCTTTCTCCTGCAGAACCTCTGAGTGGGTTTGAACTGCCAACCTTTCAGTTAGCAGCGAGCGTTTAACTGTTTGCACCACCAGCATTCCAGATTATTGATGTCCAAAAACCAAGCGTGTTGCCTTGGAGTTGGTTCTGGCTTATAGGACCCTGTAGGACAGTAAAACTGCCCCACAGGGTTTCCAAGGCTGTAATCTTTACGAAAGCAGACTGCCACATCTCTTTCCCTCAGAGTGGCTGGTGGGTTTGAACTGCCAACTTTTCAGTTAACAGCCGAGCACTTTAACCACTGTGCCACCAGGGCCCAGATTACTGGTACACAAATTATTAAATCAGTCAAGGAAACTCCATGAAAATATAACACCTAAGCTTCTTACCTGTATCCATTGCTGTCAAGTCGATTCTGACTCATAGCATCCCTGTAGGACAGAGAACTGCCCCACAGGTTTTCCAAGGAGCAGCTGGTGGATTTGAACTGTCGACTTTTTGGTTAGCAGCTGAGCTCTTAACCACTGTGCCACCAGGGCTCAGCTGACCCGGATTATAGAATGCCATCATAATAGTACCAAGAGGTGCTTTGTAGCTTATTGTCCTGGGTCAATCCAACACATGGCGATGCCAAAGACCCTTTAGAAGTTCTTTCTAAATGCACTGCAGATTCGAATACAGCTGAGTGGTCACTTGTCAGCTTGGTTGGGTCATTCTGAGTCCTTAGTTGTCGTGTACTCTCTTACCCACACTGTAAGGACAGGTCACCCTTGCACAGGCCAGAACGGAATGTGAGATGATAATAGAAATTTACATACCGTGTTCAGGGAACTTTCTAAGGTTACATGAAATGTTTATTTCTCTTTAGCTATCATCTCTGCCAATGGAAAGCTGACCCCAATGTTAAGTCTAAAACATTTATTAAGAAATACTTCATATCCACAAAACACGCACCAAGGCTGTTCCAAGGACACCTGTGAACCACCACTCATCCTAATGAAGCACCACCACGCAGACGAGCCACCACGCAGACGAGCCACCACGTAGCCCCTCTAATTGCCGCCTTGTCCCTGTCCTCCAGACGCAGTCACTGCCCGAATTTTCAGCCAAGGTTATTAAGTGCCAGAGAGGGACCAACACCCCTGTATAAAGAGCCCTCTTTATGTATTTCCCTACCGCCTGTTGACTGTTCCTTTGAAGCAACTGAGGCTAGAGACCGTCGCACTACTTTGAGCTTTTCTTTTTTTCTTTTACTAGTTCAGATTAGCAAGAGAAAGACCTGGCAATCTGCTCTTGTAAAGATTAACCCATTGCTGTGGAGTTGATTCTGACACATAGCGACCCTATAGGACAGAGCAGAACGGCCCCATAGAGTTTCCAAGGAGCGGCTGGTAGATCTGAACTGCTGACCTTTTGGTTAGCGGCGTATCACTTAACCACTGCGCTGCCAGGGCTCAGACCAGACCAGCTGCCATTGAGTCCACTCAATTCCGGGATGCAATTCCGCTGTCACATGGGGTCTCTAAGAGCTGGAAATCACTGATGGCACCTAGCAACAACAACAGCTGAGATTAAGCTGGCACCAGTGTGAGATACAAATACGACAGGCTCGGAGGCAGTGTGACAGACAGTCTACATATGGGGAACGTGAACATTCTGCGTACTACAGCTCTTGCCCTTGCCCACGGGCTGCCCCACCTCACTTTGGTTTAACCTTGCCTGAAGAACTCCAGGCAGCTGACAAACAGCCTTTCCTCGGGCCCAGGAGGCAGATGGATGATTCCCTCCTCTCAGTGAAAAACTGAAACCCCTCAATGAGGAGCGAGTAGCTCAAGGTCAAAGAGGTAGACAAAGGAAAGCAGGGAATAGCGCCAAGACTCCTGGCTCCAGAGTTTCCTCACTGCCGTTCACTGCATTGATTATCATACATTAAACAGAACCACAGCTGACAAATGCCAGCATAACCTGACAAAAGAAGGGTGAAGGGGGAGGCAAGGTGAATAAAACTCGTCAAGATCCTTTCACATCCTAAGTCAGTGGTTTGCAAATTTTGGTGTATGTCAGAGCCACCTGGGGGACTTGTTGAAGACATTGACTCCCACGGCCCACTTTAGACTGCAAACCAGCAAACACCAAACCAAACCCACTGCTGGCAGGTTGATTCCCACTCACAGTGACTCTACAGGACAGAGTAGAATTCCCCCTTTGGGTTTCCAAGGAGCGGCTGGTGGATTTGAACTGCCGAACTTTTGGTTAGCCATCGTAACTCTTAACCATTGCACTACCAGGGCTCCACCATAATTCCTACAGGGGGGCTCCATGAGATATTTTAATGCACACCTAGGTTTGAGAGTCACTGTCCTAAGCAATTCTCGTAGACTGCTTTGGAGTTCAATCTTTTGTGTGTATGTTGTGTGTAGAGGTGGGGAGGTAAGCTGGAGGCAGGGTTTAGGTTCTGTCGGTTGCCATGGAATCGCAAGATTGGGACCCCATGTGTGTCAGAGCAGAGCTGTGCTCCGTAGTTTTCAATGGCCGACTTTTCAGAAGTAGATCACCAGGGCTTTCTGTTAGCAGCTGAGCGCATTAACCCTTTGCATCACCCAGGGACTTCTTAGGTTCTAAACCAGAAAAAAGCCAAAAAACTAACCCATCGCCATTGAGTCAATTCTGACTCATAGTGGTCCCATGGGACAGAACTGCCCCATAGGGTTTCCAAGGCTATAAATCTTTATGGAAGCAGACTGTTGGGTTCAAACCACTGACTTTTCAGTTAGCAGTCAAGTGCTTAACCACTGCATCACCAGGGCCTACAGCCTTGGTAACCCTATGGGGCAGTTCTACTCCGTCCTATAGGCTTGCTATAATATGGAATCAACTTGAAGGTTTTTGTTCTGCTGTTTGCTTCTCAGGCCTGTGATCCTTTCATTTCACAATGCCACCGGCCATTTCATCTTCAGCAGTCCCCTGGAGGGTAAAGTTCAGAAAACATCCTGGACTATTTCAAACCTCCAATTCAGAAGACAGTACACTTTGAACTGAGATTTAAAAAAAAAGATTAGAAGCATACCTTATCTGCAGAGTTGGAGACCAAAAATAACCACCAAGGCCCCAGGCAGTGAAAAGGAGGCGGAGATAAAGTATATTAAGAGTAGTATGTCCAATCTGACCCATTATCATTTCAGGTTATTTAAATATATTTCATAGTTTCCTTCCTACTGCAGTTACCATAAGGTCATTTTAATAAAAAAGATACTCATTCTTTCAGAGGTAACAGCTTGCCAGAAAAGAGAACAAATCTCAGAAAAGGCCTCCCTCCACGCCTGCCTCTGAAATGCCCCATTCTGCAGCTTGGGAAGGTCACAGGTGCTAAATGACCAAAGTTCATCAAGAAACAACCCCTGCTGTGACAGGTTAAGCATTACCATGAGCCGAATACCTTACCAGGCACTTTGCATGCATAATATCTTTGAATCTTTACAAGTCTATGTGAAAGTGCTGCTATTATCTCCATTTCACAAATTGGGAATTTTAGAGGGTTTGCTACTTTGCCCAAAGTCACCAGTTATGCTTTGCGAGGAGATATCTGAATGCTTACTACCTACCGCCAAGTACTGTTCCAAACATCTTTCATATAGTAGCCCATTTAACCCTCATAATAACCTTATGAAATAGGTGTCATTGTTATGCCATTTTACAGATGAGAAAAGTAAAGCACAAAGTTGTTAAATAGCTCACTAGGCTCACACAGGGAGTTAGTGGCAACCCCAGAAGGGAATTTAGGGGGAAACCCTAGTTCTCAACTTTCAGCCTACACATCACAATCACCCGAGGGGTTGTTATTATGCAGATGGCAGGCCTTAGTTTCTGATTCGGCGGGTCTGGGGTAACACCTGAGAACCTGCATTTCTGACAAGCTCCCAGGTGATGCTGATAGTCAGGGCACCTCTGGAGTTTGCTCTCTAAATCGCTGAGCAGCATATTCTACTGGCTACCAGAAGTACACACACGCCTTTTTACTTTTTTGTTTGTTTTGTTTTTTAAATTCCTCGGGAGAACCATTTGCGATAATAATAAAAATAACTCCTAGAATTTCAGAGGTGACTTCCTATGAAGTGAACAATAGCTTTTTGCTAGTCAAGTCCTGTAAGGACACTCATTTGCCCTTTAACTAGGTACTGGGGGACGGTGCGTTTTCTGTTCTTTAACTTTCTTCGCGGAATCGGGACGTGGACGTGGCTGGGCCACGTGCGCGGGGATGCAGCCCGCAGGTCCCGCCAACCTAGGCCGCCCTCAGACTTGGGGCAACCGAGTGACCAAGGGCGGCGTCATCCCGAGACGGAGACGGCACAGCAGCTCCCCCGTGGCTGCCCGCCACTCCAGGCTTATTTAGGTTTTCTCGATTCCCTCTGTTCACTGTGGACAGGCTCACACCTTACATCTACCCTCAGGAGAGGAACCAAACTCTGCCAAGTTCTCTCCAAGGGCAAAGGCCGGGCAGCGGCCAGGGCAGATCTTTAAGATGGAGACTCGACGAGCGCGCCCTCCCGACCCGCGGCCATCTTGCGCCCAGGGCGCTCCTCGTGGTCGGCCGGGAAGGGCGCGGTCCCCCACACACCCGCCCCGCCGGGCTCTCCGGGCCGGGCTCTCCGGGCCGGGCTCTCCGGACCGCGCTGCTGCCCGGGCGGGAGTGGCTCGTGCCGCCGCAGGTGTGGTGGGCTGGTATCGGGGGCGCCGCTGCGAGCGCCAGGGTCGTCCCCGGAGCCGAACCCCGGGCTGGGCCGCCCCCCACTGGGCTGCCTGCGGCTTCTGGGGGGCTTTCTTGGGGGCCACACCGCTGGCCTGTTCACCGGCCCGCCGAGCGCCGAGCTGCCGTGGCCTTCCTTCCGGAAAAGGGCGGTCGCGCAGGAAAGGGGTCCTCCGAAGCGCGGCGGCGGCAGCGGTGGTTTTAGCCCCGGGACAAACAGTTGCTACACAAAGTGAAACTTGCTGCGGGCGCCTTACCACCGCTTCCGCCGAGCCCGGGGACTCTGGGGCCCGCCCGTCCGCGTTCCCCTGGGGGACTCTCGGGCCCACCCCACGGCCCTTTCCGGAGCGACCCGGCGCCCCCGTCCCGGTTCCCATGCGCCCCGCCCCCTGGCTGATCCCACGGCCTTCCCCAGAGCGACCCGACCGCCCTCTCACGTCCCCGAGCGACCCGCTTCGCGCGCGCTCTGCCCTACCGGGCGCAGAGACCCTCGAGACCCTCCCCGGAGCGACGCGGCGACCCCTCCCCGGTCCGCGTGCGCCTCCACTTCCCGCGCTCCCCGCCTCTGCCGGCGGGCGAGGCCCCTTCGGCCGATCCCAGGGCTCTCCTCGGAGCGACGCGGCCGCCCCTCTCCCGGTCCTCGTGCGCCCCCTCTCCCCGCGCTACCCCCCTGGGCGCCGAACCCCCCCCCCCACCACGGCCCACCCCAGGGCGGCGCGGCTCCACTTGCCGTGCCCCGGAACACCGAGACTCCCACAGCGCTCCCCGGCGCCCCCTCCGAGCCCCCGTGCGCCTCCGTTTCCCGCGCTCCCCGCCCTGGGGCGCCGAGACCCCCCCACGGCCCACCCCGGAGCGGCGCGGCCGCCCCCCTCCCGGTCCCCGCGCGTCTCCACTTCCCGTGCCCCGGAACACCGGGACTCCCGCAGGCTCCCCGGCGCCCCCTCCCAGCCCCGTGCGCCCCCGTTTCCCGCGCTCCCCGCCCCCCGGCTCCGAGGCCCGGCCCCGCCCCGGCCGCAGGCCCCGCCCCGCCCCGCCCCGCCCGGCCGCGGTAATTGCAGGTTGGGCTGTGACTCACCGGGGCCCGCCCGGCCGGTTCTTAAGCGGCGGCGCGCGGGGCGGCCGGGGTCTCGGTGCGCCGCGGAGCAGCCTGCTGTCCTGCGCCTCACCGCTTCCTCGCACTCCAGGTCGGCGGGTCCCTTCGGCTGCTGCGACTGAGAGTTGTGTTTCCGAGGGATTGAGGAGAACCTCCCGGGAACCGAAAATGCCGAAACCAGTAAGTGGCCCGGTGCCAGCGCTGGGCTGGGTGCGGCCGGCGTATCTTCGAGGGGAGCGAGTTACCTGGACGCGCGTGGGGCTGCTACCTGTAGGACAGGGCTCGCTTCCAAACGGAGGGAGGACGGCGACGGGGACTTGGCCCCTCTTTGTTATCTGCTGACTCTTTTGTGGGCTGTGATGCCTTTCTTTCTACAGTCTTTCTTTGTGAACCATCTTCCCTCCCTCCCCGGTTACGGTCTTTTGAAAAAATTAGAATTTCCACTTTTACACGGCTTCAGTGTGTTTTAAAAGTGTTTTCGAATGCAATTTTGAAGCTTCTTAAAAAAAGAAAAGCTGTCTGGATCGCAGCAAGAGCTCCGGACGACGGATAGGAACTCCCAGTTCCTTCTAGCGTCCGAAAGCGAACGTAACCCAGACTTCCCTTGAAATTCGAACGGCGCCAGGGAGAGGGGACACGCCTTTCTGGCCCGCAGTGTCGCCCCAGTCCGTTTTACCCAAGCTGCGTTCTGTGGACGGGAATTTGCTGGGGGCAGCAGGACTCCGTCTCTGGCGGAGGCTTAGTAATGGGCTTGACTTGCAGATGAAGGCGGCCGGTGGAGTTTGGTCCGGTGGCCCCCTGGGCCTCTCCGGCCTCGCACTCCTGGTCAACATCAGCTGATTACGGCACTGCTGAACCCTGCTGCTCTGTTCGCTTTAATCTGATTTGTGCTCAGGTCCGGGGTTAGATCGGGGACCAGGTGTGGAGCGTTAGGCTTTCTTTTAAATTGTGGGAACAGCCAGGCTCTTTGGGACTGACTCGTTTTAGAAAGCTGTATCCACTTGCTTTAACACAGGTGAACTGGCCAGGAGACACTGAGGAAAGGGCTTAAAATGTTTTGGTTGAATTTGAATAACAATGGAGAAAATAAACTTCGGTCATTACAATTTGAAATAAAAGGTAAATAGGGAGTTTATTGCTAGTTTTTCAAACAAGTTAATTCTATAATCATCATACTTAGGTACTTTTTAGATTCCCCAAAAGCAGTTCTTTTACTGTTACATTTATTTTATTGGTGTTAATGGATACAGAAGGCAATGCTGTTTTCGCCTACGTTACATCGTCAAGTTGATTCATTCATGAAGATTTTTTTTTCTCCTACACAAAATTCTTCTTTTCATTTCAGACTTGCAGGAGGCACACACCACCCAGGCTTTGCGCTGTCAATGATATAAAACCCCCTTCCTCAGGGCCCAGCTCAGGAAGCACGTGATTCAGAGGAGTCAAGAGATCATTGTTTTGACTGTGGTTTTCTTTATTTAAAATAGAGATGAAGAGCTTAGCTTTTAAGATATCACTCAGGAAAATCCACAAACCTGTTTCCTGTCACTACGGTTCTTATTTCTTAGGATGAACGGTAATTTTTTTAATCTTTATTTTTTGTTAGGTATGTTTTAATTTCGGTTTGTTTAGAAAATTTTTTTATAATGAATCAGAAACTTAGCAAAAGTTCTGATAAACTGAGAATAGTTCTCGAGTTGCTAAGGAGGACGGGGCCGTCACCTTGCATGCGGGAATCTGAATAGCCAGGGTAGCTTTTTGAGACACTCTATTTTGTATAATATTGAAAAATTAGAAATAGCAGATGTTTTTGAGAAGTCAGTAAAAGGCCAGCTCCACCTGTTTGCAGTAGGAAATTCCTGCCTGCCGCCTTTTTGGCAGGGGAAGGTCTTGGAGATTTTGCCTGGTAAGAGAAACACACTTATTAAGCCTTTCTTTGTGTGATGCGTATTAGGGCCATCCCACAGATCACTGAGAAATGCTTAGTGGCCTTCAAACATATGCGTATAGTGCCTCTCAGGTGCTGTTATAGAGCATCTAGTTTGTTTGTTTTTCTGCCTCAGTAAATGTGAAATCCAACGCTTCCACCAGGTTCCGTAGATGTGTTCTTTAAACACATCTTTGAAGGTTCTTGATTCTAACTGTTCAAGCCCAAACTAAGAATTTTGTTAGGAGTCTTCAGTATGACTTGATGTTTAACAGCCCAGTTACCTATAAAGATGGAGACATCCGACTTACTGGGATTTTGCATTCCTTACAATCATTAACCTGTGAAGAATTCATCAGGCAGAGTAATCTTGGTTGCTTTGTCTAAACTGAGTCAGCCGACAGTGTTACCCAAAAAGCGGTATAAATGAGATACTGATTCGCTGTGCGTCCTCTTCATACTGCTTCTTGAGTCACCACTTGTTAAAAAAAGTGAGTGTTCATTCACTCGGCAAACACCTGCGGGCAGGTAACCTGCAGGTGGATGAGCCGGATTCATGGCCCCAGGGAAGCTTTCCAGTCTGGTTTTTAACCCAAGACACACACAAATGTTGAAATAGAAACTGGAAAACTTGGCAAAGTGCCCTAAAACAGTGCCCTCAACAGTCAGTGGCCTGATGGGGAGGACCAAAGAAAAGTAGTATGGCAGCCGCGGCTTGCACGGCTTGCACTAGAGCCGTGGGCGGCCTGATCAGCCAGGCCCTCCAAGGGGGGGGGGCACACCTGTGTATGGCTGGCCCTGGCTGGTTTTGCTTTTCCCACAGCTGCCTGGGGCTCATTCATGGGCAGCTGGTAGACTTCCAGGAAGAGTGATTTGGGGGTCTCAGGGCACAGTGCCAGGAGCTGGTTCAGGAAACAATCTCTGTCCTAAGGATTAGGGTGAGTGTGGAGTACCTCCTCCCTCCTTCCTTTCCCCCACACTTGCTTTCTTCATTGTTATAGGAGACACGGGCCATTAGAAAGACATGGGACGTTGGAAAACCCCTGCCATCAAGCCCAGCAGTGAAAAGGGCGTTGCCTTCGAGGCCTGTGATCAGCTTAGCGGGCTGAGCCTTATTCAGGTGGTAGAAACAGAAGCCTTAGTGGTCCTTTCTACAGTGGTTCCATACTTGTTTCTAACGCAAAAGTGGATCTACCCTTCATTAAGACAACTGTGAAAGTGTGTTCAAAATTCTGTGTAAACTGAGACAATCACCTCTGAGATTCCCTTCCTCTCTGAGAGTACACGGCCTCTTCCATGGTGGAAAAGGTAATCCACTGTGCTGAATGTTTTTGCAGGACAGAATTTGATGATATGTTTTCCATGGGCCCCACCTGTTGAGATGGGTGCACAGGGTCTGTTTTCTGCACCCCCGTCCTCCTTCACCATGGGTGGTAGGTGATTTCGGGAGCTAAGGTTGGGCCCTGTGGGGCGAGAAATGCTGGCTGGGAGTGTGGTCACTTGCCGTTGTCACACTGTAGGGCAGGAGGATGAGTCTGATTGCCCACTCATCTGCGAGCTTGGCAACATTTAACGTGCTGGTCCTTGTTCTGGGTGTTGACGGCACCGACGTGCACAGACACAGAAATTGTCTCTGCCGCCCTGGATTAACAGTTTGGGAGGGAGGCAGGCAGTTGTCACAGAGTTAACATAGAACTGCAGCTCTGGAAAGTTGCCTCATGACAGGTACACTGGTGCTGTGGGAGTATCTACAAGGGTGTGTGTGTGGTTGGGGGCGGGGCAGGGGTCCTTATCAGAGAAGTCAGCAGAGGCCCGCCTGAGCAAGGGACGATTGTGCAGAACAATGCAGAGAATGAAGGGGTGGTCTCTGGGTGAAAGGGGAGCAGAGGACGCACCAGGCTGCGGGAACAGCATGTACAAAGGCCCTAAGGTGGGAGGGAGGAGGATGAGCTTGGGGTATCAGATGGAGACCAGGGTGGTTGGGGAGGAAGACAGAGGTCAGGCTATGCACAGCCACATAGGCCCTGCCAAGGTGTTTTTGAGCTAAACCCAGTGGGAGACATTGAAGGGTTTTGACAGGAAGGAAGTAACACAATCAGGTCTGCCTTTTGAAAAGTTCATCGCAGCTGTAATATGAGCGCCTGCAGGAGGAAGGAGGGTAGGAGAGGATACGGTAGACTGTTGTATTCCAGAGAAGAGATGGTGGTAGCTTGGACCAAGATGGTGGTGGTAGAAATGGAGAGAGGTGGATGTATTTAGGAAGTAAAATTGGTTAAGACTCGGGGATGGATGTGCAGGGCTTGAGGGAGAGGGCGGTGTCCAGGCTGAGTTCTGGTTTCTGGCTTGCGTAACTGCATGGGTGATGGTGCCCTTCACCAAAAAAGGAGCCCTGGGAAAGGACCAAGTTTGGGGAGAAGGTTAAAAAAACAGTGGCTGGCAACCCATTCTCAGTCATGGTGACCCCATGTATGTCAGAGTAGAACTGTGCTCCAGAGGGTTTTTAATGGCTGATTTTGGGAAAGTAGATCGCCAGGCCTTCGGCAGTGCCTCTGGGTGGACTCCAACCTCTCGGCTAGCAGCCGAGCGCTGTTAACCAGTCACATCACTCAGGGACTGAGGGGAGGTGGTTAAGAGTTTGGTTATGTACATACTGTTAAAAGTTGTGACTGGTTGATGAAAGTGGTCCTCATTATAACTGTCCCCTACCCCAGTGTATGCAAATACTAGACTCACTAAGCTACAGTTCTTTTAAATCCAAGTAAATTAAGACAATCCAGTAGCTTCTTAATGTTTCCCCTGGGTATGTGCACACCAGTCCACACATAAAGTGAGAAGTTAGGGTTGGTTTAGCACAGTGGTCTCCATCTTTGGTGTGTGTCATTATCTGGGGACACTCCCAGACCCTTCTCAGCATGACTCAATGGTGAGTCTGATGGGCACCAGAGTTTGAGAACTTCTGATTTCACAGGAAAAGAACAGCCTTGAGTATATATGTTTTTCTCTGAACCCCAACAGTCAGGCCCTATTGACTATATTGAGAGTGCTTGTTGCGTGGGCAGGGACCAGTGAGAAAGGAAGCCCAGTGTGGCTCAAATGTTTTCATTTCAGGGGAAACGCGCTCAGGGACTGGGGTGTGGATGTACAGCCTCTCCTGAAGTTTCAGCTTAAATGCCAAGGGTGTCATTTATGGGTGTCTGGACAAAGGAGGGGTGGGAAGAAGGAGACAGCTGAACGGGGATCCAACTGCAGGAAGACAAGGCCAGCTAAGGCCTCCTTGAGGATCTCTGATTTGAGCTTGTCCCTCCAGGGAGTCCAGCTGCAGAGCTTCATTTGGCAGCAGCCTGTGCGCTCTCAAATTTTGGCTCTCTTTGTTTTTAAAAGAGAAAAAGAGGCTAGACAGTCCCTATTAAGTCATAGAGAAGAGAGATCCTACCCCTTTCCTCTTTTCTTCCTCTCTCACGTCCTCCACACTGACCTTGTTTCTTCGTTGCTGTCCTAAATTATAGCATTGGGATTTCTAACAGATTTTTGAATAATTTTATTAATGTTTATAGTTGGGGAAAGGAAAAGGATACCACTTATTCTTCATGAATTCTTTTTCTTGTTTATTTAATGTATTTTTACTTAGCCATAAAACTTGTGTCTGTCTTGACAATTTGGAGATTCTTAGGCTGGGGTAGTATTCCTGCTTTCTTAGAGTGTTCAGTCATTTTCACTCTGCAGTGTGAAGCAATCTCATTCCACACTCAGTTGCTTTCAAAGTCAGCGAATGCTTTTTTTTTTTGGTAATTGTAAAAATAGAACACAACGCCTGCCAATTTAACGTTTTTCTCATGTACAGTTTTAGTGACATCAGTTACGTTAATCGTGTTGTGCCGCCATCTCGGGCCGCATTTAGAGTTAGCTCTTATATTTTATTTCATTTTTGTAGTAACTATACTACTGATTCCCCTCCTGTTCCAATTAGTGTTTAGTTTGAGCGCTGTGTGTTTGCCAGTGCTTGTTATGTATAGGATATTTATTGAGCAGAACAGAAGATCACAGTGTTTTTCTTTTCACGTAGTGTCTGTTGACTTAAAGATCGTTTTCCAGAGTTCTGCTAATAGTGTTTTTAAAGGATAAAACTGTAGCACTGTAAAATGGCATAGAGACTTTTCAGTAAAATAAAATGCCTATCATATAGTTGGAAACCCTGCTGGTTCAGTGGTAAAGAGCTACGGCTGCTAACCAAAAAGGTCAGCAGTTCGAATCCAGCAGGTGCTCCATGAAAACTCTGGGGCAGTCCTACTCTGTCCTGTAGGGTCGCTATGAGTCGGAATAGACTCGACGGCAACAGGTTATTATATAGTTAATATATGTTGTTTTTCCAAATAAAATAAAAATGCAAAGAGCTGTGAAAAGAATGATTTCATAATTTATTCACTGTTTTCTTATAGTTGGCCAAGATATTTAGCCTCTGTGAGCCTCAATTTTTTCGTCTGTAAAATAGGAGTAAAAAAATTTTTTTAAGTGAAAAAAATGTTACATAAAATAACCGGAGACAAAGCTTCTGACTGGGAAATGCCGGTGATTTATTTTCAGGTACTGTAAGCTTTCAGTGTGTCTTGTGTGCTGTTTACCCAGATACCTGTTTTTCGAGCTTTTCAGTGTAACCTGTAGGTTAAAGCTTTGGGTTTTAGTTCTCGAGTTCCCATAAACTAGGTGAAGTTTGTCAATAGGCCTTCTAAGGGAAAGCAATATGAAATGATTGGTTTATTTAGGAAAAGGGAACACTGTAACTTTGTGTCCTTGATTTCCTTTTCATCCTTATGTCTTCTAGTTGTCAGAATTCTCTTAAACAGGTCTGCAGAGTTTCTTCATTTATTGAAGCCCTGCTGTATGCCCATATGTGCCAGGTGCAGGGGCTGTCAAAATAAGTAAGATAGGTTTTTGCCTTTAGGGAATTCTTAGTCTAATAGGAGAAGCAGGTAACAAACAGAGAGAGAGAATTACAGCCTGGTTGTAAGTGCTTTAAGACAGACATAGACAGAAGGTTAGAGTGCCCTGAGGAGCAAGGGATCCCTGGGTTTTGAAAACTCCTTTTAACCTAAGGTTGGCAGTTTAAACCCACACGGCCGTGCTACAGAGGAAAGGCCTGGCGATCTGCTTCCGTAAAGATTACAGCAGAGAAAACCCCGTGAGCAGTTCTGTTGTGTACCACGTGGGTATACCATGAGTCAGAAGGCAACGGGTTTGGTTTTTGGGTCTGAGGAGCAAGGAAAACCCCCTGGCTGGGTGGTGCTCTGGCTGGGTGGTGCTCTGGGTGGGTGTTGAGCAGGGGCTCCCCAGGTGCACAAGGGCAGAGGGTGTTTCCAGCAGTAAAGGTCAGCTCTGTTGTCCTTGGACGATGACACACTCCATTCTCTGAGCCGTTTTAATACCTTCAGGTAAATGGTGGTGCTGCTCCTAAGGAGGTTGAAGCCCGTGTTAACACAATAATTATGCTTTTAATCTGACGTAATTGAGAAAACAAATTTTAAAAGCAAAAAAAAAAAAAAAAAATTTTTTTTCTGATTCTGAGCCATTATTGATAAAAGATAGGAATGAATACCATCTGAAGATCAAACTACAATAGTCAATGTATCAGATTTTACTTCTTTTTTTAAGTTTGAAGTCACTTCCTGCTTTCCTAATCTTTTTTTCTACTTTTTCCTGAGAGAGAGCAATTAAAAATTGACTCGACGGCATCATGTTTTTGTTTTATATTAACAGTTGTCATATCAGGTATTGAAAATAATTGTTTTTGCTTTAGGACCAGGTAGACCAATTCGCCCTAGGACTGAATCTGGCTCTGGCCAGTTTTTGTATGGTCTGCCAGCTTAGAAAGGAGCCCCAGCGGTACAGGGGTTAAGTGCTTGGCTGCTAACTGAAAGGCTGGTGGTTCGAACCCGCCACCTGTTCCCACGGGAGAAGGATGAGGCAGCCGGTTTCCGTAAAAGTTTTACAGCCTTGGAAATCCTTTGGAGCAGTTCTTCTTTGCCCTAGAGGGTTGCTGTGAGTCAGAATCAACTGGGTAACAGGCTTGGCTTTGATAACCAGCTAAGAGTGGTTTTTGTGTTTTTAAAGGGTTGTTAAAAAGAAGAGAAATGTGCAACAGAGACCAAATATAGCCCCTCAAAACAAAAACCAAGCGCATGGCTGTCCAGTCAATTCTGACTCACAGTCACCCTGGAGGACAGAGTGGAACTGCCCCATCGGCTTTCCAAGGAGCGCCTGGTGGATTTGAACTGCCGACCTTTTGGTTAGCAGCCGTAGCACTTAACCACTATGCCACCAGGATTTCCAAATATAGCCCACAAAGCTTAAATTATTTACCACGTGGCCCTGTACAGAAGAAATTGGCCAGCCTCTGCTTTAGGATAAAAATATTGTTAAGCAGTTGTTATAATTTTGTGTATGTTTTATATACAGCCGTCATGGCTAACTAATAATATCTGGAAGCAGATCTACCTCATTAGTTCTGTTTTTGAAAAATTGTTCTCAAAGAATAAAGACTCTGTTTTGTTAGCCAGTCTTAAGTGCATCGTGAGCTTGGAGCCCGGACATCTATTGTAAAAGCTGTCACCGAGGAGCAAGCTTTGTTGTTGCTGAGGTAATTTTTTAAACAAGGCTGGTATTCGTGGTGGTTCTTTGTTTCTGTAGAGAAAGTGGCAGTATCTTGTGTCACACTTGTTGCTAAGCCATTGTGTAATGGCACATATTTGGCATATGCTAAAGGAAAGCAATTTGTACCTGATATATATATATTTTTTTGAGTTGGAAAAAGAATGATATACAAATAGGTTGCTTTTTTATCATTGATAATTTAAAATTAACTTTTGACCATGTGTATACATTAGTTTTCTGACAGTAGTTGGCTTTATAATTTCACCCTTGATTTAGACCACTCCAGGACAGAGACAGAAACCCTGGTGGTGTAGTGGTTAAGTGCCACGGCTGCTAACCAAAGGGTTGGCAGTTCGAATCCCCCAGGCTTTGCTTGGAAACTCTGTGGGGCAGTTCTACTCTGTCCTATAGGGTCGCTATGAGTCGGAATCGACTCGACGGCACTGGGTTTGGTTTTTTTTTTTTTAAGGTAGAGATTTGTGCCTGACGCAGACGGTTTGCTCTTGGCTACTAATCATAAGGTTGATGGTTTGAACTTATCCAGCAATACTGTGGAAGAAAGCCCTGGCGATCTGCTGCCATAAAGATTATAGTCAAGAAAACCCTATGGAGCTTAGCTGTACTCTGTAACACATGAGGTCACCATGAGTCGGAACCTGCTCCTAACAACAACCCAAACCAAACCCGCTGCCTTCAAGTCGATTCCAATTCATAGCAACGTTACAGGACAGAGTAGAACTGCCCCATTGGGTTTCCAAGGAGCAGCTGGTGGATTTGAACTACCAACCTTTTGGTCAGCAGCTGAATGCTTAATCACTGCGCCACCAGGGCTCCAAAACAACAACAGTGGGTAATCTTGGGCCAGTTTCTTAACCGCCCTCTGCTTCCTCATCTGTGAAACAAGATAAGGAGAGCACCTAGTGATGAGGGTCATGAGATAACACACAGAAGGTGATTGGCCCTGGGCCTGGTACTGGTCACCCAGGCCTGTGTGTTTCTATTTATCTTTGTTCTCTATCACCATTAAAGTCAGACCAAACTTAGAAAAAACTTGGACTGTAACTACTAAATTCTAATCTGATTAAAAGCTTTTAGTATCTCATGATGGTCATTCTTTTTTTTCTCACTTAAACAGCCTAATAAAATAATGCAATAAATATTTTACTTTTTTGTCCATTTGCTGATAGTGAACATGACTCACATCCATCCACAAAATTCATTCATTCATTCAACACACAGAGTGCCTACTATGTGCCAGGTCCTGGGGATGCATTGTTGAACAAAAAGGGCAAAATACCACATTGCAAGAAATGGGCAAGACAGATACGGTCATGCACAGCATAACGTCTGTTCGCGAACGTCTGACCACATATACGTCCGTGGTCGCATAAAGTTACAATAGAGTTCCGAAATCCTGATAGGAGAATGGGATGAAGCAGAGGTGACTGCATGTAGTGAGTGCCAACAGCCAGATACATTAGATGAAATACAGTACCGTATGTGTACAGTATCTAGGCTGTTTAGTCAATACAGGTGCACTACAGTATCCCATATAGCTTTGATGCCCGTTGCAAAGTAACACCCGTTTGTTATTACAAACCGTGTGTACGTACCTCAGGTTTTTCATAGGCGTTACCAGGATTGGGTTGTAACTATGGGTTGTACATAAGTCGGACACTGATAACCTGGGGATTGCCTGTATGTAATATGGTGTTCGCACAATGTCCAAATCAGGTAATGCAGTTCACAGACATATCATGGACATTGGAGCCCTGGTGGTTCAGTGGCTAAGAGTTCGGCTGCTAACTAAAAGGTTGGCAGTTCAAATCCACCAGCTGCTACTTAGAAACCCTATAGGGCAGTTCTGCTCTGTCTTACAGGGCTCCTATGAATTGGAATCAACTCAGTGGCAGTGGGTTTGGTTTTTTTCTTTTTTAGTTTATCATGGTCGTTGAGTGACTTATGACTGTATATACTATCAGGAGGTGGGAAGTGTACTACTGTAAATATTTACCCAGTCTTTGCCGAGTGATAGGGTTAATTTTATTTTTTCACTCTTTGTTGGGTGACTAGTTAGTTTCATGATTTGCCATGCCCACTTAGATTCTTCCAGTATTCCTCAGACATTGTGGTTCCAGGAACTTTATTGGTTTAAATATCTGGCCTTTTGCCTATGGCAGCACTCCTGCACCTAAAGATTTTTATAGATTTCCTGTAAAATACCTCCTAGGAGGCTATCCAACCTTGTTCTCTGTTTTTAAAGAGAAAACTGAACCACAGATCACTCAGTAAAGCTTAGAACAGGAATATATTAGATTGTAATCACTTTTTTTTATTTATGAAAAGATGTATATTAGAACAGGTTTTTTAAATTTTATTTTGTTGTTGAGAATATACACTACAAACCATACTATTCAACCACTTCTACATGTACATTTCAGTGACAGTGAATACATGCTTCAAGTTGTGCAGCCATCCTCTGTGTCCTTTTCTGAGTTGTTCCTCCCCCATTGACATAAACTCACTGCCCCCTGAGGTTCCTATATAATGTTTTGAGTTGCTGTTGTCATTATGATCCCATATAAATAGTTCTAAAAAGAGCGTAATGCTCCAGGCAGACCTTTTTGACCAGTTAAGATATTGTTTGGTTTTAAGAAGTCTTCAGGGGATATTTTTGGTTTAAGGTTTAAAGATTATCTCAGGGTAGTAGTTTCTGGGGTTATTAGAACAGTTTTCTCATTAAACTTTTTTGTCATTTTTTGGGTGTTCAAGAGTTTACTTACAAAATAGCATTGCTATTCGAGTAGATTTGGTGGTATGGTGGGGCCTGTAGGATGAGGAAAACTTGGTATTTTAGTAAGAAACTGGCTGACCAGGGAAATGTAGAAACTGCGTTGGCAAAGCTGAAAACTGCATCATATGAGCTGAACACATCAACTCTAAAAGGTATTTTTGAGGCAACGGGGAGAAATTGAACAAGGAATTATTATGGTTACGAAGCCCTTTAGAGCTACGTACTGAAGCTTTTACAGGTGAAATAATACATGAACGCCTTAAAATATGCCTGCCCCCCTAAAAACACCAAAGTGATAGAGGAAACGAGTGCAGGAAGGTTAATGGTGTTGAAGCTGAATGGCGGCTCATTGTACAATTTTCTTTACTTTTGTAAATGTTTCAAAATTTCCATAGTAAAGTTTGCTTTTAAAAGCATGCGCTGGAGAGGTGGGAAGGGAAAGATCTGAATCTTAGGGTGGAAGGAGACCCAGTTGGAAGGTGCAGGCCTCCTCCTCTGGGACTGGGAGCCTGGAAGTGGGGCCGAGAGCCAGGTCTCAGTGGCCTATCCTCAGGCTGCCCTGGTTGCAGTGAGGGGTTCTCCCGGGATTCCAGAGTAGAAGGGCAGTTTCTTGGGAGTCCTTTTGTGTTCTGAGTCAGGTGAGTGAGTGATTTGATCCCACCTGGGCCACCTTGCCCTCCACACACGGTTTTTAAAGGAGGCCTGGATGTGGCCAGGATTGCAGTTGGTTTGGAAACACACAGGACTCCGTGTTCCCAGCTGTTTTCACTGTTAACTCTTTGTTCCCAATATACACAGTAAAATCTGCCAAAGTGGGATCTGCATAAGGGAGAAACCCGTCAGAGAAGGAAAACACAAATAATATTTTCCACTAAGAGAGAGCAATAGAAAAGGGGTAAGACTGCACCCTGCCAAAGCAGGAAGACTTGTGAGAGCTGGAAGAACAGGCAGTCTTGTCAAGTTCCAGCCCTCAAGGTGTCACTTTATGTAATTTTGTGGGGGTGGGGGGAGAGGGGAAGGGCTCTGAACCGACTAGGAACAAGGTCTTGTCTTAATAGCAACTTTCTCAGAATTGAAAATGGCAATCAAGTATACTAAAGTATGAGGCAGCTACTGAGCGGAGCTTTATGCAACATTTTGAAGGTATTTACAGAGTACAGGGTGCCTGGAAAGACAGTTTTGACATAAGTACTAAATGAAAAAAGTTGGGTGCAGGCTTAGAACTGCACTTCCCCATTCAGAGAGGCAGCAGCCTCTGTATTAGGACCATGGTTGGGGGTAAGGGGGGATAGGAGGGGCTGATGGGGGTGGCGTTATGATAGGACTAAGTACCCTGTCACATCTTCTTGCTCCCAATCTGGCAGTTATGTACATAATTATAGTCGCATTTCTGACGTAACATACTTGGTTTAGACAAAGGATAAATTCGAAGAGGTTTTTTTAATTTACTGTGCAGAAACCCAGGGTGGTTTAAAAGCGTAAATTTGGTTGGAGTTTGCTTATCCAAACAAATTTTGTCAGCTTACTGTTTAGTTTGAATTTTTAAAAGATAAAACTACTGGGGGTCTCACTCTCTAATTCTTGTTTTTGGTAGATGGCAAAAGTGGGCTTCTCGGGCATGTTCAGATAAATCTTGTCAGTCTGAGCTCCTTATAGGAGAAGGATACCTTACCCAGAACCCAGTTAACTCTGCAAATTATTACTGCTCCTGTGGCCTTAACTAGGGCGAAGATTTATCTCAAACAGCACGGGATTAGGTATGGTTTATTCTATACATCCAGTTCTTCCTAAGACAGCAAGCGGGTTAGCAAAGGTATTGTGGTCTGAGGTTTGCGTTGTTTCACAGGCTTTTCCTCCCACTACGTTGGAGAGGAAACACTCTTCACAGACTTCTGAATTTACAAAGAAAATAGTGCATTCCAAATGGGTAATGCAGTTTAGTTTACAGGCTTTTAATTTCCTATGTTCTGTGAACTAAAACCATTGTAGCATGTTACAGCCACCTTGGCTCTGTCCGTTTTGTCTTTCATGAGATCCTGAGCTTGTGGATAAAATTAACTTCACGTTTCTAAACTGGTGCCGAAGTATGTCTGACACACACGGTAAAACTGAAGTCACTGATATACAGAATCGGAATTCACAAACTTATTAAATAAAGAGAATGTGTCCTTGAAAGATAATCTGGTTTGCCTACCTGGGGGTAACATAAATAACACTTTTTAAAAATTTTATTGTGCTTTAAGTGAAAATTTACAAGTCGTCAGTCTCATACAAAAACTTATATACACCTTGCTATATACTCCTAGTTGCTCTCCCCCTAATGAGACAGCACACTCCTTCTCTCCACCCACTATTTCCGAGTCTATTTGGCCAGCTTCTGTCTCCTTCTGCCCTCTCATCTCCTCTCCAGACAGGAGATGCTGACATAGTCTCGTGTGTCTACTTGATCCAAGAAGCTCACTCCTCGCCAGTATCATTTTCTGTCTTATAGTCCAGTCTAATCCCTGTCTGAAGAGGTGGCTTTGGAGATGGTTTTCTGTTTTGGGCTAAGAGAACGTCTGGGGTCCTTCTGGTAGTCTCAGTGGCACATTGTTTTTACGTGCCATTAGCAGATAGGAAATACCTGCCAGTGTTGCTTTGCTGCACAACCTGGGAACTAAGTAAGTGACAGAGTTTCATTTTGTCTTTCGGCCCTCTAAAAGCAGTGCCTTAGCCCATGAGCAGTGGGCAGGGCTTGTCACACACTGTTCCCAACTTGGTTTTAAAGTAGAGGGAGCTGACCCTCTGTAATGTGGGGGATGCTTGGAAAGTTCCCTCCTAGCTCTACGGGTCCTGATTTTCTCTGTTGTAAAGAGTACAAACAGGACTGGTTTGTCTGCTTTTTGTGTTGGTCAAGCAGCCTTGATCTGACAGGAAGTGGGTCTGGGGGCAGGAAGTAGCTTGCTTCCAGAGGCAGAAGGAAGCGCATTTGAGTTGTTCAGAAGGATTTGAGATTTCATTACATGTTCTTAAAATTAATAGGATGGATATTAATTGATTGGTCTGGGCTCTTTCTTTAAATATATAAAACTATATAATTTTTCCCCTAGAATTTGGAAATGCAAACTTTTTAAGTCAAGGTTTAAAACCGTTGACTTATCTTTCAGGATACAACTTTAGGAGGAATAAATAGTATTTATGAGCTGTGAAAGTATAAATATTTTAGTAGCCGATTGTCAGAAGTTGAGGAAGCTGCTTAAACCTTTCAGGGTCTCAGCTTCCTCAGCCATTAAAGGAAAGTGGTCATAAGAGGATCACCTTAGAAACAATACCTATTTAGAGCCGCACTAGGAAATGGTTGTATCTTGTCACTACTTTGATTGTTCTACTTATAATGTACATTACAGAACATAAAAATCTAGAAACCTGGAACATAAAAGTATCCCTCATTAGAAAATTAAAAAGTCTGCTGTTATGGTGATAACCCTGCCCTGCACTGCACATTGAGAATTTAGCTTTTCATTACTCACGACAGCCAAAACGTAGAAACAGCCCAATTTCCGTCAACAGATGAATGGATTAATAAAATGTGGTATACGCATACAATGTAATGTTATTCAGCCATAAGGAGAAATGGAGCCCTGATACTTGGATGAACCTTGAAAACATTACGCTGAGAGAAATTAGACACAAAAGGACAAATTGTGTAGGGTCCTGCCTGTGTGAAACACTGAGCACTGGCAGGTGCGTAAAGACAGTTTATTGGCGGTTAGCAGGGGCTGGGGGAGGAAGGGTTGGAAGTTACTGCTGAAGGTGGACTTTCTCTTTGGGGTGATGTAAAACTTGTGAAAACGGATACTGATGGTTGCACAACATTGTGAATGCAATTATGTCACTGAATTGTCTGCTAAAAATGGCAAAGATGGCCAACTTCTGTATATGTAAAATAAATATTTCACATATATGCATATTTCACCACAATAAAATTAAACAACAAAGAAGTTAGCGTTTACATTTTGAGCTTAGCCTAATAGTGGTCGTGGTGGAAGTGATGAGGAAAGCCCTGTAGAAAAGGAAGCGAGGGGTGTGTAGTGTTAATTTGCATAATTAAGTTTAAGATGCCCAAAAAATTCTTAAAGGTTTATGGAATTCAGTTCTCTCTAAAGGGGAGTGGGTACCCTTCCCATTGTCTCTGAGGATCACAGGGTAAGAGGTAGGGGGTCTGGCACCCCCATATCCATTCCTTCCTTGAGAAACTGGACACAGACTTGCTGTCCCATGTCAGGAATGTAAAATTTTTGATTTCTTATGCTTTAAGCAAACAAAAACCTAACTTGTCATAGTCACGTATTCTGGAAGAACTAAATTAGCAGGCATTTGCAAGTTATTTAGATGTGATTGTAGGCAGAAATGCATCTTAACAAAAAATAAAACATTCATGACAAAAATTCATGGAATTTTTAGCTAACCTTTTTTGGCAGGTTTACTGGCAGTTAAAGATTGAAACAATGACTATATTCGAAGTCTTCTTATGCAAGTTAAAATTTATACTCATTTCTTAAATGTAAATAAGGACTGTGCTTAAACTGAACTAACTTCTTGGTTTATAATATAGTCAAGTTGGCTCATTTGATGTTGAACTCTGTCGTTACGACCTTGCTTTTCATTAGTAATTAGCACTTGGTCAACTTCTAACCAGTAAATGCTTTTTATAACTCCGTTAAGGAGTGGGGGGCTGGCAGGGGCAGGGTTGTTTTAATCTAGAAGGATAATGATAGCCCAAGGCACTAGATTGGGGTAGGTTCACTTAGTTTCTTGATAGAGGACATTTACAGTCATTTCATTAACTGTCAGCATTAACCCATATATAGCTGAGTCTGAGTTTTCCAGGGTGGTTTAACTGCTGGGGAAACAACCACAAACCATCACAGGGGACTGAGTGTCTGGAGCTAGGTGCTGGGCACCAGGAGACCCGAGAGCACCTAAAACCGCCATTCCTGTTCCTCAGTGACTTTTAGTACCTTATGTTCCTGGGAATAACGACACCGCCCCTCTGTGGGATTCTAGGAATAACTGAGAGCTCCAGGCCAGCACTTTGAACTCTGCAGGGGCGTTATATGATGGCCGTCAGATGTTGTGACTAGCGTGCCCTGTCAGCTCTAACATTTGATGATTTTGTTATTCCTGTCATTTAGGCAAAAGGCCAGCAGTTCGAATCCACCAGGCACTCCTTGGAAACTGTATGGGCAGCTCTACTCTGTCCTACAGGGCCCCCCTGAGTAGGGATGGACTCAACGGCAACGAGTTTGGTTTGGTTATCACTTAGGCAAGGAGCCCCGGTGGTGCAGGGGTTAAGCACTTGGCCGCTAACCAAACGGTTGGTGGTTCAAACTCACCAGCCACTCCATGGGAGCAAAGACTTGGCAATCTACTTCCCTGAAGATTATGGCCTAGGAAGCCCTATGGGCCAGTTCTCATCTGTCCTGTAGGGTCACTATGTGTCAGAATAGACTCAACGGCAATGTTTTTTTTTTTTTTTTCCTCTTGGTTTTTACTACTTGGGCAATAAAAGACCAGTTTATATCCTGAGTATTGAATAATTATATGAAAGCTGGTTTATCAGTTTGTATCTATCCTACCCATCTGTCTTTGCTGGTTTGTTGTGTTAACAACAAGATGATGCGTTGAAGTTATATTGAATCCCATGACCATTTTTATTATCATTAATGGGTGGTGCAGCTGCTTATGCACTAAACTACTAACTGAAAGGTTGGCATTTCTGACCCGCACCCAGATGCACCGTGGAAGTAAGGCCTGGTGATCTCCATTGGTAAAGATAACCCATTGCCATCGAGTTGATTCCAGCTCATAGCTACCGTATAGGACAGAGTATACATATTTACGGAAGCAGATTGCTACTTCTGTTTCCCAAGGAGCAGCTGGTGGGTTCGAACCCCCGATCTTTTGATTAGTGGCCAAGTGCTTAACTGCTGAGCCACAAGGGCTCCTCTTCTGTCAAGATTACAGCCTTGAAAACCTTACGTATGAAGTTGCAGTTCTCTTCTGCACACGTGGGGTTGCCATGAGTTGGAATCAACTCAACGGCAGTTAACCACAGCAAAATAATTCCACATCCTTTTTACAAAATTTGTGGAACTAAACTGCCACTTTTTTTTTTTTTTGGCATCTGAAAATTTTCCTAAACCTCAACAGTCAAAGCAAATTTCTTCACCTTTACACAATATAAAATGATGATTGGGTGTTGTTTAATTTTAAAATACAGAGGAGCTTGAAAGAAACAAATAGCAATAAACCTTTTTGCAATAAATTGGTTTGCCTCAGGGTTATTTTATTAGTAAGGTCCAAAAAGTCAGCTACTGAAAATCCTGTGGACACACATGGGGTCACCATGAGTCACAGTAAACTAGACAGCAACTGGTTGTTGTCGTCAAGGGTCAGAAAGCAGCAGTCCCTCTCTAAAATGTTACAACCAACAGCAGCAGCAGCAGCCATGTGTCACTATGGACCCAAAGGGAGGTTGGGCTAACGTTAGACTTTCCAGGGATACGTAGTTAAACACCAGCTCTTCACACCAGACTTCTTGAGAAGATGGAGATACCAGTGTAAATACACCTGGACATAAATTGCCAGACCTTTCTTCTGAGACGCTTCTAGATAGACCTGAACTGCCAACCTTTCAGTTAGCAGATGAATGTGTTAACTGTTGACACCACCCAGGGACTCCTATGACAAGTTACAGTATCAGGTTAATAAAGTTTTCTCCTGTAACTAATACATACTTTTTTTACTCCATTTAATGAAAAATCTTGTTTTAAGGTCCATGTTTCCATTCTACTTGTCTTCTCTCCATGCAGTCATGTTTTGATATTTGGCTAAATACCTTCCCATACTGATGTAGCAGTTTTTATTTTGGCCTCTGTCCTTAAAAGGGTGGCGTGCAAAAGGGTGGTTTCGAGGCTGCCTTTCTCAAATAAAAGTTGGACACTTCTGTTGTCGTTTTGTGCCATCAAGTCAATTCTGACTCATAGTGACCCTGTGGGACGGAGTAGAACTGCCCCATAGGGTTTCCTAGAAGCAGATTGCCACATAGTTCTCCTGCCGAGCAGATTGGAAGTTCGAACCACTGACCTTTCGGTTAGCGGCTGAGGGCTTAACCACTGTACCACCAGGGCTCCTTTGGACATGTCTAACCATATACTTATTAAAAATAAAAAACCCGCTTGCCTTTGGGGCGTTCCAGCTTTGCCTTATTGGCTGAATTTACGTCTGAATTTTTCCACTAAGCTCAAGGAAGTTTGCACAGTTAATGGTGATGTGTGACAGAGATTGGTTATTTGTTAGCCAGCATTTGTGAGCTGTGACCCTTGCTTGTTTGTGTCCATTCTTTCTACAGTTGATGCTGTTGTGTGCGGAGCTGGAGTACCGTTCGTGGAGACAGTGATATTTATCTTTCTCAAAGATGAGAGGGAGATCAGGATCCAGAGAGAGGCTGACAATGGGGACCGCTCTGTTGCGATGGAGCGGTTCATTCGGGAGAGCTGGTCCCTGCCTGTGTGGTTCTGTTACTGCATGGAGTCCTAGTGAAGAGCTGCTCACAGAAGGGGCCATGCACAGGAGCCGGAAGTACATAAATGTTGCCAAGAGGAGTTGTGGCCTTTGCATTTTCATGATGAAAGCCTAGTTCCCGTAGAGCAGCGGTTCTCGAAGTGCAGGCCTCAGCCTGGCAGCATCGGCGTCCCCTGTCAGCTTGTAGGAGAGAAATTTAAGGCCCACCTAACCCTACTGAATCAGAATGTGGGTCTGGGGCCCGGGAACCTGTTTTAGGCAGCTCTCCTGGTGATTCTTCTGTGGGTTCAGGTTTGAGAACCATTGTCTTAGAAGAGGGCACCGCGGGGCCATGGAAGGTGCCGCCACCTCGTTTCTCCACCAGTTTGTACGGGATGTTGGCCGGCTTCCTTCTGTCATAACAGGTCTGGTGTTGCCACACTTCCTGGGCAGCAGTACCCAGGGCTCTGGAGGGGCTTACCTTGATCCAAGAGAGTCTGAAATAGAAAGGTTCAGTTTAAAAACAGTGTTTTTTTGGTAATTAAGTTGAGTGCTGACTGTGGTGTGCCCTGTAGGATTGGGGTTAAACATGGAACAGAAGACAAAGGCCCTGTTTGGAATCTAGGGAAAGAATGGAAAATGGGAGCAAGAACTCTGGTTGGAAGGCTGGTTCTCACCGCCACTGGGACGGGAGCTCACTGGCTGCCGTTCTCTCCTGTGTGAGGCTCTGGAGTCTATGACAGCTCAGATCCCTTCCAGCCTCAGGGGAGAGAGAGAGAGAGAGAGTGTGTGTTTTCTGCTGTGTTTATGGCAGTTTGTTTGGCAGTAGGTAACCTGCTTTCTGAAAAAGCCTGACAATCTCCTTCCAAAGGGTCTTAGCCACTGAACTACCCTTTGGAGCACAGTTCTACTGTAACGTACGTGGGGTAGCCATGAATCGATGGCAGTTGGTACTGGGTACCTTCTTCCTGAGAATGTAGATTATTTTCATTTAGAGCATAAAACAAAAACAGTAAATTTCAAATTGAATTTTAGTTGTTAAAACATAACTTTGTTTTTCTCTTGGTTTTCTCCTAAAGATTTTTTATCATCAATTTGATGATCATAGATAGTCTAGTTTCACGACGTGGCAGACATGAGACAGCTGAAGAACACTAAAGCTACACAGAACAAGTTAATAAATACAATATTCAATCCAGAGGTCCATCAACCAATGCCAAGATGTGGTATGTCCATACAATGGAATATTACTTGGTGAGAAAAAAGTGAGGAAGTACTGATACATACTGCAACATGGATGAACCTTGAAAATATTACGCTAAGTGATGGAAGCCAGGCACAAAAAGCCACATAGTATATGATCCCATTTACATAAAATATCTAGAATATATGTGGAAGCCCTGGTGGTGGCACAGTGGTTAATTGCTATGGCTGCTAACCAAAAGGTCAGCAGTTTGAATCCACCAGCTGCTCCTTGGAAACCCTGTGGGGCAGTTCTGCTCTGTCCTGTAGGGTCAGCATGAGTCAGAATCCACTGGAAGGTAACAGGATTGGTTGGTTTGTTTGTTTGCTATTATCTAACCAGTCCCAGTGCCGTGGACTCAGTCCTGACTCACAGGCAATCTATAGAGACAGAAAGTAGATGAGTGGTTGCCCGAGGACTTGGGGAGAAGGAGGGGCGGGGAGTAACTGCTGATAGGGACGGGTTTCTTTTTTGGGTGATGAAATGTTCTAAAATGAGGTAGTGGTGTTGTCTAAAACCCACTGAATTGTACACTCTAAATGGGAAAATTTTATGGTATATAATTATATCTCAGTAAAGCTGTTATGAAAATACATGACTCAGCATGAAAATCAAAATATGAGATTGTTGCTATAATTATTCAAGTAAGTGAACAAAAACAGCTCCAAGAACGCTTTTATAATTCATTTATTATCAATCATGAGAATTTTTCCTCGTCATACTTTTCTTCCCTCATTTGTGGGAGAAAGTTTACTGTATCTACTTCGAATCAGAGCCTTTCTAAGTATTTGAAAGGTCTTATCCGAATATTTGAAAGCTGTTAGAAGTCGCTGAAGTGGCACCTTTTGGAAGAGGGCTGGAATGTTGAAAACAGCACTGACATTTTACAAGATTACAGAAGGTTGACTTTCAGTGCAGTCTTGGTGGAGGCTGGATAGTTCTACTCACACTAACTTTTGAGTGAAGGCAGGTGTGGTAATATAAGGATTAATCTGTTATCACCGAGAATCCACTGCCTGAAATTCAGACATGCAGATGTTACTGTTTGAATTTCCTTTTCTATTTTAAATGGTTTTCCTGATTGTTCAGTACAGAAGAAAATCACTACCCCCCCCCCCCCGCAGTGTTCTTTTAGAAAGTTCTGGCCACTAAAATTAAATCTGGCAGATTTGTCTTGGAAGACTTAGATGGTTGCTTGCCATTTCCATCTCTGAGTGTCGTATTGATTACTTGCTCTGTGTAGCTTTAGTGTGGTTCTTCAGCGGTCTCACGTCTGCCACGTGAAGTCTCTGGAGGACTCCGTCTTGGACTTTCCCTTCCTCTGCTGTGCTTTCCTTAGTTTACATTTATTCTGTTGAGAAGTGCCTGTGATCGGAGAGGTCATCTTACACCGAGTTTAAAGTGTTAAGGAGGAAACACACACTCTGCGGAGGAAAAATTGCAGAAGAGATTTATTTACCAAAGTCAGGGAAAGAACTGGGAGGACATTTGACATAGCCAAAATTAAGCAATCACACCTGGCCTAGAAGTAAAATCTAGCATTTCATTGTCTAGCTCAGTTTTTTTTTTTTTTTTCTTTACATTTCTCAGACACTAGGAAGGTATTTTAGATAACATTTTGTTGTCATTGTAACTAAAGTTCATACCTCATGGCTTGGGTGGGAAAATAATCCCCCTTCTAATATTTCTAAATTTAGCATTTACCAAAACCAAACCCACTGCCATCGAGTCGATTCCAGTGGATTCCAACTCATAGTGACCCTATAGGACAGAGTAGAACTGCCCCACAGGGTTTCCAGGGAGTGCCTGGTAAATTCGAACTGCTGACCTTTTGGTTAGCAGCCAGAGCTCTTAACTACTGCACCATCAGGGTTTCCTCAGCACCTACGGAAGGGGAGAAAAGAAGTAATGAAGTGGCGATGGTTTCATTAAACTGGGAAGATAAAGAAATCATGTTTTCCAAAGGATTTTCTGAAAAATACTGGCCCTTTGGGATGCTCCATGGGAAAAACTCAGGGCGGAACAATGTGGGAAACCTCTAGACTGTGGCAGCGTCCTGGGATTTTGCAACGTGCATTCACATAGCAAAGACACTCAAAGCCTTTCAGTTAGAAAAAAAAGGAAGGAAACAGAAAACCCTAACTTCACCACTGTCAGTGTATTTGACCTCAAAACACTGCCCTCCCTCTCCCATCACATTTCACCTTTTTTTCTCCTCTCTCTTTAAAGGTCAAGTAATTTTCCAGAGAACTCTACAGCCACTGGTTTGGAATGGTAGCAGAAATCACTCACGATAATTTTTAAGTTGTAGGATGCTAGAGCTGGAAGTTCTCTTACAGATAAAAGTTATTTCCAGTTACTTCAGTTTACTTCTGGACGAGCGGGAGGGCAGGGGTTGGACTGGGTACCCAGGCCAGCGTATTTCCTGTCCACCACCACCCACCCTGCGGTCACACTTGATATGTGTTAATGGTTGCTGAGTTGCTGAGGAAGTGAGAAAGGGGACATTGGGTTTATTTTGGAAGCAGCTTTTATTTTAATAAGATAAATTGTTACTGAGTTTATCAGAAAACCGGACTGGTGTGGAACACCTTTAATTTTCTTTCGTATTTGACAAGAGATGCCAGTTGCGTGGAGCTAATAAACCTTTACTGTTGCGTGTCAGACTGGACCCGCTTCCTCTCGTGGGACTGTGAAAATAGATGTGAGCCCTTTTGTCCAGGAACACGGCCTACTAGCCGGCTCTTCACAGTACCATAGCTAGTTATTTTTGTACTAGTGGTCCGGGAACATTCATTAAATTACCCCACTCGGTCCACTCGCATTCACCTAAGGAAGAAGGACCCCGTCCCCTCTTCTGATGGCACTCGCAGCATCATACCTGGACTACAGCCCCTCAGACCACAGACCTAGCATCTCAGAGCTGGAAGGGACCTTGGGCCATCTGATCAACCCTCTGTGCAAATAAAGATGACTGAGACCTAGTGGGAGATAGTGCTCTGCTTGGGGTCCTCAGTTGATGACAGAGCTGGCTCTCGAACCCAGGCCTCCCAACTCCTCCCACTATTGCAGTGATGCCCAAAGGGTGCCACTCCACGTATCACTTAAATAGCTTAAAAAAAAAAAAAAAAAAACAGGTGCTGGGCTAAGGCTCAGAAACTTGGGCTTTTTAAAAGCTTCTGTGGCCGATTCTAAGGATGAGCCACATTTCGGGACCCTGATGATAGGGGTGTGGTAGTTATCAGAGGCACATAGATATTTGTTAAGTTGTAAGCAGCTTGAGGACATTGGAGGCCTAGTTCTCTCAGTCCACAGTGTCTGCCATAGCACCCAGTGTACAAAACAAACAAAAAAACCCAAACCCACTGCCGTTGAGTCGATTCTGACTCATGACGACCTTATATGTTACAGAGTAGAATTGCTCCATAGGGTTTTGGGGGGGGGAGGGGCTGTAATTTTTATGAAACTAGGTCACCAGGCCTTTTTTCCTCAGTGCTTCTGGGTGGGTTCAAACCGCCAACTTTTCAGTTAGCAACCGAGTGCAAACTGTTGCTCCACCTAGGTACTTGTCCCAGTGTGCCTAAAAAAAAAAAGTAGGTGTTTAATTGATACTTTCAGATTGAATTCCAAAGGCATGTCAGGTGGTGGTTCGCTGTGTGGGCTTGTTGTCTGTGGCCATGTGACACATGAAGAAAAAGCATTTATGGTTCATCAGTGTGTAGTATGATGGGTCTGAGCTGGGCTAAACCACAAATAGAACTTTTTTTTTTTTTTTTTTTTTTTATAATAACTTTTATTAAGCTTCAAGTGAACGTTTACAAATCCAATCAGTCTGTCACATATAAGTTTACATACATCTCACTCCCTACTCCCACTTACTCTCCCCGTCTTGAGTCAGCCCTTTCAGTCTCTCCTTTCTTGACAATTTTGCTGGCTTCCCTCTCTCTCTATCCTCCCATCCCCCCTCCAGACAAGAGTTGCCAACACAATCTCAAGTGTACACCTGATATAATTAGCTCACTCTTCATCAGCGTCTCTCTCCCACCCGCTGACCAGTCCCTTTCATGTCTGATGAGTTGTCTTCAGGGATGGTTCCTGTCCTGTGTCAACAGAAGGTCTGGAGAGCATGACCGCCGGGATTCCTCCAGTCTCAGTCAGACCATTAAGTTTGGTCTTCTTATGAGAATTTGGGGTCTGCATCCCACTGCTCTCCTGCTCCCTCAGGGGTCCTCTGCTGAGCTCCCTGTCAGGGCAGTCATCGATTGTGGCCGGGCACCAACTAGTTCTTCTGGTCTCAGGATGATGTAGGTCTCTGGTTCATGTGGCCCTTTCTGTCTCTTGGGCTCTTAGTTGTCATGTGGGCTTGGTGTTCTTCATTTTCCTTTGCTCCAGGTGGGTTGAGACCAATTGCTGCATCTTAGATGGCTGCTTGTTAGCATTTAAGACCCCAGACGCCACATTTCAAAGTGGGATGCAGAATGATTTCATAATAGAATTATTTTGCCAATTGACTTAGAAGTCCCCGCAAACCATGTTCCCCAGACCCCCGCGCTTGCTCCGCTGAGCTTTGAAGCATTCATTTTATCCCGGAAACTTCTTTGCTTTTGGTCCAGTCCAATTGAGCTGACTTCCATGTATTGAGTGTTGTCTTTCCCTTCACCTAAAGCAGTTCTTATCTACTGATTAATCAATAAAAAAACCCTCTCCCACCCTCCCTCCCTCCGCCCCTCGTAACCACAAAAGTATGTGTTCTTCTCAGGTTTACTATTTCTCAAGATCTTATAATAGTGGTCTTATACAATATTTGTCCTTTTGCCTCTGACTCATTTCGCTCAGCATAATGCCTTCCAGGTTCCTCCATGTTATGAAATGTTTCAGAGATTCGTCACTGTTCTTTATCGATGCGTAGTATTCCATTGTGTGAATATACCACAATTTATTTACCCATTCATCCGTTGATGGACACCTTGGTTGCTTCCAACTTTTTGCTATTGTAAACAGAGCTGCAATAAACATGGGTGTGCATATATCTGTTTGTATGAAGGCTCTTGTATCTCTAGGGTATATTCCGAGGAGTGGGATTTCTGGGTTGTATGGTAGTTCTATTTCTAACTGTTTAAGATAACGCCAGATAGATTTCCAAAGTGGTTGTACCATTTTACATTCCCACCAGCAGTGTATGAGAGTTCCAATCTCTCCGCAGCCTCTCCAACATTTATTATTTTGTGTTTTTTGGATTAATGCCAGCCTTGCTGGTGTGAGATGGAATCTCATCGTAGTTTTAATTTGCATTTCTCTAATGGCTAATGATCGAGAGCATTTTCTCATGTATCTGTTGGCTGCCTGAATATCTTCTTTAGAGAAATGTGTGTTCATATCCTTTGCCCACTTCTTGATTGGGTTGTTTGTCTTTTTGTGGTTGAGTTTTGACAGAATCATGTAGATTTTAGAGATCAGGCGCTGGTCGGAGATGTCATAGCTGAAAATTCTTTCCCAATCTGTAGGTGGTCTTTTTACTCTTTTGGTGAAGTCTTTAGATGAGCATAGGTGTTTGATTTTTAGGAGCTCCCAGTTATCGGGTTTCTCTTCATCATTTTTGGTAATGTTTTGTATTCTGTTTATACCTTGTATTAGGGCTCCTAGGGTTGTCCCAATTTTTTCTTCCATGATCTTTATCGTTTTAGTCTTTATGTTTAGGTCTTTGATCCACTTGGAGTTAGTTTTTGTGCATGGTGTGAGGTATGGGTCCTGTTTCATTTTTTTGCAAATGGATATCCAGTTATGCCAGCACCATTTGTTAAAAAGGCTGTCTTTTCCCCAGTTAATTGACACTGGTCCTTTGTCAAATATCAGCTGCTCATATGTGGATGGATCTATGTCTGGGTTCTCAATTCTGTTCCATTGGTCTATGTGTCTGTTGTTGTACCAATACCAGGCTGTTTTGACTACTGTGGCTGTATAATAGGTTCTGAAGTCAGGTAAGGTGAGGCCTCCCACTTTCTTCTTCTTTTTCAGTAGTGCTTTGCTTATCCGGGGCTTCTTTCCCTTCCATATGAAATTGGTGATTTGTTTCTCTATCCCCTTAAAATATGACATTGGAATTTGGATCGGAAGTGCGTTAAATGTATAGATGGCTTTTGGTAGAATAGACATTTTTACTATGTTAAGTCTTCCTATCCATGAGCAAGGTATGTTTTTCCACTTAAGTATGTCCTTTTGAATTTCTTGTAGTAGAGCTTTGTAGTTTTCTTTGTATAGGTCTTTTACATCCTTGGTAAGATTTATTCCTAAGTATCTTATCTTCTTGGGGGCTACTGTGAATGGTATTGATTTGGTTATTTCCTCTTCGGTGTTCTTTTTGTTGATGTAGAGGAATCCAAGTGATTTTTGTATGTTTATTTTATAACCTGAGACTCTGCCAAACTCTTCTATTAGTTTCAGTAGTTTTCTGGAGGATTCCTTAGGGTTTTCTGTGTATATAATCATGTCATCTGCAAATAGTGATAACTTTACTTCTTCCTTGCCAATCCGGATACCTTTTATTTCTTTGTCTAGCCTGATTGCCCTGGCTAAGACTTCCAACACGATGTTGAATAAGAGCGGTGATAAAGGGCATCCTTGTCTGGTTCCCGTTCTCAAGGGAAATGCTTTCAGGTTCTCTCCATTTAGAGTGATATTGGCCGTTGGCTTTGCATAGATGCCCTTTATTATGTTGAGGAATTTTCCTTCAATTCCTATTTTGGTAAGAGTTTTTATCATAAATGGGTGTTGGACTTTGTCAAATGCCTTTTCTGCATCAATTGATAAGATCATGTGGTTTTTGTCTTTTATTTTATTTATGTGATGGATTACATTAATGGTTTTTCTGATATTAAACCAGCCTTGCATACCTGGTATAAATCCCACTTGATCAGGGTGAATTATTTTTTTGATGTGTTGTTGGATTCTATTGGCTAGAATTTTGTTGAGGATTTTTGCATCAATGTTCATGAGGGATATAGGTCTATAATTTTCTTTTTTTGTAATGTCTTTACCTGGTTTTGGTATCAGGGAGATGGTGGCTTCATAGAATGAGTTGGGTAGTATTCCGTCATTTTCTATGCTTTGGAATACCTTTAGTAGTAGTGGTGTTAACTCTTCTCTGAAAATTTGGTAGAACTCTGCAGTGAAGCCGTCCGGGCCAGGACTTTTTTTTGTTGGGAGTTTTTTGATTACCGTTTCAATCTCTTTTTTTGTTATGGGTCTATTTAGTTGTTCTGCTTCTGAATGTGTTAGTTTAGGTAGGTAGTGTTTTTCAAGGAATTCATCCATTTCTTCTAGGTTTTCAAATTTGTTAGAGTACAATTTTTCATAATAATCTGAAATGATTCTTTTAATTTCATTTGGTTCTGTTGTGATGTGGTCCTTCTCATTTCTTATTCGGGTTATTTGTTTCCTTTCCTGTATTTCTTTAGTCAGTCTAGCCAATGGTTTATCAATTTTGTTAATTTTTTCAAAGAACCAGCTTTTGGCTTTGTTAATTCTTTCAATTGTTTTTCTGTTCTCTAATTCATTTAGTTCAGCTCTAATTTTTATTATTTGTTTTCTTCTGGTGCCTGATGGATTCTTTTGTTGCTCACTTTCTATTTGTTCAAGTTGTAGGGACAGTTCTCTGATTTTGGCTCTTTCTTCTTTTTGTATGTGTGCATTTATTGATATAAATTGACCTCTGAGCACTGCTTTTGCTGTGTCCCAGAGGTTTTGATAGGAAGTATTTTCATTCTCGTTGCTTTCTATGAATTTCCTTATTCCCTCCTTGATGTCTTCTATAACCCAGTCTTTTTTCAGGAGGGTATTGTTCATTTTCCAAGTATTTGATTTCTTTTCCCTCGTTCTTCTGTTATTGATCTCTAGTTTTATTGCCTTGTGGTCTGAGAAGATGCTTTGTAATATTTCGATGTTTTGGACTCTGCAAAGGTTTGTTTTATGACCTAATATGTGGTCTATTCTAGAGAATGTTCCATGTGCGCTAGAAAAAAAAGTATATTTTGCAGCAGTTGGGTGGAGAGTTCTGTATAAGTCAATGAGGTCAAGTTGGTTGATTGTTGTAATTAGATCTTCCGTGTCTCTGTTGAGCTTCTTACTGGATGTCCTGTCCTTCTCCGAAAGGGGTGTGTTGAAGTCTCCTACTATAATTGTGGAGGTATCTATCTCGCTTTTCAGTTCTGTTAAAATTTGATTTATATATCTTGCAGCCCTGTCATTGGGTGCGTAAATATTTAATATGGTTATGTCTTCCTGATCAATTGTACCTTTTATCATTATATAGTGTCCTTCTTTATCCTTTGTGGTGGATTTAAGTCTAAAGTCTATTTTGTCAGAAATTAATATTGCTACTCCTCTTCTTTTTTGCTTATTGTTTGCTTGATATACTTTTTTCCATCCTTTGAGTTTTAGTTTGTTTGTGTCTCTAAGTCTAAGGTGTGTCTCTTGTAGGCAGCATATAGATGGATCGTGTTTCTTTATCCAGTCTGTGACTCTCTGTCTCTTTATTGGTGCATTTAGTCCATTTACATTCAGGGTAATTATAGATAAATAAGTTTTTAGTGCTGTCATTTTGATGCCTTTTTATGTGTGTTGTTGACAATTTCATTTTTCCACATACTTTTTTGTGCTGAGGCGTTTTTCTTAGTAAATTGTGAGATCCTCACTTTCATAGTGTTTGACTTTATGTTAGTTGAGTCGTTACGTTTTTCTTGGTTTTTGTCTTGAGTTATAGAGTTGTTATACCTTTTTGTGGTTACCTCATTATATACCCCTATTTTTCTAAGTAAAAACCTAACTTGTATTGTTCTATATCGCCTTGTATCACTCTCCATATGGCAGTTCAATGCCTCCTGTATTTAGTCCCTCTTTTTGATTATTGTGATCTTTTACCTATTGACTTCCATGATTCCCTGTTATGTGTATTTTTTTTTTTAATTAATCTTAATTTGTTTGTTTTTGTGATTTCCCTATTTGAGTTGATATCAGGACGTTCTGTTTTGTGACCTTGTGTTGTGCTGATATCTGATATTATTGGTTCTCTGACCAAACAATATCCTTTAGTATTTCTTGTAGCTTTGGTTTGGTTTTTGCAAATTCTCTAAACTTGTGTTTGTCTGTAAATATCTTAATTTCGCCTTCATATTTCAGAGAGAGTTTTGCTGGATATATGATCCTTGGTTGGCAGTTTTTCTCCTTCAGTGTTCTGTATATGTCGTCCCATTCCCTTCTTGCCTGCATGGTTTCTGCTGAGTAGTCAGAACATATTCTTATTGATTCTCCCTTGAAGGAAACCTTTCTTTTCTCCCTGGCTGCTTTTAAAATTTTCTGTTTATCTTTGGTTTTGGTGAGTTTGATGATAATATGTCTTGGTGTTTTTCTTTTTGGATCAATCTTAAATGGGGTTCGATGAGCATCTTGGATAGATATCCTTTCGTCTTTCATGATGTCAGGGAAGTTTTCTGTCAGAAGTTCTTCAACTATTTTCTCTGTGTTTTCTGTCCCCCCTCCCTGTTCTGGGACTCCAATCACCCGCAGGTTATCCTTCTTGATAGAGTCCCACATAATTCTTAGGGTTTCTTCATTTTTTTTAATTCTTTTATCTGATTTTTTTTCAGCTATGTTGGTGTTGATTCCCTGGTCCTCCAGATGTCCCAGTCTGCATTCTAATTGCTCGAGTCTGCTCCTCTGACTTCCTAGTGTGTTGTCTAATTCTGTTATTTTATTGTTAATCTTTTGGATTTCTACATGTTGTCTCTCTATGGATTCTTGCAACTTATTAATTTTTCCAGTATGTTCTTGAATAATCTTTTTGAGTTCTTCAACAGTTTTATCAGTGTGTTCCTTGGCTTTTTCTGCAGATATCCTAATTTCATTTGTGATATCATTAAGCATTCTGTAAATTAGTTTTTTATATTCTGTATCTGATAATTCCAAAATTGTATCTTCATTTGGGAAAGATTTTGATTCTTTTGTTTGGGGAGTTGGAGAAGCTGTCACGGTCTGCTTCTTTAAGTGGTTTGATATGGATTGTTGTCTCCGAGCCATCACTGGGAAACTAGTTTTTCCAGAAAATCCGCTAAAAAAAAACTGCAGTCAGATCCCTATCAGAGTTCTCCCTCTGGCTCAGGCTATTCAGATGTTAATGAAGCCGCCTGGGGAGGGTGGGGGAGGGAACAGAGAGATAGGAGAGTAGCACCTCAGAATATAGCCAGAGTTGCTTGTCTTGCTTGGAATGACTATTATATCTGAGATTCCCGCGGGCGCGTCGCCTATGTGTGCTGTCTGTGTGGAGATTGCCCCCGGGGGGTCTGGCCCGCTGGAGTCACGGTCAGATCCTCCGCTTCCAGCCCCACGCCCAGCGTCAAGGCTCCCCTACTGGGACGGTGCACTCTCGACTCCAAAATCAATCGCTGCCTCCCGGGGACTTCTCGTCCCTCCAGCCGCGTGGCCGTGCCGCCCCCGTGAACCAGGTGGGCCCCCTCCCGGGGTTAGTTCAGATGGGTGGAGTAGCTCCCCGTGCTTGTGCCGCGACCGAGTGTCCCGGCTGGAACGCTGTTCTCCCCGCTCCAATACCAGTCGCTGCCTCCCGGGGACTTCTCCTACCGGCTGCGTCCCACGCCGCCCGCGCGACCCGGATGGTCACCTTCCCGGGGTTAGTTCAGGGGGTGGAGCAACTCTCCGTGTTTATGGCGTACCTGCGTGCAGTCCAAATCCCTGTGGGACGGTTCCCCGGCTCGGATGCTGCTCTTTCTGCTCCAAGATCAGTCACTGCCTCCCGGGGACTTCTCCTAACGGCTGCGTCCCACGCCGCCCGTGGAACCGGCTAGTCCCCCTCCCGGGGTTAGTTCAGGGGGGTGGAGCAGGTCTCTGTGCTTGTGCCGTACCTGACTGGTACGCTGGCTCCAGGCTCTGGAAACAATCGCTGCTTCCCCGTATTAGTTCGTTCTCCGTCTCTAAATCTGTGTTTGTTGTTCAGGGTTCGTAGATTGTTATGTATGTGATCGATTCACTTGTTTTTCCGTGTCTTTGTTGTAAGAGGGATCCGAGGTAGCGTCTGCCTAGTCCGCCATCTTGGCTCCGCCTCCAAATAGAACTTTTTAAAGAGTAGATTTATAAGTGGGAAGGGTAGAGAGTGAATTACGATTAAGTATTCATTAACTAAGGCAAAGAAGGGTGTACACGTTAAGTTCTGAAAGTAAATAATAAATGCATTTTGTAGTCACATGGCCTGGCACTATCTGTGGGACTCAAGTCATGCATGAGAAGAAAATGGACAGTTTTTCTTAAATTTAAGAAGTTTTATTGGCCGGTTGTTAGTTTCCCTTTAAAAAAATTAAGTTCATCCCTGTTCTTGTTTTTAGACATTTGTCTCTTTAAAAACGCAAAGCAGGAGCGCATGCTGTTATTCTAGTAACAGATCAGAAATTTACCCCTCCTACTGAAATTGGAAGCCAACTCACCTACTACGCTGGGGCAGGGAAGAGGAAAGCCTTTTCTGCTAAGTGTGGTCAGTAGGAAGAATATACTCATTAGAGCTTCATTTTCCTGGAGGGGCTCAGGCATCTGCAATACTAGGTTTTCATGACTTGTGTTCTCAAATTTGAACATAGTATATAGTTGTAGAAAGACCTATTATTTTTGATCTCTAGGCTGTGCCTTAACCCTCATATCTAAACTTATTTATACATTTCGATTATAGTAGGGTATGGTTATGTCTGGTTCTTTGAGGTTTGAATCCTTTAGAACTTAGTATGGAGTTGTGTCTTGGCTTCAAATGGAGTAATATTTGGAGGAGACACATGAATTATTACATTATCTACACCATCAACCCCATGGTTCCTTGTGTGGGGGGGGGGTACATGACTAAAATCAAATTTTAACCACCACCCCCCAACAAAGCAGAGTGTTAAAAAGGTTTTTAGTATTTTCACAAGCCTGAGATTAACTGCTTGTTTTTGCATAGATTTAAAATAGACACACACCTGGATTCATGGATTGAATTGAGTCCCCCCAAAATATGTGTCCACTTGGCTAGACTGTGATGCCCAGTATTGTGTGGTTGTGATTTTCCTATGCACTACAAATCATAACGCTTGCCTGTAGTTAAGAGGATTAGGATGGGATGTAACACCCTTGCTGAGGTCACATCCCCGATCCAATGTAAAGGGAATTTTCCTGGGGTGTGGCCTGCACTACCTTTTATCTTACAAGAGATAAAAACAAAGGGAAGCAAGCAGAGAATTGGGGACCTCATAACCACCAAGAAAGCAGTGCCAGGAGCAGAGCACGTCCTTTGGACCCGGGGTTCCTGCAAGGAGAAGCTCCTAGTCCAGGGGAAGATTGATGACAAGGACCTTCCTCCAGAGCCAACAGAGAGAGAAAGCCTTCCCCCTAGAGCTGACACCCTGAATTTGGACTTATATCCTACTACCCAAACCCAGTGCCATCGATAATATCCTACTAGACTGTGAGAAAATAAATTTCTCTTTGTTAAAGCCATCCACTTGTGGTATTTCTGTTATAGCAGCACTGGATGACGAAGGCACATGGATAAGTATGTTGCCATTGATAAAAGTATGTGATCTGGAGGGAATTGCCAAGGTAATACCTTTCTCTGTCATTTGAACATGGTTTATGTTTGTGTGGTGATATGCTTAAGTGTGTGGACCTCCAGTTTTTGTGGGACCATCTGCATGAATACCAGAACCGTACAACCCCACCGTGTTTCCATGGTGCTATTGCAAATGCAAGCCTCCTGCTTGCATCCACCTACGCAGAGTTCACTTGCTTTCCATGGAAACCTAACACGAAGTTGGGATTTAGGTGTTTCTGCTTAATATTCAAAGCCTGGTTTCTTTTAACCGCCTATGGAAAGTTAATCTTAGTAGTCTTTCCAAACATGGAACTGTTTAGCACACTGTAGATTGAGACAGTGCCATGCTGTGGCCCTTCATCTGAGGTGGACTCCCTTCTCCCTTAGGAAGCATTGGGAAATGTGTGGGGGTACTTCTAGATGTCACAGTGACTGGGGACACCAGCAGGTAGTAGGTGGGCTCAGGGCTGTTGAACAGTCTGCAGTGCTTGGGATCGTCATGCAGAGTGAATATTCCTGTCCAGAATGGTAGTAGCACCCCAGTGAGAAACACTAGTGGGGTGATGACTGCTGAGGTAGCGTGTGTGCCCACTGACTTAATGCGGGGTGGTCACCGACTGACACGGTGGTCGTTGGTCTGCTGGTTTGGTCTCGTGGTGAGCACTCATCTCAACTTCTGTGTAAAGACTGTAGAGCGTGCATTGTGATAATATACACATATATTGACTAAAAGTAACTTGATTTTATAATTTTAGAGCCATTTCTTAAAATAAGAATTAATCTTTGTGACAGACCAGTGGACAGAACATGGTGGGAAGCCTGTTTTCACTTCCTATACCCATTGCTGTTGAGTCGATTCCTGCTCATAGTGACCACACAGGACAGAGGAGAACTGCCCCATAGTGTCTCTAAGGCTGTAATCTTTACGGAAGCAGACTACCACATCTTTTCTCCTGAGGATTTGAACCGCAGACCTTTTGGTTAACAGCCGAGTGCTTAACCGCTGCACCCCAGGGCTCCTGTGCTTCCTGTACCTAGCCCCAATTTTATGGTTTACTGAACTGCCAGAACGACGTAAGTGATCTTTAGACTGGCGATTTTTGTGTCGCGCATATGTAAAGCGTTTGTGGACAGACCAGATCAACTAAAACTTGGAAAAATGGCTCGTGTTGGCAATATTGATACTCAGATGAAGTCTTTGTGATGAGAGGTCACACAGTCTCTCTCCTTAGACGTAATTTTGAAAACATTTACTTCCTACCTAACTGTTGGGTTATTGTCCAACCTCAGTACAAGTATTCATTTAACTGGTGAGTTGCTTTCTCAAAGGGTCGGGTGAACTTTGCATGCATTGCATACAGACCTGATTCAGAAACTTCAAATGCTCTGTTCTGAATTCCTGTTAATCAGTTTACAAAATGGTTGATATCACCTCATGTATGTCCATTATCATCTTTGGTTCCAGGAGGTGGCATTTTCTCATTGCCCTCAAATTTAGAAGTGATTAGGATTTATAAAGCCCGGTGCCATGGAGTCTGGTATTTTGTCTTAACCAGCATAGAGGCAGTGGTCCTAGTCAGTTGGTGGTTAAGTTTCAGAATCAGTCAGGTATAGGAAGAATAGCCTGCCTTGGCCTCTCTCGGCCCCGCTCCGCTCTAGTTTTGCTCCTGTGCTGTGTCATTGCCGGCTGGCGAGTATATAGTTTGGAGCTGTGCTTGTTACTGGAACATTTGACTTTGAGGCTGGTTTTCCCATCTCTAATATGTACCCTTGGGACCAAAGTTGACAGAGATACTTGCTTTATATTATGCTTCATAACAGCCATTTTGGTGTTGTTGTTTTTTAAGTAAATCATTGCTAAAAGGAAATGAAAGACGCTTAGATTTTTATATTTTAATAAGATCGAAGACTTTAAAATGTCTATCTTTGTTTCTTAGAAAATTTCAGTTCTTTAAATTGTAGATTCGGGATTGGGGGAAAATTTTTTCTTAAAAGTCTGGGAAATTGGATCCCCCTTGTTTATATTAGTTGTTTCAGTCAGAGAACCGTTAGGACGAGCTGGAGGTTTTGAATGTTTCAGGGGAAAAACATTCCATAAAGACCAGTTTTGTTCCTCAGGTTGTGTGCGTAGCATGGACTGGGTCCTGGGGCCTCTGTCGGGGAGGTGTGACTGCAGGTAACCTGTGTCAGGAAAACTCAGGAGACAGGTTTGTCTGGTCTTTTACTTGAAAAATGGCCAGAGGAGCAAGCCTTTGCTTAAGCTGTACAGTTGGTGCAGCTGTGGCATTTTCCTTTGGGACTGAGCTAAAGTAGCCAGACTTGAGTGTTTTTCATATGCAAATAAATCTGGATGTTCTCAAGTGGTAAATTAGAAGACTATCTTGAAGTAAGTTTGGTTTAGTTTTTTGAAACAAACAACTATGTGGCAGTATTAGAAACATTTTTAAAGCCCTCCCATCATTACCAAGTGAGTCCTCAGGTGTTTTCCCACCTAATAAAAAAGCACTTCCTTTTTTTGCATTTTACTCTGATCTGTTGTCCAGATATATCTCACATATTTGCATTGAAGGAGTATGGACCATTTTGTTTGTCATATTTTTAATTTTAGAAGCCATTTCCGTATTTCCACTGTCTTCGTAATTACCGTTTTAAATTGCTACATAATCTTCTGTCTTAAGGTGTCATTTACCTATTTCTCTGTTCACTATTTAGGTAGTTTCTAAAGTTGCTGTAAACTTTCTGGTTTATAGATCCTTATCTCTTCTTTTTGCTTCCTAGTTTAGCATGCCTTCTCAGGAAGTAAGCAGATTGAGGGGCTGGAAAGTTCTTGCCTTCACCATGAGCTGTTACTTTGCAGTGTGAGCCCTGCCTCCTTCGCTCAGCTGTTGGGATCCCACAAGACAGTGTATGGGAAAATACGTTAACTGTTGTACAAGTATTTTTGTAGGAAAACAGCTCAGATAACAATGTGTACGTGCTTTATGAAAGCAAGGAGGCCGTACATATGAATCTAAACTGTGTTTCCATACTGAGGCTTCATTCACTGGTTCACGGTCGGTGGGTGGGTGGGTGTGCGTGGTTACTAAGAGAAAAGAACACTGGGTCAAGTCTGACTCGTCTTGTCTCTTCCAGATCAATGTCCGGGTCACCACAATGGATGCAGAGCTGGAGTTTGCCATCCAGCCAAATACTACTGGGAAGCAGCTTTTTGATCAGGTCAGTACCTATAAACTTGAGAGAGATCGCTACCATTGAGAATTTTTTGCAACAGCCGAATAATTTTGTTTGCTAAACCTATTACCCTGGTTTGCCTGCTTTCTCGTCTTTTTGTAAACCCAAATGCCATTGAGTTGATTCTGACTCATAACGACCATGTAGGACAGAATAGAACTGCCTCTGTAGGGTTTCCAAGGTTGTAATCTTTATGGAAGCAGGCTGCCACATCTTTCTCCCATGGAGCAACTGGTGGGTTCAAACCACTGACCTTTTGGTTAGCAGGTGAGCCCTTAACCACTGTGCCACCAGGGCTCCTTTCTCTTTTTATAGTCGATCCTTTTCCCCCTCTTGTGAGGAGGATTCAAACTGTTATAAGCATTCTTGCGGGGTGCATGGTAACCCCTACTTACAACCATGTTGTTGTTGTTAGTTGCCATCAAGTCGATTTTGACTCGTGGCAGCCCCGTTTGTGTCAGAGTAGAACTGCTCCATAGGGTTTTTGGAAGTAGATTGCCAGGCCTTTCTTTTGAGGCAGCTCTGGGTGAACGCAAACCTCCACCTTTTCGGTTAGCAGCCAAGCACACTAACCATGTGCACCACCCAGGGACTCCTAGTGCCTAGTGGATGTATGCAGGGCACACCTCTGTCTGTTGTGCAGAGCCGGGTGAAATAAGGGTCCTACCAGACGTAGAAGCAGAGGACTGAAGAAAGGGGTTGATTGTGCCAGCAGTCACTTAGGGCTGGCTGGCTGCCCTGGTGCCCATCTGCCTCCAGAGTGAACTCACTCCGCTGATGGGAGGGCGAAGTCTTCGTCACTGTCTCAGTTGGAGCAGCTTCTGATTTCTAAATAGTCATCCTGGAACAGCTATGAAAAGAAGAAAGGAGGATTTAGAGCAAAACTTTCAGAAGATTTTTTATTAAATATGGTTAATAATGTTAAAAGTATTTTTAATATTTTATGTATCTTTATTTTTAATTGTTTATTAAATGTTTTTTCCCTGATAACAAGTGCTTCAAATCTTAATTTCTAAATCTTTTTCCCAGTCAAAGAGCGACTGAAAACCACCCACTTGCTTTTATTTGGCGTAGTTTTCAGTGCTTTACGTCATGGGTTAGCAAATTTTTTTTTCTTTAAGGGGCTGGGTGGTAAATATTTGAGACTTGCAGGCCACACAGCTCCTGTCACCCCTGTAGGCAGAAAGCAGCTGCAGATGGTCCGTAAGTGAATGGGCATGGCTGTGTGTCAATAACACTGCATTTGTAGACAGTGACATTTTTATATGATTTTTCCCCCAACTACTTAAAAACGTGAGGCCCGTTCTTACCCGCGGCCAGATGTGGCCCACGGGCCCTAGCCTTTGACTCCAGCTCTGTAAGAGTCTCTTGTGTAGCTCAGACAAAATCAGGTTTCCTGGTTGTCCCACCCGGGTGTGGCTGTGAGAGGCACCGAGGAGGAGGTGCCATAGGCCTTAACTTTCCCAGCATGCCATTAGGCTCCGCAGTCTCTCCTTTTTTGAATACTTTCGCAGTGCTTCCTGTTGTCTCTTCATGAAACACTTGAGATGATTGGCAGATCTCACTAAAGGATGCACGTTTTTGATAAAAAGTTTCTGCAGCATGCTTAAAGGACCCCTGCAGGTGGAAATGGGATGAAGCCACTAAGCTTCCCCTGTGGTTTTAGTTTTGTTTGTGTAAGAAATGTAGATCCTCATCCCCTCCTGTCTTGCTCTTCTGCATGACATGGTGAGCTCAGAGGACAGAGATGGCATAGAAGAGAGAGAATGGGTTTTCAACCAGTACCTCAGGGTCCTGGTCACCTGGCCACGGCTCCCCTCAGCATCTGTGAGCTCACCTAGGTGTTTTTGAAGATGCTTTTTTCAGTGGGCAACATGGAAACACATCAGCATTCCCACATATTTCTCCCTGAAGCGTGAGGGCAAGTGGCGGAGGCTTTGCTGAGAACAGCGAACCACCGTGAAGGCTGTGGTAATGTTCCCAGAAACAGCCCAGACTTTGGACAGAGCAATATCGTCTCTGGGCCAAGTATTTTCTGCTCTGGAGCCAGGGATCCAGGAGGGGACAGACCAGATGTGAGTTGACAAGCCACTTGAACCTGCTTTTCTGAGACCCTGCTGGCAGGAGGAGCCATGCTCTGGACACTGGCACACGACCCAGAAATCTGAGAGGGTGGCAGTTGGGCAACCTGGGAGCAGAGTTTTAGCAAACTTAGAAGCTCTGGGTGACTCCTCCCAGGCTTGATCACGTCTCCTCTCACCTGCAAAAGGAGCTCCAGTTGACAAGTCCCCCAGGTGATGGGCAGTCTCTCCACAGCAGCCGCATCAGTCACCCTGAGACGTGAGGTGCCCAGGGAGTGCCCTGGACTGAAGCCTTAGAGAGTGGGTGTGGTTCTGCAGTGCATTACAGGAGAGCCAGCTCTCCCTGGTGCTATTAGTCTGAAGCCGGGCCCTGGGACGGCCTCACCCAATAAGGATAAGGTATTTACTGTTGTGGGTGAGGCTGGACTGAGGCTAGAAAGCAAAAGGGCTCCCCTGGAAGACAATTCTATGTGAAGTTACTGGAGCCAGTGAGCCTTAGTGCAGAGTGGTTGGAACACTGGGCCGGACGGGAAGCCCAGAAGGCTTGCGTTCAGTCTGCCTCCAGCGGACCTGTGCCGACGTCTCCCTTCAGGCCCTTCTCTGGCAGCGTCTGGTAGGTCTCTGCAGGCCTTGGTGCCTCTTCAGCTTCATTTTTAAAAAAAGGATGGAAACTCTCTACATAAATGGAAAAACTAAACAGTAACAGTTACAGTCAAGTGTTTGCTGGATTCATCGTTCAGCTTCCCTAGCCTCCATTTTCCGTATCCTTTTCACCTGTTGCTTTTCAGAGATTATGTGAAGAGGCTATTGAAGAGTTTGTAATATTTTTGTGGAAAGGCAGAAATAGTGTTGATTCTCACAAGATACTCTTCTCTGCTGCTTGCTGCGCCCTTGTTTCCTGCTGGGTGGAGAAACAGCAGAGCGGCTTGTACCTGAAGTCCTATATGTGTGCACTTCAGATTTCAGAAACTTTCAGCCTCATGCTTAAATGCTCTTGGTGTTGAGCCGCATGCTCTCACCGGATTTTCTTAGTGCCTGGGTTCCAGGGCGCCATATTGAAATATGACAAATGATTGTATCTACTTTGGCGTTTTTGTTGGTTTCAAGCCAGGTGTTTTTCTGATTTTAGATGATCTGCTCACCTGTAGAATGGAGCTATGAATTAAGAGGTATACAAAAATGAATCCAGAACTCACTCCAGTATGAATTTTTGTAGACGATTTTTTAAAAAAATGCTGAACACATGAATGCAGTCAACATTTCAAATCTTGATAGGTTCTGAGTGCATATGATTCCAGAGCTCATTAACCTCCCACCATCCGTCCTGTTAGAACGATGTATTCCTGTCCCCCAGCCCAGAAGATGAGGTTCCCTTGATTCAATTCTGCTAGAACAAAATCTTGGTTGATTCTCACTTAGTCACTGTTCCCAGGTTGTCTTTGTATCTAAACCTCAATGCGAGGGTACGTGGTTATATTCCAGCACTCGTCAGATTTAAGATGGGAGTTGTAGTGGACAAGGAGATTCTGGGTCTCCGCCTGCCCTTTCTCTCCCTTCTCTGTTTCCTCCCACTCCCCCGCCAGTGACGAGACTGGATCTTGGAGCTCTCTGAAGATCTTTTATGGTTTTGCACTTTTAATGAAAGACATGGAAACCCTGATGGTGTAGTGGTTAAGAGCTGCCAAAGATCAATAGTTCGAATCTACCAGGCACTCCATGGAAACTCTATGGGGGAGTTGTACTCTGTCCTATAGGGTCACTATAAGTCAGAATCAACTTGATGGAAACAGGTTTGGATTTTTTAATGAAAGACACCAGGCGATCTGAGAATGTTAAGGCTGGAGTAGACCTTGGGAATTCTTGGTCTAGTATGTTGTGTGTTATAGATGAGGAAGTTGAGGCTCAGGGAGATCAAGTGCCTTGTCCACCGTCATAGAACTGCTGGCTCTTTGAACTCTATAGTTACATTGGTCTTTTTGGAGGTGTATCTGTCTATTTATACAAGGTGCCACGTCATCTGCACAGGCGAGCAGGACTGAGGAGTAAGCTCAGTGCCCTGTGTAATGAGAGACCCTCTCACTAGGGAAGTGAGTTCTATCCCTCCCCTCGTCCTGTAACTGCAAGCCGCACTTTGCACTGGGGCTTTGATTACTGAGGCCTCTTCCAGAGGCTCCTCCCCCACGCACTGTCCTCAACCAAGCTGAGAATGTTTTCTCCTGAACACCTTTCAGGGTCTTTGGGTGCACAGGGCTGTTCACCTGTTGCTTTGCGCTGAGACAGGTGATGAATGGATACTACACCTGTACAGGTGTTCCAGGTCTAGGAAGCTCATTCATAGGCCAGATGTTCCCAGTCTCAAAATACGGGCCTTGCATAGAGTAGGCGGAAAGAGGCTTTGAAGGGAAGTTAGTCTAACCCCTCCGTTCCTCACTCCATTTGTACTTACATGTCACCTACAACAACCCCCATCCCAGCCTGGCATCCTGGCAAGTTGTGTCTTTATCTAAGAGCATCTAGTGACTAGATTCTAGTCCAGTGCTCTGATTTGACAGATGAGGTAACCAAGCCAGCAGCCACACGGCTGGGGGCAGAGCTGGGACTCTGACACTAGTAACAGGGCTTCTGTAGGGTGGTGCCCTACCTCCCCCCGCTACCCGAGATCCTGAGCGGGGAGGAAGTGAGTGAATCGGTGGGCTTATTGTTTCCATCTCAAAAAGTATTTGCCAAGCGGCTGCTTAAGATGGAGCCGAGTACACATCCTGCCTTTTCCTTTCCAAGTATTTGCCATTTAAACCGTCATTGGGACAGAGATAAGGGGATAGTCATCACACCTGTTCAGGTTCTTCTGTGTGGTGTGTATTAGCGTTGGGTTAAGCTAAGGAAATGGAAGGGAACAGTGAGGAGCCTTTTTCCAGAAATATGGATTATTCCTTTGAGGAAAGACATCTGGGTTGGTTTTAGGACTGGCTAAAGAAAGGAAGGTTGTCCACTTCTACTGTGTTGTTTTGGAGACCCCATAGGGAGAGAAGTGGGGCTAGACAAGAGACCCTGAAGAGGTTTACAGGAGAAGGGACTGTAGCTTCGTGAAGTATGACCGGAGGTGGAGCAGGGCAGCCAGGGACAGGTGCTCCAACTAAGAGGGCAGATGGCAGATTGAGCCCATGGTGGGACCGTAGAGTGTTCCATATGCCCTGTGAAGGGAGCTGGCCACGTCGTGGAGGAGTGAGAAAGATGAGTCTGAGCTGTGGCCTGAAAATCATCTAGAGTCTGAAAGGGACGGAAGTCATTCAGACAGGGTAAGCGCAGGTGAAGGCTGAGGCGGGCTGGGCAAAGTGAAGAGAGTAGTGAGAGACTTGGCAGTTGCAAGGGCGTGCGGGGCTTTCAGGCACAGCTGTGAAGAAACCCGAAGAGGACAGCAAGGCAGGGTTCATCTTGCCTGTTTCCAAGTGAAGAGATGGAGGTTTGTGGAGAATAAGAAATCAGCAGGATTGGTTATTAAAACCTGGTCTTTGAATTCAGCTTTCTCTACACTTCAGACCCATTGCAGTTGAGTCAGTTCTGACTATCTGGACCCTGTAAGACAGAGTAGAACCGCCCCGTAGGGTTTCCAAGGTTGTAATCTTTACAGAAGCAGACTGCCACATCTTCCTCCCTTGGAGTGGTTGGTGGGTTCGAGCCGCTGACCTTTTGATTAGCGCCTGAGTTCATAACCACTGAGCCTACAAGGGCTTCTTAGTTTACGCTTAGCTACTATAAAAACAAAGGCAAGATTTCACAAAAGACTTTAGAATAAAGCCTGTGTAAAAAGTCAGATTTCCTTTCGTATCCGTGATGAAGAAACTTGGTTATAGTTTTTGTTTTGTTTTTCTTTTCCCCCTTTTGGAGGCATCTGGGGCGGTGGGATTTCATAAACAGACACACCCAGAGCCTTGTCAAGCACCAGGCACCCCAGGGATGAGGAAGCGGGCAGCTGGGTCAGGAGTTAATTTGGAATTCCACATGTTACTTTAAGCAAGAGTTCGGATGCCTGAAGGTCATCTCTAAGGCATTCAGTCCCTTTTACTTTTATTATGAAAGAAACCACCTACCTGGACATAGGTAATGCATTTTGGGAAGTTTAGCGTTTTGTGTCTTGGGATTTAAAGTTAAACATCAAAGTCCTGGCGCTCAGTTTTGTGAGTGTTTGTTCAGCAAGAGTCCCTAGCAGGGCCTATCAGCACTGATGTCATCTCCAAGACAGCCCCAAGAACACCAGGCTAGGGCCCTCTTTCAATGGACCACAAGAGACTTTCTCTTTTCTAGGACTGTGGAGAATTTTAATATGCGAAACCTACAGTTGCCAGGAGCTGGAGTTGGCAATTGTACCCTTTCTTTGTATCCAAACTTCAAATTTCTGGAGCCCAGAGAATATCATCTTCCCCCCCACCGCACATATAAAGCCGAGCTCCAGTCTCTAGCCCCTCCTGCTGCCAGTCTTACCATCCAGGAAGCTTGCCCCCGGCTATTTCCTGCTTTCTCCAGGGCGAAAGTTCCCGTCTTCTAGTTCAATTGGATTCCGGGGCCAGCCGGCCAAGAGCAGGAACACAGGCACAGGCAGCTAGAGGAGGCCCCAGGGGCTCCTTTGCTTTTCATTGGTAATTTTAACCATGTCCAGGTGACATTTCTACCTGGGCACATGCTTCTGCTGGTGGGCTATGGGGAGCACAGTTCTCTCTGCCGGCTATAGCTCACCCTGGGAGTGCTCAGGAAGACATCACAGAGTACAGGGGAGTAAAAGAGGGAGTAGGGTGGTGATTTTATAAAGATAACCCTGAATCCACTCATTCATATTAAAGATCAATCATATATAACCTTGACTTAATGGTCTCTGTTAGTGAGAAGTTACTTGAGACTCCGAGTTCCACTAAGTTCTGGGGCAGCTGTACCATGTGTGGGCGCTTCCGTGTGTAGGCACTGCCATGTGTTGGATGGTGCCACGCATTGGACAGTATGGTGTGTTGGACGGTACCATGTGTGGAGGGCCTCCGGGGGAGAGATTTTCTTGTGACTGTTTTGGCTTCTCTCTCTCAGGTGGTTAAGACTATTGGACTTCGGGAAGTATGGTACTTTGGCCTCCAGTACGTGGATAATAAAGGATTTCCAACCTGGTTGAAACTTGATAAGAAGGTAAGTCGGGGTTAACTATTTATAGGATGTTAATTGGGTGTTGGTCTGCCCCGTTGACATTGAAACTCGAGCACCTTAACTCTGTCTTTTGTTTTGTTCCTTTTTATTTGTGTAAAAGTTTGAACAAATGAAAAGGTTGCAGGTTTCCAGTAAGTGGGCGTATTGGTTGGGAGTTAGACCCTGGCATTTCTCCTAATTGCTTGCTCGTTGGCACAGCACGATGGGTAGTTGCTGAGCTTTCAGTTGATTTGCTTTTTTTTTCCTGGTGAGATCGTTAATCTTATAAACCATGAATCATCCACTGTTTTGTAAGAGTGTGTTTATAGCTCTGTCGGAACCTGTGGTAGATTATCTTTCAGTTCTAAAGACTGGATAATCCCATACAGCAATTCTAATGAAAAGTTGGTTTTTTCCAAACTCTTTGAAAAATGCCCCTTTTCCCAAACTCCCTCAGTCTTCCCAATGTTACTACACAAGTCAGGAGAGCCACTGGGATGTCAGAGTGGAGGAGAGTGGGGAGTTACTAGAAGTAAGTTCCGTGGTCCAGGGCCAGCCTCTGGCCATGTGGGCGGATTCCTGGATCCCAGGGGGTTTGGCGAGGTTGGCTCTAAATTCGAGTTTCTCTGGAAATGATGGCATCGATCCTAGAAAATGGGGGCTGGGCCTAGTGGCTGTTGCTGGCGTTCCCACTGAGTGTAGGACTTTTGACTGACTTCTTTTGTCCGCCCACTAAAAAGGCTGCTCTCAGAATAAATGTTATCTTCTGAAAACTGGCCTGAGGGGCTCTTTTGAGTCCTCGGTTAATCACCTGTGTCTGGGGAGGCAGGGATTTGTGCCCTGAACCTGTAACGAGAGCGTTTGGCTTGTTTGTGGCCCAGGTGTCTGCCCAGGAGCTCAGAAAGGAGACCCCCCTCCAGTTCAGGTTCCGCGCCAAGTTCTACCCGGAAGACGTGCCTGAGGAGCTCATCCAGGACATCACCCAGAAGCTCTTCTTCCTGCAAGTGAAGGAGGGGATCCTCAGCGATGAGATCTACTGTCCGCCTGAGACCGCGGTGCTCCTGGGCTCCTACGCAGTGCAGGCCAAGTTTGGAGATTACAACAAAGAGTTGCACAAGTCTGGGTACCTCAGCTCCGAGCGGCTGGTCCCCCAAAGGTGAGCCGAGGGTGGCAGCCTGGTGCAGGAGCAGCCGTGCCACCTCTCTCCAGGCGTACGTGGTCAGCTTAGAAGTAGCCAGGAGAGACAGCAAGCACCTGGTCAAGGTTAGGTGCTCCTTTAGGCTGGGCTCCAGGCATTCCCTCATCTGGGTTTGTAAAGTCAGTACTCCAGATGTCAGGAGATACTGACCCGACACCCTGTTCTCCCTAAGCCACTGACGATGGACCTGAAGGTTCTAGTAGCAAACGTAACCAGGAGAGGAGAGCTGCTATTCCTCCTGGAAAATGGAAAGTGACTTTATTATTGGGGATACCTTAAAGTCATCCGGCTTGTTATGTCCTGACTGCGTAGCTTTTCCTGGTATATAAGAATCTTGCCCCTGTGAAACCTGTTTTTATTCACTAGTGGTCACACGGAGCCCTGGTGGTGCAGTGGTTAAGAACTCGGCTGCTAGCCAAAAGGTCAGCAGTTCCAGTCCACCAGGCACTCCTTGGATACCGCATGGGGCAGTTCTCCTCTGTTCTGTAGGGTTGCTGTGAGTCGGAGTCAAGTCCATGGCAACAGGTTTTTTTTGAATGGTCACATAAATGATCCCTTTTGTGTTTGGGCAGGGGGGTGGTAGGGGACCACGGTTGCCATCAGGTTGACTCTGACTCATGGCAACCTCGTCCATGTTACATTTTCAGGGCTGATTCTTCAGAATTAAATTGCCAGGCCTTTCTTCTAAGGTGCCTCTGGGTGGAATCGGACCTCCACCCTTTTGGTTAGCAGCCAAGCATGTTAACTGTTTGCACCACCCAGGGACTCCTTTTGGAAGAAGAGCCCTCTTAAATGCTTTTATTTTTATTTTTAAAAACAGAACTAGAAGTTGCTTCTCCAAGCTCTAAACTGTTCAGGCTAAGTGGGCTTCAGCAGAAGTGGAGACAAAGCTCTTTATGAGCGTGTCATTTGAAAGGAGAGCAGAGATCTGCATGTGGTGGGGTTGTGGGCGCCCTCTGTGACGTGTGTGCTCTGCTTCTGCTCCCAGAGTGATGGACCAGCACAAGCTGACTCGGGACCAGTGGGAGGACCGTATCCAGGTGTGGCATGCTGAACACCGTGGGATGCTCAGGTGAGCACCAGGGTCTTCCTGTCAGGTGACTCCAGCCCGGGCTTCCTGGGGGTCTGGCTCTGGAGCCTGTAGACTAAAGTCCAGGCTTCTGTCTGATCAAGTATTAAAAGTTAAAGCAGCTGGAAGTGGTTTCTTTTTTCCTTAAACAAAGCCAGGTGCTCGTGCCTGGGGTGATAAGCAAATGTGTTTAAGCCTTGAGGTCCCAAAAGCTTTCTCCCTTCCTTGGTTTAGGGGAGAGAGACGGTCTGTATGTAAAACTGTTCATTTTTAGTCAAGAGGGAACACTGTTGACAAGCAACCAGAGCGTTGTTTTTCTTTCCTCTGTCAGAGAGACACTGGTCTGCTCATTGTCTATAAGGTAGTCACCATCAAAACTGCACAAATGAAAAAACAGTTTATGCTAAGTGAGAAATTATGATATTAAACCATCAGAAACGAGTGTGAAGGAGAGGCATATGTGGCACAGAGCCACCCAGTGTGAGAAGCCCCAGACTTCCTGATGCTGGGTGGTGGTGTCTAAGAGCGCCTCGTCTTGGGCCGGTCGCCTGTTGTCACAGCCTCAGATGTTGGCTCGCAATTGGGGCCTCAGAAGCGTTTTGCTCTTTAGAGTTTCCTGTCTGACCCAGGGAACCTTTGTGGAGGTGGAAATAGCACAAAGTCTTTGACAGTGGTGACAGGTCAGGTGGGAGGCAGAGCCCCCGAAAGCACACATAGGCCCGAGAAAGACCGTGCCTTGTGCTGACGTACAAGAGATGACTCTCTTGTCTCAGGAGAAACCAGTGGGAGCCAGTCAGCGCTTTCCTTTCAGAACTGGTGAAGTGAGCCAGTGTGGCAAGTGTGGGGCAGGATGGCATCTCCAGGGTCTTGTTCGGGCCATAGGGCTGTTACCTGGTCCTCAGTTGGGTCTGCTGACCTGACCGCCACTGTCAGCATCCAGTCCCAGAAGGTCAGGAAACAGCACCTCTGAGCACATGGCTCTCTGTCCATCCTGTGTCACTTGTTTTGTTTTGGATTTTTATAGTAATTTTTTAAATAATATTTTCCTATGGTTTCAGTGAAGGTTTACGTAGCAGTTTAGGTTCCTATTCAATAATTTCTACACACATTGTTCAGTGACATTGGTTATATTCTTCACCATGCATGGATATCCTCAGTATTTTCATTCTGATTGTTCTGTTTTCATTAATCTGGTTTCCCTGCCCCCCTTATACTCTCTTCATTTTGAAGCACCTCTTATTTTGAATACTGCAAGAGGTTTTCTTGTTTTTGCTAAAGAGCACCACTAATGATTGTGCCCACCTGACTCTCCCCAACTAGAGACAGCGCGATGCTGGAGTATCTGAAGATTGCTCAGGACCTGGAGATGTATGGAATCAACTATTTTGAGATAAAAAATAAGAAAGGAACAGACCTGTGGCTTGGAGTTGACGCCCTTGGGCTGAACATTTATGAGAAAGATGATAAGTGAGTTGAAACTTGATAATTCTCTTTGATTCATGGGATAGTGGGCCTGGGAAACAGTGGGAAAATTGGTAAACATGCACCTGGGTTGCTTTCTGGAGTCTTTACTGAGCAGTTTACTGACCCAGATGTGAGTCTCTCAGGGCTTTCAGCTCGGGTGGGGCCCTCTGGGAAAGGGGCCCCAGGCGGGCTCTTGTCTTCTGTCCCCACAGCCTGTTCAGTAGCTCATGTAGCATGGTAGGAAGTGACAGCCAAGGGCCCAGAAGCTGGGTGAAAGCATCAGGGGCCGCACAGAGCCTGAAGCAGGTGCAGGAGGGGTATGAAGGCTGCAGCTGTGGGAAGACGCCCCCTCCCCTCCCAGTGAGGCCCAGGTCCCTGTACCTACAGGCACATGGCTTCTGCCCAGACCCAGGCCCTCAGGGCTGGAAGCTTCTAATTCAGCCAAGCCTGGGACTTTCAGATTCTACAAACAATAGCCTTCATGTACAAACAGTTCAGCTTAATCCTCTGGACTTCTGTGCTCCACATATGTGATCTTCAGTGTGTGGACAGAGGCACTCAAGTGCAGGAGCAGTGAGGCCTGCTGGGTGGGGCGGGCCCGTCCATTGGTTACAAACGTATGCATGTCTTCTTTCTGCCAAGGGCCTAGATAACAGGTCACCAGAGTCAAAGTAGAATTGTGCTTTATAGGGTTTTCAGTGGCTGATTTTTGGCAGTAGATCACCAGGCCTTTCTTCTGAGGTGCCCCCGGCTGGACTGGAACCTCCAGCCATTCAGTTGGCAGCCAAGCACTTAACCATTTACACCACCCAGGGACTCCCAAGAAGCTAGATGGAGACCCAGAAAAGTCCCCCTAATTCAAGGAGGGCAGAGAGGGTTTTCCTTGGTGGTTCCCTGCTTTCAGAGAAGAAAGTGTCATTTCTAGATACTTCAGATCTGAAGCTGCCTGAATTTAAAAGGCAGTTCAGGAAGGGAGAGGTTCCCTAGTTACCCTGCTCTGAGCGCCCACATTATGGCTCAGAAGGGCTCCCCCAAATGTCCGCGGAGGCTGCTGGATGAAGGGGTCAGTAAAGGGCAGGAGCCACTCCTGTGGGGGAGCGGGCCTGGCTCCTGCCTCCGAGGATGGTGCAGCGTGGCCTTGAGGCTGTGGGGTTTGTGTGGGCCTGTACCAGCTGCAGGGCCAGGCCAGCCCACCTTTCCTGAGCCCCCCCGGCACGCTGTTCTTTTATGTGGTGGCCCGCCCACACTTCCTGTCCATGCCTCGCCCCTCTCGCCTCATTTCTGATGTTACTGTTTGCAGCTCCCCACACTCAGGCTCCCAGGCACCCCCTCTCTGGAATTAATGTGGGGAGTTGCCCTGCTTTCCACAAACGACGTGCCCATGAAGGATCGGTTGCTTGTCCCAGCCAAGTGTATTCTCGCCAGGCGTGAAGTACAGAGATACTTCATTCAGGCAGGGCAGGGACCAGTGTCAGAGACTTTTTGTCCCTCCGCTTTGTGCCTAAATGGACACGGGACCCACAGTGGATGGCTGCTGTGTCCACAGGACCAAAGGTCTCTGCTGAGGGGAATGGCTTTGCCAGGATGAATTTGGTCCCTGAGGTGACGGCCACTTCCCTACTTACCAGAGGCTCCCAGGAGCTCTTCAGAGAAGCTGTCGTTAGTTGCCATCGAGTCGATTCCAACTCATGGCAACCCCACATGTACAGAGAGAACTGCTCCATAGGGTTTTCCAGGCAGTGACCTTTCAGAAGCAGATAGCCAGAGCTGTTTCTGAGGGGCCTCTGGGTGGGTTCGAACCACCAACCTTTAGGTTAGTATTCAAACGCTTAACTGTTTGAATACTAACAGGGATGTGCACTACTGATGTCGTCTTTCCCCCAGCGACCAGGGTTGGCAAAGAGATGAGCAGTCTGGGAAATACAAGAACTTCTGACATAGTTTCTAGGTCCTTCCTCGAAGGCTGAGTGGAGGATTGCAACCTGTTAGCGCAGATGTGCTAGGGGACAAGGCACACATCAGAGAGCACGCCACATCCCCTGGTAACATCTGTGGGAACCTGCCTTGGTCCCTGAACCAGTTTCTTGAATGCCCAGGTTTTGTAACACGGCCAAGGCCAAACAGGTTTTTCAGGCTGCGAGAAACAGCCATAGGCGGGAGCTTGCTGATGTCAGCCAGCTTGCAGCAGCCCCCAGCCCATGTAAAAATGTTCATTCTTTCCAAGTAAAACTGGAGCCAGTGCCCATTCAGTCCCATTTCCGCCCCTGCTGTCCTCATTCAACTGTGAAACTGGCGATTCCCCAGTCGGTTTTCTCCCCAGAGAAAATGCTGGGGCACTGAGCAAGCTGCCCTTCCTGCTTCTCTTCCTCTCCACGTCCCCAAAGGTGCACTCCCTTTCCAGTTACAAAGACGGGCACTGTCAGGCAATTAACAGGCCTGGGCAAATGTTGACAGCGTGATTCCCTGTATAACCAGGAGATGGGAACTCAAGCCTGCAAGGACTCCTCAGCCATGCTGAGTGTTGTTATTATCAAGGAACTAATAGTGGGGAGACAGTGTGGATCCACTGCTCAGTTATTAAGGAACCTGATACACTGGGGATGTACGCTGAGTGTTAAGAGAGTTAGGGCACCTGCAAATAAACAAATACCACCCGAATTTTACCAGAAGGCCGTGTCCTTTTAGTGTACAAATGCTCTGATTGGGAAACCTCTCTTTGGTCCCTTTTCATTGTACACGTAACATTAATGTGGGACCCTGTAGGACGGAAAGCTGTTGTCTTTTTTCTTTCTTTAGATCCTTAGATCAGAACAGGAGGGAGTACAGAGAGGAGGAAATGGGCAGGCACTTTCCCTGGCAGGCGTTATAAGCTGATGCTTGTGGCATTCTCAGAGGAAAATAAAACAAAGAAACCCAATACTGCCCCCACATTCTTTCCTCCTGTATAAGTCGTCCCCCCCCGCCCCCCGCTTCCTCCCCTCTCTGGGTTCACGCCTTTGTAGAGCTGCTTCTCTAGGTGGGAGTTTCTGAAGTTGTCCTGGACTCCAGGAGACCATTTGATTAGCGTTTTAAGTAAACGGGGCTGTGAAGCCAAGTTGGGGATGGAAGCAAGAGCTGAGTAATGGATAAGTGTCTTTTGGGGAGATACTTTGAAACTATGTAAATACCCTGTTTCTCTCATTCTTTGTTTCATCTATCCATTCTAGCATCCACTGATGAGTCTTGCTTGAAACAATTATTACTGTGGTTTTTTTTCCCCCATCAGTCCTTTCACATTTATTAATTGGAATTTGCTATAAGGAACCAGTTTCTCTTCGTTTGCTTATTCAGTTATAGTAATATAGACTCATGGAAGTTTGTTTTATTCTGTGGGTTATAATCTGTTACTATTATTACTCGTTGCTCAAGTTGTTTGAGCCTGGCCCTCAGCAGCCTCTCTGGGTGGCTCCTGGCCCTCTCGGCTTGACCCCTCGTTCTTTGAGTGCCCCCGACTCTGTGGCACCACAAGATATTCCAGCAGCATCTTCCACTCTCCTGCTCCGGCCCTGGAATCTGCCGTTCCTCCCAAGAGCTGTGGTTGCTGTTACTGCAGAGCCCGCGTTTTTGTTTTATGTGTGGCCTAGCCAAGGACAGATTTACAAACTCTTCTGCAGCCTTCTCTGAGGCTCCAGTTCATGTCTTACATGCGTACTGTTTAAGGCAAAAGAATTAATCCTTGTAGCCTTCTGAAGGTCAAGAATGAAGGAGGCGGTTGAACTCAGCAGTGAGTCATGACTTTGGGACTGGCCCTCATCTCTGGAGCTGTCATCCTGGGTGAATGGCTGTGAATTGTTATATGAGGCTTCAGAGTCTTGAAAGGCCACACACTCAGGGCACCCCAGATAGCAGAGGGCCAGAGACCACTGTCACAGGCTTCCAGCCCTTGAGAGAAAGGTGCCTGTCCTGCTTGGAGGTCTGAGTTTTCTGGGAGACCTGTATAAAGACAGGGGCCAGAGAGTGGTACTTGTACCTCACGCCTTCCGAGTTTTGAGGTGGGAATCTGGCCACTGGCTTGCAGGGAAGCAGAAGCAGGAGCTGGGTTTTGGGCCCCTCTGTTGTCACCAGCACGTTGCTCTCGTGTTCCTGGGGAGAGTGCTGCGAAGTGACAGGCACCCGTGTGATCAGTCACCATAAGGACACATGTCGAAGTCACTGGCAGGACCAGGGGGACATCTGGGTCCTTTTCCAGACCCATAAACAAAACTGCATCTCCAAAGAGTCTGCATCCCAACTTCGAAGGTAAAACAGAACAGGTTCCCTGCGTGATTTGTTTCAGTGCTGTGAAGCAAGACTGCCGGGTGTGTTCAACTGCGGATGGGTGGTCCTCTGGGACAGAGCTAGGTAAAAGGGTGGCTGCCAAAAAGATCAGACACGTGAAACCGCAGCCTGGCCAGGGCCCTGACACCTCTGGGTCAGGCCTGCAGACTGCTGTATCAGGAGGGCCACCTGTCAGGCCTGAGGTGCCCACTCTTGGTCCTGAGTAACCATCCCCACTGCCTTACCCTAGCTGGCTCACAAGTCATAGCAACATGGACAGTGCCCGTCTGTTTTCATTAAAACAACTTGATAGGCAGTCGATTCTTCCCCACCCCTGCTATTTTTAGAAAATCAGAGGTTTTCACAGGATGAGGAAAGGACTTTTTCTGATGGCAGTATCTTTGTGGTGGTTTGAGGAGCTGCCGTTACTTCTAGAATGGTATCCATGTGTTGAAAGAGTTGTTGGTTGCCATCGAGGTGATTCCGACTCATAGTGACCCCAGGCGTTACAGAGCAGGACTGCTCCATACAGTTTTCTAGACTTTTCTTCCACAGCACCGCTGGTTGGGTTGAACCACCAGCCTTTAGGTTAGCAGTCAAGCACACACTGTTGGCAAAAAATGGGATGGAGGAAATAAGAGGGGATGGTGGGACATGTGGTCAGAAGTGCAATCTGGCCTTGAAATTGTGTGATGAACTTTCTCAGGAATGCTGTTAAAAAGCCAGCATCCGAGCCAGGCATGGCTGGCATTGCTTGGCTCTGGACCATACAGGCCCTCCATTAGGGACATGGACCGTGAAGGCTGCTTAGAAGTTGCAGGGTGGCTGAGAAGGCTCTGGCCAGCCAGGAGAACGAACGAGCATCACAAGGATGAGAACTGGAAGAGCATTGACCCCCACAGAGCCCTTCTCCATCCCTCATTCTTCTCTTGAATACATAGCGAGCAGCCACTCTCAGCGTGGTGCCAGTGGAAGACAAGAAGACGTGGCCTTAGCTACCAGAGAGCTTACCTGCCTCATTTTCAGAGTTGATAGGAATGCAGTAATGTGAAGTACAGGCTCTGGCTGTGAGGAACTTGTTTAGGCTACTGGCCATAGGAGAGGTGGGATCAGAGAATGATCTGCAAATATGGCTGTGAGAGATTTCAAAGACACGGAAGGACAGGCTTGGTCAGGAATCGGAGTTGACATCAAGATTCCAAGCCTGGTGACTGGAAGCAGCAGGGAGCGGGAAGACCAGAGAAAGACGGATGTGAATAGGGACGCATCAAGGTCTGTCAGCGTTTAGAGCTTTAACCGTACAAATAGCCCTCCCTGGCTGAACCCAGGACTGGTGGGGATAACTTAGTAATGACACACATTATGTACTACGGCTCCTGGGTTAGCTTCACACTGTTTTTAATTGAACTAAAATTAAGGTAAATTCACAAATCTCTTAGCCAATCCTACACACACGTAGGTGTCTCTACATATATCTAACCATCCTTTTGTTTTGTTTTTAACCTCAGGTTGACCCCAAAGATTGGCTTCCCTTGGAGTGAAATCAGAAACATCTCCTTCAACGACAAGAAGTTTGTCATTAAGCCCATCGACAAGAAGGCACCTGTAAGTTCATATGGAGATTAAGCAGGGGTTCCTATGTTTTGTCCTTGGAGCTAAGTGAGTTTTCAGGGTAACACTCAGATTTCTCCGTCTTTGTGACAAAGAGGCTGCAATGCTTAGAATGACCCCTCTGTGTGGGGAGAACTGCCAGCGGCTCCCATTGGAGGTCAAGGTTCCTCTGCACCATCACGCAAGTGATCACGCCATGAGAGGTCCCATGGAGACCAGGGTCCCGTGAAAGCTGGCTGACTCTGTAGACTAGTTTTTTTTTTTTTTAATTGAGCTTCAAGTGAATGTTTACAAATCAAGTCAAACTGTCACATATAAGTTTATATACACCTTACTCTGTACTCCCACTTGCTCTCCCCCTAATGAGTCAGCCCTTCCAGTCTCTCCTTCCATGACAATTTTGCCAGCTTCCAACTCTGTAGACTAGTTTTTTAATGGTCTTCATTCCTTATGAAGAAAAGGGCAGTCCTGAGTCACTGCCCTTTGCCAGATGAGAAACTTGTCCCATAATATTGCTTTTCTGGCATGATACACCCAGGTTTGTGAAAGGTTCAGGTTCGTGGGGCCCAGCACCCTCTCCCTGGGGCCTGCTGCACCAGGGGCCAGATTTCGCCTGCGAGAACTGTCCTTGGGGCTCTTCCAGGTGAAGGAAAGTCAGACATGAGTCCACTGCATTGCTGGTCCCCAGCCTTCCACCTGTGCAGTGTACGCCTCTGACCCAGACGCCAGCTTAGGCTTCACTCTGGCCTTCCTGTGCCCCTCAGACGGTCTTTACTCCGCACCTGCACACTGATGCTAACGGGGAGACAGCGTGGGTGGAGCCCCCATCCGGGAGGACTTAGCTGGCCAAGCCCTCCACTCACACCCTGGGGTCTGAAGTGCATTGACCGTTAGCCAATAGCTGTGTTACAGACATTAGTTTGGGTTTTATGTTTATTCTCCTAAGAGGTGAACTTTGAGCTGTGGTTTGCTCAGAACACATAAGGCACGCATACATGGCTGTAGTACGGTGGAATGGTTTTCTGATCAAAAATCCAGCTCTTTAAAAATTACCACTTGAAGAAATTCTACTATCCTCCTTAGAGTCTGTTCTGAATTTCACCAGAATTACAAACGGGAAGAGACTTTGCATTCTTGCGTAATTTTTTTTTTTTTTTGGTGCTTTAGATGAAGATTTACAGAGCAAATTAGTTTGTCATTAAGCAGTTAACATACACATTGTTTTCTGACATTGGTTGCCAACCCGGAAATGTGTCAACACTCTCCCCTTCTTGACCTTGGGTTCCCCATTTCCATTCATCCAGCTTTCCTGTCCCCTCCTGCCTTCTCGTCCTTGCCCCTGGGCTGCTGTGCCCATTTAGTCTCTATACACGGTTGAGCTATGTGTATTATTGTTTGTTTTACGGGCCTGTCTAATTTTTGGCGGAAGGGTGAACCTCGAGTGACCTCAGTAATGAGTTAAAGGGTTCCAAGGGCCATACTTTTGGGGTGTCTCCAGTCTCTGTCAGACCTGTAAGTCTGGTCTCTTTTTGTGAGTTAGAATTTTGTCCTACATTTTTCTACAGCTCTGTCCGGAACCCTCTTATTATGATCCCTGTCAGAGCGGTCGGTGGTGGTAGCCAGGCACCATCTAGTTGTGCTGCCCTGAGTCCTGGGGGAGGCTCTGATAGTTGTGGCCTATTGGTTTTTTTGACTAATCTTTCCCTTGTGTCTTTGTTTTTCTTCATTCTCCCTCGCTCCAGACGGGGTGGGACACATTCTCGTGTCATTTTTGTTCCTTAGTTACAGCATTAAGGTTAGAAAGGCAAACATGGGCTGTGGTCCATACTTTGGGTATCTGCTAACCTAACTCTCGGGACTGGGTGCCAAGATGGCAAGCCCCCTTAAAATAGTTTGAGGTATTGTCCAGTTACTGCTCTTCACATGTGGGTGGGTCCAGCATAATTTAAACCCAGCAGGTCTTGACATTGTTTGTATGAAGTATTTTCTTCTTTATTGAAAATGTTCCCTGCTGTTCGTGAACTCTTGACTCTACTCCATGGGTAGTTGCTCAGTTATTTCAAATTAAACCTGTGATTTAATACAGGCTTTCAGGCTCCATGGTAACAGTTCACACTAACATGCAGCATCACCGACCTGAGGGTCATAGTGTACCCATGTCACATGAGGCAGTGGGATTGGGGCCATAAGAGAGCAAGAAAATTCTGGAATCTTTTGGTAGGCTGCTAGGTACTCTTTCGTCATATGACTAATTTTCCAGAAGTATTTTTTTTTTTTAATTTAATGACTGACTATAGAAACAGGAATTCTAGACTAGATTGTTTAAGAATTAAATCTTTTTTTTCTTCCCCTCTAAATTTGGCATAAGTTTAGCTTTTAAAAAGCTGAAGAATACTTCGTAATTACAAAATCCCAGGTAAAGGGATTTGTGACGTGTCTGGTTGAATTAGCCCAATGTACTTTTGCTATATTGTAGTGTTAAGTGAAGCCATCTCTTTTTAAAAAAGAAAAGAAAAAACTTGCTGGTTGCACACTGCATGCTGGGCACTTATTCTAGGTATCTAGTGGACAGCAAGACCAAGACAAAGTTCCTGCCCTCAGGAGGTCTGCATTCTAGTGGATAAGATGGATGACACCCAAATAAAACAAACAATACACTTTCTGGTAGTAAATGTAAAAGCACAGTTACGGTTCAAAAGTGAAGCAGACTAAAGAGAGGACCAAAGGATGGGGCAGGATCACTTTAGACTTGTGGTTGGGGAAGACCTCAGTCCCAGGGGGTGATGCGGGGAGCCGGGTGAGGGAGACCTCAGTCCCGGGGGGTGATGCGGGGAGCCGGGTGAGGAGGCCGAGCTCGTCTGACTGCTGCTCACCTTACCCTCCTCTTCTGGTTCCTTCTCTGCAGCACTCCCTGCCTCAGCCTTCTCACCTTGGGCAGTAGAAAGTTTTTCAAGTTTAAACTTTTACTTAAAAGATAGCCCCAAAGGTCAGTGGTGACTCCTCAGTGAGGTGATAAGGCCCAGAGTCTACCTTATCTGGTGCTGACGCAGGTGCCTCTCCCCCACGGGCGTTTCCCCACTCACAAGCGAGCCACTGTCCCCTCCGCCCCATGGCAGGAGGTCCCCTCCTCAAAGCCAGCTCCTCCATCTCTGCCAAGTTGGATGCAGCAGCTTGGGGCCACCGCCTGACTCTTCAGGTGGGACCTTGACCACCACTGATGTCCAAGGCCTGTCCTGGTGGCCCTGTGAGGGTCATAGACAACCTCTTCTTTCCCTGCAGTAAAGGGCCTTTTGTTCCTGAGCCCATGAAGTAGGCAAGAAGGAACTATGTAACAACTTCTGAAACTTTGAAAAATGAACCTATACTTGAGCGTGACCTGCTTTCTGGAGTTTCTTCTGACTTGCCCCTTCAGATGGGTCTGCACACCCTCCTGCCTCTCCCAGCTCCAGGCCTGGGGAAGCTCTTGGCGGGGCTCAGTGTGGGGAGAAGTCTTCTAGAAGTTTCTGGAGTTCTGCTCCCTGTCGACTTTAGGGCTGCTTGTCTACTTCCTCCTTTGCCCTGCGTATCCCGAGGGACTTGGCTTCGTTTTCTGTGAATGTTGCTCGTGCCTAGAGTCCCACTTTTTAGGACACCATTCCGCTGCCTGAGTTTGGAAAAGGTGCCCCAAGTTTTGTCAGTGGTACAGTTTTGCATTACAAGGCATAGGTTGGGGACTTGGTTTTCGACGTTTTTAAATAAACATTAGTTGTTGGTATTTTCACTTGAAGTCAGGCTTCCTTCTAAGGCCTACCACGAAATCTCTCCCTCCCACCTGCCCCACCTCACCTGCTGAGCGGTAGCCCCGCTGAGCTGCACTCCTTGTGCACTTGCCTCTGAATGTGTCTCCCGGTGACTGGGTACCTGGAGGCCAGCCTTCATGGTGGTGGTATAGATTCTCCTTAAAATTGGCAGTTCCTGTCCATTGATTTTATTTTTTTTCCCCCCAAATGGGAGTTTGGTGGTTATCAGTGTTTCTTTCCAAGTCCTTATGAGTCACAGTCAAGACCTATTTGTGCATCATGACTTTGAGCCATAATACAAGATTGTTTTCTCTTGTGTAATCATGGGTAATAAAAATATCCGTTTCTCCCAGCTCCTCAGACACCTCCCTGGGAAACCCGGGGACTCAGTAACAAGTGCGTGAAACCCCAAAGATAGCCCTACCCTGGAAGTTTAGGGGCTCTGGGGCTGCCCTACCCTGGAGGTTTAGGGGCTCTGGGGCTGCCCTACCCTGGAGGTTTAGGGGCTCTGGGGCTGCCCTACCCTGGAGGTTTAGGGGCTCTGGGGCTGCCCTACCCTGGAGGTTTAGGGGCTCTGGGGCTGCCCTACCCTGGAGGTTTAGGGGCTCTGGGGCTGCCCTACCCTGGAGGTTTAGGGGCTCTGGGGCTGCCCTACCCTGGAGGTTTAGGGGCTCTGGGGCTGCCCTACCCTGGAGGTTTAGGGGCTCTGGGGCTGCCCTACCCTGGAGGTTTAGGGGCTCTGGGGCTGCCCTACCCTGGGAGTTTAGGGGCTCTGGGGCTGCCCTACCCTGGAAGTTTAGGGGCTCTGGGGCTGGCGTTGCTGCAAACTCACCCCAGGACTTCCGGGACTAAAAGACCTGAGAGGCTCAATGGCCTCTCTCGGGCACGTGGATTACCCAGCACATCCTTCAGGTTTCAGATGTTGCTCAGGGGTGTGGAGCACTGTTTCTGTCTCTCAGCCACCCTCCCCGTCAGAATCTGGATGCTGAGCAGAGGAAGTAGGTGGGGTGGGAAGAGGAAACAGACAGAGGCATTTTTAAATAGCCTTCATCGTAGAGCACCCCTAAGCATATTCCCTCCCTGCCAGCTGAGGTGCTCACGGTGTGGCTAGGAGTCGGGAAACAAGATCGTCACCTGTGTCCTATATTTTTGTGGTCAGTAGTGTTACATAAGTCTTGGGTGCTGCGATTCCGCGTTCCTGTTCTTCAAGAAGGCATCTCTGATAGCGGCCTCATGAGGCAATTAGCAACCTGAGAGCAATCATGCTGTGTATCAGCCAACTTGCGTTGTTCCAGACCCTGTTCTAAGTGCTGACTAAGTCTTACCTGACTTAATCCTCGAACGGTCCCATCAGAGGATAGTGATCCCCGTGTTACAGTTGGAGAATGGGGCTCAGAGGGCAGGAGGACCTTTGTGTGTGCCGGCCACAGAGCACGTGCCTGTTCCTGGAGACGATAGGTGGGCACTGGTCGGGAGCACCCTGAGCAGAGGAGCTGGGAGCTGTGTGGGAAGTGGGAGGGTGAGGCTGAGGAGGAGCATGTAGGAGCCAGTGGAGCGGTCCAGGCGAGAATCAGGACAGTGGCTGCGGGGCTGGAAAGGACGATCAGCAGATGAGGAGCTACGGGATGAGGCAGGGTGGGGTTTGGGTGGCGTGGGGTTCCCAGGACTGAGGACACTTGACCGAGAAGAGCTTCACAGTCTGACCACTGGGATTTCAACACGCACGCTCGCACACTCACACAAGCTGACTCATATACCAGCTCGCTCACATACACAAGATGCTGCACTCGCACGAGGTGTCACACACGTTTGCACACTCACACAAGCTGGCTCATGCACAGGCTCGTCACACACATGCTTGCTCACACACTCACATGTGCAGGCACACCCATGCACACAAAGACTAGACACACTCCCCCTTCTTGGCCCAGAGAACCCCAGGCCCCACGGTGCTGGAGAAGCCCCGGGACGACTGGCATCTCGCATGGGGCCCTCTGGCCCACTGCGCCCATCCCTGTAGGAGGGTGAACGGGGTGTGCCCTGCTGTGTGTTGCAGGACTTCGTATTCTACGCCCCGCGTCTGCGGATCAACAAGCGGATCCTGCAGCTCTGCATGGGGAACCACGAGCTGTACATGCGCCGTCGCAAGCCCGACACCATCGAGGTGCAGCAGATGAAGGCCCAGGCCCGCGAGGAGAAGCAGCAGAAGCAACTGGAGCGGTAAGTGGGGCCGGCCTGCGCTCGTCACTGCCTGGGGGGAGTCTGGTGGGGTGTCATCTGGTAAACAAGTTTGGGCACCCAGAGGCTGCAGGCCTTTCAGAATTAACGTGTGCAGCTTAAGAGCTGCAGTTTGAGGGCGGGCCTGAGCATGGGCTCCCGGGGCGTGAGATGCGCAGGTCCACCATCTTCCTGTGGAAGTTCAAGTGGCAGAGCGACCTGAGCTGCGGCTGACAGCCATCCTGAGGATGGGCATGGTGTGGGCTCAAGGCCTGGATGAGGCCTCAGGCCCTGGACATAGTGCCCCCTCCAGCTTGCTCGGGCCTAGTGATGAGTGGGAACAGACATGGGAGGTGCCGGGCCCGAGTGCCGTCCTGGAGCTCAGGCGCAACGGTGAAAGCACATCGACCTTCACTTGGGTGCCAAAGTCTAAGCAAGCCTTCTGTGCCCCTTCTTCCTCCTGTCTGTGATAGGCAACAGCTGGAAACTGAGAAGAAGAGGAGAGAAACAGTCGAGAGGGAGAAAGAGCAGATGATGCGGGAGAAGGAGGAACTGATGCTGAGGCTGCAGGACTACGAGCAGAAAACCAAGAAGGCCGAGAAAGGTGAGGGCCGAATGCTTGGCCGGGGCTGCTGAGAGGTGAGGGCTTTGTGCTCTGCTGGGCCCTTGTTCTGGGTAGGCCTTTTGCAGGTGTAGGTAGAAATTTCCATGGAGAGCAGCAGATGGGCAGAGAGACCGTGTACGCACGCACCCACACACATCCTGTGTGTCTCAGTTTAAACCACACCCAAAAATGTACCCGTGGAAACATGGGACGATAGAATGGTCCTGCGGACGTTAACAGATAGCCATCAAGGACGTCCTCTGTGCTGGCTGCTTTATGTTCATCGTCATCTTCAATCTCCCCACAATCCTGTGAGCTAAGTACGGCCGCACCCATTTTCCTGATGTGGGTGTAAGGTTCAGAGAGTGGGTGTCAGCTTACCCACCCTCCCTGTGGGCTCAACACTGAGGCGCCTTTGGAAGCAAGACCCAGAGCACGTTCAGTCATCCCAGCCTGGCTGGTTTGTATCAACTCCAGCAAAGACTCGCCATGGAGTCCTGGCCCCAAGGGGCTCACAGTCTGCTGGGGGAGATGGGTGGCTGTGTTCATCAGCAGGACATTCCCACCTGCTAAGCTGGGTGCAGAGGTGATTTGTTCTGAGGTGGGTGATACAGGGAGGGGCACGAGTCACCACCTGGCTGGTTACAGCCATGTGTCACCAGCTTTGTATGGTGTTTTTTTAAAAAAAGTCGTGAAGACACCATCACGTAAATACAAGAGCGAGCCGTAAAGCACTTACTTCCAATGTTATCTGTAGAAGTCTTACACCGAAGGAGGTCCATCCAGCTGGAACTGGGTCTGGCTCTTGATGATTTCTTGAATGATCCCCCATGACCTCACTCAGCCACTCAGACTAGGATTTTTTTTTTTTTATTGTGCTTTAAGTGAAAGTTTACAAGTCAGTCTCTCACCCAAAAACCCATATACACCTTGCTACACACTCCCAGTTACTCTCCCCCTAATGAGACAGCCTGCTCTCTCCCTCCACTCTCTCTTTTCATGTCCTTTTTGCCAACTTCTAACCCCCTCCACCTTCTCATCTCCTCTCCAGGCAGGAGATGCCAACATAGTCTCAAGTGTCCACCTGATCCAAGAAGCTCACTCCTCACCAGCATCCCTCTCCAACCCATTGTCCAGTCCAATCCATGTCTGAAGAGTTGGCTTTGGGATTAGTTCCTGTCCTGGGCCAACAGAAGGTCTGGGGGCCATGACCTCCGGGGTCCTTCCAGTCTCAGTCAGACCATTAAGTCTGGTCTTATGAGAATTTGGTGTCTGCGTCCCACTGCTCTCCTGCTCCCTCAGGGGCTCTCTGTTGTGTTCCCTGTTAGGTCAGTCATCAGTTGTAGCCGGGCCACCATCTAGTTCTTCTGGTCTCAGGATGAGGTAGTCTCTGGTTCATGTGGCCCTTTCTGTCTCTTGGGCTCGTAATCACCTGGTGTCCTTGATGTTCTTCATGTTCCTTTGATCCAGGTGGGTTGAAACCAATTGATGCATCTTACTGAGATGGCTGCTTGCTAGCGTTTAAGACCCCAGACGCCAAAGTGGGATGCAGAACGTTTTCTTAATAGATTTTATTATGCCAGTTGACTTAGATGTCCCCTGAAAGCATGATCCCCAGACCCCTGCCCCTGCTACTCTGGCCTTCGAAGCATTCAGTTTATTCAGGGAACTTCTTTGCTTTTGGTTTAATCCAATTGTGCTGACCTCCCATGTACTGTGTTCTATCTTTCCCTTCACCTGAAGTAGTTCTTACCTACTAATTAGTGAATACCCCTCTCCCACCCTCCCTCCCTCCCCTCTCTCTCGTAACCACAAAAGAATGTTTTCTTCTCAGTTTAAACTGTTTCTCAAGTTCTTGTAATTAGTGGTCTTATACAATATTTGTCCTTTTGCAAATGACTAATTTCACTCAGCATAATGCCTTCCAGGTTCCTCCATGTAATGAAGTTTTTCACAGATTCCTTACTGTTCTTTATTGATGCATAGTATTCCATTGTGTGAATATACCATAATTTATCCATTCATCTGTTGATGGTCACCTTGGTTGCTTCCATCTTTTTGCTGTTGTAAACAGTGCTACAGTAAACTTGGGTGTGCATATATCTGTTCGTGTAAAGGCTCTTATTTCTCTAGGATATATTCCAAGGAGTGGGATTGCTGGATCGTATGGTAGTTCTATTTCTAGCTTTTTAAGGAAACGCCAAATTGATTTCCAAAGTGTTTGTACCATTTGACATTCCCATCAGCAGTGTAGAAGTGTTCCAGTCTCTCCACAGCCTCTCCAACATTTATTATTTTGTGTTTTTTGGATTAATGCCAGCCTTGTTGGAGTGAGATGAAATCTCATTGTAGTTTTGATCAGCATTTCTCTAACGGCTAATGATCGTGAACATTTCCTCATATATGTTAGCTACTCGAATGTCTTCTTTAGTGAAGTGTCTATTCATAGCTTTTGCCCATTTTTTAATTGGGTTATTTGTCTTTTTGCAGTTGAGTTTTTGCAGTATTTTGTAGATTTTAGAGATCAGGTGCTGATCAGAAATGTCATCGCTAAAAACTTTTTCCCAGTCTGTACGTAGTCTTTTTACTCTTTTGGTGAAGTCTTTGGATGAGCATAGGTGTTTGATTTTTAGGAGCTCCCAGTTATCTAGTTTTTCTTCTACGTTCTTTATAATATTTTCTATACTGTTTATGCCATGTATTAGGGCTCCTAATGTTATTTCTATTTTTTCTTCCATGATCTTTATCGTTTTAGATTTTGTATTTAGGTCTTTGATCCATTTTGAGTTAGTTTTTGTGCATGGAGTGAGGTATGGGTCTTGTTGCATTTTTTTGCAGATGGATATCCAGTTATGCCAGCACCATTTGTTAAAAAGACTGTCTTTTCCCCCATTTGACTGTTTTGGGGCCTTTGTCAAATATCAGCTGCTCATATGTGGATGGATTTACATCTGGATTCTCAATTCTGTTCCGTTGGTCCACGTATCTGTTGTTGTACCAGGACCAGGCTGTTTTGACTACTATGGCAGTATAATAGGTTCTAAAATCAGGTAAAGTAAGGCCTCCGACTTTATTCTTCTTTTTCAGTAATGCCTTATTTATCCGGGGCCTCTTTCCCTTCCATATGAAATTGGTGATTTGTTTCTTCATCTCATTAAAGAAAGTCCTTGGGATTTAGATCAGAATTGCATTAAATGTATAGATCGCTTTTGGTAGAATAGACATTTTTATAATGTTAAGTCTTCCTATCCACGAGCAAGGTATGTTCTTCCACTTATGTAAGTCTCTTTTGGTTTCTTGCAGAAGTGTACTGTAGTTTTCTTTGTATAAGTCTTTTACATCTTTGGTAAGGTTTATTCCTAAGTGTTCTATCTTCTTGGGGGCTACTGTAAATGGCATTGATTTGATGATTTCCTCTTTGATGTTCTTTTTGTTGGTGTAGAGGAATCCAACTGATTTTTGTATGTTTATCTTGTGTCCCGATACTCTGCTGAACTCTTCTATTAGTTTCAGTAGTTTTCTGGAGGATTCCTTAGGGTTTTCTGTGTATAAGATCATGTCATCTACAAATAGAGATACTTGTACTTCTTCCTTGCCAATCTGGATGCCCTTTATTTCTTTATCTAGCCTAATTGCCCTGGCTAGGACTTCCAGCACAATGTTGAATAAGAGTGGTGATAAAGGGCATCCTTGTCTGGTTCCCGATCTGAGTGGGAAAGTTTTCAGGCTCTCTCCATTTAGGGTGATGTTGGCTGTTGGCTTTGTATAAATGCCCTTTATTATGTTGAGAAATTTTCCTTCTATTCTTATTTTGCTGAGAGATTTTATCATGAATGGGTGTTGAACTTTGTCAAATGCCTTTTCTGCATCAGTTGATAAAATCATGTGATTCTTGTCTTTTGTTTTATTTATGTGGTAGATTACATTGTTTTTCTAATGTTGAACCATCCCTGCATACCTGGTAATGAATCCGACTTGGTCATGGTGAATTATTTTTTTTGATATGTTGTTGAATTCCATTGGCTAGAATTTTGTTGAGGATTTTTGCATCTACATTCATGAGGGATATAGGTCTATAATTTTCTTTTCTTGTGGTGTCTTTACCTGGTTTTGGTATCAGGGATATGGTGGCTTCATAAAATTAATTTGGTAGTATTCCATCCTTTTCTATGCTCTAAAATACCTTTAGTAGTAGTGGTGTTAACTCTTCTCTGAAAGTGTGGTAGAACTCTTCAGCGAAGCCATCTGGACCAGGGCTTTTTTTTGGTTGGGAGTTTTTTTGATTACCTTTTCAATCTCTTCTTTTGTTATGGGTCTATTTAGTTGTTCTACCTCTGTGTTAGTTTAGGTAGGTAGTGTGTTTCTAGGAATTCATCCATTTCTTCTAGGTTTTCAAATTTGAGTATAATTTTTCATAGTAATCTGATATGATTCTTTTAATTTCAGTTGGGTCTGTTGTAATATCGCCTATCACATTTCTTATTCGGGTTATTTGCTTCCTCTCCTGTTTTTCCTTTGTCAGTTTGGCCAATGGTTTATCAATTTTGTTGAGTTTCTCAAAAAAAAAAAAAACACAGCTTTTGGTCTTGTTAATTCTTTCAATTGTTTTTCTGTTTTCTATTTCATTTAGTTCAGCTCTAATTTTTATTACTTGTTTTCTTCTGGTGCCTCTGGGTTTCTTTTGTTGCTGTCTATTTATTCAAGTTGTAGGGATAGTTCTTTGATTTTGGCCCTTTCTTTTTGGATGTGTGCATTTATTGATATAAATTGGCCTCTGAGCACCACTTTTGCTGTGTCCCAAAGGTTCTGATAGGAAGTGTTTTCATTCTCATTGGATTCTATAAATTTCTTTATTCTATCCTTAATGTCTTCTATAATCCAGTCTTTTTTGAGCAGGGTATTGTTCAGTTTCCAAGTGTTTGATTTCTTTTCCCGTTATTAATTTCCACTTTTGTGGCCTTATGGTCAGAGAAGATGCTTTGTAATATTTCTATGTTTTGGATTCTGCTAAGGCTTGCTTTATGACCTAATATGTGGTCTCTTCTAGAGAATGTTCCATGTGCACTAGAAAAGAAAGTATAGTTGGTTGCTGTTGGGTGGAGTGTTCTGTATATGTCTACGAGGTCAAGTTGGTTGGTTGTGGCATTTAGATCTTCCATGTCTTTATTGAGCTTGTTTCTGGATGTCCTGTCCTTCACCGAAAGTTGTATGTTGAAGTCTCCTACTGTTATTGTGGAGCTGTCTATCTCACTTTTCAATGCTGACAGAGTTTGTTTTATGTATCTTGCAGCCCTGTCATTGGGTGCATAAATATTTAATATGGTTATATCTTCTTGGTGTATTGTCCCTTTAATCATTATATAGTGTCCTTCCTTATCCTTTCTGATGGATTTAACTTTAAAGTCTATTTTGTCAGAAATTAATATTGCCACTCCTGCTCTTTTTTGATTGTTGTTTGCTTGATATATTTCTTTCCATCCTTTGAGTTTTAGTTTGTTTATGTCTCTAAGTCTAAGGTGTGTCTCTTATAGGCAGCATATAGACAGATCTTGTTTTTTAATCCATTCTGCCACTCTCTGTCTCTTTATTGGTGCATGTAGTCCATTTACATTCAGGGTAATTATGGATAGGTATGAATTTAGTGCTATCATTTTGATGTCTTTTTTTGTGTGTTGACAGCTTCTTTTTCCCACCTGACTTTATGTGCTGAGTAGATTGTCTTTATATATTGTCCTTTCCTCATATTTGTTGTTGTTGACTTTGTTTCTGCTGAGTCTGTATTTTTCCCTTGTATTTTATTTTGATGAGTAGGATAGTTTGTCTCCTTTGTGGTTACCTTATTATTTACCCTTATTTTTCTAAATTTATTTCTCTGTATCACCGTATCTTCCTCTCCATATGGAAGGTGTATGATTACATTTCTTAGTCTCTCTTTATTATTTTAATATTGTCTTCTTTTATATAATAACATTGCCGTTACCCTGTGCTGGGCTTTATTTATTTATTTTTAATCTTGCCTCTTTTTTTTTTGGATTTCCCTGTCTGGGTTGACTTCTGGTTGCTCTGCGCAGTGTTCTAGTCTTGGGTCGATACCTGACATTATTGATTTTCTAACCAAAGAACTCCCTTTAGTATTTCCTGTAGTTTTGGTTTGGTTTTTACGAATTCCGTCAACTTGTGTTTATTTTTAAATGTCTTAATTTTACCTTCATATTTAAGAGACAGTTTTGATGGATATATGATTCTTGGCAGGCAATTTTTTTCCTTCAATTTTTTAAATATGTCATCCCATTGCCTTCTTGCCTGTATGGTTTCTTCGGAGTAGTCCAAGCTTATTCTTACTGGCTCTCCCTTGTAGGTGACTTTTCTTTTATCCCTTGCTGCTTTTAAAATTGTCTCCTTATTTTTGGTTTTGGCAAGCTTGATAATATGTCTTGGTGACTTTCTTTTAAGATCTACCATATATGGAGTTCGATGAGCATCTTGGTTAGATATCTTCTCATCTTTCACAGTATCAGGGAAGTTTTTTGCCAACAAATCCTCAACAGTCTTCTCTATATTTTCTGTTATCCCTCCCTGTTCTGGTACTCCAGTCACTCGTAGGTTATTTCTCTTGATAGAGTCCCACATGATTCTTAAGGTTTCTTCATTTTGTTTTTTAATTCTTTTATCTGATTTTTCTTCACATATATTAGTGCCAAGTGATTTGTCTTCGAGTTCAGAAATTCTAGCTTCTACTTGCTCAGTTCTGCTCCTCTGACTTTCTATTATCTAATTCTGTAATTTTATTGTTAATCTTCTGAGTTTCTGATTGCTGTCTGTGGATTTTTCCAGCTTATTAAACTTTTCATTATGTTCCTGAATAATCTTTCTGAGTTCTTCAGTTGCTTTATCTATGTGTTCTTTGGCTTGTTCTGCGTATTGCCTCATTTCCTTCCTGATGTCTTGAAGGGTTCTGTATATTAAACTTTTGTATTCTGCATCTGGTAATTCCAGGAATGTACTTTCATCTAAAAGATCCCTGGATTCTTTGTTGTGAGAGCTTGTTGAGGTGATCATGGCCTGTTTCTTTATGTGACTTGATATTGACTGTTGTCTCTGAGCCATCTATAAGGTATTGTATTAGTTTATGCTTGCTTACTGTATCGTAGCTGCTTGCTTTGTTTTGTTTTGGTATACCCCTATGGGTTGCTTGAGTGAGCTAGCTTGATTATTTTTGCCTTTGGAGCTCTGGTGTCCTGTCCCCAGCTGGCTAGAGCTGTTATCAGCTATATCAGTCTAGGAGTCCATTCAGTTTTCTTGTATGAATTCAGCTCAGGTTTCCAGGTAGCTGATACCAAGTGTGTGGTCAGGCTGTGTCCTACAGTCTTAGAGGGACAGGGGTGATTGGCGTATATACCTGTATCTGATTGCAGCAGGGAGGTCACGCTCTGAACAAGGCAGGGGGCTGAGAACCGACCCCCAAGTGTCTCTGAGGAAAACGCGTCTCTGTTCCCTAGAGCATGCTGGCGGGTGGGCTCTGGAGAGGGACCACGGGCACCCAACGATTTTGTTGTAAGGCCTGGGAGGTACCAGTTATCCCTGGGCCCATGTTGCAGGTGGCTGGGTGACCCAAGTGGAGCCACCAGTCCTTAAGTCCCTGTTGTGGGTAGGTGAGGACCTTGTTTAATAGGCAAAGCAATGTCAAACGTCAAACACCCGCGTCTCCACCGCAGCACTGAAATGGTTGGAGTTTGCCAACAAGGGCCTATTCTCCTGAAATAGGTCCACACAGGTCCACGCAGAAGGGAAAGGTGCTCAAGGTCCATGGACAGGAGCCGCTTCTGTCCTGAGCTCCCCCAGTTGACAGAGCTAGCCAATTATCTTTTCCCCCGAGTTGGAAATTTTTTCCTTCCCCAAGGCCGGGAGGACAGCTACAGGTGCTCACCAGGGTCTATCTCAGGCCCAGGGATTCGGCTGCTGAAGCTGGGTTGCGGGTGGCGGGAGGGTGCAGTAAAATATAGGCAAGTACTTAGCTTTTGCCGAGAGCGCCCTTCTGTTCAGGTTCCGGAGGTGTGAGTGGGCTGTGTGGCTGCTGCTTCTCCCTGAGGAAACTGGGGCCGAACGCTAGGACCAGCCCGCCGCCGCCACTCTGAGGGCTCCCCGCGATTCAGGGCCAGTAACTCCTCTCTGCTTCTGAACGGTCTCTTCCTTCCCCTGCCCCTCAGTTCGTTGTCTGAGCTTGCCTTTCGTGCTCACGGCTCCCAGCTTGTCACAAATACACTCATTTCACTTGTTTTTTCAGGTCTTTGTTGTAAAGAGGGCTCGAGGGAAGCGTCTATTCCACCATCTTGGCTCCGCCCCCAGGCTAGGATTTTAAGGCAAGGGCTCTAGGGTCCTTACGCAGCTGCGTACTTAAGCATCTTTGGCCTGTGTCTTCTAGAACTTTCTGACCAGATCCAGAGAGCCCTGCAGCTGGAGGAGGAGAGGAAGCGCGCCCAGGAGGAGGCGGAGCGCTTGGAGGCTGACCGTGTGGCTGCGCTGCGGGCCAAGGAGGAGCTGGAGAGACAGGCTGTGGATCAGATAAAGAGCCAGGAGCAGCTGGTAGGAATCACCGAGTTTCAATATGCTGAATTATGGAGAGGCTGTGCTGGGGATCGAAAAAGTGACATCTGCCTTCCAATAGTGTCTGTCAGGGGTGTAAAGTGATCTGCAGGAGGGTGTAGAGTGGCCGTGGTGGGGAGGGGGCCATCCCTGTCATCTTTGCATCCCCAGGCCGCTGTGCTGTGGCTGGTGGGTGGAGGCGGAAATAGTGGCTTGGTCAGAGCACAAATGGACACTGTTGGCCAGTGAGTGGGGGACATCTAGGGGACGTGGCGTGTCAACGTGGAGGCTGTTCACCTGAATGTGTGCCCCATGTGAATGTTCATGAATGGACGCTGCTGAAAGGGTTCCAGAAATTTCTGTCTCTTGCCTCGCCAGGCCGCGGAGCTGGCCGAGTACACGGCCAAGATTGCCCTGCTGGAGGAGGCACGGCGGCGCAAGGAAGACGAGGTGGAGGAATGGCAGCACCGGGTGAGCGGCCACATGGGGCTGGCCGGGGCACTTCCCTGTGGAGATGGGTGTGGCCAGCATAGGTCTGACCAGGCTGGGCACGGAGCACTGCAAGCTCCTGGGTTGTTTCACAACGCCCTGCCACCCTGCCGATACCAGTTGTATGATTTCAGCTGAAATCCCCTGAGGAATGGGCTTGCCCTGCGCGGGAGGGAGTGTATCTGGTGGATTAGCAGAGGACAAAGAGCCGCTTTTTTCTTCCCACCCACTTGGTCTGGCCACCCCGAACCGTGCAGCCTGGTGCACACAGCCCCCCCTTTGGGAGCTAGTTTAAATCCGATTATGCCAGTGCACCCAGCAGTGGGCCACGGGGACTGAAACAAGACTTCCCGCCCCACCTACTTGCTGACGAGTGCAGCATGGCACAATGGAAGACCCACGGCCTTGGGGTTCACGAACTGGGGCTGGAGTCTAGGCCTGGCCATACACTAGCTGTGTGACCAGGGGCAAGTGGCCTCAGTTTCCTCCTTGTCAAAAGGGGGTGAGAGGAATAGCCAACTTGCCAGGTTGCTCCAAGAATTAGAGGTCACTGTGTGGCCCAGGACCCGTCCAGGGATTGAGAGCCTGTAGCTGTAATGCTGAGAACCAGGGTTAGTTCCACAGTGCTTGTCCCTCAGTCTGATTCTGCCTGCCCACTGGGAGGCACGTCCCAGAGAAGGTGGGGCTTGCCATAGGCACTGGGAGCCAAGCTTTGGGAAGCTCCTCCCCCTCCACCCCACCCTCGCATGGCCTTTCCTGCTCCCACATCTTGGGGTCTCCTTCTCCTGAGAACAGAGTCCCGTTTGTCCAGAGGGGCCTTTCCCTTCCTATTCGCCCCCACCCCAATTCGTGCCCCCCTCCCAACCCCAGTGACATACACAAGACTTCGGTTCTTAAAAAAACAAAGTCTTTGGAGAAAGTCTTCATTGTACTGTATTAAGTGAATAAAGCTGGTTATAAAGCACATACAAAATGACCTCCCCCCAGGGTGGGATGGGAGCGGGTCTGCCTGCCTGGTGAGGGTCAGCAATGGGGGTATGAGGGGTAAGAAAACACGTATTAAGGGCGTGGCAGGTCAGCAGGTACCTGCCCAAGGAAAGGTGGCCAGGCGACACGCCAGTTGTCAGAGTGGCCTTCTGTAGCGGCTGTGCTGCGGAGCATCTTTGTTCCTTTAGTCCCCTTTCCCCCAAGATGTTTATCCAGTGAGCACATTGAGGATCATGGACAGAACAAAGCTGTGGTGTTTAACGTGTGAAGGCTCTAGTATCACAGCTTCTCCCAAGCTATGGGATGATGGGTAACTGTCACAGCCCTGAGCCCCAGACACCAGCCAGCTGACCTGCAGAGGGCCCCTGCCAGGTGCTGGGTCAGCCCAGGGTGAGCAGATGGTGAGGAGGACAGAGTTCTGATGATCTCAGCAAGGGTCCAAGGCGAGGCCGGGTGAGACTCTGACTCTGGATCTGGCCCACAGGCCAAAGAGGCCCAGGATGACCTGGTGAAGACCAAGGAGGAGCTGCACCTGGTGATGACGGCGCCCCCACCGCCCCCGCCCCCCGTGTACGAGCCAGTGAATTACCACGTCCAGGACAACCTGCAGGAGGAGGGCCCCGAGTACACGGGCTACAGCGCCGAGCTCTCCAGTGAGGGTATCATGGGCGACCGCAACGAGGAGAAGCGGATCACCGAGGCCGAGAAGAACGAGCGCGTGCAGCGGCAGCTGCTGGTGAGAGCGGGGAAGGGGCGGGTGGGCGGGGCTATGGGGGCGGGTGGGCGGGGCTCCGGGGGAGGGCAGGGGCGGGGCTGCGGGGGACGGGGCGGGGCTGGTGTTAGGGCATGGGGTTCGGCTTTGGAGAGAAAGGGCAGGGACGGGGCAGGGCACCTGGCGCGTTTGCTTTGGTGAAAGCAAAGGCAGTGGAATGAACAACGAGGGTAACAGTGCCCAGGAGCAATCTCTAAGTTAAAACCCACTGCCATGGAGTCGATTCTGACCCATAGTGACCGTATAGGACAGAGTAGAACTGCCCCACAGGATTGCCAAGGAGCGGCTGGTGGATTTGAACTGCTGACCTTTTGGTTAGCAGCCAAGCTGTTACCCACCAGGCTACCAGGGCTCCATCTCTAAGTTGGACAGGGGCAATTTCAAGATAAATAGACATAGATAATGGCCACGCCTCAGCAGGAACTCCTTTCCCTCTCTTGTTCTGCTGCCTTTGTGGCGCATAGAGATATCATTATGTGCCTCCGGGCACTCCTGCTAGACTTGGGCCTGGGGCAGGTTCCCCCATTGGGTCCCTGCCCGGAGCAGCAGAGACATCACAGCACCTTGGGGCCCCAGGGGGCTGGCTTTGCCCCTCACTTGAGTAGTCTCCCACTCAGCACCCACTTCTCTGTCATCGCTTTTCCCATGGGGAGGGGACAGGTGGCATCGCCTAGACAATCAGGTCACCTGTGACCTCTGGGAAAGACAGGTACCTGACTGAGTTTCCTTCAATGCTGCAGACTTTGACCAACGAGTTGTCCCAGGCCAGAGATGAGAATAAGAGGACCCACAACGACATCATCCACAATGAGAACATGCGGCAAGGCCGTGACAAGTACAAGACACTGCGGCAGATCCGGCAGGGCAACACCAAGCAGAGGATTGATGAGTTCGAGGCCATGTAGACGCTCCACAAGTGGGGCAGAACTGTGGGCAGGCAGGTTGGGTGTGATGGCTTCTGGGAGTCACTGTCAGACACCTGAAATAGGTATTTTTTTAGTATTCTAAGTCTAGAAACCCCTCATCATATTCCAGTTTCTTTAAAAAGCGAGTAGTTATTTCAGTGGGAATACTCTGGGGCTGAGGACCAGTGGAAGTCTCCCTGGTTTGTTATCCCAATTGTATCATAGTGCCAAACAGGCCTGATTTTTATTACGGTGGGATCACTTCCTGTTTTGTGCTTGGAGCAAGACCAATCTGAATTAAGGAAAGATGCCTGTAAAGTTGGAATAGCAAACTTTGTGCTGGGCATGTGTGATACAAGATTAAGTATAATTAAAGAGAACCACGCGGTGGCTTATATTCCGTGCCATACTTTGCTTTTTCTGTATTTTAAAATGAGCTTAATTGGTTGATTTGTTCTTGATTTCTATGAAGATTCCACCTTTGTATATTTGTTTTTTGAGGGGTGAAAATTATTTCGAAAATGGAATCTAAAACACACACAACACATACATTTCCTTCCTCCAGTGCAGTCAGTCGACCAAAATCTGCAGCGATCATTCAGAATAAACGATATAGGAGGACACTCCTGGATAAACTTTTTTGTTCTGTTTTGCTTAACAGTTAGAGGAACACATTGTTGGACTTCTTTACGCCTAATTAACGACCAGCTGTAGGGTATAGTATTTATATATAAGCGATAATATGGGTTTGTAACATTAGTTTAAAAAGGGAAAGTTTTGTTCTGTATATTTTGTTACCTTTTACAGAATAATAAAAGAATTCCATGTGAAAAGCCATGGAACGCGGCACTTGCTCTGATGTGGCGGCTAGCCGTCAGGAAGCTGGTTTCCCTGTTATCCTCCCTTCTGTAAAAATGACTTTTTTTACTCATTGTGTACCTCATGCATGTAATTGAGTGTGCACTCCTTGGTTTTCTAACAAAGCTTCTTGTTTGAAAAATGCACGCTGTTTTGATAATTCAGACTCCAACCCTGAAGGGACCCTGTAAACCTGTGTATCAACCCAGTGTTCCCACAGACCTTCATTCTGATCTCTTTCTATTTGCTTCCCCATCATGGAAAAGCCACCTAAACGTCAGCTGCCGTTCCTGTTGGTTCTTCTAGCTCGTTCGTGGCTTCCTTTCTACGTGCTGCTTTGTCCTTTCAGCTAATTTGTCGTGTGCAGCTGCGTCCACACCACAGCCACGTGAAATAAAAGATCGCAAGGCCTTGTGCAGAGTTCATGTCTGCTTACATGTGCTGGGGTGGGACAGTGTCTTGGGAACTCCATGGGGTTCTCTGCAAGGGGTCACTGCACAGTCCTCAAGTGGACCCCTGAAAGCAGGGGTCTTCCCTCATGCCTGATGGGGTGATTTTCGTAGCTATACAACCTCCATAAATCTTTTCCAAGTAGTGTAGGAGAGTGGCTGAAACATCTGCATTGATCTGGTAACCAAAAGGTGGTGGTTCAGACCCACTCAGCCGGCATAGTGGAAGAAAGGCCTGGTCATCTGCTTTCAGATTACAGCCGAGAAAACTGTGAAGCAGTTCTGCTGTGTAACACATGGTGCCGCCAGGAGCTGGAATCAACTCACCGGCAGGAGGGATTGAATACTCACTGCATTATTTTTTTCTCTTTGGAGTGAGCGTAGCAGGACCACCAGCTAATTAATATTCAACGTCATTTCATAAGCTCTGGGAGACACAGGTAGCCAATGAACGTTTATTGCAATCTGGCCATTGCCATTTCTCTCAAAGAACAGATCACCAACCTGAGACGTACTAATATAACAGCAACAATTGCTCTTTTTAATTTAAATATACAGACTGAGTCATCTCAAAATGTCATCTCAGTATGGCACGTGGCTGTCGAAACTTTTTCACCGTCCAGCCATCTGTGAAAGCTTTCCAGCTGTGCCTTCACTGCCCTGTTCCTACAAAAACCTTCCCCGGTGTGCAGTCCTTAAACACCCATCAAACACGGGGACAGACTTGCAGCTTCCGCTTCAGTGTAGGACGAGTGTCATGTCCGTCCACAAATTGGGGTTGGAAAGCACCTTCTGCCATTGGAGCTTCGATGGCGAGCAAGAGTCGGTGCCGCTAGCTGGCTCTTCCTCTGTAATGTGAATAACAAATTAGTAACTAGTAAATACCATCCCTTTCTTCGGCTTTTTAAAAATGAGGGCCAGCTAGAAAGCGAAGTGTTTTTTCACCTCAACTTAAGACACCCTATTAAAATGCCAACCACTGGAGAGTGACAGACCCCCTCGACAAAACTAGTGTTCAGAGAGAACTAACTGTTCAGGCGGTCCTGCTCAAGTGCTGGAAGTCCTTAGGGCCTGAAGCGCCATCTTCTTTACTGTGGTTTGAAGTGAGGAGGGGTTTTGACTTGGGCTGGTTGTTCACGAAAAGCAATTGACAGCTTAATAAATTACCTGGGTTCCAGGCAGGTGGGGAGTAATCCAAGACTGGGGGCCATATTTGTTCATGGAAAGGAGGTCCTTAGGAGAAGGGGGTCTGTTTTGGGGAAATTGTGATTTAATAATGAGTCTTGTTCATCCTTATTGGCTCCCGGTTGGAGGTGTCTATGGTGGTCACAGTGTTGGGGACCCTACCCATCTCGAGTAGGTGGGGGTTGGGCAGTCAGGCCCTCCTCAATGAAGGACTGCCCCAAACAAAATGCCAGCAGCACCCCTGAACGGCACCGCCATTTTGTCCCACTCCTGATGAAATGCCTTCTGAATTGCCATTTGTTTGGGTTAAGAAGATATTTTTCTTTAAGACGATAATCCTTTTCTGATGTCAGAAACAAAAGCGGATACTGTACCTAGTCCATTTGGAGGTCTGTAATTTTTGTTTCTTTAGCAGACCTAAATCCGATTTAAATTGTTGGAATATTTTGCTTTATTATCTCTCAGTAGTGAGTAAGAATTAGTAATTTCCACTTAGGGTGGGCCAGGCTGTCTCAAAGCTAGCTAAATGCTCTGCCATTGTGGAAGCATTTTGTTCTTTTAACATCTTTCATGTAAGATCATCATTAGGATAAATAAGTATTTCCCATGGACTTACTTGAACCAAGCCTGGCTCCACCCAACAAGCGGTCATTCATACCGAAGATGGCTTGGTCCCAAACGGTTAATTCCAAGCTGGACTGCCTCAGCTGAGAGGTGGTCACACCACTGAAGACAAAGGAATGCTTCCACTGGGGACAGGCTTGCTTCTTCAGGACTGGCGACTTCAGTCTTAATTTTTGTTGGTTTGGCAGAGTGAGGCAGCTAGACAAAGAAATACATGCAAACCCATAACAATCTTCCACAGCCTCCTTCCCTAGTGGTACGCCTGCACCCCTGCAGACTATAGGTGCTAAGGAGGCAGCTAAATCCACTCCAAAATGAAAAACTGAAACAGTGGATTAGAATGGAATCCCTAAGACTACCTGAACCTCTAGCTAGGGTGTTCAGATTTCTCTCAGAGCTGAGTTCCTCACCTGGCACTAGGGATAAATTGGAATTCTGAGGTAACGTGGCCCTTGTTTTAATCTCTTCTCTGGGGTGTACATGCCAGCCTCCCACCATGCGATGGTACAGCTTATGAGAACTGCTACAGCAACCAGACCAGAATTTGGTGTACAGTTATTATCTCACTCCCTGTGACTCTGCTTTCCTCAGGAACATGAATGTGGAAGGTTAAGTAACCTGTCCAAGGCCACGCAGATAAGGGTGCTGAGGACAAGGACTCAGTTCTATCTTGACACCGTAAGCCATGTTCCTCCATTTTGGCACCGACTCGGGGAAGGAGAGTCAAATTCAATATACTGATTACCCGTGTTTGCTTCACCTTTGGAGAGACCAGCACACCTGTCCTGGGCCAGAATGATTGAGGGTCACCCATGTTACTCTGATCCAAGAGCAGATGTTAAGCTAAAGAAAAGTCACTGAACACACCACATTTTTCATGCTTGATTAAAAACTGATGGACTGATGGAAGAAGGCCTGGTGAGATTTGTTTCAGGTCAAAATGTAGCCTTCCAAATGTAGCCTCAGCATGTCCACATCCCTTGAATTCTTGGAAATCAGGGTCTTTAACATGGGTTGTGTTGGGTTTTCATAGGCAAGCTAAAATAAGACGAGTTTAAAATGGCCATCTTATACTTTCTAGTGTTCCCTACAGGTTCCAGGTCCACACCATCTATCAGTAAATAATCATTCCTAGGAGGTGCAAACAGTTAACATACTTAACTGCTAACTGAAAGGTTGGAGGCTTGAACCTACCTGGGGGTACCTTGGAAGAAAGGCCTGGCTATCTGATTCCAAAAGATCAGCCATTGGAAACCCTTTGGAGCACAGTTCTGCTATGGTACCCCTAGGGTTGCCTTGAGTTGGAGTCGATGGTAACTGGTAAATAATTCTTTGATTAACTCTAATACCTACCCTTTAACGAATGAGTTTAAGGTACCATCGGACCTCACAGGTAAGTTCTTGGCTCCCAGCACTACCAGACAGAGTTGACCATTAAGTGGTGGCTGGTCGTCTGTTCCTGGAAGGAAACCCCATGTTTAGTGTAAAACCCATTTCTACTGATACATGAGTATGCAGTACCACCACCCCAAACTGATAGCTGAGTGAGAGAAGTTGTTACAGCCTTCAGTTCCCAAGAGAGCAGGCAGGAAGAGGCACAAGTCCTGTCCCAGCACACACCGTGTCCCACTAAGTGCCTAGCGTGGTGGCAGGTGGAAGGATTGCTACAATCCTAGGAAAACAGCAGCAAACAAAGGAACCGAAGGAGAGGACAGATGTAGAATTTTTAATCTTGTTGTAGTCAGTGGTTTGGGGAAGGTGGGAGCCCCACAAACTGTTCTGGGGAGGAGGTGGCCACAGGGTGCTTGAGGCTGTTCTGTCAGTGACTCCTAGGGCTTGGGTAGCAGAATCTCCTTTTACAGTCAAAAAAAAAAAAAAAAAAAACCATTGCCATCGAGTCAATTCCGACTCACAGCAACCCTGTAAGATGGCGTAGAACTGCCTCCGCAGAGTTTCCAAGGAGCACCTAGTGGGTATTAACTGCCACCCTTTTGGTTAGCAGCTGGAGCTCTTAACCGCTACGCCACCAGGGTTTCCACTAAAATCCACAATGGAGTTGTGCCTTCTCACCCTCATATTTGCCATATGCCCCCACATAATTTAAGTTAGTTGAGTCTCCTGTTGGAGTCCCTGGGTGGTGCAAACAGTTAACGTGCTTGGATGCTAACCAAAAGGTTGATAGTTCAAATCCACCCAGAGGCACCTCAGAAAAAAAAGGCCTGGCAAGCTACTTCTGAAAAATCAGCCACTGAAAACCCTATGGAGCACAGTTCTACTTGACACACATGGGGCTGCCGTGACTTGGAGGCGATTTGATGCAACCAGCTGGTTTTACTGGTTAAGCCTTCTGTAAGGTCCCCTTCTCTCACTGGGTAGCAGGCCTCCGGGGACCCCGCACAGGGATTCATTCACTTTGAGGCTTGCTGGCCCAGAACCTTGAAACACACACCTGATCTTAGATGGCCCAGTGCCAAGCTGCACTGCAAGGGCACGTGTCCTAAGACCTGCGTAGAGTGGGCGCGACGGCCTCACCACGTTTATGGAAATCTGGTTCCAAGTTAGGCGGTTCCAAAGAACCCATTTCCCAGTAGAACTACTCATTTGCTGTTAAGAGTCCGAATGACTAGTGTGGAGGGTCTATGGACAGTTATGCCCAAAACATTTTTGCCCCCTTCAAGCTGGCCTGCTGCCCCAGGCTTTTGTAACAGTGATAGGGACGAATGCTCGAGAGGATACACCTACCTTCTTGAGCCTCCGGGAGCTTCCTGGGCCCTGAAGGGAGGACGAGTTTGGCCCGAACTGCAAGTTCTCCATTATTGTGAGGGACACTGTCTTCACACGTCTCTGCCTGGGGGAAGAGGCGGGGCTCAGAAGGAAGACCCTAGTGCCCGGAGCCTCAGGTTGTTCTGCCTTAGCTCTCTCCACAAATGCCCCCCTCCCGAAGCCACTGTAGGCGGGAAAGCCATTGGGTGGAGGCAACAGGGACACAGAGAACTTGTCTTTGTTTCAATTTGTTGCAAATCTTGGCCGCCAACTTGGGGAGAAACAGCCACCCCAACAGCCCACATCAGCCAATGTGCCCCACCAGAAGAAGAGGGGCCCACCAGAGGAGGGGGTCCACCAGAGGAAGAGGGGCCCACCAGAAGAAGAGGGCTCACTAGAGGAAGAGGGGCCCACCAGAGGAAGAGGGGCCCCACCAGAGGAAGAAGGGTGTCATGAATTGAATTGTGTCTCCCCAAAATATGTGTTAACTTGGTTAGGCCATGATTCCCAGTATTGTGTGGTTGTCCTCCATTTTGTGATTGTAATTTTATGTTAACAGGAGTAGTGTGGGATTGTAACACCCTTACTGAGGTCACCTCCCTGATCCAATGAAAAGGGAGTTTCCCTGGAGTGCAGCCTGCACTGCCTTTCATCTTACAAGAGATAAAAGGAAAGGGAAGCAAGCCGAGAGTGGGGACCTCATACCACCAAGAAAGCAGTGCCAGGAGAAGAGGGTGTCCTTTGAACCCAGGGTTCCTGCGTGGAGAAGCTCCTAGTCCAGGGGAAGATTGATGACAAAGACCTTCCTCCAGAGCTGACAGAGAGAAAAAGCCTTCCCCCGGAGCTGATGCCCTGAATTTGGACTTCTAGCTTACTTTACCGAGAGGAAATAAATTTCTCTTTGTTTAAGCCATCCACTTGTGGTATTTCTCTTATAGCAGCACTAGATGACTAAGATGGGCCCACCAGAGGAAGAGGGCCCACCAGGGGAAGAGGGGCTACCAGAGAGGAAGGGGCCCCAGGGAGCAGAGGGCCTTCAAGGGCACTGGCACATCCCCACGGGGTGGTCCTAAGAAACTCTGCACACAACCTGGGTTTGAAAAAATTAGTAAAATCAGCGTCCCAGTCACTTCCA